>NC_140006.1:2581034-3256881 GCF_964263955.1 Coregonus lavaretus
TGGAGTGTCCTGCATGTTTGCCTACCTGTGTATGACCATTGCTTGCCTGGGACCATGATTCCTGCCTTTTGCGAAGGTGAAATAAACACCTGCCGTGCTCTGTGCGTGAATCTACACCTTTTTCTCCCTGAGTATTCATTATAGAATACCTCACCAAAAAACGGAATGGATTCAGCGGAGCTACAGTGGCGCCTAACCCGGCAAGAGGAGCGTATGGAGGTAATCGGCCATCTTCTCCGCTAGCCTATCCCTACTCCTCCGATGCCAAGTATCGTAACCCATTGCCCTCCTTCATTCATATCCATGCCTGGAATATATGATGGTTCACCTGGGAAATGTCAGTGATTTCTGATGCAATGCAGCAAATACATTGAGCACAACCCCACTAACTTCGCCACCGACAAGAGCAGGGTGGATTTTGTTGTGTCTCTACTCACAGGCAAAGCCCTGGATTGGGCCACCGCCAAATGGACTGCCAACAGCACAGAACTCGGATCCGAGAACCATTTCCACACCCTCTTCAAAGTGGTATTCTATCACTCTCCTTCCGGTCGTCCTATAGGGGACCTACTCATAGACCTTCAACAAGGACGCAATTCAGCTGCCGGGTATGCCCTCGAGTTCCGCACCATGGCTGCAGGAAGTGGTTGGAGTGAGTCTGCTTTACTTACCGTCTACCGAAGAGGGCTCAACAGGGAACTTCAGGCGGAGCTGGCCTGTGGAGGTGACCTTCAGTATTTAAATCAATACATTCGTATGTCCATCTCCATCGACCACCTCATCGCCGACCGCCGAAGAACTCTGACACCCAGGAACCCGAAAACGTATCTTTCCATGATTCCATCATCCTGTCCGAGTCTTCCAGAGCCCATGCAGTTGGGTCATGCTCCTCTCCCGCGTATCGAACGTCAAAGGCAGATCCAAGAAGGGCTCTGCCTATACTGTGGAGGGAAATATCATCTACTCAGCCATTGCCCTGTTTGCCCCCCACGGAGAGATGAGAAGGGTCCCTCTGCTGCCATGCAGGTAGGCGGGTCTGTATTTCTAAATATCTCCCAGAAGCAATTCTCCATCCCAATATTGATAACCGTGAAGTGGGTTATGAAGTACGTAGAAGGCTTGATAGATTCGGGAGCAGCAGGTAGTTTTATCGATCACCAGCTAGTACAAGAACTTGACATTGATCTTACACCTGTCACCCCTCCCTTAAGGATTAACACCCTGGACGGGCAGCCATTGGGCACATGCTTCATTACGCACCTGAAACAGAGCGTTACCCTCCAGATTGGAGTTTTCCATACCGAAACCATTCAACTCATGGAACTCTCATCCCCCAAACAGCAACTCATCCTTGGACACCCCTGGCTTTGTCATCACGACCCTGCCATCTCGTGGCGACAAGGTGAACTACTGTCCTGGTTTTCTACCTGCTTCACCAGTTGTCTCAGCCTACCCTGCAGAGCCACCACCATTGAGGACTCTGCCTCTGCAGTGCCACCCACCATACCATCTGAATACACCCAGTACAGCAATGTCTTCAGCAAAATCAAGGCCTCCACTCTGCCACCACATCGCCCAGGGGACTGTGCTATTGACTTACTCCCTGGAGTGTCCCAACCGAAGGGCCGTGTTTACCCCCTATCTATTCCGGAAAATGAGGCAATGGAGAAGTACATTGATGAAGCATTCAAAGGGTTTCATTTGTCCTTCTTCCCCTGCAGTGTCCAGCTTCTTCTTTGTTGGAAAAAAGGACGGTGGTCTTCGTCCATGTATTGATTACCGTTCCCTGAATGACGTTACGGTCAAGAACGGTTTCCCTCTTCCTCTGATCCCAGTGACCCTTGAACAAGTGGGCCACGCCAACATCTATACAATACTCGACCTGCGGAGTGCTTATAACCTTGTCCGTATACGTGAAGGCGACGAATGGAAGACTGCCTTTATCACCGCACGAGGGCACAATGAATACCTTGTCATGCCCTACGGCCTTACTAACGCACCCACCGTCTTCCAATTCTTTATGAACTAGGTTTTACAGGATATGATCAACCACTTTCTCATCGTCTACATTGATGACATCCTGATTTACTCCCACTCCCTGAAGGAACAAATACAGCATGTACAAAGGGTTCTTCAATGGCTCCTTGACCATAACCTTTATGTGAAGACTGAAAAGAGCACCTTCCATGTAACCTCAGAAAACTTCCTCTGTTTCGTACTGACACCTGGAGGGGTCAGCATGGATGAGAACAAAGTCAACGCCGTCAGTAACTGGCCCAAACCCACCACCGTTAAGGAACTCCAACGTTTCATTGGGTTCTCCAACTTCTATCGCCGGTTCATTCGGAACTTCAGTTCTACTGCCACTCCCCTTACCAGCCAAAAGACCCGGACCCTTCAATGGACTGATACAACACTGACTGCTTTCAACACCTTGAAACGCCTCTTCACCTCAGCTCCTGTCCTTCGCCAACCTGATCCGACCCTTCCTTTCACCCTGGAGGTGGATGCCTCCAAAGTAGGAGTAGGAGCCATACTCTCTCAGCTGGTGGGAACATCTCCAAAATCACATCCTTGTGCCTTCTTCTCCAGGAAGTTATCTCCCACTGAGAGCAATTATGATGTGGGGAACAGAGAACTCCTCGCCATCAAGCTGGCCCTCGAGGAGTGGTGCCACTGGTTGGAGGGCGCACAACATCCCTTTCTCGTCCTAACAGATCATCATAATCTGGAATATATCAGAGGGGCCAAGAGGTTAAACTCCAGAGAAGCCCACTGGGCTCTCTTCTTCACACGCTTCCATTTTCATGTGACTTACATCCATGGAAAGAAAAACGTAAAAGCTGATGCTCTCTCCCGCCAGTTTGACCTTCCGACCAATAACTCAGACCCTACACCCATTCTTCCTTCCTCTTGTATTATGGGACCGGTACAGTGGGAGGTTCACTCTGCCATACAGGAAGCCCTAACCTCAGACCCGGCTCTTCCTGAGACACCAGCTGGGAAGAGTTACATACCAGCAGCTGTTAGATCCCAACTGATGCAATGGTGTCACACGTTCTTGGGGTCAGGACATCCGGGCATTACACGAACCACCGAACTTCTAGCCCGTAAATTCTGGTGGTCCTCACTGGCATCCGACGTCAGGGATTACGTACTCTCCTGTCCAGTCTGCACCCAAACCAAAAGCCCTCATCATCTCCCTTCTGGTAAGCTTCAACCTTTGCCAATCCCTCACAGACCCTGGTTCCACATAGCTGTTGACTACATCACAGATCTTCCTGAATCGTCTGGTAACACCACCATCCTTGTCATAGTAGACCTTTTTTCAAAAATGTGTTGTCTGGTTCCACTTCCTCATTTACCTAACGCCATGGAATTGTCTGAGAGTATGTTTCAACAGTTGTTCTGTCTGTATGGGATTCCGGAGGACATCGTCTCTGACCGTGGGCCCCAGTTTGTCTCCCGGGTGTGGCGAGCCTTAGCCTTCTGTGACCGACTGGGTGTCGCCCTCAGCCTCTCCTCCGGGTACCAGACGGAACGTTTGAACCAAGAAATAGAGAAGTACCTCCGCCAACAATGTTCTGCCTCTCCACATGACTGGAGTCGGTATATGGCCTGGGCCGAATATGCTCAGAACTCACTCATGCAGAACACAAAGAAACAGGGCTACGTACAAGAACAAAAGGTGAACTAAGAAAACAAATACAGAACCTTACAGTACCCCCCCCCCCCTACTGTAAGGATCTGTATTTGTTTTCTTAGTTCACCTTTTGTTCTTGTACGTAGCCCTGTTTCTTTGTGTTCTTGAACGTAGCCCTGTCTTTCATTTTTGTTCATTGATTTCACCTGTGTTAGTTACTCACCTGGTCTCATCAGCTCCTTATTTAGTTCAGTTCTTTCTGTTTGTGCCTTGTGAGGTATTGTTTGTTTTGACTCTACTAAGCCTTTTTATAGCTCATTTGTGAGAACCAGTTATAGCCTTCAGTCCTTGTTTTTGATTCTCCTGCCTGTTTGCCTACCTGTGTATGACCATTGCTTGCCTGGGACCATGATTCCTGCCTTTTGCGAAGGAAAAATAAACACCTGCCGCACTCTGCGTGTGAATCTACACCTTTTTCTCCCTGAGTATTCATTACACATCAAAACAGGTGAAATATATAATCGCTATGTGTCCTCAGCTGAATAACTGTGTTGGCCTTTACAGTATCTGTATCAACTAATGTAGCTAGACATTTCACTTTAATTTCCATAGCTTTGTTTTTGTCTACAGTTACGCAGTCCCTCCAGGATTCCGCAATTCTGCGATCACATAATTCAATGCATAATCATCCAATCTTATGCGAGAGCTCGCAATTTTGACCAATCCCTGCCCTTTTAGCGCATAAAAGGGTCCAATCAAAAGCGGATTCATAATTTTGACCAATTACTGCACTGTTACCGTGGAAAATGACCCAATCCAACCACACATCAACAATGGTTTTTCCCACTGGCTTGTCAGCCTATTCATGTGTGAAGATGATGGCTGATTGTTGATGGCTGACAGAATGCAATCAACAGAAATCAATCTCATTTGCCAACAAAAATAACAGCTAAAGACTGTGCGAAACAATTTCCAAACGTTGTGCTGGAACACAAGAGAAAGTCGATAATCAACAGTCACTTCGAATCAGTAAAGCATATGAGAATGTCAGAACAGTTCCCAGAGCAGCGGCAGATCACCATGACTGAAGTGGTAGCAGGGAAGACTGTGGCAAGCGCTGAAAGAATCAAGGTGAGGCGTTTTACTCAGACTTTTTTACCCTGCTAACCTTGGCTTTAGTAGGGTGGTCGGCACTCTGCTCTCCCCAGTCTGTCTATGGAGAGCGCTGCTCAAAGCAATGAGTGCAATTTGTCAGCTTTGCCGTTTTTAAACTCTCTGTAAAACCTCATACGGATCACCAAAGCACAATCTTTCTGGATTTTTTAGAAATGGTCAGCAGTGCAGTACCACTCAGAGCAGTTTGGCCTCTACAAGGGGTTCATAGAGATGGAAATACAGGTATAATTTAAATCTACATGCATTCTACAATTGCTTAAGTCATTGTCATTTATCATTGTAATTATGCAGAAAAAAAGTGGCCTACGTTTGTTGTAAGCCGTGATGGCATTTCACAGTGAGTATGAGAAATATTTCTTATGTTCCTCTTTTTTATTCCTTGTCATTCACAGGTGTGTGGCCGAAGTACACCACAGTCTGTAGAGAAACTCCATGAGATACTAGAGGACCAAGAGCTGGTTCAGTCACTGCAGATTCAGCTGAACATCATGGCAGACAAGTGCAACGTCAACCTGCATCTTCTCGACATCTTCCAGAGCAGACGCCCCATGACAACAAAGATCTTTCACTATTTAGAGGACTTGCACATGAACATTGCAGCCAACAAAGAACTACATTATGAGGCTTGTTCACACCACTTTGACACAGTTGACGACTTGCCCTTTGCTGTGAAAACAAAAATATTGAGCACTGTTGAAAAGGCATACAGCAATGCAGAGGAAAAACTTATAAAGTACATGTCAGATGGACAGCCTGCCATGGAGTTCCTCCAAGAAGTTAGGGTGTTTGATCCACGCCACATTGCGTTTATGGATGACAGAGTGTCCAGCTACAAGGCTATTCTAGGCTTCAGTAAGCTACCGAGAGATGAACTGGATGCCTACTTGACCAATGTAGGACCAGCAGCACTGAGAGCCACAGTGAGTGGGGTGATGGATTTGGATATCTGCTGGGATGGACTTCAAGAGAGACTTCCTGTGCTGAGCACCCTGGCCAAACGCTACAAAGATGCAGCCTCAAACTTAGCTGATGCTGAGCGAAGCAACAGCATCTACAAGCTTGTGTTGTCCAGCCGTAGGCGATCAACCTCATCTAGGCCCTTGGGTGACCAAGGGCCTAGATGAACTAGGCCCTTGGTCACGCCCCACCTCTCATTATGTTCAGAAAAAGAACAGTGTTTGTTCAAAAAAAGAAACAGCCCAAAAGAGGAACTGGAAGATGAACTTGAGATATAATATGTCTTAATTGCAGATTGGACCCCAGGTGTTTATTTTGTCCTAGTTTAATCTTTTTTAGTACCTACAGATTATGGGGGCATGCATTCTTTTTATGTTGGAACTCTGAGCTAGCTTCCACCCCTTTTCTGAGAAATACCTGTTTGTTCAGGAAAATAAACACAATTGAACACTTTAAATGTTTCTAATTGTTTTTGTATTATGTATTCTGCTTAAAATCGTCCTAAAACTGAGCACATATGACTTTTTATTGCTTTATATGAAATGAACATGAATAAAACCATTGCAAAATGTATTGCAGAATTTCAGAAAAGCTGCCGCAAAATCAAGCATTTTTGGCCGCAGAAATTACAAGAAAGTATTTTTCACAAAGCAGTACCAGCTTTAAGGACACTTTCCCCCATCAGTGAGGACAATAGGCACACCAATCAGCAATAATATATAATATATAGAGAGCTTGGGGCTTGCGTCTGAGTAATTGCGTCTGAGTAATTAAGATACAAAGACTTGGCCTCGATGTCCCCCTTCATCTCCTCATCTGATTGGCTGTCAGAGAGAGAAGTGGAAAGTGACCACATTCCTTCCTCTGGATAAGAGCGTCTGCTAAAATGACTAAAAATGTAAATGCCATGTTAGCACCGGGCATATCCAATGTAGCATGTGTGTGTTAGAATTCACTAGCAGTAGTTCTCCTCAAACACACACACACACATACATGCACAAACGCACACACATACACGCACGCACTCACACGCACACACACACACACACACACACACACACACACACACACACACACACACACACACACACACACACACACACACACACACACACACACACACACACACACACACACACACACACACACACACACACACACACACACACACACACACACACACACACACACACACACTCAGTTACGGGAATTGCAGAAGCCAAGGGAGCAATAAGGCACAATTGAAGGAAAAGCTTGACTATTTATAGCACTGTAGATTATATATATGGTTATTGTGTTTATTTTCTACAATTCTATTATTAGTTGAGTGAATTTCAAAATTATAACACCTTTTATGGCTGATTGTTGTGGGTAGAGCTATTTATGAACATGCCTAACAATTGAACAAGGCCTTATGATTAAGATCACTTTATTGGTCAATTGCACACAAGGTCCAACCGAAACTTTTACTTTTAACCCAACCCCTCCGAAGGACACATATAGCGGTTTATGGAGATGTGCGATGGGCTGCCACACTGGAGCCGTTGTTGTGGGGGATTCAATGCCTTGCTCAAGGGTTGCTCAAGGGCACAAACGCAGGCAGTGGCATCTAAGATTATATAATAATGTTATATCATGTTTTGGTATTTTATTTCAGCGCAGGTATGTTGTTTTTATTGTATCCACTGCTTGAGGTGCAGTAGGGTTTATAATGTTTTGGTAAGAGGATTCATATCTCTGTGTATACAGAAGCTACTCTCTCTCCCCACCTCTCTATTTGTCTCTCTGTCTCTCTCTCTCTCTTCCCCTCTTTACCTCCCTGACTGTGTCCGTCTCTGTCTTTCTTTCTGTCTTTCTGTCTCTCTCTCTCTCCCTCTGTCTCTCTCTCACTCTGTCTCTGTCTCTCTCTTCTCTCTTAAATTGTCAAAATTATTGCTCCACAGTAATTACAGTAGACCTTTATTATCTCTTTTCAGATCCCTATATTTTCTGCCTGCGACCGTAAGTCCAAAATAGACGACCACACAGTCCAAATGGTGTATTTATGTGCAAATTGTCACTCTGCATGAGTGGAGAAACGCTTATTATGGATCCACAATACTCATTTGAAATGATTGTATATCGCGAATCCAATGTGAATCACTGTCCCCTTGTCTCCGGGTCCATGCTGTCCGGGTTCCTTGGGACGTCCCTACCTCATTGAAGTTGAATTGTAAAATGATTAAGGTAAAAAGGTAAGGGTTAAGTTTGGGATTAGGTAAGGTTTAGGGTTTTAGGTAGGGACGTCCCAAGGATCCCAGATAGCACTAACCCTTGTCTCCTTCTCTGGGCTCTATTTTAAGAAACCTAACACAATGGTAAATCTTAGCTCTGGCAGTAGGGCTATAGGTCCGGGGGTGTCTGCGAAATATTTTTGCTATTTTCACTGCGGGAATGGTGGCGCGAAGGGGCTGGGTTTGAAGAATAAATCAATTATATGTGTGAGGAGTGCTTGGCAACTCACTTGCCAATCAGCACGTTTCATGGCTTAATATTGCATTCCATTGTCTAAAGTTCGGTAGGTTATTGACGGTCTTTGCAATGTCATCAACTCCAGTGAGAATGCCTTTCATTGACTACAGCTCAGCGTTCAACATCATAGTGCCCACAAAGCATATCACTAAGCTAAGGACCCTGGGACTAAACACCTCCCTCTGCAACTGGATCCTGAACTTCCTGACGGGCCGCCCCCAGGTGGTAAGGGTAGGCAACAACACATCTGCCACGCTGACCCTCAACACGGGGGCCCCTCAGGGGTGCGTGCTTAGTCCCCTCCTGTACTCCCTGTTCACCCACGACTGCATGGCCAAGCACGACTCCAACACCATCATTAAGTTTGCTGACGACACAACAGTGGTAGGCCTGATCGCCGACAACAATGAGACAGCCTATAGGCAGGAGGTCAGAGACTTGGCAGTGTGGTACCAGGACAACAACCTCTCCCTCAACGTGAGCAAGACAAAGAGCTGATTGTGGACTACAGGAAAAGGAGGGCCGAACACGCCCCCATTCACGTCGACGGGGCTGTAGTGGAGCGGGTCGAGAGTTTCAAGTTCCTTGGTGTCCACATCACCAACAAACTATCATGGTCCAAACACACCAAGACAGTCGTGAAGAGGGCACGACAACACCTTTTCCCCCTCAGGAGACTGAAAAGACTTGGCATGGGTCCCCAGATCCTCAAAAAGTTATACAGCTGCACCATCGAGAGCATCCGACCGTAAGGCACTACAGAGGGAATTGTGTACGGCCCAGTACATCACTGGGGACAAGATTCCTGCCATCCAGGACCTATAGTGGCTTGCGAAAGTATTCACCCCCCTTGGCATTTTCCTATTTGATTGCCTTACAACCTGGAATTAAAATGGATTTTTGGGGGGTTTGTATCATTTGATTTACACAACATTTGAAGATGCAAAATATTTTATATTGTGAAACAACCAGAAATAAGACAAAAAACAGAAAACTATAGCATGCATAGCTACTCATGGTGCCATATTCTTTCCATTTTTTTATAATGGATTTAATGGTGCTCCGTGGGATGTTCAAAGTTTCTTGGTCTTCATGGTGCCGCTTGCTTGGTGGTGCCCCTTGCTTAGTGGTGTTGCAGACTCTGGGGCCTTTCAGAACAGGTGTATATATACTGAGATCATGTGACACTTAGATTGCACACAGGTGGACTTTATTTAACTAATTATATGACTTCTGAAGGTAATTGGTTGCACCAGATCTTATTTAGGGGCTTCATAGCAAAGGGGGTCAATACAAATGCACGCACCACTTTTCCGTTATTTTGAAACAAGTTATTTATTTAATTTAACTTCAGCAATTTGGACTATTTTGTGTATGTCCAATACATGAAATCCAAATAAAAATCCATTTAAATTACAGGTTGTAATGCAACAAAATAGGAAAAACGCCAAGGGGGATGAATATTTTTGCAAGGCACTGTATATAGTAGGCGGTGTCGGAGGAAGGCCCACAAAAATGTCAAAGACTCCAGTCACCCAAGTCATAGACTGTGCTCTCTGCTACTGCACAGCAAGCGGTACCGGAGCGCCAAGTCTAGGTCCAAAAGGCTCCTTAACAGCTTCTACCCCAAGGCATAAGACTGCTGAACAATTAATCATATGGCCACCTGGACTATTTACATTGAGCCCCCCCCACAGTTTATTATCTATGCATAGTCACTTTATCCCTTCCTACATGTACAAATTACCTCGACTAACCTGTACCCCCGCACATTGACTCTGTACCGGTTCCCCCTGTATATAGCCTCGTTATTGTTATTTTATTGTGTTACTTTATATTACATTTTTTACTTTAGTTTATTTAGTAAATATTTTCTTAACTCTATTTCTTGAACTGCATTGTTGGTTAAGGGCTTGTAAGTAAGCGTTTCATGGTGTTGTATTCGGCGCATGTGACAAATAAAATTTGATTTGATTTATTTGATTTGATTTGAATTCGGCAGGGGTCACGGAATATTGTCTTCCTAGTCCATTGTTGATTGATACAAGTAATAGCAAGAGTAAAAAAAAAAACATCCAGTGTTTGCTCATTATGTTTGGAGTGTTGACAGTCAACATTGTTGTCATTGGCTTCAACGAGTATATGCCTTTACGCATCGCACTTCTCTTCAAATACAAAATACTAGGTTCCCGCAAATTTTATTGTATGTGAGGTAAGTTTTCAATAAGTATATACCCTAGGCCTACCGTTGATATGGCCGATGTGAATTGTGAATAATGCAAAATCATGACCATTTAGAAACCTTTTATGGATAGGCTACTTGGCTAATGCATGGCCAGGATAGGAAAGACACCAGATGCATTGCTGTTGAACCAGCTTTCATTATAGTAGGGTAAGAGTAGCCTATAAGGGCATGTTTTTTAATCAAACGAAACAGAAAACATGCAATTGTTACAGGAAAGTAACACGTTTCTAAACACCATTGTCACCGGATCATCTCATGTCTCGTTCCATGATGGGCATATATTCTACATGGAGGGGTTTTTACTCACATCCAAAATAATACCAGGAGCTGGCTAAAATAATGTACAATAGCCTACATATATAAAAAGGAATGCTCCCAACCTTAATCTTTTAATAAATCTTTGGTGATTAAGATTTATTCAAAGCAGTCTCACGAGCCAAACCCTTTATGATAGTCTTGACTACTGCCTTCATTGAGAGGAGAGGAGGCTAGGCTTGGTTTTTAATCAAATGAAACAATTGGTTTGTTATGTTTCTAAATACTAGGTTTACAGACACAAAAAACACATATTTCTTGTTCCATGTGGCACTGTGCTTCACGACTCGTTAGACTGCACTTCCGCTGTCAAAATCCATGCTATAACCAACCGCCGTCTCAGGGCTGAGCGTCTCGGGCTCTGCACACTCTTAGATTGAATCCTACCTGGCAGGCCGCTCCTACCAGGTGACGCGGAGATGATCTGTGTCTACACCACGTACTCTCACGACTGGTTTCCCCCAAGGGCTCGGTTCTAGGCCCTCTACTCTTCTCTCTATACATCAAGTCTCTGGACTCCGTCATATCCTCACAGGGTCTCTGCTATCATTGCTATGCGGCTGACACTCAGCTACTTTTCTCCTTCCCCCCTTCTGACACCCAGGTGGCGACACGCATCTCTGCGTGCCTGGCAGATATCTCAGTTTGGATGTTGGCCCACCACCTCAAGCTCAACCTTGACAGGATGGAGCTGCTCTTCCTCCCGGAGAAGGCATGCCCACTCAAAGACGTCTCCATCACAGTTGACAACTCCACGGTGTCCCCCTCCCAGAGTGCAAAGAACCTTGACGTGACCCTGGACAACTCCCTGTCGTTCTCTGCAAACATCAAAGTAGTGACTCGCTCCTGCAGGTTCATGCACTTCAACATCCGAAGTGTACTACACTATCTCACACAGGAAGCGGCGCAGGTCCTAATCCAGGCACTTGTCATCTCCCGTCTGGACTAGGTAGAAGAGTGCCGGCTTTAACAGGTCGCAATTGCAAACGAGCGTGCGTTTGACAATTGCGCTGGTTTAACGCCAGACGAAAATAGAGCCCTCTCTTTCTCTCTATCTCTCTCTCTCTCTCTCTTTCTCGCTCTCTACTCCATCACCAAACCCACATTCCTCCCACACATACCTTCCTCTACAGCAGTGCTAAGCTTCCCAAACCACTCTCTTTTGCATTGTGACCCATCTACCATCTAAAGCTTTTGATATGTTCTTGTGACCTGCCTTATAAACATTCAAAACGAATGTTTCTGAACCACAGTCTAGGCCCTAGTTATCATCAGCTGCAACACTAAAATAAATTAGCTACCACTCACCCACCAGTGGGTTCTGGCCACCACCAGTGGTGTCAAGTACTTATGTAAAAATACTTTAAAGTACTACTTAAGTCGTTTTTTGGGGTATCTGTACTTTACTTTACTATTTGTATTTTTGACAACTTTTACTTTTACTTCACTACATTCTTAAAGAAAATAATGTACTTTTTACTCCATACATTTTCCCTGACACACAAAAGTACTCGTTACATTTTGAATGCTTAGCAGGAAAGGAAAATGGTCCAATTCACACGCTTATCAAGAGAACATCCCTGGTTATCTCTACTGCCTCTGATCTTCTGGACTCACTAAACACAAATGCTTTCTTTGTAAATTATGTCTGAGTGTGCCCTATCTCTAAATAAAAACAAACACAATAGTTGTGCTGTCTGGTTTGCTTAAAATAAGGAATTTGAAATGATTTATTCTTTTACTTTTGATACTTAAGTATATTTGAGCAATTACATTTAATTTGATACTTAAGTACATTTAAAACAAAATACTTGTAGACTTTTACTCAAGTAGTATTTTACTGGGTGACATTCACTTTTACTTGAATCATTTTTTATTAAGGTATCTTTACTTTTACTTAAGTATGACAATTGGGTACTTTTTCCACCACTGCCCACCACTGATCTCTAGGAATTTAATTTTTATGTGCTGTATATGGTCCCTTCCTGTATATGGTCCCTTCCGATTCCTGACCCACCATTTGGGTTACATTCTTTCCAGTGAGCCACATACACTGAGTGTACAAAACACCTTCCTAATATTAAGTTGCACCCACTTCTGCCCTCAGAACAGCCTCAATTTGTTGGGGTATGGACTCTACAAGGTGTCGAAAGCATTCCACAGGGATGCTAGCACATGTTGACTCCAATGCTTCCCACAGTTGTGTCAAGTTGGCTGGATGTCCTTTGGGTTGGGAGACCATTCTTGATACACACGGGAAACTGTTGAGCGTGAAAAATCCATCAGCGTTGCAGTTCTTGACACACTCAAATCTGTACGCCTGGCACCTACTACTATACCCTGTTCAATGGCACTTAAATAATTTGTCTTGCCCATTCACCCGCTGAATGGCACACACACAATCCATGTCTCAATTGTCTCAAGGCTTCAAAATCGTTGTTTAACCTGTCTCCTCCCCTTCATCTATACTGATTGAAGTGGATTTAACAGGTGACATCAATAAGGGATCATAGCTTTCAACTGGATTCACCTGGTCAGTCTATGTCATGGAAAGAGTTCCTAATGTTTTGTACAGTCAGTGTATATCTCAGGACCAGGCTTGGTTTAAATAATATTTGTTTTCTTTCAAATACTCTGTAGCTGCTCTTGATAGAGCTTCCCTGGCACAACGGAACCAAAAGTGCAAACTCTATTCCCAATCTGGCCCTTCTGGGAGGCTCAAGCAGACTATCAAAATATTTGAAAGAAAGCTAATTCTATTTGAACCCAGCTCTGCTACATTTCTCAGCTCTATGGTTGTGCTACCACTGAGAGGTCTGTGAGATATGTCAGTGACCATGTCATTAGTGGTGATTGACGAGGAGTCAAGCTGATTAACAGCGAAATAATTAATGAGATGTAAAGAGATTATGCATGATGCAGTCTGGTCTGGAGCTTGGTGTGTTAGAACTCTAATCAGGGTATGTTTGCGTTCCCATGAGAGAGAGAGAGAGAGAGAGAGAGAGAGAGAGAGAGAGAGAGAGAGAGAGAGAGAGAGAGAGAGTGTGAGAGAAAGAGAAATAAAATATCTCAAATGTTGTGCACAAATTTGTTTACATCCCTGTTAGTGAGCATTTCTCCTTTGCCAAGATAATACATCCACCTGACAGATGTGGCATATCAAAAAGCTGATTAAACAGCATGACCATTACACAGGTGCACCTTGTGCTGGGGACAATAGCTAAATACATTCAGGAACAACAATTGGCAACGTCACTAAAATTCATCACAATGAGAAAGGACAAAGGTTTTGGTCAAAAGGCCGCTGTCGGGGGACACCAACTAGACGCCAAAAACATCTGAAATAGGTTGCAATGGAGCGTGCTTCGCCTGGAATAGCTAACAAACGTTTCCAGCGCTTTAGAAGCTGTGTTTATTTCGCTTTTGTCCGGGACAATATTGACAATCCGGCATTCTAATGAGGCAATTTGCTAGTCGAGGATCACAGGACTGAGGTGGCTATGCTTAGCAAACAAATCTAAATTCTGCGCAAACTTATTGGGAAAACGCAAATTGGAACTTTCTCGTTCTCAACTCCTATGGCTGGACGCCGCTTGGGCCTGATGGATCTTTCCCAGCCTTGTCATCTGTCCCTATCCGAATGGCCTTTGCTACCTGGAACTTGCCTGCCAAGGAAGTCGTCACCATCTGCTTCTCCTCCTCCATCCTGTAGTGAAGTAGATGGAAAACAGCAAGAAGAGTGTTCCAATCAGCCCTGGTCTCATGTCACATGTCTTGGAAACCGAAGGCAGCGGCATGCTGCTAAGTGGACGGGAGTGACTGCAAGAGGTTTGGAGCAGATTGACATAAGGAATAGCTTTGTTGCCTGATCAACCCGCACCTTCATCACTGTTTGCGATGGTGGTGCTGACTCCAGCAACAAGCATCAGGAAATTGAGTTAGAAGATTTACAGAAAAGCCAATGGTCTGGCCTTTTACAATTTTGTCACTTAGCAGACGCTCTTATCCAGAGCAACTTACAGTTAGTGAGTGCATACATTATTTTTTTCATACTGTCCCCCCGTGGGAATCGAACCCACAACCCTGGCATTGCAAGCACCATGCTCTACCAACTGAGCTACACAGGTTTATATTCAAAACCACATTCCTGTAAAGCTTAGAGAGGATCTCATGTAAATACTGTTGAAGTAATATGGCTACAGGTTCATCTTCCTCACCTAAAGCCAATTCTGGTGGGAAGCTGCTATAGACCACCAAGTGTTAACAGTCAGTATCTGGATAACATGTGTGAAATGCTTGATCATGTATGTGATATCAACAGAGAGGTATATTTTCTGGGTGATTTAAATATTGACTGGCTTTCATCAAGCTGGCCACTCAAGAGAAAGCTTCAAACTGTAACTAGTGCCTGCAACCTGGTTCAGGTTATCAGTCAACCTACAAGGGTAGTTACAAACAGCACAGGAATGAAATCATCAACATGTATTGATCACATCTTTACTAATGCTGCAAAAAAATTTGCTTTAAAGCAGTATCCAAATCTATCGGAGGTAGTGATCACAATATAGTAGCCATATCTAGGAAAACCAAAGTTCCAAAGGCTGGGCCTAATATAGTGTAGAAGAGGTCATACAATACGTTTTGTAGTGATTCCTATGTTGTTAATGTAAATAGTATTTGTTGGTCCCTATTGTGTAATTTTTTGTTTATTTATTTATTTCACCTTTATTTAACCAGGTAAGCCAGTTGAGAAAAAGTTCTCATTTACATTTTACATTTACATTTACATTTTAGTCATTTAGCAGACGCTCTTATCCAGAGCGACTTACAGGAGCAATTAGGGTTAAGTGCCTTGCTCAAGGGCACATTTACGTCATTTAGCAGACGCTCTTATCCAGAGCGACTCACAAATTGGTGCGTTCACCCTATAGCCAGTGGGATAACCACTTTACAATTTTGGGGGGGGGGGGGGGGTAGAAGGATTACTTTATCCTATCCCAGGTATTCCTTAAAGAGGTGGGGTTTCAAATGTCTCCGGAAGGTGGTGAGTGACTCCGCTGTCCTGGCGTCGTGAGGGAGCTTGTTCCACCATTGGGGTGCCAGAGCAGCGAACAGTTTTGACTGGGCTGAGCGGGAACTATGCTTCTGCAGAGGAAGGGGAGCCAGCAGGCCAGAGGTGGATGAACGCAATGCCCTCGTTTGGGTGTAGGGACTGATCAGAGCCCGAAGGTACAGAGGTGCCGTTCCCCTCACTGCTCCATAGGCAAGCACCATGGTCTTGTAGCGGATGCGAGCTTCAACTGGAAGCCAGTGGAGTGTGCGGAGGAGGGGGGTGACGTGAGAGAACTTGGGAAGGTTGAACACCAGACGGGCTGCGGCATTCTGGATGAGTTGTAGGGGTTTAATGGCACAGGCAGGGAGGCCAGCCAACAGCGAGTTGCAGTAGTCCAGAAGGAGATGACAAGTGCCTGGATTAGGACCTGTGCCGCTTCCTGTGTAAGGCAGGGTCGTACTCTCCGGATGTTGTAGACCATGAACCTGCAGGAGCGGGTCACCGCCTTGATGTTGGCGGAGAACGACAGGGTGTTGTCCGACAGGGTGTTGTCCAGGGTCACGCCTAGGCTCTTCGCACTCTGGGAGGAGGACACAGCGGAGTTGTCAACCGTGATGGCGAGATCATGGAACGGGCAGTCCTTCCCCGGGAGGAAGAGCAGCTCCGTCTTGCCAGGGTTCAGCTTGAGGTGGTGATCCGTCATCCATACTGATATGTCTGCCAGACATGCAGAGATGCGATTCGCCACCTGGTTATCAGAAGGGGGAAAGGAGAAGATTAGTTGTGTATCGTCAGCGTAGCAATGATAGGAGAGGCCATGTGAGGATATGACAGAGCCAAGTGACTTGGTGTATAGGGAGAAAAGGAGAGGGCCTAGAACTGAGCCCTGGGGGACACCAGTGGTGAGAGCACGTGGTGCGGAGACAGCTTCTCGCCACGCCACTTGGTAGGAGCGACCGGTCAGGTAGGACGCAATCCAGGAGTGAGCCGCGCCGGAGATGCCCAGCTCGGAGAGGGTGGAGAGGAGGATCTGATGGTTCACAGTATCAAAGGCAGCAGACAGGTCTAGAAGGACAAGAGCAGAGGAGAGAGAGTTAGCTTTAGCAGTGCGGAGAGCCTCCGTAACACAGAGAAGAGCAGTCTCAGTTGAATGACCAGTCCTGAAACCTGACTGGTTTGGATCAAGAAGGTCATTCTGAGAGAGATAGCAAGAGAGTTGGCTAAAGACGGCACGCTCAATAGTTTTGGAAAGAAAAGAAAGAAGGGATACTGGTCTGTAGTTGTTGACATCAGTGGGATCGAGTGTTGGTTTTTTGAGAAGGGGAGCAACTCTCGCTCTCTTGAAGACGGAAGGGACATGGCCAGCGGTCAAGGATGAGTTGATCAGCGAGGTGAGGTAGGGGAGAAGGTCACCGGAGATGGTCTGGAGAAGAGAGGAGGGGATGGGGTCAAGCGGGCAGGTTGTTGGGCGGCCTGCAGTCACAAGTCGCAGGATTTTATCTGGAGAGAGAGGGGAGAAAGAAGTCAAAGCATAGGGTAGGGCAGTGTGAGTAGGACCAGCAGTGTCATTAGACTTAACAAACGAGGATCGAATGTCGTCAACCTTCTTTTCAAAGTGGTTGACGAAGTCATCCACAGAGAGAGAGGAGGGGGGGGGGGGGAGGATTCAGCAGAGAGGAAAATGTGGCAAAGAGCTTCCTAGGGTTAGAGGCAGATGCTTGGAATTTAGAGTGGTAGAAAGTAGCCTTAGCAGCAGAAACAGATGAAGAAAATGTAGAGAGGAGGGAGTGAAAAGATGCCAGGTCGGCAGGGAGTTTAGTTTTCTTCCATTTCCGCTCCGCTGCCCGGAGCTCTGTTCTGTGAGCTCGCAATGAGTCATCAAGCCACGGAGCTGGAGGGGAGGACCGAGCCGGCCGGGAGGATAGGGGACACAGAGAGTCAAAGGATGCAGAAAGGGAGGAGAGGAGGGTTGAGGAGGCAGACTCAGGAGATTGGAGGGAGAAGGATTGAGCAGAGGGAAGAGATGATAGGATGGAAGAGGAGAGAGTAGTGGGAGAGAGAGAGCGAAGGTTGCTGCGGCGCATTACCATCTGTGTAGGGGCAGAGTGAGTAGTGTGGGAGGAGAGCGAGAGAGAAAAGGAAACAAAGTAGTGGTCGGAGACATGGAGGGGAGTTGCAGTGAGATTAGTAGAAGAGCAGCATCTAGTAAAGATGAGGTCAAGCGTATTGCCTGCCTTGTGAGTAGGGGGGGACGGTGAGAGGGTGAGGTCAAAAGAGGAGAGGAGTGGAAAGAAGGAGGCAGAGAGAAATGAGTCAAATGTGGACATAGGGAGGTTGAAATCCCCCAAAACTGTGAGGGGTGAGCCATCCTCAGGAAAGGAACTTATCAAGGCGTCAAGCTCATTGATGAACTCTCCAAGGGAACCTGGAGGGCGATAGATGACAAGGATATTAAGCTTAAATGGGCTAGTGACTGTGACAGCATGGAATTCAAATGAGGAGATAGACAGATGGGTTAGGGGAAAAATTGAGAATGTCCACTTGGGAGAGATGAGGATTCCTGTGCCACCACCCCTCTGACCAGATGCTCTCGGGGTATGCGAGAACACATGGTCAGACGAGGAGAGAGCAGTAGGAGTAGCAGTGTTTTCAGTGGTAATCCATGTTTCCGTCAGCGCCAGGAAGTCGAGGGACTGGAGATTAGCACAGGCTGGGATGAAGTCAGCTTTGTTGGCAGCAGAACGGCAGTTCCAGAGGCTGCCTGAGACCTGGAACTCCAGGTGTGGGGTGCGTGCAGGGACCACCAGGTTAGAGAGGCAGCAGCCACGCGGTGTGGGGCGTTTGTGTAGCCTGTGCAGAGAGGAGAGAACAGGGATAGGCAGAGGCATAGTTGACAGGCTGTAGCAAATGGCTACAATAATGCAGAGGAGATCGGAATGAAATGAACTAAACATCTGGGAGAGTAGAGAGCAGGGCCTCCCTCACCAAAAACTTCTACCTCAGAAACTATAATTGTTTCACTGAACCACCCGAACAAAAACTCTACCAACTTCCACCTTTAGAAATAAGAATTGTTGTGAACCACAGCGGTTCAATGTTTAAAGGAATAGACTCAACCCACTTTATTCAGCTAGCTAACTATGACACCATTTACAACTGCGACCTGGGCAAGATAAAGCAAAGCAGTGCGATAAAAACAACAACAACACAGAGTTACATATGGAATAAACAAAACAAACAGTCAATAACACAATAGAAAATCTATATACAGCGTGTGCAAATGTAGTAAGTTATGGAGGTAAGGCAATAAATAGGCCATAGTGCAAAATAATTACAATTTAGTATTAAGGCTGGAGTGATAGATGTGCAGAAGATGATGTGCAAATAGAGATACTGGGGTGCAAATGAGCAAAATAAATAACAATGTAAATAACAATATGGGGATGAGGTAGTTGGGTGGGCTAATTACAGAAGGGCTGTGTACAGGTGCAGTGATCGGTAAGCTGCTCTGACAACTGATGCTTAAAGTTAGTGAGGGAGATAAGTGTCTCCAGCTTCAGAGATTTTTGCAGTTCGTTCCAGTCATTTGCAGCAGAGAACTGGAAGGAATGGCGGCCAAAGGAGGTGTTGGCTTTGGGGATGACCAGTGAGATATACCTGCTGGAATGCATACTACGGGTGGGTGTTGCTATGGTGACCAATGAGCTAAGATAAGGTGGGGATTTGCCTAGAAGTGATTTATAGATGACCTGGAGACAGTGGGTTTGGCGACGAATATGTAGTGAGGGCCAGCCAACGAGAGTGTACAGGTCACAATGGTGGGTAGTATATGGGGCTTTGGTGACAAAACGGATGGCACTGTGATAGACTACATCCAATTTGCTGAGTAGAGTGTTGGAAGCTATTTTGTAAATGACATCGCCAAAGTCAAGGATTGGTGGGATAGTCCGTTTTACGAGGGCATGTTTAGAGAGTAGTGATTCTAGTCGGGCGGGCGGGTGCAAGCAGCGTTCGATTGAAGAGCATGCATTAAGTTTTACTAGCGATTTATAGTAAAAAGCCTTGGACTCAGCTCCATCATTCATTGAATCATCACAAAACCCACTGATATTAATGATTTTTTCATTGGCAAGAGTAGCAAACACTTACATTACACATTCAAGTATATCTGACCAAATTATGAAAGACAACCATTGTCATTTTGAATTCCGTATAGTGAGTGTGGAAGAGGTGAAAAAAATATTGTTGTCTATGAACAATGACAAGCCACCGGGGTCTGACAACTTGGATGGAAAATTAATGATATTGATAAAAAGATTGTGGGGGCTGTTTTGTTAGACTTCAGTGCGGCTTTTGACATTATCGATCATAGACTGCTGCTGGAAAAATGTGTTATGGCTTTACACCCCCTGCTATATTATGGAGTAATAGAGTTACCTGTCTAACAGAACACAGAGGGTGTTCTTTAATGGATCCTCTCCAACATACTCCAGGTAGAATCAGGAATTCCCCAGGGCAGCTGTCTAGGCCCCTTACTTTTTTCAATCGTTACTAATGACATGCCACTGGCTTTGGGTAAAGCTAGTGTGTCTATGTATGCGGATGACTCAACACTATCAGCTACTACAGTGACTGAAATGACTGCAACACTTAACAAAGAGCTGCAGTTAGTTTCAAAATGGGTGGCAAGGAATAAGTGAGTCCTAAATATTTCAATAACTGAAAGCATTGTATTTGGGACAAATCATTCACTAAACCCTAAACCTCAACTAAATCTTGTAATGAATAATGTGGAATTTAGCAAGTTGAGGTGACTAAACATTTTTATTAAGGTATTTGTGACCAACAGATGCATATCTGGAATCCAGATTAGGGTCTAATGAATTTATTTCAGTTGACCTATTTCCTGATATGAACTGTAACTCAGTAAAATCAATAAAATTGTTGCACATTGAGTTTATATTATTGTTCAATATTCTTATACATTTTGAGATTTTGTTTTATTTTGGTCCTTTAATATTAGTACTTTCAAAAAGTAAACATAAAAATGTCAAAAACACAATGTAAATATATTGTTTTGTAATATCTATTATTTTGTTTGTCATTCTACCGTCATCAAAATGTAATGAATTTTTATCACATTCAAATGGACATAAATCCACAATTTCAAAGCTCACTACAATATAATCATACACCATTTAAAATCCCATTTCATAGAGAATGTTACAAACTGAACTATATTTAATAACTTACCTTAAAGATATGGTGATTCGGTCAACTCAATTTTCTAAGCTTCAGAAGCATCTGTATTCACCAAATTGTGTGTGCTTACCCTTAGATATATTCTCAAGACTTGTATGGAGGGAATTGTTGATATGTTGTCAAATTTAATTCTAGATAATAACATTCTTTGGAAATATGCACAAAAATGCCATTTTCATACATCTTTAGTATTTTACGGATAGAAAGATAATAAAAAAGTATATATCCACAAGTCTGGTCCTGTATTTGCAGTTTATGCACATATTTATTGAGATATCGCCTAATTTGCATATTTTAGCAGACACCCTTATCCAGAACGACTTACATGAGCAATGAGGGTTAAATGCTTTGCTTAAGGGCACATCGACAGATTTTTCACCTAGTCGGCTCGGGGATTAGAACCAGCGACCTTTCGGTTACTGGCACGACGCTCTTACCCACTAAGCTACCTGTATTATATTGATGTTTATATTCAGCTGGTAAAAGTTCATTGTGATATGAATAAGGGGGGAAAATACCCCATTAGGGTGTGTTGCCTCGCCTTAAACTCATGGCCTTACTCGTATTGGCTATTCAAATTGTTTCATATTCTTTTCTGTGTTTTAAATATGAAAACATTGAAAATATTTGGGACAGAAAGAGAATATTGCAAATGGGTATTTTTGTTACTTACTTAGACTCCCGGCTCACAGTCACACATCTAGCCCTGCTGTGTGGAAGAGGAGAGAGATATCTATAGGAAACAACTCAGAGCTAATAAAGTTGTAACTCGTTCAAACACAGAAGCGATTATCCAATTATTGCAAATTAACATTCCAAACTCTCTTTCCAGGAACTCCGGAACCCCAGTGTGTTCCATGTTCAGCGCTAGGTTATTGGACACCACCTGTGAGGAGTTAGCAGCCTGGATGAAAACGATGGAGGGGAGCGAGGGGGAGAGGAGAGGGGGCCATGGCCAGACTAGACTGTAGCGTGTCAGATCCCCGTCTGTCCCCCCCCCTTTCTGGGGCCCCTCTCTGTTATTGTTTTGACTGAGAGGCTAAGGTCACGTGGGCGGCGCTGTATTATGTCTGGGTGTCTTGGAATTTAGGTCACGCTAGAGACCTCTCCCTCCTCCCCTCTTCACTCCCTCCCTTCCCCTGTCCGATCTCTTCTCTCTTTTGAGCTGGCTCTCACTGAGACCTCTCCCTCATCTCTCTCCTTTCAGCTTCTCTGTCTCATTCTCTCCCCTCTCCCACCCCTCTCTTCTCTTCTTCTAACGAACTCTGCTCTTTAATCCTGTGTCTTGTGGCGCTGTGCTATTTCGTTCCCGCGTTAGCTAGCTGTCTGGATCAATGTGTCCCTGTCTCTGTGTGTGTCCCAAATGGCACCCTATTCCCTATGGGCCCTTGTCACAAGTAGTGCACTATAAATGAGACCGACCGCCTTGATTCAGTCTTATGTAGCAAATTGAAATTGTGTTTTTTACACTGGATAAAACCTGAAACACAGAGCTACAAAATGGTATATCATACACTGCATTTAAGGAAACAATGGGAAAGAAATTCTGCTTTGAAAGTTGATAAACTTGTAATCTCACTTTTGAGAAAATGGCCTTTGAATGTTTTGGTACCTACTGAAGAGCTCTTCTTTGTCTACATCCATTCAGCATCGTTCACACCCTCTTAAGCTTTAGCCCCACCCATCTCGTTTCGCTCTCGGAGCGTTCAGAGCATACAATTGGCGCTCTGGCGGATGAGTAGGGTTGATCCGAGCGTTCTGACCTCACAACGGCAGTCAAGCACCCAAGCTAACTGGCTATAACATTGGCTAGCTTGCTAGCTACTTCCAGACACAAAATTGGGATTATGGTTCATTGCTTACCTCTGGATAACATGAAAACAGCCTAACCAGCACCCCACTGACCATTTTACTCGCCCTAGCAGAGCTGGTTAGGCTGTTTTCATGCTATCCAGAGCGTTGGTGACTGTAACTGTGCTGCTGGCAACAATTTAATTACGCTTTTTTGCTGACGTTTACTGACACCGGACATATTCAATGGGTGTTGTGCATTCGTAAATTCATCAATTATTCTGCACTCTGGTATACTCAGACTGAATTTACGAATGCATCCGAAATGGTTACTTGCATTGTGGAGTCTATTGTTAACCTATTTGTAACCTAGAGGTCGTAACTGCTCTAGTTTCATGAAACACACAGAGTTCTAGCAAATCATCAGTCGTATACGCGACTTTTGACCTGTTTTATGTATCCATAGCACACGACAAAAATCATCCCTTTCCCTGTTTATCGTAGCACTGTACCCAGTACAGTCTCAATAAAAACTAGTTTACATTGATGATGGCCTTTCACCTCTTGTCATTTCGGACTAGATTATTCTGGTAATAGCTATTATCTAGGGTCAATTGCGGACCCTCCCCGTTTCGTAATAATAATTATTTCCTTTGAGATTTTGGTAACTTTTCTCTGCCCTCCACAAGAATTACTATTCTCATACAAGTTCAAATAATTTCACCAAAATCCAAGAATAAAAATTACTGACCTTTTCCTTGCAGTTTGGATTTAAATGCTTTTTCAAACTCGTTAACGTCTTTATCGTTCATAAGAGTAATCACCGGCCTGTTTATAACCTTAACGTCGAAGGCCAGGACTATTCTCCACGGATGCAATCACCCGGCCGTGCACGGATTCTGTGTCCTTAGAACGATAAAGACGTATTCAAGCTCCGCTCAAAGGATCAATCTGTCATGTGAATTTCTATCTCTAATTCAACCTAAGCTTGAATCATTACCAGAGGTTGTAAGGCTCTGGTTTTAATCATCAATGATTCAAGGTCCACAACCCACAAGTATTATCTGTATATTTATTCATGGAGAGCTCTGCCGCCAAAAACACAAACATACGATTTTATACTTCCTGAACTTGACTCCTCCCACCTTTAGGTGGCTTTTCTAAACAGTTTCCGCCTTCCCCTTCACCCTTGAATGTTTAGTACCGCCCCCTCTGTTAGTGGTTTGACACTACATGATAATTCTAACATTTATGCTGTATTTGGGGTGAAATCCTTTAGTCATTATTCTTAAAATCCAAATTAATCTAACAATCTGAAAATGTAGCTAGCTAGACTATCTTACCCGTATATACAACTGAAGTCGGAAGTTTACATACACCTTAGCCAAATTAATTTAAACTCAGTTTAAATTAATGGGTCATTTGGAAGACCCATTTGCGACCAAGCTTTAACTTCCTGACTGATGTCTTGAGATGTTGCTTCAATATATCCACATAATTTTCCTTCCTCGTGATGTAATCTATTTTGTGAAGTGCATCAGTCCCTCCTGCAGCAAAGCACCCCCACAGCATGATGCTGCCACCCCTGTGTTTCACGGTTGGGATGGTGTTCTTCGGCTTGCAAGCCACCTCCTTTTTCCTCCAAACATAACGATGGTCATTATGGCCAAACAGTTCTATTTTTGTTTCATCAGTATGTGCAGTTGCAAACCGTAGTCTGTCTTTTTATTGTGGTTTTGGAGCAGTGGCTTCTTCCTTGCTGAGCGGCCTTTCAGGTTATGTTGATATAGGACTCGTTTTACTGTGGATATAGATACTTTTGTACCTGTTTCCTCCAGCATCTGCACAAGGTCCTTTGCTGTTGTTCTGGGATTGATTTGCACTTTTCGCACCAAAGTACATTCATTAGTAGGAGACAGAACGCGTCTCCTTCCTGAGCGGTATGACGGCTGCGGTCCCATGGTGTTCATACTTCCGTAGTATTGTTTGTGCGGATGAACGTGGTACCTTCAGGAGTTTGGAAATTGCTCCCAAGGATGAACCAGACTTGTGGAGGTCTACAATTCTTTTTCTGAGGTCTTGGCTGATTTATTTTCATTTTCACATGATGTCAAGCGAAGAGGCACTGAGTTTGAAGGTAGGCCTTCAAATACATCCACAGGTACACCTCCAATTGACTCAAATTATGTCAATTAGAAGCTTCTAAAGCCATGACATCATTTTCTGGAATTTTCCAAGCTGTTTAAAGGCACAGTCAACTTAGTTTATGTAAACTTCTGACCCACTGGAATTGTGATACGGTGAATTATAAGTTAAATAATCCGTCTGTAAACAATTGTTGGAAAAATTACTTGTGTCATGCACAAAGCAGATGCCCTAACTGACTTGCCAAAACTATAGTTTGTTAACAAGAAATGTGTGGAGTGGTTGAAAAATGAGACTCCAACCTAAGTGTATGTAAACTTCTTACGTCAACTGTATCATGCATGATGGACGCGTCTCCTTGTCACGGATAACATGGTTGCCCTGATTCTCCATCTCTTCAGCTATCATACTCTAATTCCACTGATTTCAAGACTCGATCCTCCAGAAAGTGGAGAGCAACAGATTTTCTATGGGATTAAGGTCTGGAGACTGGCTAGGCCACTCCAGGACCTTAATGAGCTTATTCTAGAGCCACTCCTTTGTTGCCTTGGCCATGTGTTTTGGGTCATTGGCATGCTGGAATACTCATCCACGACCCATTTTCAATGCCCTGGCTGAGGGAAGGAGGTTCTCATCCAAGATTTGACGGTACATGGCCCCATCCATCGTCCCTTTGATGCGGTGAAGTTGTCCTGTACCCTTAGCAGAAAAACACCCCCAAAGCATAATGTTTCCACCTCCATGTTTGACGGTGGGGATGGTGTTTTTGGGGTCATAGGCAGCATTCCTCCTCCTCCAAACACGGCGAGTTGAGTTGATGCCAAAGAGCTCGATTTTGGTCTCATCTGACCACAACACTTTCACCCAGTTCTCCTCTGAATCATTCAGATGTTCATCGGCAAACTTCAGAAGGGCCTGTATATGTGCTTTCTTGAGCAGGGGGACCTTGCGGGCGCTGCAGGATTTCAGTCCTTCACGGCATAGTGTGTTACCAATTGTTTTCTTGGTGACCATGGTCCTAGCTGCCTTGAGATCATTGACAAGATCCTCCCGTGTAGTTCTGGGCTGATTCCTCACCGTTCTCATGATCATTGCAACTCCATGAGGTGAGATCTTGCATGGAGCCCCAGGCAGAGGGATATTGACAGTTATTTTGTGTTTCTTCCATTTGCGAATAATCGCACCAACTATTGTCACCTGCTCACCAAGCTGCTTGGCGATGGTCTTGTAGCCCATTCCAGCCTTGTGTAGGTCTACAATCTTGTCCCTGACATCCTTGGAGAGCTCTTTGGTGAGTGAGCTCTCTCTGACTGAGAGGGGGTCAAATACTTATTTCCCACATTAAAATGCAAATCAATTTATAACATTTTTGACATGAGTTTCTTTGGATGTTTTTGTTGTTATTCTGTCTCTCACTGTTCAAATAAACCTACCATGAAAATTATAGACTGATCATTTATTTGTCAGTGGGCAAACGTATAATACTTTTTTCCACAATCCGAACTCCTCTCTCGGCATGTCCAGCCCACTCATTATCTCAGCCAATCATGGCTAGTGGGAAGGTTGCTGTCTTTTTCTGTGGTTAAAATAACTGTGCTTGTAATTTAACAATTGTATTCGTATTTACAGATGGCATACATGTTTGTTATTAAGGCACATGAAAGTTCACATGTTCCAGAAGGCATTTCTGCCAAAAAAAACGCATTTTGATTGAAAAAAAAGTTTACATTCAAATGGTTCTCCTGTGAAGTAGTGACCCGCGACATACGCCTAGTTTCCTGAAACGAGTCACAAATTGAATAATTTGTAAGTCGCTCTGGATAAGAGCGTCTGCTAAATGACGAAAATGTAAATGTAATGAATAGGGTGCCATTTGGGACGCATCCTTGTTTCTGTCTGTTGTCGCTATTCGCTAGCTGCTGCTGCAAATGCCAGGCGTTTAAGCATGACAAAATTAATTAGCCAGCTACAGTAATTTTAAGAAACATTGAGAAATAGTTTGGTCGATTTTTTTTGGGTCAAATTAACAAGTTATCTACCATTGATAAGCAGCTAGCTAGCTATAACTAGCTGGTAGCTTGCTAGCTATTTAGCTGGTAGCTTGCTAGCTATTTAGCGCCCATGCCAATTTCAAGTCTTTCTAAACTAATATCTGACTAATTCGGAAATATGAAGTTATTTCAGAATTTAATTTTATTGGCTAGCACATGCTTTGTGACATTATGTAAGCTAGTTATCCCCAGTTAGATAATATCTTTTCACTTATGCATCTGCATGCTTGTTGAGCTCTCCCTGGTGCACTCATTTGTTTGTGAGATGAGCTGGCTGCTCTCTCTAAATAGTATAATCTAATCTGTTTATAACAGTGGCAGCATGTGCAGCAGTGGTCATTCTGTTTTTGAGAAAGTTAAATAAGTGTATTTATGCTGTTGTTCAAATGCACAGATCGCTTTGTATATCTTCTCATGTATATCTTCTCAAAGAAACTTCTGGTAATTCAAAAGCTTGAAATCATATTTCTGTCATGCTGCTTTGTTGACAACTCCATCCACCTCGGGCCCCGGGTATTCAGCCAGTCAGCGGCCGCCACTGCCACAAATGTAGTATGTAGTGAACGATAGAGCAGCGGAATAATTCAGTTTTGAGTCATCAGGCAAGTTCGTCCCCCCCCCCCCCCCCCCCCCCGTATAAAAAGAATAATATGTTTTACTCATACCACTCTGTGGCCGTATGTTTGACACCCCTGGGTTAAAATGACACTCATATATCATGGAGACTAGCGCAGCCCAAACATACTGTACTGTTGCTGCAGGGCTGGAGACACATACACACACACGTGTACACACACACACACGCACACAGTCAATCAGTAGAGCAGAGACACCCAGCTGAGAGTCACATCCCAGAGAGCACCCAGACAGACACCCATGACACATAGCTCCAGTACCTCTCACAGCGCACAAACAGATCAAACACAGCTCCATCCCCACAGCTACAGCACAGCAGGGTGCATTCATACACACTCAATACTCCTCTCCTGAGGAATGGAGCCTCTCATATGTCTGTCCTGTTTGTACTGGTGGCCACAACTGATGTGCGTGTGTGTGTGCACTTGTGTGTTGTGTGTGTGTGTGTGTGTGTGTGTGTGTGTGTGTGTGTGTGTGTGTGTGTGTGTGTGTGTGTGTGTGTGTGTGTGTGTGTGTGTGTAGAGGAGTGGAGGGTTACGGGTAAATGAGAGCAGTGGACTGTGACTGTCACAATGCGTCTCCCTTCCCAGGGGACCGTTAGAGAGATCACAGCTTGGGGGCCGCATGGATGTTCTGTCCTTGTCCTGTAGGACATATACACACACACCACACACACATACGCAAACATATACAGAGACATACAATTACTCCTCTCCACAGTGTAACAACACACAGGCAGGATGTCACCGTGAGCTGGGTTTGTAGGAATCAGAAGAGGATTGTGTACATTGTTAACATTGTGTTAAAGCTTATAGGGATAGGGTTGAATTGCTCACAAGACCAGGTTAGGAAATAAAAAAAATTGAGTGTTGATGAGAATAGCCTAGGGTGGGGTCATTAGGTTTGCTTGTCCCAGTCATATGGCTGTGGTATGTTGAATCACTCTGTTAGATTTAGACATACTTTATTACAGTATGATTTGGCTACACCAAACCTGATGCCGAATTCCTTATTGTTTGGAATGGAAAAAAAAAATGTATTGTGTACTGATCGTGATTGTAATCATGGACATTCATTGTATTGTAATTATAATGGATTGGTATACAATGGCTGATGTCAATCGGTTAATGATGATTAAAAAGGAGAGTGTTGGGGTTGGAATGGGAGGTGGGATGGGGATGATTGACAGAACAGTGTCAGATGGGAGTCTGAGGAGTGGGGTGTGGGGGGTCTGGGGAAGTGGGTTGTGCCACCTCAGAGGTTTGGGGGTATGATGGAAGATGGGGCTGGGGCATGAAATAGGAGGGGGGTTTATGTACCACCACCACCACCCCGGGGCTCCGTGGGAAAGGGGGCCAAGGAGGGGGCGGGGGGTAGAAGGGGGCATCGGGTTCAGTCAGTGCACTATCAAGATCTGCCAGCTCTGGCAGCTTGTCAAGAAGACTTCACACACTTGTCAATCAAACTGTCCTTCAGTGAATAAGCAATTAATCATTTGCATCCACAAGCGATCAACAACAGAGGAGGACTGTGTGTGTGTGTGTGTGTGTGTGTGTGTGTGTGTGTGTGTGTGTGTGTGTGTGTGTGTGTGTGTGTGTGTGTGTGTGTGTGTGTGTGTGTGTGTGTGCTTGCGTGCGTGGGTGCGTGCGTGTGTGTGTGATGACAATGACCTCTATTCCCAGGAGAGTTCCTAGCTATAGTGGTAGCTATAACCACAGGATTATCTCCTAATAAGTCATGGAGTGACCGTTAGCTAATCACAACAGAGCTGAAGAGCATCTGTGAACCAACCTCTTTGTTTTCTCTTCTTTTTGGGGTACTTCCATTCTCCTTCCATTCTCCTTCCATTCTCCTTCCATTCTCCTTTAATTATCCTTCCATTCTCCTTCCATTCTCCTCCAAAAGAGGCTGCATAGCTTATAGATCTGGTTCTTTAGTTTGTGTACATCGACTGGATATCTAGCCTCTCGTATTGGAGCTGGGATCATTGTCTTCACTTGTTGGCTATCTAATGATATTTGGGGTTTCCCTATTCTTCCAAGAGAAGTGTGTATCTGCTTGTAGATCCAGTATGTTTGGTAATTTCATGCATGTTGTGTTGGTTGGACTGTGAGATTGTGATAGTGTACGTTCCTCTTTGGGCATTTGTTTCCCAGAGACTGGAGGGAACATTGTCCTCAAGTATCGGCTGAGGATCATCCTTATTGGTCAGGTTGGTGACCTATAGCACAATACATGTCAGGGGTCAAATGACATGAGGTAAGCATACCTTATTAAGCCCACGTACCCATTCAGCCCACTTCCATCTTTGGATTCAAAGAAAAAAACGAACATGTTCTGCTATTTAATGTTTCAACCGGTTTCAAGTTTCAAGTTTTATTTGTCACAAGTACAAATACAGTGATATGCTTAACTTGCAAGCTCTTACCAACAGTGCAGTATTCAATATCAAAATATAATAAAAAAACAAATACAAAATAAAAAAACACGAGAAATAAGAACTATGAATGGAAGAATAAAAAAACGGAAGAATGTAAGCTCAGGGTCAGTGCCAGTACCAAATGTACAATGTGCAAGGATACTGGAGTATCTCCCGAGTGGCGTAGTGGTCTAAGGCACTGCATCGCAGTGCTTGCTGTGCCACTAGAGATCCAGGTTCGAATCCAGGCTCTGTTGTAGCTGGCTGTGATGGGCCGGTGCACAATTGGCCCAGCATCGTCGAGGGAATGGCCAGCAGGGATGTAGCTCAGTTGGTAGAGCATGGCATTTGCATCGCCAGGGTTGTGGGTTCAATTCCCACGGGGAGGCCAGTATAAAAATTCATAATAATAATGTATGCACTCATTAACTGTAAGTTGCTCTGGATAGGAGTGTCTGCTAAATGACTAAAATGTTGAGGTAGATACAGTGCCTTTAGAAAGTATTTGCATTTTGTTGTATTACAGCCTGAATTTAAAATAGATTAAATTGAGATGTTATGTCGCTGGCCAACACACAATACCCCATGATGTATTCAGAAATGTTTACAAATTAATTACAACTGAAAAGCTCAATGTCTTGAGTCAATAAGTATTCAGCATAAATAAGTTCAGGAGTAATAATTTGCTTAACAAGTCACATAATACATTAATTTGCCTGGACTCATATACAAATGAAAATGTATCCATTCACTACTGTAAGGCGCTCTGGATAAGAGCGTCTGCTAAATGACTAAAATGTAAATGTAAATGACTCACTCTGTATGCAATGATATTGTTTAACATGATTTTTGAATGACTACCTCATCTCTGTACCTCACACATACAATTATCCACATACAATTATCTGTAAGGTCTCTCAGTCGAGCAGTGAATTTCAAACACAGATTCAACCACAAAGACCAGGGAGGTTTTCCAATGCCTTGCAAAGAAGGGTACCTATCCCTTTGAGCATGGTGAAGTTATTAACTAGACTTTGGATGGTGTATCAATACACCCGGTCAATACAAATATACAGGTGTCCTTCTTAACTCAGTTGCCAGAGAGCAAGGAAACCACTCAGGGATTTCACCATGAGGCCAATGGTGACTTTAAAACAGAGTTTAATGGCTGTGATAGGAGAAAACTGCGGATGGATCAACAGCATTGTAGTTATTCCACAATACTAACCTAAAGGACAGTGTGAAAAGAAGGGAGCTTGTACAGAATACTTTTTTTTCCAAAACATGCATCCTGTTTGCAATAAGGCAATAAAGTAAAACTGCAAAAAATTTGGCAAAGAAATGAACTTTATGTTCTGAATAGAAAGCATTATGTTTGGGGCAAATCCAACACATCACTGGGTACCACTCTTCATAATTTCAAGCATGGTGGTGGCTACATCATGTTATGAGTATGCTTGTCATCGGCAAGGACTAGGGAGTTTTTTAGGATACAAATTAATGGAATATAGCTAACCACAGGCCAAATCTTAGAAGAAAACCTGGTTCAGTCTGCTTTCCAGCAGACACTGGGAGACAAATTCACCTTTCAGCAGGACGCTTACCAAGACGACATTGAATGTTCCGGGGTGGCATAGTAACAGTTATGACTTAAAGTGGTTTCAAAATCTATGGCATGATTTGAAAATGGCTGTCTAGCAATGATCAAATTAAGAATTTAAAAAAGAATAATGTGCAAATATATTTTACACAAACATTCTATAATCATCAGCACAACTAGATCGTTTTTATGGTATGAGAAAACTTGCCTCGACCTAACAGTTCTAGGAACTTTCACAGAACCAATTTTGGTTTGCTGGGTAGGCGACTCTCAGATTTAAAAAAAAATCCCAGATATTTGTAGTACCTAAGGTAAAATTAAAAGATGAATGTGTTGATTTATGCACATGATAACATACTACATGGCATTAGAATTCGTTACTATTTCTTGCCAATTGAAAATATGGGTTTTCATGCAGTCGTACCACATATCACAGTCAATACAGTAGCAACTTAACTTGGTGAACCAAAACAACATAATTTGTATTTGTATTTGCATTTATTATGGATCCCCATTAGGTGCTGCCAAGGCAGTTGTACAATTTAAAAAACATTACAATACATTCACAACAGATTTCACAACACATTACGTGTGTGCCCTCAGGCCACTACTCTACAAAACGAAAGCGTGTGTGTATAGTGTGTATGTTATTGTGTGTGTGTATGCATGTGTCTGTGCCTGTGTTTGTATCTCTTCACAGTCCCCGCTGTTGAGGTGTCTTTTTATCAGTTTTTTAAATTCTAATTTTACTGCTTGCATGAGTTACTTGATGTGGAATAAAGTTCCACGTAGTCATGGCTCTATGTAGTACTGTGCGCCTCCCATAGTCTGTTCTGGACTTGGGGACTTTGAAGAGACCTCTGGTGGCATGTCAAATAGATCTCAAGCACTCACAGCTTAATTTTTTAAAATGCATTTTGTCTTATTTTACTGGTAAATTAACCTTGCATTGTTATACATAGATGCATTTTTTTGGAGTGAGGTCGCCAAAATATACGATAATTTGTTTTATTGAGTAAATGTATTTATTGGATTATTTTCATTTTGATAAGAGAAGAAAATGTAATGAATTTAAGGTTATTTGTTGATGTAAACATTTTAAGGTTGCATCATTACATTTGGGGTGGGGTGGGGTAACCCGAAATTCTGCCCCCCCAAAAAAAGTTTGAATACCACTGAGACCCAAGAGACAGATTCCAACATCTGTCAAATGTAATACTTCCACCCAAAAAACAAATCCTCCACCAAATATGCTATTTTACATACAGTAGCACAAAAGCACCCCATCTATGCAAAATGGAAATGGAAATAAATATTGTTTAGTTTGATCAACACTAACTTAGCATTATATTGTAGTCTATAGTGTATATTTATATTATTTGTTTCCAAATATGTTATCAGTAAACCTTGCTATTCTGTCATTTTTTAAATTGATTTTTTACCATAAATCATTGCTATTCCAAGTTTATTTATTTTACCTTCATTTAACTAGGCAAGTCAGTTAAGAACAAATTCTTATTTACAATGACGGCCTACACCGGCCAAACCCGGACCATGCTGGGCCAATTGTGCGCCGCCCTATGGGACTCCCAATCACGGCCGGTTGTGATACAGCCTGGAATCTTACCAGGGGGTCTGTAGTGACGCCTCAAGCACTGAGATGCAGTGCCTTAGACCACTGCACACCTCGGGAACCCAATAAATAAGCCCAATATCAAATCAAATGAAATGTTATTGGTCACATAAACATATTTAGCAGATGTTATTGCGGGTGTAGCGAAATGCTTGTGTTCCTAGCTCCAACAGTGCAGTAGTATCTAACAATTCACAACAATACACAAATCTAAATGTAAAATAATATAATTAATATATATAAATATTAGGACGAGCAATGTCGGAGTGGCATTGACTAAAATACAGTAGAATAAAATACAGTATATACAGTGGGGAGAACAAGTATTTGATACACTGCCGATTTTGCAGGTTTTCCTACTTACAAAGCATGTAGAGTTCTGTAATTTTTATCATAGGTACACTTCAACTGTGAGAGACGGAAAAAATAAAATCCAGAAAATCACATTGTATGATTTTTAAGAAATTAATTTGCATTTTATTGCATGACATAAGTATTTGATCACCTACCAACCAGTAAGAATTCCGGCTCTCACAGACCTGTTAGTTTTTCTTTAAGAAGCCCTCCTGTTCTCCACTCATTACCTGTATTAACTGCACCTGTTTGAACTTGTTACCTGTATAAAAGACACCTGTCCACACACTCAATCAAACAGACTCCAACCTCTCCACAATAGCCAAGACCAGAGAGCTGTGTAAGGACATCAGGGATAAAATTGTAGACCTGCACAAGGCTGGGATGGGCTACAGGACAATAGGCAAGCAGCTTGGTGAGAAGGCAACAACTGTTGGCGCAATTATTAGAAAATGGAAGAAGTTCAAGATGACGGTCAATCATCCTCGGTCTGGGGCTCCATGCAAGATCTCACCTCGTGGGGCATCAATGATCATGAGGAAGGTGAGGGATCAGCCCAGAACTACACGGCAGGACCTGGTCAATGACCTGAAGAGAGCTGGGACCACAGTCTCATAGAAAACCATTAGTAACACACTACGCCGTCATGGATTAAAATCCTGCAGCGCACGCAAGGTCCCCCTGCTCAAGCCAGCGCATGTCCAGGCCCATCTGAAGTTTGCCAATGACCATCTGGATGATCCAGAGGAGGAATGGGAGAAGGTCATGTGGTCTGATGAGACAAAAATAGAGCTTTTTTGTCTAAACTCCACTTGCCGTGTTTGGAGGAAGAAGAAGGATGAGTACAACCCCAAGAACACCATCCCAACCGTGAAGCATGGAGGTGGAAACATCATTCTTTGGGGATGCTTTTCTGCAAAGGGGACAGGACAACTGCACCATATTGAGGGGAGGATGGATGGGGCCATGTATCGCGAGATCTTGGCCAACAACCTCCTTCCCTCAGTAAGAGCATTGAAGATGGGTCGTGGCTGGGTCTTCCAGCATGACAACGACCCGAAACACACAGCCAGGGCAACTAAGGAGTGGCTCCGTAAGAAGCATCTCAAGGTCCTGGAGTGGCCTAGCCAGTCTCCAGACCTGAACCCAATAGAAAATCTTTGGAGGGAGCTGAAAGTCCGTATTGCCCAGCGACAGCCCCGAAACTTGAAGGATCTGGAGAAGGTCTGTATGGAGGAGTGGGCCAAAATCCCTGCTGCAGTGTGTGCAAACCTGGTCAAGACCTACAGGAAACGTATGATCTCTGTAATTGCAAACAAAGGTTTCTGTACCAAATATTAAGTTCTGCTTTTCTGATGTATCAAATACTTATGTCATGCAATAAAATGCAAATTAATTACTTAAAAATCATACAATGTGATTTTCTGGATTTTTGTTTTAGATTCCGTCTCTCACAGTTGAAGTGTAACAATGATAAAAATTACAGCCCTCTACATGCTTTGTAAGTAGGAAAACCTGCAAAATCGGCAGTGTATCAAATACTTGTTCTCTTCACTGTACATATGAGATGGGTAAAGCAGTATGTAAACATTATTCAAGTGACTAGTGTTCTATTTTTTAAATGGCCAGTGATTCCATGTCTATGTATATAGGGCAGCAGCCTCAAAGGTGCAGGGTTGGTAACCTGCTGGTAGCCGAGTAGTGATTTCTATTTAACAGTCTGATGGCCTTGAGATAGAAGCTGTTTTTCAGTCTCTCAGTCCCAGCTTTGATGCACCTGTACTGACCTCGCCTTCTGGATGATAGACGGGTGAACAGTCCGTGGCTCGGGTGGTTGATGTCCTTTATGATCTTTTTGGCCTTCCTGTGACATTGGGTGCTGTAAGTGTCCTGGAGGGCAGGCAGTGTGTCCCCGGTGATGCGTTGGGCAGACCATACCACCCTCTGGAGAGCCCTGCAGTTACGGGCGGTGCAGTTGCCGTACCAGGCGGTGATACAGCCCGACAGGATGCTCTCAATTGTGCATCTGTAAAACTTTGTGAGGGTCTTAGGGGCCAAGCAGAATTTCTTCAGCCTCCTGAGGTTGAAGAGGTGCTGTTGTGCTTTCTTCACCACACTGTCTGTGTGGGTGGACCATTTCAGATTGTCAGTGGCGTGTACGCTTTCCACCTTCTCCACTGCGGTCCATCGATGTAGATAGGGCGTGCTCCCTCTGCTGTTTCCTGAAGTCCATGATCAGCTCCTTCATTTTGTTGACGTTGAGGGAGAGGTTATTTTCCTGGCACAACTCTGCCAGGGCCCTCACCTCCTCCCTGTAGGCTGTCTCGTCATTGTTGGTAATCAGGCCTACTACTGTTGTGTCATCTGCAAACTTGATGATTGAGTTGGAGGAGTGCGTGGCCATGCAGTCATGGCTGAATAGAGAGTACAGGAGGGGACTGAGGACGCACCCTTGTGGGGCCCCTGTGTTGAGGATCAGCGAAGTGGAGGTGTTGTTTCCTACCTTCACCACTTGGGGGCGGCCCGTCAGGAAGTCCAGGACCCAGTTGCACAGGGTGGGGTTCCGACCCAGGGCCCGAGCTTAATGATGAGCTTAGAGCAGGGGTGTCAAACGTCCGGCCCGCGGGCCGGATCAGGCCCGCAAACGGGTTTAATCCGGCCCGCGAGATGATTTTGTAAAGTATGAAAATGCGCTGCAATTTTTCAATAAAATAAACTGCTGTTCCAATTGCGTCCACTGGATGGGGCAATAGCAATTGTGTTAAGCAAGCAAACTGTTTATACCGGGGCAGAGCAAGTAGGTCAAGCACGTGCAGCCAATGAGCTACTTTGTTTTGCCCGCGATATTTATTACGGCTTCTACTTTTAACATTATGTGCTTTGGCACCCTCATTGCCCCAATATGTCTCTGTCAAAAAAGAGAAAAGTGGACACAGAGTGCAGAGTGTTCCAAGAAAAATGGTCATCCTCCTATTTATTCACGGAATTGAATGGGAAAGCTGTATGTTTGGTGTGTTCACAGCATGTTGCAGTGCTGAAAGAATATAACCTTCGTCGCCACTATGTGAGTCTTCATGCCGACAAATATGACAACTTTCAAGGACAGCGGAGAAGAGAGAAGGTGAATGAACTGTTGGCGGGTCTGAAGAAACAGCAGTCTGTGTTTACTCACAGCCGAGACATCAGTGACGCTGCAGTGAAAGCTAGCTACCTCATTGCTAATGAAATCGCAGTGGCTTCAAAACCATTTAGAGAGGGTGAATTTGTAAAAACATGCATGATGAAGGCAGCGGAGATTGTGTGCCCTGAAAAGCGGCAGGCTTTTGCAAATATCAGCCTGACAAGAAACACAGTTGCAGACAGGATTTCCGATCTTTCAGTGGATTTGGACAGCCAGTTGAAGCAAAAAGTAAAGTCATTTATTGCATTTTCGGTTGCAATTGATGAAAGCACGGACATTACAGATGTTGCACAACTGGCCATTTTCATCCGCGGAGTTGATGACACATTGACCGTCACCGAGGAGTTCGTGGAGTTGGTGCCGATGACAGATACAACGACAGCAGCTGATATTTTTACCGCACTCGTTGGCGCGCTGGACAGGGTCGGAGTGGACTGGTCCCGCGCTGTCAGCCTGGCTACAGATGGTGCACCCTCAATGATCGGGAAAAAAGCAGGCGTTGTGACAGAGTTCAGAGAGAAAGTGCAATCTGCAAATGGAGGACGTGATTTTTTGACTTTTCACTGTATTTTGCACCAGGAGGCTTTGTGTTGCAAGTCATTAAAGATGGATAACGTCATGAAGGTGGTCATCCAAACTGTTAATTTCATCCGATCCAGAAGCCTGAATCACCGTCAGTTTGACAGCCTTCTCAGAGAGAAAGACCACATCTATGGCCTGCCATACCACACTGAGGTAAGATGGTTAAGCCGAGGTGCTGTGCTGAGGCGTTTCTTTGATTTACGAGAAGAAATTGAACAGTTCATGGAAGAAAAGGGCAAACCAGTGTTAGAATTTCATTCCGCAGAATGGATGCAGGACCTTGCATTTATGGTGGATGTTACAGAGCACCTGAATAACTTGAACAAACAGCTGCAAGGGCGCAACAAAGCATATTTTCTTTCAAGTTGAAGCTGTCATTGTGGGAGACGCAACTTGCCGGTGGTAATGCAGCTCACTTCCCCTGTCTGAAAAATGTGTGCGCGACCCAACATGTGGCAGACATGAAGCGGTTCAAAGATAAAATAACGGGACTGTTACGGGAGTTTGAGCAACGCTTTCAGATTTTTGGTGAACTGGAGAAAGACTTCAACGTTTTTTGCTCGCCATTCACCGTGAATCCCTCTGATCTGCCCGTCAGCATCCAACTTGAAATAATAGACTTGCAGTGTGACTCGGATTTGAAGGGCAAATTTGCCGCAGCTGGCTTGGACACATTTTTTCAGAATCTCTTGCCAGGTTACCCCAACTTGACAGCCCTCGCTGCAAAACTGTTGTGCATGTTTGGAACCACATATCTTTGTGAGCAAGTTTTCTCTGTAATGAGCATAAATAAAACAAAGCTGCGCTCAAGGCTCACGCACAAGCACTTGAATCACATCCTGAAGTTGGCTGCCACTCAGGATGTGACGCCTGATATTGATGCGCTGGTGAAAGCTAAAAGATGCCAGGTATCAGGAGTCAAATAAACTATGCAACCCCACTTAAAGTGCTGCATGAGACACCCTGATATAGTTCTGTGATCTGTGATATACTTCTGTGAATCACTGAGACATTGTGTGTTTGTGTGTTCTTTGTCCTCAGAACTTTCAAATAACTTGAGGTGTTTTATGATTAATAGTGATGTTGTGCTTTTGGACACACTGTCCTCAGGCTCCAGCTTTATGTTTATATGTTTTTATGTTGATGTGCTATTGTTTTTAATTGATTTTATTTTATTTGTATATTTAACCTATTCTTGACTCTGTGGTTCTTGCACTTGTTTGGGGAACAGGATTTCATTATTTTTATCTACATTTCTGCCTGAGAAATGACACCCTGATATAGTTCTGTGATCTGTGATATACTTCTGTGAATCACTGAGGCATTGTGTGTTTGTGTGTTCTTTGTCCTCAGAACTTTCAAATAACTTGAGGTGTTTTATGATTAATAGTGATGTTGTGCTTTTGGACACACTGTCCTCAGGCTCCAGCTTTATGTTTATATGTTTTTATGTTGATGTGCTATTGTTTTTAATTTATTTTATTTTATTTGTATATTTAACCTATTCTTGACTCTGTGGTTCTTGCACTTGTTTGGGGAACAGGATTTCATTATTTTTATCTACATTTCTGCCTGAGAAATGACACCCTGATATAGTTCTGTGATCTGTGAAACAGTTCTGTTAATCACTGAGGCATTGTGTGTTTGTGTGTTCTTTTTCTTTAGAATTTTCAAATAAACTTGACGTGTTTTATGATTAATAGTGATGTTGTGCTTGTACTATTTTGGACACATTGTCCTCAGGCTCCAGCTTTATGTTGTATGTTGATCGTATTAAAATAAAGAAAACAATCTGAAGTTGTTGTTTTTAAGTTATATATACCATGATTTTTCCGGTCCGGCCCACTTGGGAATAGATTTCCCTCCATGTGGCCCCTGAGCTAAAATGAGTTTGACACCCCTGGCTTAGAGGGTACTATGATGTTGAAGGCTGAGCTATGGTCAATGAACAGCATTCTTAGGTAGTTATGCCTCTTGTCCAGATGGGATAGGGCAGTGTGCAGTGCAATGGCAATTGCATTGTCTGTGGATCTATTGGGGCGATAAGCAAATTTAAGTGGGTCTAGGGTGTCAGGTAAGGTAGAGGTGATATGATCCTTAACTAGCCTCTCAAAGCACTTCGTGATGACAGAAGTGAGCACTACAGGGCGATTGTCATTTAGCTCAGTTACCTTTGCTTTCTTGGGTACAGGAACAATGGTGGACATCTTGAAGGAAGTGGGGATGGTAGACTGGGATAGGGAGAGATTGAATATGTCCGTAAACACTCCAGCCAGCTGGTCTGCGCATGCTCTGAGGATGCGGCTAGGGATGCCGTCTGGGCCGGCAGCCTTGCGAGGGTTAACACGCTTAAATGTCTTATGTCGGCCACAGAGAATGAGAGCCCACAGACCTTGGAAGCGGGCCGCGTCGGTGGCACTGTGTTATCCTCAAAGTGGGCAAAGAAGGTGTTTAGCTTGTCCGGGAGCAAGACGTCGGTGTCTGCTACGTGGCTGGTTTTCCCTTTGTAATACGTGATTGTCTGTAGACCCTGCCACATACGTCTTGTGTCTGAGCCGTTGAATTGCGACTCCACTTTGTCTCTGTACTGACGTTTTGCCTGTAAATTGCCTTATGAAGGGAATAACTACACTGTTTGTATTCAACCATGCCATGGTTAAATGCGGTGCTTCGCACTTTCAGTTTTGCGCAAATGCTTCTATCTATCCACGGTTTCTGGTTTGGGTAGGTTTTAATAGTCACCGTGGGAACAACATCCCCTATACACTTCCTGATTAACTCAGTCACCATGTCCGTGTATACATCAATGTTATTCTCAGAGGCTACCCTGAACATATCCCAGTCCGCGTGATCAAAACAATCTGTCATGAGCCTCTCACTCCACCGGGTTACCACCTTTATTTTCTTCCACTCTGCTCACCACTCTCTCTACTCAGCCTAACTAGCTCCACCTGTCCCTGCTCTGCTCTGCTCTAATTACTCTGCCAGCTGCGCTGCATTACCCACTACCTCTCCCAGTATTTAAGGCCCTGTCTTTCAGCTCTCCGGTGTCAGATCGTCTGCAAAGCTCTCACCCGGAACCTGTTTGCTCGCGCTTCTGGCTCACCCTGGTTTTGTGACCCCGGACCTGCCTGATTTTTGGATACTCTTCTGCCCCAGGAGATCCAGACCTGCTTCTGCCATAACGACTCCTGACTACTCTTCTATCCCGGTAACTCTGACCAGCCTTCTGCCTTGCTACTACGTATTTTGGATTTCCCTTGAACTGTACTGCTGCCTTGTTTCATTCCGCCCTGTTGTGTCTGTGTCTCCCCCCCCCAGGACTTCTGGACCACCCACCACCGGCTTCATAGGACGCATCGCTGCCACTGGGGGGGGCACAGACCCAGCACATTGGACGGGATCCCTGTTACCCCTGGAGCCTTCATTCACTCCCTACTTCCCTTTTCCCTTAAGTTTTAATAAACTTTCTGGTGTGACGCAATTGTGGTCCTCTGGTCGTCTGTCTGAACCGTGACAGTACGATCTGACCATTATGGACTCAGCGCACACTTTCCCCGACATGGAAACCGATGAGCATGAGCAGCAGTTCCAGCAGCAGCAACAACAACTCGCCATGATCATTCAACTCCTCACCAACCTTACCCCAGCCAGTCTGCCCACCAGCCCTGCCCCCGAGTTACCTGCCCCGGTCATTGCAGCCGCTGCTCCGGAACCCAAGATTGGAAACCCCGAGCGGTTCAACGGCGATTCAACCCAGGTCCGGCCATTCCTGACTAGCTGCCGACTTCAGTTCTCCTTGCAGCCAAGGACCTTCGCCACGGAGGGGGCTAAAGTTGGGTATGCCATCACTCACCTGACGGGCCGAGCTCGACTCTGGGGAACAGCAGAGTTCGAACGTCAAACCCCCGCATGTGCAACCTTCGACCTGTTTGCTGAGGAGATGCTGAAGGTGTTTGACCTGGATTCACCAACCGCAGAGGCGTCTCGTGAACTGTTCAGTATTCGACAAGGCAGACGTACAGTCGCAGACCATTCCATCGACTTCCGAACCCTGGCTAGACGAAGTTCTTGGAACACACCATCGTTGGTGGACGCGTTCTTCCATAGTTTGGCTGACTATATCAAGGACGAGTTGGTCTCCCATGAACTGCCTTCCACTCTTGATGAAGCCATCGCACTGACTGTCAGGATCGACAGAAGGATACAGACCCGTCGTCGTGAAAGGGGGCGCCAAGGTCCACCTACTACCGGCATTCGGAGAGATCCGACTGGGCTCCTGTCATCTACTGCCACTCACCCAGGTCAGCTTGATCAGTCTGAGCCTATGGAGATTGGGCGAGCCTCTCTCACTCCTGCAGAGCGCCAGCGCCGCTTCACCTCAAACCTCTGCCTCTATTGTGGAGGTGATGGACATCGTGTGGTAACCTGCCCTTTAAAGGGCCGAAGCTCACCGGGCATAGGGGGAGTCCGGTTGAGTTCAATGACCATCCAGTCCTCCGACCGCAAACCCCTGCTGCAAGTTCACCTCCGCCTCTCTGACTCAACTCACACCCTGGCTGCTCTGGTGGATTCTGGCGCCGAAGCCAACATAATGGACATCAAGCTGGCACGCCAACTGGGACTGGAGAACCTCCGTTTGACACCTCCTATTCCTGCCCGGGCACTGGACGGACACTTACTCGGATCGGTCACTCATGTCACGGCCCCGGTCTCGATGGGTCTGTCCGGAAACCATCAAGAAACTATCCAGTTTCACCTGCTCCCCTCTCCAGGCCAACCCCTCATCCTGGGTTACCCATGGCTCCGCCGGCACAACCCTCAGCTCGACTGGGTGACCGGGGTGATCAGGGAGTGGGGAGAGGACTGCCACCGAACCTGCCTGCTTGCTGCCGCACTACCCCCTCGGCCAGTACCTACTAACTCCGCTCCTGACCTCTCCAATGTCCCAGAATGCTACCATGGTCTCAGAGAGGTGTTTAACAAAGCAAGAGCCACATCTCTGCCCCCTCACCGACCGTACGACTGTGCCATCGACCTCCTCCCTGGAACAGCCCCTCCTAAGGGTCGTCTTTATTCGTTGTCTGCTCCTGAAAGAAAGTCCATGGAGGACTACATCAATGGCTCTCTGTCCGCAGGATTAATCCGTTCATCTTCATCTCCTGCTGGTGCTGGCTTCTTCTTTGTGGGGAAGAAGGACGGATCTCTTCGCCCCTGCATCGACTACAGGGGACTCAACGACATCACAGTGAAAAACCGTTACCCTCTGCCTCTGCTCACCTCTGCTTTTGAGTTGCTCCAGGGAGCCACTGTTTTTACCAAGTTGGATCTCAGAAACGCTTACCACCTAGTGCGGATCCGGGAGGGAGATGAATGGAAAACCGCATTCAATACACCAACAGGCCACTACGAGTATCTGGTTATGCCTTTTGGCCTCACCAATGCTCCTGCTGTGTTCCAGGCTCTAGTGAATGATGTACTGCGGGACATGTTAAACAAGTTTGTCTTCGTTTACCTGGATGACATCTTAATCTACTCCAGAAACCTGTCTGAACACACCCGCCATGTCCAGCAAGTCCTTCATCGTCTTCTGGAGAATTCCCTCTACGCCAAGGCAGAGAAATGTGAGTTTCACGTCAAGACAGTGGCCTTCCTGGGGTACATAGTGGCAGAGGGAAGTATCCAAATGGATCCTGCCAAAGTATCAGCAGTCACTTCATGGCCAGTTCCGGAGAACAGAAAGAAGCTGCAACAGTTTCTGGGGTTTGCTAACTTCTATAGAAAGTTTATCCGGAACTACAGTACCGTTGCTGCCCCTCTCACTGCTCTAACCAGCACCAAGCAACCCTTCACCTGGACCCCAGCAGCCGACAAAGCCTTCAGTACCCTCAAGGTGAGGTTCACCTCCGCTCCCATCCTCCAGATGCCTGATGTGGACCGGCAATTCATTGTGGAGGTGGACGCCTCGGATGTGGGAGTTGGTGCTGTGATTTCTCAGTGGGCTGCGGAGGATAGGAAGCTCCATCCCTGTGCCTTTTTCTCACGTCGGTTGTCCCCCTCTGAGTGCAATTACGACATAGGGAACCGTGAGCTGCTGGCTGTGAAGCTTGCCTTGGAGGAGTGGCGTCACTGGCTGGAGGGGTCCACCATTCCATTTCTCGTTTGGACCGATCATAAGAACTTGGAGTACATCCGCACGGCCAAACGGTTGAACTCCAGGCAGTCCCGCTGGGCCCTGTTCTTCACCAGGTTTAATTTCACTCTGTCATACCGGCCTGGATCACGCAACACCAAGCCAGACGCCCTCTCCCGTCAATTCCAGAAGGATGACACCCCCTCCAAGGACCCTGTGTCGATTCTGCCTAGTCCCTGCATCGTTGCAGCTCTGACCTGGGCTGTTGAGGAACAGGTGCTGGAGGCTCTCCGTAACCAGCCAGGTCCCAGCACTTGCCCAGCTGACCGCCTTTTTGTCCCCGAAGACCTGAGGTCCCAGGTCGTTCAGTGGGGACATGACTCCCGCCTAGCTTGTCACCCTGGCTCCACCCGCACTTACAACCTGCTCGCCCAGAGGTTCTGGTGGCCCTCTCTGAGAAAGGATGTACGGGAATTCGTCCAAGCCTGCCCCATCTGCAACCAACACAAGTCGTCCTGCCAGCCCCCAGCCGGATTGCTGCAGCCCCTGCCTGTGCCCAGACGTCCCTGGTCTCACATCGCCCTTGACTTTGTCACGGGGCTGCCCCCTTCAAGTGGCATGACCGTCATTCTCACCATAGTTGACCGTTTCAGCAAGATGGCACACTTCATTCCCCTCCCCAAGCTCCCAACCGCCAAGGAGACCGCCCAGGTGGTCCTGGAACACGTCTTCCGGATCCACGGACTGCCAAAGGATGTTGTTTCTGACCGTGGTCCACAATTCTCCTCCGCTTTTTGGAAGGAGTTCTGTCACCTGCTGGGAGCCACAGTCAGTCTGACTTCCGGATTCCATCCCCAATCCAATGGGCAGTCAGAGCGGGCTAATCAGGAGCTCGAGAAGGCACTGCGATGCATGACTTCACGCAACCCCCACTCCTGGTCGCAGCAATTGACATGGGTGGAGTACGCACACAATTCCCTGACCTGCTCTGCCATCGGTATGTCCCCTTTCCAATGTGTTTATGGATACCAGCCTCCTCTATTTGCCAGCCAGGAAGAGGAGGTTACTTGCCCATCTGCACTTGCTTTTGCCCGTCGATGTCGCCGCACCTGGTCACAAGCCCGAGCCACACTCCTCAGATCCGTTGCCAGCTACACTACCGGGGCCAACCGTCGGAGAATTCCTGCTCCCACCTACCATGTTGGTCAAAGGGTGTGGTTGTCATCAAAGAACCTGCCACTCAGGGTGGAGTCGCAGAAGCTGGCACCTCGGTTCATTGGCCCATTCCCTATCATAAGAGTGATTAGCCCAACTGCTGTCCGGCTCCAACTGCCTAATTCCCTGAGGGTGCACCCCACTTTCCATGTGTCTAAGATTAAGCCCATCCATGAGAGTCCGCTGGTCCCTGCTGCGCCTTGTCCTCCGCCTCCACGGCTCGTCGATGGTGGTCTGGTTTACACCGTCCGCCGCCTGCTTCGGTCCAGACGGAGGGGTAGGGGTCTCCAGTACCTCATTGACTGGGAGGGCTATGGACCTGAGGAAAGGACCTGGGTGCCAGCTAGTCGGATTGTGGATAGGACTCTCATCACCGCTTTCCACCAACGGCATCCTGATCAACCTGCAATCCGTAGGGGCCGCCCCAGAGGGGTCCCTAACCGTCCTGCCCGCTCGGCTTCCTGTCCTGTGCCTGATCCTGTCTCGGGACCTGTCCCATCTCCCGACCACGGCCCTCCGGCTTCCTCCGAGGATGAGGACGTTCACTCGGACCGTTCGGAGGAGTTCTAGCCCTCCTCCGGCTCCCCTCCTCCCGCCCGGCGTGGTGTTGCTCTTGGGACTTCTGGGGCCGTCCCTTGGGGGGGGGGTTCTGTCATGAGCCTCTCACTCCACCGGGTTACCACCTTTATTTTCTTCCACTCTGCTCACCACTCTCTCTACTCAGCCTAACTAGCTCCACCTGTCCCTGCTCTGCTCTGCTCTAATTACTCTGCCAGCTGCGCTGCATTACCCACTACCTCTCCCAGTATTTAAGGCCCTGTCTTTCAGCTCTCCGGTGTCAGATCGTCTGCAAAGCTCTCACCCGGAACCTGTTTGCTCGCGCTTCTGGCTCACCCTGGTTTTGTGACCCCGGACCTGCCTGATTTTTGGATACTCTTCTGCCCCAGGAGATCCAGACCTGCTTCTGCCATAACGACTCCTGACTACTCTTCTATCCCGGTAACTCTGACCAGCCTTCTGCCTTGCTACTACGTATTTTGGATTTCCCTTGAACTGTACTGCTGCCTTGTTTCATTCCGCCCTGTTGTGTCTGTGTCTCCCCCCCCCAGGACTTCTGGACCACCCACCACCGGCTTCATAGGACGCATCGCTGCCACTGGGGGGGGCACAGACCCAGCACATTGGACGGGATCCCTGTTACCCCTGGAGCCTTCATTCACTCCCTACTTCCCTTTTCCCTTAAGTTTTAATAAACTTTCTGGTGTGACGCAATTGTGGTCCTCTGGTCGTCTGTCTGAACCGTGACACAATCTTGAAGCATGGATTCCAATTGGTCAGACCAGCGTTGAATAGACCTTAGCACTGGTACATCCTGTTTGAGTTTCTGTCTATAGGAAGGGAGGAGAAAAATGGAGTCGTGATCTGATTTTCCTTAAGAGATGGCGGGGGAGGGCCTTGTAGGCATCTCGAAAGGGGGAGTAGCACTGGTCTAGTGTTTTTCCAGAGCGAGTAATACAGTCAATGTGTTGATTGAATTTCCGTAGTGTTGTCCTCAAATTTGCTTTGTTAAAATCCCCAGCTACAATAAATGCAGCCTCAGGATATGTGGTTTCCAGTTTGCATAAAGTCCAGTGTAGTTCCTTGAGGGCCATCGTGGTATCGGCACCATGAGTAGTTAATCATGAAACATACACCACTGCCTTACTTCTTCCTAGAGAGTTCTTTATTCCTGTCTGGATGTCTGTTAAACTATTCCAGGTATTTCTTAAAGAGGTAGGGTTTCAAGTGTCTCCGGAAGGTGGTCAGTTACTCCACTGTCCTGGTGTCGTGGGGGAGCTTTTTCCACCATTGGGGTGACAGAGCAGCGAATAGCTTTGACTGGGCTGAGCGTGAACTGTGCTTCCATAGAGGTAGGGGGGCTAGCAGGCCAGAGGTGGATGAACGTACGCCCTTGTTTGGGTGTAGGGTCTGATCAGAGCCTGAAGGTAAGGAGGTGCCGTTCCCCTCACAGCTCCGTAGGCAAGCACCATGTTTTTGTAGTAGATGCGAGCTTCAACTGGAAGCCAGTGGAGTGTGCGGAGGAGCGGGGTGACATGAGAGAACTTGGGAAGGTTGAACACCAGACGGGCTGCAGCGTTCTGGATAAGTTGTAGGGGTTTAATGGCACAGGCAGGGAGCCCAGCCAACAGCAAGTTGCAGTAATCCAGACGGGAGATGACAAGTGCCTGCATTAGGACCTGTGCCGCTTTCTGTGTAAGGTAGGGTCGTACTCTGCGAATGTTGTAGAGCATGAACCTGCAGGATCGGGTCACCGTTTTGATGTTGGCGGAGAACGACAGGGTGTTGTCCAGGGTCACGCCAAGGTTCCTTGCACTCTGGGAGGAGGACACAATGGAGTTGTCAACCGTGATGCGATATCATGGAGCGGGCAGTCCTTCCCCGGGAGGAAGAGCAGCTCCGTCTTGCCGAGGTTCAGGTTGAGGTGGTGATCCGACATCCACACTGATATGTCCGCCAGACATACAGAGATGCGATTCACCACCTGGTTATCAGAAGGGGGAAAAGAGAAAATTAATTGTGTGTTGTCTGCATAGCAATGATAGGAGAGACCATGTGAGGATATGACAGAGCCAAGTGACTTGGTGTATAGAGAAAATAGGAGAGGGCCTAGAACTGAGCCCTGGGGGACACCTGAGAGCACGTGGTGCAGAGACAGATTCTCGCCACGCCACCTGGTAGGAGCGACCTGTCAGGTAGGACGCAATCCAAGAGTGAGCAGCGCCGGAGATGCCCAACTCGGAGAGGGTGGAGAGGAGGATCTGATGGTTCACAGTATCAAAGGCAACAGATAGGTCTAGAAGGATAAGAGCAGAGGAGAGAGAGTTAGCTTTAGCAGTGCGGAGAGCCTCTGTGACACAGAGAAGAGCAGTCTCAGTTGAATGACCAGTCTTGAAACCTGACTGGTTTGGATCAAGAAGGTAATTCTGAGAGAGATAGCAGGAGAGTTGGCTAGAGACGACACGCTCAAGAGAGAAAAGAAAGAAGGGATACTGGTCTGTAGTTGTTGACATCGGAGGGATCGAGTGTAGGTTTTTTGAGGAGGGGTGCAACTCTCGCTCACTTGAAGACGGAAGGGACATAGCCAGCGGTCAAGGATGAGTTGATGAGCGAGGTGAGGTAAGGGAGAAGGTCTCCGGAAATGGTCTGGAGAAGAGAGGAGGGGATAGGGTCAAGCGGGCAGGTTGTTGGGCGGCCGGCCGTCACAAGTCGCAAGATTTCATTTGGAGAGAGAGGGGAGAACGAAGTCAAAGCATAGGGTAGGGCAGTGTGAGCAGGACCAGCGGTGTCATTTTACTTTTATGTGTTGGTTCACCATAAAACGGTAGAGAGGGAAATTGGAAAATGTCATCAGACAGGCTTTAGGACGACAATTTGAACTAATTAACAAGAATAGGAGTACAGCAAATGTGAACCAGCTTTCAGATAATTCATAAAAAGTTGTTTGTGTTACGGTCTTTCTGCACGGCGTCTTATCCACAGAGGGCCGGTGCGGATGCAGGGTTTTGTTCTAATCAAGCAGTAACACACCTGAATCAACTATTAAAGTCTTGATTGAAGTTTATGATTAGTTGACTGGTTGAATCAAGTGTGCACTGGTTGGCAAGAACAAAAGCCTGGGCCCAAATTTTTCTCTATGGATACGTTTGGACACCCCCCTGTTATGAGTCCTACTTCCATGATGAATAGTAATGGTCAATTGATTTTAATAACTTTAGGGGAGATTATTATCATTTAAGCTTCCATACAAAAATGTAAGTTTGTAGATTTTCAACATTTGGAAATGTATTCAAATTGATTATTTAAGAGGTGGGCTTATTTGGAACACCCATGGACTTTTCACATATTTGATCAAATATTTGTATTTCACATAAAACAATCTTCACATGAGAGAATAATCTTTCATTTTATCTCCAGTTTTATTTTATAAAAATTTGAACAGTATACATTAGAAATGTCTAAACTTAGATTTTGGTAGGCTTTATAGGTACACTTACCCTATTGTTTTCAAATTAGGGGTGAGTGACCTCAAAATAGTGGGATCAACCAGTATTTCCCACACCTCTCCTTTAGTACCCCAGACAGTTTCCGTTATTTGATCTAATCCAATGAGGCAGACTTATTATCAGCATTATCAACATTTATAGGGTATCTATTTGTCTCTAGGTTAATTCTCTCACTGTTTATATATCAGTGTTCTGATTTGTTATGGGAGTGCCCCATAGCACACATAGGCTTACCCATAATTCTGTCTTGTATTGCCTGTCATACACACCGAAGTGGAGCAGTGCACAGTAATCTACTGAACCAGCCAAAGCCCCAATATCTATATTCACTTATCTCAGTCCTCAGTTCTGTATGAGTTAAGGTGTGTGAGTGCGTGTGAGGTGTATGTGTGCGAGGTGTACTGTATGTGTGAGCAGAAATTAAATGTGTGTGAGCTGTCAGTTTACAGAGGCAATGCCATTAGAATATTACCATAAGTATTTACATATATCTTACTACCAGTCACTTTTTTGTGTATAAAATTACATTGAATAAGGTATTGGCACTGATTTGTATATACTTGCATTCCCGTGTTTCTTCAACTGTGTGTTTTTTATTTTATTATATTTTCTGTTATCACTCCATTGTTGGGAAAGAGCTCTCAATAAATAATTTCACTGTACTGTTTTACACCTTAAATATCCTGTAAACTTGAACACCATTTTGATGTATACACACGCTCACACACACAGCTAGCAGCTAGTAAATAGTAAATCTTGGGGTTGGCTTTGCTTTGGGGCATGGTGACATATAGAGTGGCTTGCGAAAGTATTCACCCCCTATGGCAGTTTTCCTATTTTGTTGCCTTACAACCTGGAATGAAAATTGATTTTTGGGAGGTTTGTATCATTTGATTTACACAACATGCCTACCACTTTGAAGATGCAAAATATTTTCTATTGTGAAACAAACAAGAAATAAGACAAAAAAACAGAATACTTGAGCGTGCATAACTATTCATCCCCCCCCGAATTAAATACTTTGTAGAGCCACCTTTTGCAACAATTACAGCTGCAAGTCTCTTGGGGTATGTCTCTATACGCTTGGCACATCTAGCCACCTTTAAGTCATACCACAGATTCTCAATTGGATTGAGGTCTGGGCTTTGACTAGGCCATTCTAAGACATTTAAATGTTTCCCATTAAACAACTTGAGTGTTGCTTTAGCAGTATGCTTAGGGTTATTGTCCTGCTGGAAGGTGAACCTCCGTCCCATTCTCAAATCTCTGGAAGACTGAAACAGGTTTCCCTCAAGAATTTCCCTGTATTTAGCACCATCCATCATTACTTAAACTCTGACCAGTTTCCCAGTCCCTGCCGATGAAAAACATCCCCACAGCATGATGCTGCCACCACCATGCTTCACTGTGGGGATGGTGTTCTCGGGGTGATAAGAGGTGTTGGGTTTGCGCCAGACATTGCGTTTTCCTTGATGGCCAAAAAGCTAAATTTTAGTCTCATCTGACCAGAGTACCTTCTTCCATATGTTTGGGGAGTCTCCCACATGCCTTTTGGCTAACACCAAACGTGTTTGCTTATTTATTTCTTTAAGCATTGGCTTTTTTCTGGCCACTCTTCCGTAAAGCCCAGCTCTGTGGCGTGTAAGGCTTAAAGTGGTCCTATGGACAGATACTCCAATCTCCGCTGTGAAGCTTTGCAGCTCCTTCAGGGTTATCTTTGGTCTCTTTGTTGCCTCTCTGATTAATGCCCTCCTTGCCTGGTCCGTGAGTTTTGGTGGGCAGCCCTCTCTTGGCAGGTTTGTTGTGGTGCCATATTCTTTCAATTTTCTAATAATGGATTTAATGGTGCTCCGTGGGATGTTCAAAGTTTCGTATATTATTTTATAACCCACCCCTGATCTGTACTTCTCCACAACTTTGTCCCTGACCTGTTTGGAGAGCTACTTGGTCTTCATGGTACCGCTTGCTTGGTGGTGCCCCTTGCTTAGTGGTGTTGCAGACTCTGGGGTCTTTCAGAACAGGTGTATATACAGTGGGGAAAAAAAGTATTTAGTCAGCCACCAATTGTGCAAGTTCTCCCACTTAAAAAGATGAGAGAGGCCTGTAATTTTCATCATAGGTACATGTCAACTATGACAGACAAATTGAGAAAGAAAAATCCAGAAAATCACATTGTAGGATTTTTAATGATTTTATTTGCAAATTATGGTGGAAAATAAGTATTTGGTCAATAACAAAAGTTTCTCAATACTTTGTTATATACCCTTTGTTGGCAATGACACAGGTCAAACGTTTTCTGTAAGTCTTCACAAGGTTTTCACACACTGTTGCTGGTATTTTGGCCCATTCCTCCATGCAGATCTCCTCTAGAGCAGTGATGTTTTGGGGCTGTCGCTGAGCAACACGGACTTTCAACTCCCTCCAAAGATTTTCTATGGGGTTGAGATCTGGAGACTGGCTAGGCCACTCCAGGACCTTAAAATGCTTCTTACGAAGCCACTCCTTCATTGCCCGGGCGGTGTGTTTGGGATCATTGTCATGCTGAAAGACCCAGCCACGTTTCATCTTCAATGCCCTTGCTGATGGAAGGAGGTTTTCACTCAAAATCTCACGATACATGGCCCCATTCATTCTTTCCTTTACACGGATCAGTCGTCCTGGTCCCTTTGCAGAAAAACAGCCCCAAAGCATGATGTTTCCACCCCTATGCTTCACAGTAGGTATGGTGTTCTTTGGATGCAACTCAGCATTCTTTGTCCTCCAAACACGACGAGTTGAGTTTTTACCAAAAAGTTATATTTTAGTTTCATCTGACCATATGACATTCTCCCAATCCTCTTCTGGATCATCCAAATGCACTCTAGCAAACTTCAGATGGGCCTGGATCAGATGGGCCTGGACATGTACTGGCTTAAGCAGGGGGACACGTCTGGCACTGCAGGATTTGAGTCCCTGGCGGCGTAGTGTGTTACTGATGATAGGCTTTGTTACTTTGGTCCCAGCTCTCTGCAGGTCATTCACTAGGTCCCCCCGTGTGGTTCTGGGATTTTTGCTCACCGTTCTTGTGATCATTTTGACCCCATGGGGTGAGATCTTTAGATTATCAGTGGTCTTGTATGTCTTCCATTTCCTAATAATTGCTCCCACAGTTGATTTCTTCAAACCAAGCTGCTTACCTATTGCAGATTCAGTCTTCCCAGCCTGGTGCAGGTCTACAATTTTGTTTCTGGTGTCCTTTGACAGCTCTTTGGTCTTGGCCATAGTGGAGTTTGGAGTGTGACTGTTTGAGGTTGTGGACAGGTGTCTTTTATACTGATAACAAGTTCAAACAGGTGCCATTAATACAGGTAACGAGTGGAGGACAGAGGAGCCTCTTAAAGAAGAAGTTACAGGTCTGTGAGAGCCAGAAATCTTGCTTGTTTGTAGGTGACCAAATACTTATTTTCCACCATAATTTGCAAATAAATTCATAAAAAATCCTACAATGTGATTTTCTGGAGAAAAAAAATCTCTATTTGTCTGTCATAGTTGACGTGTACCTATGATGAAAATTACAGGCCTCTCTCATCTTTTTAAGTGGGAGAACTTGCACAATTGGTGGCTGACTAAATACTTTTTGTATACTGTATACTGAGACAGATCATGTGACATGTGACAGATCATTTGACACTTAGATTGCACACAGGTGGACTTTATTTAACTAATTATGTGACTTCTGAAGGTATTTGGTTGCACCAGATCTTATTTAGGGGCTTCCTAGCAAAGGGGGTGAATACATATGCGCCCACCACTTTTCCGTTATTTATTTTTTAGAATTTTTTGAAACAAGTAATTTTTTTTATTTCACTTCACCAATTTGGACTCTTTTCTGTATGTCCATTACATGAAATCCAAATAAAAATACATTTAAATTACAGGTTGTAATGCAACAAAATAGGAAAAACGCCAAGGGGGATTAATACTTTTGCAAGGCACTGTACACACACGCACAGGTACACACACACGCTCATGCACATGCACACACTATCCCTACTCCCCAACTACCCTCTCAGAAAAAAAGGTTTTTATTTGTTCTTAAAGGGGTATAAACACTTTTCACTGTAATAGTGCCCTGTAAGGTATGCCCTTTTATCTTTAGTTATAGGTACATTAGGTACATAATTGTACTCGTGCAGTTATTACCGTAAAAGAGCCAATAATGTACCTTAAGGGTCAAGATAGTACCTTTCTTACAAGGTACAAAAGTGCACCTTTGGAAAGGTACAAATTTGCCTAATTAGGTTGCCACCACAAAGTCCTGTTCTCTTTAAGTTGCAGAAATGTACCTCTAAAAAGGTTTTTGGGTGTTGTTTTAACACTGTAGGGTGTACATATTTGCATATTTCCCAGGGTGCCTTTCAAGTTTTTTTTTTTGTTATCAGTACCATCCATGACTGTGTTTGCTAGTGACAGAGACATTGGTGCATTCAATGGCATTCTGTCCTGTTGCCTTCACCAAGTGAGTGCCAGGTAGTTGCCAAATAACTGTTAGTCACCGCTAAATATACGCCTGCATCAGAGGAGACAATTTACTCTTTCCGTCTCCCCCATTTCACACCCCCATGCTCGGTTTATATCAGGCCTGCACAAAGTCTCAGATTGATTCCCAAATGGCAGGCTATTCCCTATGTAGTACACTACTTTTGACAATGACCCATAGGACTGCCATTTGGGAAATGCTCTCAGTCTCTCTCTTCTATTCCAATACACAGTGGTCAGATAACTGCCATGCAGAGTCCTGAGGTGGACAGTTTTACAGCAGAGATGTTATTAGGTCATGTTGGTTATGTAAAGGGGTTAGCATTACACTGCAATAGATAGCATTCCAGCAGAGACAGAGGAGAAGGAGGGAAGGAAATGTAGCAGGGTAGTGTGAGGAAGGGAGGGAGTGAGGGAGAGAGGGAGCCAGAAAAAAGGTTTGTAAACCAGTTGGAAATCGAATAACACTTGTCAGTGTGCTGCTCCAATCCAATGATGAGCTGAGCTTTCAGTTAGTCAGGGCTTTAGTAAATGAAATAGGAGATTTGGCTACAGCGATATAAGCAGACAGAACAGAGGTAAATTATTTGATGTTAAGTCTGTTAGTCTGTGAGGTTAAGTCTCAAATGGCACACTATTACCTATATGGTGCACTACTTTTGAACAGAGCCCATTTGACCAGAGCTCTATGGTTGCCATTTCAGACACACCCTTAATTTGTTAGTCTGACCCATATGATGGTTTAGATCAGTGTTTCCCAACTCTTTGAGTACTCCCAACAACACACATTTTTGTTGTAGACCCGGATAAACTCACCAGCTTCAACTCATTGAGGTGTTGATGATTAGTTGACAAGTTGAATCAGGTGTGCTTGTCCGGGGCTATAACCAAAATGTTTTACTGTTGGGGTACTCGAGGACTGGAGTTGGGAAACACTGGTTTAGATGGCCAAGTACTGCTGTCAATCATAAGGTGTCACCCTGACCTCCTCTCTCAATCTCACCTGCAGTGGTTTGGTCTGTAAAGTCTCAGTAGGATCTATCACATCAGAGGGAAATCGCAGAGAACCTTTTGTACCATTCTCCTCCTTTGAAGCGGTGTGTGCTCATTTGAACACTGTGTGCATATGTGAATTGTGTACGTTCATGTGTGTCAAATCGAATCAAATTTTATTTGTCACATGAATACAACAGGTGTAGAACTTCCCATGAAATGCTTACTTACAAGCCCTTAACCAACAATGCAGTTCAATAAATAGAGTTAAGAAAATATGTGTGTGCATGAGTGTGTGCGTGTGTGCTTGCCTTGTGCATGTGTGTGTGTGTCTGTGTTTGTATAAGCCTGTATGTGTTCTGTGTTGTGCTCTCTCTTAGTGTGATGAGCCTGCCTGCCACAGCGTTCTCCCCAGCCCCTCGCCTCCTTCCTCTGTTCTGTGATTTCTACTGGAACACTCTGTCCCTGACAGCTCTCCTCTCTCCCCTTCCTCTCCTCCTCCCCGCTGTGTTCTTTCTCTCCTTCCCCTCTCCATCTTCTTCCTACTTTCCATCCTCTACACCCTCTACCCTCCCAACCAGAGCAATCAGTTCTCTCCTATCGTTCTCCCTTTTCTTCCTCCTCTTCTTCCTCCTCTTATTCCTCCTCTTCCTTCTCTCCCTCTTCTCCCTCTTAGTGTATCCTCTCCCCTATGTACCCTCCAACCCAGAACAATCAGTTATCTGTTCTCCTCATATTCCTCCTCTTCCTCCTCTTCTTCCTCTTCTCTCTCTCTTCTCCTCCTCTCTCCTCTACCACCTGTTTGCAGGTTTATCTGTTCTTGGCCTTAGTGAAAATAAGATAAATAATAATAATTGTAATAATAATAATAATAATAATAATAATAATAATAATAATAATAATAATAATTAATTTGTACAGTGCATTTCCGGCACTCAATGTGCACAAAAAACAACAAACAGCAACAATATATCAAAAGGTAGAAAAAACAATCACAATATATCAAAACATAACCTATTAATTATCCTAACCTACCACGTTAGTTATCCTAACGTGGCATGTTAGGTGATCTAGCGTGGCAGGTTAGGTGAATTAGCATGGCGATTGAGGTTAAGGTTAGAAAAAGGGTTAGGGTTAGGCTTAGCTACAATGCTACAGTTGTCAACCAAGTATAGATCCATTTCCTTTATCTGTCCTTCCTCTTCCTCTCTCCTCTTCCTCTATCCCCTCCCTTACACTCCCTATACATTCATATTCCAACAGCCCTTATGACTGAAATCCTAGATATTGATATAGTCACTTTATTTATTTGGGTAGTGAGTCAGCAAAAAAATGAAGACTTTCTGTTGCTATCTCTGTATAATGAATTAATAAAGATCCAATCTATTTCAACAGTAACACTTCAGTAGCTACAGAACTTTTTGTGAGAAGACCGATTTTCAGGATGCCTCATGGTCTGACAAACATCGCTCTGGCTCTGCCATCTTTCACCGCAGATGCGGAAGTGCGACATAGGCGGATGCGGTGGATTAGACAATAGTTAAAAAAAAATGTATTATGTTACTTGGATTGTCTCACCGGTGCATCAATCGAGTCTAGGGGGTTAAGGAATTCTTACATATTTGTAAACGCCATTAAATCTACACAACTGTCAGTGTTCAACCTTAACATTTGTAAAAGGTCCCAAACAGTCATTCTGATTCCCATGTAACTTAGCCTTTTGAGTGACTAAAATATCACCAATAATATTTTTTAGGGATAGAAATGCTACAAAATGTTGAACAAGTACTTTTTCTCTCAAGGCTAATTACCAGAAAGATAGAAAAGACAGGCTGAGTAGCGGGGAGCTTATATTCATGAGCTTGCCTTGACTGACAGCTCTTTGAATCACCTATGTCAAGAAACCTGGATGCAGTGAGCGGTGCTTCAGTAAAACCATCTCAAACAAATTAGGTGATACACAACACATCAATGATGTAAAAAAAAAAAAAAAATGTCTGATGTTGTTCACAGCAGCACTGACAGATGTGTTGACATGACAACTGCATCAGAGTTTTGATCGACCCTTCCCCCACTTTTGTTCCATGCTGGCTGAAGACCTAGCTAGCCAGTAACTAGCTAACACCAGACACAGATGAAAGGGGAAAGTATCTTTGCCATAGATGCCATAGATAAATAGTGTAAACTTAAAATTATATTTGCTGACACCCTACAGCCAAATGTTGGCAACAGTAGAGTAGCTACTGTATATAAACCACCTCCCTATGCAAACACACCTTCACCGATGTTGTTTACAAGGCGGTACTTATTTAAATTAGGTAAGAGAATATCATGTTACAATTGGTGTATTAAAATGAGAGTTAGGGTGACAATGGGCAAAAAGGGTCAATATCAAGGGATGTCTTTATCTATATATATCCGGATATCTGACATTTTATTAGATATAAGGAGTAGATGTGCTCCAGATACGCATGTCCTTAATTTAATATATAGAGATATCTGGGGTGAGATCCCTTCAAGACATGCCCCTGATGCACATGCACCCGCTTACATATTTGTATAATATTTTAACTCTGGAGAGGGTATGTGTCACATGCTGACATATCTAAGCCTTTATACTTAGGCTACAAGGCACGGAAAAGCAAACATTGTCATATTTAATCCAAATACAGCATAGCAAATCCAGAGCTCCAACCACACCACCTGTTTTCTACGTAGGCCAATCTTTGCTCAAAATGTAACCTCAATACCCCTCAATACCCCTGCCAGCTCTGTTTGTTATGGACGATGGATGCGATGGGTGCAGATTGGGTCGCCAGTGGCGTCGGTCCCTCGCAGTCCAGACCCAACTTGGTGGTAGTGTTGGTCTGTGATCCACTCCAAACTGTCAATGCATAAATCATGAATATTTCTTTTTGTCAATATTGCAAAATATTGTCATTTCACATACAGTTGAAGTTGGAAGTTTACATACACCTTAGCCAAATACATTTAAACTCAGTTTTTCACAATTCCTGACATTTAATCCTAGTAAAAATTCCCTGTCTTAGGTCAGTTAGGATCACCACTTTATTTTAAGAATGTGAAATGTCACAATAATACTAGAGAATGATTTATTTCAGCTTTTATTTATTTCATCACATTCCCAGTGGGTCAGAAGTTTACATTCACTCCATTTGTATTTGGTAGCATTGCCTTTAAATTGTTTAACTTGGGTCAAATGTTTCGGGTAGCCTTCCACAAGCTTCCCACAATAAGTTGGGTGAATTTTGGCCCATTCCTCCTGACAGAGCTGGTGTAACTGAGTCAGGTTTGTAGGGGTCCTTGTTCGCGCATGCTTTTTGAGTTCTGCCCACAAATGTTCTATAGGATTGAGGTCAGGGCTTTGTGATGGCAACTCCAATACCTTCACTTTGTTGTCCTTAAGCCATTTTGCCACAACTTTGGAAGTATGCATGGGGTCATTGTCCATTTGGAAGACCCATTTGCGACCAAGCTTTAACTTCCTGACTGATGTCTTGAGATGTTGCTTCAATATATCCACATCATTTTCCTTCCTCATGATGCCATCTATTTTGTGAAGCGCACCAGTCCCTCCTGCAGCAATGCACCCCCACAGCATGATGCTGCCACCCCCGTGCTTCACGGTTGGGATGGTGTTCTTCGGCTTGCAAGTTACCCCTTTTTTCCTCCAAACATAACGATGGTCATTATGGCCAAACAGTTCTATTTTTGTTTCATCAGACCAGAGGACATTTCTCAAAAAAGTACAATCTTTGTCCCCATTTTCAGTTGCAAACCGTAGTCTGGCTTTTTTATGACGGTTTTGGATAAGTGGCTTCTTACTTGCTGAGCGGCCTTTCAGGATATGTTGATATAGGACTTGTTTTACTGTGGATATAGATACTTTTGTAGCCGTTTCCTCCAACATCTTCACAAGGTCCTTTGCTGTTTGTTTCCTCCAACATCTTCACAAGGTCCTTTGCTGTTGTTCTGGGATTGATTTGCACTTTTCGCACCAAAGTAAGTTCATAACTAGGAGACAGAACTCGTCTCCTTCCTGAGCGGTATGACGGCTACATGGTCCCATGGTGTTTATACTTGCGTACTGTTGTTTTTACAGATGAACGTGGTACCTTCAGGCATTTAGAAATTGCTCCCAAGGATGAACCAGACTTGTGGAGGTCTACAATTTTTTTTCTGAGGCCTTGGCTGATTTCTTTTGATTTTCCCATGATGTCAAGCAAAGAGGCACTGAGTTTGAAGGTAGGCCTTGAAATACATCCACAGGTACACCTCCAATTGACTCAAATTATATCAATTAGCCTATCAGAAGCTTCTAAAGCCATGACATTATTTTCTGGAATTTTCCAAGCTGTTTAAAGGCACAGTCAACTTAGTGTATGTAAATTGTGATATGGTGAATTATAAGTGAAATAATCTGTCTATAAACAATTGTTGGAAAAATTACTTTTATCATGCACAAAGTAGATGTCCTAACCGACTTGCCAGAACTATAGTTTGTTAACAAGACATTTGTGGAGAGGTTGAAAAACGAGTTTTAATGACTCCAACCTAAGTGTATGTAAAATTTCGACTTCAACTGTAGATTATCCATTGTTGACCGGAACCGCCCTGCACCTTAACATGGAAATATTAACGCTATTTGTGTGACGTTTGTCTCAGTGCACCACAATGTTTTGTAAGGTATCTCCCTTGGCAGTGTTTGGGGGGAGATCAGTGTGTGTGTGTGTGTGTGTGTGTGTGTGTGTGTGTGTGTGTGTGTGTGTGTGTGTGTGTGTGTGTGTGTGTGTGTGTGTGTGTGTGTGTGTGTGTGTGTGTGTGTGTGTGTGTGTGTGTTGTGTGCGTGCGTGTGTGTGACATTGGGACGGGATAAGTCTGAATGAAAGGAAGCGACTTCCGTATATCCGATTTTTGACAGATAAAGGTGTCTGATTCGCTAAGCAGAGCTTACGTGTGTGTTTTGTCAGTACAGTATAGTATAGTAGTAGTAGTACAAGCTGTTCCTTCAGTGGATCACACTAGTGACGGGGATCATCTGGACTGGCTGTGACTGAACAGAGTAGGTTATAGAGTACAGATATAGGAGGAAAAGTGGCTCACGGTGTGTGTGTGCATTTCTGCGTGTGCATGTGTGTGTACATTGGATTGCTGCCAACTCCAGCAGCATGTGATCGCAACACAAAGGTCACATGTCCTACCTGTGACTCAGCATTTCCTCTGCTCTCATAACGGTCTTTATAGAATGGGCTTTTATGAGGCGTGTGCGAGTGTGCGCGTGCGTGTGTGTGAGACAGAGAGATTTTGTGATTGAGTTTACAAGTTGCCATGTGACTGTTCTCAGAAATAGGAGAGGTTTAAACTTGGGCATTTGGCACACCATACCTTTACCCACGTATGGGTAGAAGTGTCCCATCTAAACAGATCCAAGATCAGATTACTCTCCCACATTCCTAACAACAACCAATTAATGCAAAAATTCAACAACTGATCTTAGATCAGAGTCTCTGACCAATGACCTCCAATATGCTTTTTCAGTCCATCTGTCCAACAGTGGAGGCTCCTCAGAGGAGGAAGGGGAGGACAATCCTCCTCAGTGAATTTAATCAAAATAGTGAAACAATAAAAAAGTTATCCTTTTTAGATAAAACTATACTAAATATATTCACGTCACCAAATAATTGATTAAAGCACACTGTTTTGCAATGAAGGTCTACCGTAGCCTCAACAGCCCTCTCTGGGGTAGCACCATGGTCTAGCCGGAGGACAGCTAGTTTCCGTCCTCCTCTGTACATCGACTTCAATACAAAACCTAAGAGGCTCATGGTTTTCACTCCCTTCCATAGACTTACACAGGAATTATGACAACTTCCGGAGGACGTCCTCCAACCTATCAGAGCTCTTGCAGCATGAACTGACATGTTGTCAACCCAAATCAAATCAAATCAAATTTTATTGGTCACATGCGCCGAATACAACAGGTGCAGACATTACAGTGAAATGCTTACTTACAGCCCTTAACCAACAGTGCATTTATTTTAAACAAAAAAAGTAAGAATAAAACAACAACAAAAAAAGTGTTGAGAAAAAAAGAGCAGAAGTAAAATAAAGTGACAGTAGGGAGGCTATATATACAGTAAAATAAAGTGACAGTAGGGAGGCTATATATACAGGGGGGTACCGTTGCAGAGTCAATGTGCGGGGGCACCGGCTAGTTGAGGTAGTTGAGGTAATATGTACATGTGGGTAGAGTTAAAGTGACTATGCATAAATACTTAACAGAGTAGCAGCAGCGTAAAAAGGATGGGGTGGGGGGGCAGTGCAAATAGTCCGGGTAGCCATGATTAGCTGTTCAGGAGTCTTATGGCTTGGGGGTAGAAGCTGTTGAGAAGTCTTTTGGACCTAGACTTGGCACTCCGGTACCGCTTGCCGTGCGGCAGCAGAGAGAACAGTCTATGACTAGGGTGGCTGGAGTCTTTGACAATTTTGAGGGCCTTCCTCTGACACCGCCTGGTATAGAGGTCCTGGATGGCAGGGAGCTTTGCCCCAGTGATGTACTGTGCCGTACGCACTACCCTCTGTAGTGCCTTGCGGTCAGAGGCCAAGCAGTTGCCATACCAGGCGGTGATGCAACCAGTCAGGATGCTCTCGATGGTGCAGCTGTATAATTTTTTGAGGATCTGAGGACCCATGCCAAATCTTTTTAGTCTCCTGAGGGGGAATAGGCTTTGTCATGCCCTCTTCACGACTGTCTTGGTGTGTTTGGACCATGATAGTTCGTTGGTGATGTGGACACCAAGGAACTTGAAGCTCTCAACCTGTTCCACTACAGCCCCGTCGATGAGAATGGGGGCGTGCTCAGTCCTCTTTTTTTTCCTGTAGTCCACAATCATCTCCTTTGTCTTGGTCACGTTGAGGGAGAGGTTGTTGTCCTGGCACCACACGGCCAGATCTCTGACCTCCTCCCTATAGGCTGTCTCATCGTTGTCGGTGATCAGGCCTACCACTGTTGTGTCGTCGGCAAACTTAATGATGGTGTTGGAGTCGTGCCTGGCCATGCAGTCATGGGTGAACAGAGAGTACAGGAGGGGACTGAGCACGCACCCCTGAGGGGCCCCCGTGTTGAGGATCAGTGTGGCAGATGTGTTGTTACCTACCCTTACCACCTGGGGGCGGCCCGTCAGGAAGTCCAGGATCCAGTTGCAGATGGAGGTGTTTAGTCCCAGGATCCTTAGCTTAGTGATGAGCTTAGAGGGCACTATGGTGTTGAATGCTGAGCTGTAGTCAATGAATAGCATTCTCACGTAGGTGTTCCTCTTGTCCAGGTGGGAAAGGGCAGTGTGGAGTGCGATAGAGATTGCATAATCTGTGGATCTGTTGGGGCGGTATGCAAATTGGAGTGGGTCTAGGGTTTCTGGGATTATGCTGTTGATGTGAGCCATGACCAGTCTTTCAAAGCACTTCATGGCTACAGACGTCAGTGCTACGGGTCGGTAGTCATTTAGGCAGGTTATCTTAGAGTTCTTGGGCACGGGGACTATGGTGGTCTGCTTGAAACATGTTGGTATTACAGACTCAGTCAGGGACATGTTGAAAATGTCAGTGAAGACACTTGCCAGTTGGTCAGCACATGCTCGGAGTACACGTCCTGGTAATCCGTCTGGCCCTGCAGCCTTGTGAATGTTGACCTGCTTAAAAGTCTTACTCACATCGGCTACGGAGAGCGTGATCACATAGTCATCCGGAACAGCTGGTGCTCTCATGCATGCTTCAGTGTTGCTTGCCTCGAAGCGAGCATAGAAGTGGTTTAGCTCGTCTGGTAAGCTTGTGTCACTGGGCAGCTCGCGGCTGTGCTTCCCTTTGTAGTCTGTAATAGTTTTCAAGCCCTGCCACATCCGACGAGCGTCAGAGCCAGTGTAGTATGATTCAATCTTAGACCTGTATTGACTCTTTGCCTGTTTGATGGTTCGTCGGAGGTCATAGCGGGATTTCTTATAAGCGTCCGGGTTAGAGTCCCGTTCCTTGAAAGCGGCAGCTCTACCCTTTAGCTCAGTGCGGATGTTTCCTGTAATCCATGGCTTCTGGTTGGGGTATGTACGTACGGTCACTGTGGGGACGACATCATCGATGCACTTATTGATGAAGCCAGTGACTGATGTGGTGTACTCCTCAATGCTGTCTGAAGAATCCCGGAACATGTTCCAGTCTGTGATAGCAAAACAGTCCTGTAGCTTAGCATCTGCGTCATCTGACCACTTTTTTATTAACCGAATCACTGGTGCTTCCTGCTTCAGTTTTTGCTTATAAGCAGGAATCAGGAGGATAGAGTTATGGTCAGATTTGCCAAATGGAGGGCGAGGGAGAGCTTTGTATGCGTCTCTGTGTGTGGAGTAAAGGTGGTCTAGAGTTTTTTTTCCCTCTGGTTGCACATTTAACATGCTGGTAGAAATTAGGTAGAACGGATTTAAGTTTCCCTGCATTAAAGTCCCCGGCCACTAGGAGCGCTGCATCTGGATGAGCGTTTTCCTGTTGATTAATGGCCTTGTACAACTCATTCAGAGCAATCTTAATGCCAGCATTGGTTTGTGGTGGTAAATAGACAGCTATGAAAAATATAGATGAAAACTCTCTTGGTAAATAGTGTGGTCTACAGTTTATCATAAGATACTCTACCTCAGGCGAGCAAAACCTCGAGACTTCCTTAGTATTTGATTTTGTGCACCAGCTGTTGTTTACAAATATACACAGACCGCCGCCCCTTGTCTTACCAGAGTCAGACGTTCTGTCCTGCCGATGTAGCGTATAGCCTGCTAGCTGAATGTTATCATTGTTGTCGTTCAGCCACGACTCCGTGAAACGTAAGATATTACAGTTTTTAATGTCCCGTTGGTAGGATAACCGTAATCTTAACTCGTCCATTTTGTTCTCAAAAGATTGAACGTTGGCTAGTAGGATTGATGGGAGAGGCAGTTTACTCGCTCGCCGTCGGATCCTTACAAGGCACCCGGATCTGCGTCCGCGATATCTCCGTCTCTTCCTCACGCGAATGACGGGGATCTGGGCCTTGTCGGGTGTCTGTAGGATATCCTTCGCGACCGCCTCGTTGAAGAAAAAATCTTCGTCCAATGCGAGGTGAGTAATCGCTGTCCTGATATCCAGAAGCTCTTTTTGGTTATAAGAGACGATGGCAGAAACATTATGTACAAAATAAATTACAAATAACGCGGAAAAACACACATAATAGTACAATTGGTTAGAGGGCTGTAAAACGGCAGCCATCTTCCCGGCGCTGTTCTTCTATCACCCAATCAAAGGATCAGAGAATTAATCTAGTACTGAAAGCATAAGCTACAGCTAGCACTGCAGTGCATAACATGTGGTGAGTAGTTGACTCAAAGAGAGAGAAATACAATAGTTTTGAACTAATTAAAGCAAGAGAGAGCAACTAGACCCAACCAAATCATGAGAAAACAAAAAGAGAATTACTTGACACATTGGAAAGAACAAACAAAAAAACAGAGCAAACTAGAATGCTATTTGGCCCTAAACAGAGAGTACACAGTGGCAGAATACCTGACCACTGTGACTGACCCAAACTTAAGGAAAGCTTTGACTATGTACAGACTCAGTGAGCATAGCCTTGCTATTGAGAAAGGCCGCCGTAGGCAGACCTGGCTCTCAAGAGAAGACAGACTATGTGCAAACTGCCCACAAAATGAGGTGGAAACTGAGCTGCACTTCCTAACCTCCTGCCAAATGTATGACCATATTAGAGACACATATTTCCCTCAGATTACAGCGATCCACAAAGAATTCGAAAACAAACCCAATTTTGATAAACTCCCTTATCTACTGGGTGAAAAACCACAGTGTGCCATCACAGCTGCAAGAAAAGGGCAACCAGTGAAGAACAAACACCATTGTAAATACAACCCATATTTATGTTTATTTATTTTCCCATTTGTACTTTAACTATTTGCACATTGTTACAACACTGTATATATACATAATATGACATTTGAAATGTCTTTATTCTTTTGAAACTTCTGAGTGTAATGTTTACTGTTAATATTTATTGTTTATTTCACTTTTGTTTACTATCTACTTCACTTGCTTTGGCAATGTTAACACACGTTTCCCATGCCAATAAAGCCCTTAAATTGAATTGAAATTGAATTGAGTTGTTTTTACTTTCACTTACTCAGCTAGTGAATGGAGCTAGCTAGTTTAGCCTTCTCAAACACCCGGCTCAAACAGAGAGGGATGCTATGTTAGCTAGCTGGCTATGACTATCCAACACTGGAACTCTTCCAAGTCAAGGTAAGCTTTTGGTTTTATTAATTTATTGCTACCGTGGCCCGCCAGTGTAACTGCTAAACTGCTTGCTATGCACTGTACTGCATGATTGCAGCATGTTTATTAATACGTTAGTTCCAGTAGCTAGCTATGTTGACTATGATGTTAGGTGACAACGATGTAGGCTGTGTGTAGTGGTTAGCTGTTATGGTATGAAGTTTTTGGTTCGAAAGGTTTTTTGCCTGGTCACAGACAGCTGTTGTATTGTGCATTGAAGTCCACAAGCGAAGGGAAAAGGTGAGAGGAGAGCGTGTAGATGCAAGAAGGAATTATACAACAAGCAAATAATCATGCTGTTTGTATGTGGCTGCTATGAAAGTGAACTGTTTGCGGTGATCAGGGGTCTATTCATTCTGGCGATTTTGTGGAAAAACATTTCTTAAACGGAAGCAAATGGAATAAAATGGGCATAAACTTACCTGAATTTGAACAATAGAAACTCTTCTTTGCAACTGTTGGACTAATGATTACACCCTAGATCAGCTAGATGCATGCAAGAGTGTCCAAGTCGGTACTGAATGTGTCACTGTCTGGATTACTCAGATTTTCCCTCGACCTGTTGTAGCAACCTCATGATTGGTATAGGGAAAATTTGATTATCACGTAGTAGCCTAAACCTATCGATGTTACATTGAGCTGGGTGAATGGAATATGAACGACAGTCATCCAATATGCTGTAATAAAAATCGTCACTCTCATCTTAAACGGCACCGGCCGCCACTGCTGTCCCATCACCAGATGATTTTATTGTGGTGGATCATGGTGCCACTATTTCACAATGAAGACATTATAATGTGGCAACAAAAATAACCACCATAATGTCCCACCTGACCTGCGATAAGTTAAGGCACCATGGTCATGCTTGATTTCATAGTTTCCCTTAAAGGACTTACTTCATTCCAATTATACAGTGTGTTGAGCCCTCATGGCTCCTGTCCATGTGACTTCTTCTCGCTCAGTGTTAAATGAGGAGAGGGAAAAGACACATGCATTGTAAACCCCAAGGCATTTTTAAATCAAATACTTATAATAAGTCAATGAAAAGTCATTATTACTTAATATGTTTATGTGGTACTGACTCAAAACTAAATGAGAATTCACATCAACATAATTTTCTACTGTAGGTAGATTTCTTTGAATAGTTTTATGCATTTTTCTAAACTAATCCAATCATTTAGTTAGATTTTTTTGCACACGTTACTGAAATGGTTGTTCCAGTTTAGATGGCTTAGGTAGTCTCCTCACAATGTTCCTAACCCTGGCAGTCATTATGAATGCAGGTTGCAGGTGAATAGAAATGTCAACAGGAATTACACATCACTTTGCAAGCCAGCATAATGTGACTGATGTACAGTGGGGAAAAAAAGTATTTAGTCAGCCACCAATTGTGCAAGTTCTCCCACTTAAAAAGATGAGAGAGGCCTGTAATTTTCATCATAGGTACACGTCAACTATGACAGACAAAATGAGGAAAAAAAATCCAGAAAATCACATTGTAGGATTTTTAATGAATTTATATGCAAATTATGGTGGAAAATAAGTATTTGGTCAATAACAAAAGTTTCTCAATACTTTGTTATATACACTTTGTTGGCAATGACACAGGTCAAACGTTTTCTGTAAGTCTTCACAAGGTTTTCACACACTGTTGCTGGTATTTTGGCCCATTCCTCCATGCAGATCTCCTCTAGAGCAGTGATGTTTTGGGGCTGTCGCTGGGCAACACGGACTTTCAACTCCCTCCAAAGATGTTCTATGGGGTTGAGATCTGGAGACTGGCTAGGCCACTCCAGGACCTTGAAATGCTTCTTACGAAGCCACTCCTTCGTTGCCCGGGCGGTGTGTTTGGGATCATTGTCATGCTGAAAGACCCAGCCACGTTTCATCTTCAATGCCCTTGCTGATGGAAGGAGGTTTTCACTCAAAATGTCATGATACATGGCCCCATTCATTCTTTCCTTTACACGGATCAGTCGTCCTGGTCCCTTTGCAGAAAAACAGCCCCAAAGCATGATGTTTCCACTCCCATGCTTCACAGTAGGTATGGTGTTCTTTGGATGCAACTCAGCATTCTTTGTCCACCAAACACGACGAGTTGAGTTTTTACCAAAAAGTCATCTGACCATATCACATTCTCCCAATCCTCTTCTGGATCATCCAAATGCACTCTAGCAAACTTCAGACGGGCCTGGACATGTACTGGCTTAAGCAGGGGGACACGTCTGGCACTGCATGATTTGAGTCCCTGGCGGCGTAGTGTGTTACTGATGGTAGGCTTTGTTACTTTGGTCCCAGCTCTCTGCAGGTCATTCACTAGGTCCCCCCGTGTGTTTCTGGGATTTTTGCTCACCGTTCTTGTGATCATTTTGACCCCACGGGGTGAGATCTTGTATGGAGCCCCAGATCGAGGGAGATTATCAGTGGTCTTGTATGTCTTCCATTTCCTAATAATTGCTCCCACAGTTGATTTCTTCAAACCAAGCTGCTTACCTATTGCAGATTCAGTCTTCCCAGCCTGGTGCAGGTCTACAATTTTGTTTCTGGTGTCCTTTGACAGCTCTTTGGTCTTGGCCATAGTGGAGTTTGGAGTGTGACTGTTTGAGGTTGTGGACAGGTGTCTTTTATACTGATAACAAGTTCAAACAGGTGCCATTAATACAGGTAACGAGTGGAGGACAGAGGAGCCTCTTAAAGAAGAAGTTACAGGTCTGTGAGAGCCAGAAATCTTGCTTGTTTGTAGGTGACCAAATACTTATTTTCCACCATAATTTGCAAATAAATTCATTAAAAATCCTACAATGTGATTTTCTGGAAAAATAATTCTCAATTTGTCTGTCATAGTTGACATGTACCTATGATGAAAATTACAGGCCTCTCTCATCTTTTTAAGTGGGAGAACTTGCACAATTGGTGGCTGACTAAATACTTTTTTCCCCACTGTAATTTTGAAAACCTATTTTAGGCCTGATGTTGCCTGTCAACCACCAAATATATAATGTATTGTCATCAAGAGTTTAATGATAATGATAATATTCACCTAGGAACTCAGTTTGTGAAGGCCACAGGACTGAACATGAACGAATTCAATAACCATGTCACTAACCACGTTTCCATCGAACCATTTCATGCAGATGAATTACCTGACACATGGAAAAAGTCACGACCGGGCTGATGGAAACATGAAATGCCGGTACAATTTTGTAAATGCCGACAGACAATTTGTTTGTTCGAGTTAGTGGGATCTTTTTGTGTCGGTAAAAATAAGTATGCGAGAAATGGCAGTGGAAACGTCTAATCATATCAAAGTAAACTTGGAGTCACGCGATGATTTGTTGTGTGGTCCTCCCACTACGACTCAGGAAAGCATGCAGTTTATTAGGCTACAGATGAAATAATTTATGATGGACTTCACAGGGTGGTAATGTGCAAGGTGATGAGCTTGATGCTCCTTTCCAATAAATATCGAGGGTCTTATTCTGGTGACATGACGATCGATGCTTGGCTGCCGTTTGACAAATACAAATAATATCGCTCTTATCCGTAATAATCTCAGAATGTAAATAGCCTACCCGCACTGTATCTGCAAGCTTTTGGCTAGAATGCATGTGCCAAGACCAGAGTGGGCAAATTTGCTATATAACGCTACAGTTTTTCTGACGAAACCATCAGTATAGTTGAACATTCGGTTGAAAACCCATTTTACATTAGGTGCATGGGAATTTATCAGCAAAAGTTATTTTTATGTGCACTACACCATCACGCACAGCCTTTTGTCCACAAAAAAATCAGTTTGATTGAAACATATCTCAGGCAGGAAAATGCGCATATTGTTTTACACAGTTTTGAGAATATTCGCATGAAAATCTGTCATAAATTGGATGGAAACTTAGTTTCTGTCACTAACAAATACACTCATGGGTGGTAACTCTATAATTCACTCAAAAAATGCAAGGCACACTGGGAAATTATATTGGATGTGTGGTAAAGTGGGGTTCCTCAAAATATTCAAGCTGATACAATTCAAATCTGAACCACCTACAGGGTCACTGTGACTCTTATCGGTTTGAGTAAAGATTACAAAATCACTTTAAGTATCTGTACTCAGATATATTAAGTGCAATGGGTTTCCTCAAAAGTTTTGAGTAATGACAGCACATTGGGGTTTACAGTGTGGGGTCGTGATATATCAGACCGTTTCTGAAGGTCACTGTCTCTAACATCCATCTGCACACTGGAAGGAAACCTTGGATTCGTCCCAAATGGCACCCTATTCCCTATATTGCACTACTTTTGATCAGAGCCCTATGGCTCCCTATACAAGGAATAGGGTGCCATTTGGGACACACAACCAGTCAGATGGATGGATAGAGTCTATTTAGGTATGGGTTGCCATGGAAACAGCTGCTTTGTGACAGAGACAGAGACACAGTGTCTGGATGAGTGAGACATTAATTATTATTTGTATCTTTACAAGCTACATGGGGGCAATACCAGAATAAATTATTGAATGATTTTGTCTCTTCGCAGCAAAATCTGCAGAGCTGAGATTGTTGTATGCCCCATATATACACTGAGTATACAAAACATTAGCAACACCTGCTCTTTCCTTGATATAGACTGACCAGGTGAATCCAGGTGAAAGCTATGATCCCTTATGATCCCCACTTGTTACATCCACTTCAATCAATGTAGATGAAGACGAGGAGACAGGTTAAAGAAGGATTTTTAAGCCTTGAGACAATTGAGACATGGATTGTGTATGTGTGCGATTCAGAGGATGAATGGGCAAGACAAAATATTGAATTACCTTTGATATGATAATAGGTGCCAAGCGCACTGTTTTGAGTGTATCAAGAACTGCACTGCTGCTGTGTTTTTCACGCTTAACAGTTTCCCGTGTGTAGCAAAAATGGTCCACCACCCAAAGGATATCCAGCCAACTTGACACAACTGTGGGAATCATTGAAGTCAACATGGCCAGCATCCCTGTGGAATTGAGGCTGGTCTGAGGGCAAAAGGGTGTGCAACTCAATATTAGGAAGGTGTTCCTAATATTTTCTACACTCAGTTTATAACATTTTGTTGGTGGCAATAATTTTGTTTAACAATTTAAATTGAAAAACTAAACGTGTTGAATCAAGTGTTGTTTTGTGAGACTAATTATTTTTTGTAATTGTGGATCATTTCCAAAGGAGGGGTTTGTGGCTACTGTATCACAGGGTAAAGAAGGAGATGTCTGTGGTCTAGGGGTCTAAACTGCTGCCTCTAGATCACATATGCTGCAGCATGGGTTCTAATCTGGCCCGCTGCTATTTCAGCAAAACTCTATCTGTTTTTCCCACTGTCTCTCCTCTATCCAATAAAGCATAAAATGGCAAAAAAAATACCTTTAAAAGAAGGAGGCATCTGGATCTCACACCCGCTGAAACTGTACGGCTACTGCCTCTTACCATAGCTAACCAATGATAGAGGTCACCTTTGGATACAATATTTTCCTAATATCACCTCTTTGATAACCAGACAAATATATTATCTTCAAATACATACTTTAATTTTATTGGAAGGAGGGGGTGTTTGGATAATTTAAACATAAAAATGTTGCTCAAATTTATTTGTCATGAACAGCTTCTGTTTCAATTCTACCACAGCAGTGGAAGCTGGAGGAAGGAGCTATAGGAGGACGGGCTCATTGTAATGGCTGGGATGGAATAAATGGAATGGTATCAAACACATCAAACGTATGGATACCACATTACAATGAGCCCGTCCTCCTATAGCTCCTCCCACCAGCCTCCACTGTGCCACAGAGCCTACTGTAGCCTACATTTTAGTTACTATAAGCCCTGACACATTAATCCCAGCTTCACTCATCGCTTCTTAGCGCTGAATCTCCAATGAAAACATTGTCAATCAAGACCCTATAATAGGAGCTGTACTGTGGCTGTAGGCCTGGAAACAGGGAAAGTGGGCCATGATGAGAACCCTAATGACTCAGTCATTCCAATGACTTCAAGGCTGGGTGAGTCTACTGATTGTTACTCCACTGCTGCTTGCTTCTGGAGAATGTAATCATAGCCATGTGTGTGTCTGTCTGTGTGTGTCTGTCCGTGTGTGTGCGTGCGCGCGCGCGTGTATGAGTGCATGCGTGTATGACTGCACGTGCGTGTGTGTGTGTATAGACACTGTCATTAGGAGTGCTATTACCCATAAGCATGCCCTCCAGGCAACAGCAAACACTGCCATTAAAATGAATGGAACGGCATGGCTCAGTTCATCTTCAATGTGTGTTAGTGTTTTTAAAGAAGGAATATATTGGGGTGTGTTGGCAGGTGATGGCAGCACAACAAGTTTATAGAAGCAGTTCTGGAAATATGAAATGTATCCTAGTCAATCTGTCAGTGGGTGAAGTGATGGAAATCATTTGTCTTTTTATGATGTGTTTTGAGTCAAATGGAGAATTGAAGTCTATTTAGGTATGACAGAGAGTGTTATGGGGTGATTATCATTGTGTGTGTGTATTTGTGTGTGTGTGTGTGTGTGTGTGTGTACATGTGTGCATGTACACTGTAAGTCATACAGCCCTAAAGATAATGTCTTTGTAACTCAATAATGGAGTAATAGTTAACATTTGGTCACCAGGAGTGTTGGTTTACACTAGCGAAGGCATGGGACCCTCAACTCTCAAACAGTGAGAGGGAGGTGTGGAGAGGAGGGGGGGGGGGTGTAAAAGACTCATGTTACCTAACACAAATTGGCATCTCCACTCCCCCCAACCCACAAACACCCTTCTGTGACAAAATATCCAGAGCAGTGCGCTGGTCGTCACAGCATTATTTACAGCATTCCAGAGAGTTTCTGAAATCTTTTTGACCTGACAAGCCAGGCAGGTCTCCTCCTCTCAAACACACACACACAAACAAACACACATACACACACACACACACACACATGCTAATGCTCTCACACACAAACACGCACACACACACAACCGGTCAAAAGTTTTAGAACACCTGCTCAAGGGTTTTTCTTTGTTTTTACTCTTTTCTACATTGAAGAATAATAGTGAAGACATCAAAACTATGAAATAACACATATGGAATCATGTAGTAACCAAAAAAGTGTTAAACAAATCAAAATATATTTTATATTTGAGATTCTTCAAATAGCCACCCTTTGCCTTGATGGCAGCTTTGCACACTCTTGGTATTCTCTCAACCAGCATCACCTGGAATGCTTTTCCAACAGTCTTGAATGAGTTCCCACATATTCTAAGCACTTGTTGGCTGCTTTTCCTTCACTCTGCGGTCCGACTCATCCCAAGCCATCTCAATTTGGTTGAGGTCGGGGGATTGTGCAGGCCAGGTCATCTGATGCAGCACTCCATCACTCCCCTTCTTGGTAAAATAGCCCTTACACAGCTTGGAGGTGTGTTGGGTCATTGTGCTTTAAAAAAAACCAAATGATAGTCCCACTAAGCCAAAACCAGATGGGATGGCGTATCGCTGCAGATTGCTATGGTAGTCATGCTGGTGTGTCACCAGCAAAGCACCCCCACACCATAATACCTCCTCCTCCTCCATGCTTTACGGTGGGAAATACACATTCGGAGATCATCCGTTCACCCACACCGCGTCTCACAAAGCTACGGCGGTTGGAACCAAAAATCTCAAATTTGGACTCCAGATCAAAGGACAACTTTCCACTGGTCTAATGTTCGTTGCGCGTGTATCTTGGCCCAAGCAAGTCTTCTTCTTATTGGTGTCCTTTAGTAGTGGTTTCTTTGGATCAATTCGACCATGAAGGCCTGATTCACACAGTCTTCTCTGAACAGTTGATGTTGAGATGTGTCTGTTACTTGAACTCTGTGAAGTATTTATTTGGGCTGCAATTTCTGAGGCTGTACTCTAATGAACTTATCCTTTGCAGCAGAGGTAACTCTGGTTCGCCCATTCCTGTGGCGGTCCTCATTAGAGCCAGTTTCATCATAGCGCTTGATGGTTTTTCAAATCAAATCAAATCAAATTTTATTGGTCACATGCGCCGAATACAACAGGTGCAGACATTACAGTGAAATGCTTACTTACAGCCCTTAACCAACAGTGCATTTATTTTTAACAAAAAAAGTTAAAATAAAACAACAACAAAAAAAGTGTTGAGAAAAAAATTAGCAGAAGTAAAATAAAATAACAGTAGGGAGGCTATATAGACAGGGGGGTACCGTTGCAGAGTCAATGTGCGGGGGCACCGGCTAGTTGAGGTAGTTGAGGTAATATGTACATGTGGGTAGAGTTAAAGTGACTATGCATAAATAATTAACCGAGTTTTTGCGACTGCACTTAAAGACACATTCAAAGTTCTTGACATTTTCCGTATTGACTGACCTTCATGTCTTAAAGTAATGATGGACTGTCATTTCCCTTTACTTATTTGGGCTGTTCTTGCCATAATATGGACTTGGTCTTTTATCAAATAGGGCTATCTTCTGTATACCCCCCTACCTTGTCACAACACAACTGATTGGCTCAAACACATGAAGAAGGAAATAAATTACACAAATTAACTTTTAACAAGGCACACCTGTGAATTGAAATGCATTCCAGGTGACTACCTCATGAAGCTGGTTGAGAGAATGCCAAGAGTGTGCAAAGCTGTCATCAAAGCAAAGTGTGGCTATTTGAAGAATCTCAAATATAAAAATTGTTTAACACTTTTTTGGTTACTACATGATTCCATATGTGTTATTTCATAGTTTTGATGTCTTCACTATTTTTCTACAATGTAGAAAATAGTAAAAATAAAGAAAGACCCTTGAATGAGTAGGCGTTCTAAAACTTTTGACCGGTAGTGTACTTGGGCGTACGCACACACAGTCGTGCACACACACGTGCATACACAAACTCCTCACCTCTCCTCACCCTCCTTCCACACCCCTTTACCCCCCTTCTTCCCCCAGGACCTTACGGAAGGCTGGGCTGCAATCACCGGTCCAGATGCCATCTATAGACAGCCCTATTTATATTGCCATCAAAGAAATGGATTGCCCTTTCCGTTTGACTGACTGCTACAAGATGGAATACCGGAATGGAATGCTCCAGTGTTCTTCTTGCTGTAGTCATTCTGATTCTGCATTGGTGATGTTTCTTAAAGTGCTAGAATGTGTTTTATGTCATTGCCATTGACAGAACAATCATATGTTATGGTGTTGTGTTGGAACAAAACAGAATCTGCTACAGCCCTGGTTTGACATGTGGTATATTTATGTCTTCTGCTTTTCGTTTAAATGGAGGAATGCGTTCACTCTACTGAGCAAAGCAAGCTCAGAGGTGAAGGTCATTTTAAGGTTATCTTAAGGTCATTCATGGTTTCCTTATGTGATTCATCATACTGACGGTTTGATCTCTGTGAGAAGGCCAGCCACCCTCTTACAAAATCAGTTCATAAATTACTAAGGGGAGTAGATAACTAGTGATCTTTTCTTATCATAGTTTACTCCATTTGTTATTTTGCAATAATGTTAATTTAAAAAACATATACCCCAAAAGAACATCCCACCCACCACCCATATTTACTCATGATTCTCATTCCCCCTCTATAAAATACAGTCTACTCTCTTTCTTCTGCCTCAGAGCATAATTTTTTATCATTAGATAAAACACCCTGATCTGAAAACCCATTAAGAGGAAATTGGCACAACCCCCTGTTTGAGGCCAGTTCTCTGGTGGTGGCCCCATCAGCCCAGCTCCATGCTGTGATCATGATGGATTGCCATTGGTCACTGGCTGAAAGAGGATTGGTACGTTGTAAAATATTTATGGGATTCCCCTCGATGGCCCACTGTGATTCCTGAATGCCCATTGCACTAATAGATAGACAGAGACCAGAGGACATTATGGAGAATGTACACGGTGTCCCTTTTTACCAGAGCTGATGACTAAGTGACTGTAAGCAAACTAGATGGTACACAGCAAATTCTCCAGTGTTAAAACAGAGAGTGTTTAAATCAACACTGAAAGTGTTGAGTCTGTGGACCCATACAGACACTGGAACAGTGTTAAATTAGCACACTGCTTAGTGTACAGCCTTATTCAAATATTTCCCAGAGTGCCTTGCCTTTCAAGTAAATTGTAGACTTACCACCCACGACTGTAATTGTTAGTGACAGAGACATGGTTGTTGCATTCATCAAATTCTTGACTCCTGGACTTCTAAGTGAATATGTTATCATTAAATAAATATACATATATATATATATATATATATATATATATATATATATATATATATATATTTGACATAATACCTATTTAATAAGGCCTTATTTTGAGGGCCTAGTTTTATGCTAATATACTGTAGGGGCCTGAAACTTACACACATCACTTTTAATCAAAACCTTGTCCATCATTATAATAATTCCCAGCATGCTCTACTGCAGGTGGAGTTTTAGAATTGTTTGTTTCAATATCTAAGTTTGTGCATGTACATTGATTGATTGATTAATATTATGCTACACAAAGATTATAAAACACAAAATCTAAACTAAGATTTTCCACCCATTACTGAAATGTTTGTTTCAGTTTAAATATCTTAGGTAGTCTCCTCACAACGTTACAAACCCTGGCAGTCATTCTGAATGCAGGTGAATAACAATTCCAACTGTTGCCTAGCCCAACTCAGGTTGGATTTCAATTGGAATTACACATCACTTTCCTGTAAACAGAAGCAGGAAATCCAGAATCCTTCAACCAGGTTTTTCAGAAGTTTTGGGAAAGTCACACTCAACTGGTATTCAGAATGATTGCCAGGATTGGGAAGGCTATATGAGACAGTACAGTGTACAGCAAGCAGTTTAGCAGTTACACCTGCAGGCCCCGGTGGCAATAAAATAATAAAACCAAAAGCTTACCTTGACTTGGAAGAGTTCCAGTGTTGGATAGCCATAGCCAGCTAGCTAACATAGCATTCCTCTCTGTTTGAGTGAGGTGTTTGAGTAGGCTAAACTAGCTAGCTGAATTCGCTCCATTCTCTATTTTTAAATAAATGAATTAGTTCAAAACTGTTAAACTATTGTCTTTCTCTCTCTTTGAGTCAACTACTCACCACATTTAAATGCATTGCAGTGCTAGCTGTAGCTTATGCTTTCAGTACTAGATTAATTATCTGATCCTTTGAATGGGTGGACCACATGTCAGTTCATGCTGCAAGAGCTCTGATGGGTTGGAGGACAAGTTGTCATAATTACTATGGAAGTCTATGGAAGGGGGTGAGAACCATGAGCCTCCTAGGTTTTGTATTGAAGTCAATGAACCCAGAGGGGGACAAAAACTAGCTGTCCTCTGGCTACACCATGGTGCTACCCCAGAGAGTGCTGTTGAGGCTACTGCAGATCTTAATTGCAAAACAGTGTATTTCAATCAATTATTTGGTGACGTGAATATATTTATTATAGTTTTATCTACCAAATATCACTTTTTTAATGTTTCACTATTAAAATTTTTATGAAATTCACTGAGGGGGAAGGTCCTCCCCTTCCTCCTCTGATAAGCCTCCACTGACTGAGTGTACAAAACATTAGGAACACCTTCCTAATATTAAGTTGCACCCCCTTTTGTCCTCAGAACAGCCTCAATTCGTCAGGGCATGGACTCTACAAGGTGTCAAAAGCATTTCACAGGATGCTGGCCAATGTTGACTCCAATGCTTCCCATAGTTGTGTCAAGTTGGCTGGTAGTGGATCTCTACTCCGAATAGCTCATTCCATCTCATCTCCCACAGATGCTCAATTGGATTGAGATCTGGTGACTGGGCGGGCCAATGCAGTAAGCTGAATTCACTGGCATGTTAGTGGAACCATTCCTGGACAATCCTAGCCTTGTGACATGGGACATTATCCTGCTGAAAAAATCAATTTGCAGATTACACTGCTGCCATAAAGGGATGCATTTGATTGGCAATGATGTTCAGATCTCCTGTGGCATTCAAACGTTGCTCCACTTTTATCAAGGGGCCCAATGTGTGCCATGAAAACACACATCACACCACCTGCAATGTTGACACGTGGCATGATGGATGGATGTACTCATGTGGTTTTCTCCATACCCTAGTCTTCCCATCAGCGTGAAACAGCAGGAACCGGGATTCATCAGACCAGGCAATGTTTTTCTAATTCTCCAGTGTCCAGTGTTTTCAGTCCATAGCCCACTGCAACCGCAGCTTCTAGTTTTATTTCTGAAAGAAGTGGAACTCTGTAAGGTCGTTGGCTGCCATACCCCATTTTTGTCAATGTACGATGAGTTGTGCATTCTTTTATGTGTCTTTGGGCACTAATGTTGTACTGGACTGTCATTTGACTAACTGTAGCCCGTCTGTTGCTCTGCACAATTTGTGTCAGCCTCCTTTGTCCTCTTTCATCAATGACCTGTTTTCGACCACTGGCCTGACGTTGGCTAGATGTCCTTTGGGTGGTGGACCATTCTTGATGCACACAGGAAACTGTTGAGCGTAAAAAACGCAGCAGCGTTGCAGTTCTTGACACACTCAAAGCGATACACCTGGCACCTAATACCATACCCTGTTCAAAGGCACTGAAAAATGTTGTCTTGCCCATTCACCCTCTGAATGCTACACATACACAATCCATGTCTCAAGGCTTAAAAATAATTATTTAACCTGTCTCCTCCCCTTCATCTACACTGATTGAAGTGGATTTAACAGATCAATAAGGGATAATAGCTTTCACCTGGATTCACCTGGTCAGTCTATGTCATGGAAAGAGCATCACAAGAGACATGCCAAATGGGAGATGTATGACAAATGTTGACGTAATTGATGCAATTTCAATGTTGTTTGAGTTGCTTTGTGTATCACCAACTTTGCTTGAGATTATTTTACTGCAACACTGCATCTAAGTTTCTTGACATAGGCCTTTCAAAGAGCTGTCAGTCAAGGCGAGCTCATGAATATAAGCTCCCTGCCCACTCAGCCTGTCTTTTCAAACTTCCTGGCAGTTATCCATGAAAGGAAAAAATAAATTTTCTCACATTTCGAGGATTTCTATCCCCCCAAATTTTTATGGGTGATATTTTAGTCGCTCAAAAGGCTATTTTACATGGGAATCAGAATGACTGTTCGGGACCTTTCAATAAACACGTTTTTTTATGATCATATATTCACTTAGGATCTTACTTGGTGAAGTCCATAGGACTGAAAATTGATGAATACAACAACCATGTCTCTGTCACTATAAATACAGTCATGGGTGGAAACTCTACAATTTACTCGGAAGGCAAGGCACTCTGGGAAATATTTGAATAAGGCTTTAATTTAACACCGTTCTGGTGTCTATAAGGGTCCCCAGACTCAACACTCTGAGTGTTGATTTAACACTCTCAGTGTTCATTTTGTTGTTTTTTGGAGAATTTGCTATGTAAAGTTAGTATTCAACGCCAGAGTCTTAAGTATAGTATGTTAAAGATTGAGGAATATAGGGAATTATGGACATGGTGTCCATTATATCAGAGCATCAATGACATTTGGATGACCGTAAACAAACTAAATAGTAATAATGTTAGTATTCAATGCAGTGATTGATACAGTAAATGGAATATGTTCAAGACAGAAGACCAAAGGTATAATGGACAAGGTGTACTATTTTACCAGAGCTTGTGACTTTTGGCGAATATAAACAAACTAGAAAGACATAACATAGGTACAGCAAATCTCCTTATTGTATGGGACACCTTTAAATGTGCCTTTAGAACAGATAGATGGCAATAAAAATGGTAACATAGAGGCTCAGAATAAATGTCACGCCCTGACTCTGGGGACTCGCATTTGTTGAGTCAGGGTGTGTATTTTCTGTGTGGTATGTTCTATGTTGTATTTTCTAGGTTTAGATCTAGATCGTCTAGATCTACGTTGGCCGGTGTGGTTCCCAATCAGAGGCAGCTGTCGCTCGTTGTCTCTGATTGGGGACCATACTTAGGCAGCCTATTGGCACTAGTGGGTTGTGGGATCTTGTTCCGTGTTAAGGTATGGCGTGGCGTGGCGTGGCGTGGCGTGGCGTGGCGTGGCGTGGCGTGGCGTGGCGTGGCGTGGCGTGGCGCGGCGCGGTGCGGTGCCTCGGACTTCACGTTTCGTTTTGTTTGTTATTTTGTCGTTGTGTTTGATATTCAATAAACATGTACGCATATCACGCTGCGCCTTGGTCCGTCCCGTCTGTAAGCGAACATGACAGAAGAACCCACCAAACGAGGACCAAGCAGCGTGCCCAGGAAGAGCGAATTGCCATGTCACAGGTGGGCAAATTGTGGTTATGGGAAGAGATATTCGCAGGGAAAGGGCCATGGGCGAAGGTAGATGCCCAGGCAGGAGAGGAGCAACGGCAACATGGAAGCCGGCAGAGGAGGAGGCCCGAGAAGCAGCCCCAAGAACATTTTTTGGGGGGGCTAAAGCGGTGGTCGGGGAGCGTGAGAGAAGAGCCCCGACCACTGCACCCGGTTGGTTTTCAGTTTGGGTCCCTACGACCTTGGGAAGAGGAGTGGGAACAGTATTATACTGAGGAGTCGGAGGAGGACGACGACGAGTTTCTGTTCCCTAACTCATGGGGGCTCCCGGAGGAGTCCTCACGGGAAGAGGAGTGCCGACAACGGAGACCCGAGAGGCAACCCCAATAATTTTTTTGGGGGGGGCACACGGTGTGGACGACGAGGCAGCAGGAGGCCGCGACAGGGCGGATCTGCAGGTTAGGTACTGTCACGCCCTGAGTCTGGGGACTCGCATTTGTTGAGTCAGGGTGTGTATTTTCTGTGTGGTATGTTCTATGTTGTATTTTCTAGGTTTAGATCTAGATCGTCTAGATCTATGTTGGCCGGTGTGGTTCCCAATCAGAGGCAGCTGTCGCTCGTTATCTCTGATTGGGGACAATACTTAAGGCAGCCTATTGGCACTAGTGAGTTGTGGGATCTTATTTCGTGTTAAGGTATGTTGTGCTGCCTCGGACTTCACGGTTCGTTTTGTTTGTTATTTTGTCGTTGTGTTTGATATTCAATAAACATGTACGCATATCACGCTGCGCCTTGGTCCGTTCCGTCTGTAAGCGAACGTGACAATAAATTAGAGGAAAAACAAATAGAAATGGAGAAATCTTTCAAGAAAGATCAAGTGTAATATACTATAAAAATTAAGCAAACTGGATGGAATATGGGGAAAAATGCACCAAATTCTTTTTTAATCTTCAACATAGGAATGCTACCAAAAATAATTTAATGAATCTGGTTACAATTGACGTAGTTACCCATGATTCACCAAATTATATTCTGAAGGAGGAAACAAAGTACTTTAAGCATATGTTTTCGTTTCAGTCGCCTCCATCTCCTCTAACTGAAGCTACTTGTAGAGATATTTTTCTATTGATAATATAAAATTAACAGCCATACAGAAAGACTCATGTGAAGGTGAAATTACAGAGGAGGAACTTCTGGATGCAATTAAAGACTTTAAGTCCGGGAAAACTCCAGGGTTGGATGGCATACCAGTCGAGGTACACCAAACCTTTTTTGATATACTAAGAGGACCGTTATCAGCATGTTTTAACCACTCCTATGTAAATAGTAGATTATCTGACACTCAAGAAGAAGGTCTGATCTCATTATTACTGAAACAGGATACAAGTGGAAAATATAAAGATCCAGTCCAATTACAAAATTGGAGGCCCCTTACACTTCAGTGTTGTGATGCAAAAATTCTAGCAAAATGTATAGCGCATAGAATTAAAAAGGTATTGTCAGTGTCACGTTCGTTTAAGGACGGGTCAGACCAAGGCGCAGCGTGAAAGGCATACATGTTTATTTCACCGATAAACACACAAACAAAACAACAAACCAACGTAACGTGAAGTCCTCAGGCTAAACACAAAACAAGCCCACACACAGAACAAGATCCCACAACTAATGATACCAATAGGCTGCCTAAGTATTATCCCCAATCAGAGACAACGAGCGACAGCTGTCTCTGATTGGGAATCACACCCGGCCAAACATAGACATACAACACCTAGAACGTAAACATAGAAATAACAACATAGAACTCCACACCCTGACTCAACATACTAGAGTCCCATAAGTCAGGGCGTGACAGTCGGATATTATTTATTCTAATCAGACAGGTTTTTTACATGGAAGATACATTGGAGATAATATAAGGCAAGTACTGGAAACAATAGAGCATCGGAGAAACCAGGCCTGCTATTCATAGCAGACTTCGAAAAGGCATTTGATAAAGTACGACTGGGGTTTATATATAAATGCCTGGAGCATTTAAATTTTGGTGAATCTCTTATAAAATGGGTCAAAATCATGTATAGTAACCCTAGGTGTAAAATAGTAAATAATGGCTATTTCTCAGAAAGTTTTAAACTGTCAAGAGGAGTGAAACAAGGTTGTCCACTATCGGCATGTCTATTTATTATGGCCATCGAAATGTTAGCTATTAAAATCAGATCCAATAATAATATCAGAGGATTAGAAATACAGGGCTTAAAAACAAAGGTGTCATTGTACGCTGATGATTCATGTTTTCTTTTAAATCCACAACTAGAATCCCTCCACAGCCTCATAGAGGATCTAGATACATTTTCTAACCTCTCTGGATTACAACCAAATTATGACAAATGTACTATATTACGTATTGGATCAATAAAAAATTAAAATGTTACATTACCATGTAGTTTACCAATAAAATGGTCTGATGGTGATGTGGATATACTCGGAATACATATCCCAAAGGAAATAAATTATCTCACTTCATTAAATTATAATAGAAAGTTAGCAAAAATAGATAAGGTCTTGCTACCATGGAAAGGTAAATACCTGTCAATTTGTGAAAAATTCACCCTGATTAAATCTTTAGTATTATCCCTGTTTACCTATTTGCTTATGGTCTTGCCTACGCCTAGCGAACAGTTTATTTAATTATATGAGAAAAAAATATTCCATTTTATTTGGAACGGCAAGCCAGACTAAATTAAACGGGCCTATTTATATAATGAATATGAATTCGGAGGACAGAAATTATTAAATATTAAAGCATTAGACCTATCACAAAAAGCTTCAGTCATACAAAAGTTATACTTAAATCCGAACTGGTTCTCTAGCAAATTAGTAAGATTGTCTCACCCAATGTTCAAGAATGGCCCTTTTCTCTTTATTCAGATTACAACCCCACTCACTTTCAGTTATCTGGGAGATGATTTCCTTATCAAATATCACTATTTCTAAAACAAGCCATAGAAAGTTGGTTGCAATTTCAATTTAATCCTCCAGAAACGACAGAACAAATAATGCAACAAATATTGTGGTTAAACTCAAATATACTAATTGACAAAAAACCTTTTTTTTTGACAACATTTTTAAAGAAGGTATAATCTTTGTAAATTATATCATCGGTAGGACTGGTGGAGTTATGTTGCACATGCAGCTAACAAAAACATATGGAAATGTCTGCTCTACCCAAAATTACAACCAAATAATAGCAGCCTTACCGCAAAAATGGAAGAGGAAAGTGGAAGGGGAGAAAGTAAGGAACTTGTCTGTCGGCCTTGCATTAAAGAACATAATTGGTTAAGGAAAACTGTGATAAATAAAAAAGTATATCAGTTTCATTTAAGGACCAAAGGATTGACAGCCGTCCCATATAGATTGCAAAATAGTTGGGAAGAGATTTTTGACGTACCGATCTCATGGCATAGTGTTTATGAACTGATACGCAAAACGACACCGGATTCAAAACTTTGAATCTTTCAATTTAAATTATTATATAAAATTCTTGCTACCAATAGAAAGGTATTTATATGGGGGATACAATCTTCCCAGCTCTGCAGATTTTGCTGCGAAGAGACAGAATCATTAGATCATTTGGTTTGGTACTGTCCATTTGTAGCTTGTTTTTGGACACAGGTCCAGGAATGGCTAAAGGATTGCAATATTTACCTGGAGCTAACCCTGCAGATAGCACTACTGGGTGATCTGAAAGTCATAGTCAATCGATCAATAACATAATAATACTATTAGCAATTTTTTTTATTTTCAATTCACAATCTGTAGAAACAATGAGAATAGAAAGGTTCAGAACTTTTGTAAGACATCACAGTACAGTTGAAATATATATGGCAAATAGAAATCCTATATGGATGGTGTTAAAAGATAGATGGGAGGTGTTGAATGGAATTGAAGGATGGGACTAATAACAACTAACAACAAACAATAACAAGATAACTAATAACGCAGGCACGCTGTGTCCATAATAAGTGTATAGGTTGTAGGTTGGGAGCTTTTGTGAAGGAGCACAGTTAGAAAGATATGGCATATAGAAGCAAACCGGATGGACATCATGAAAATGATCGGAGAGGTTGAGAGTAGAAGAAGTTCAGGAGAAAGAACAAACAAAATGTAATTATTGTAAAATTGACTGTGTCCATAAAATGTAGATAGTAAGTATAAGCTGGAAGTAGAGGCCTAAGCATTGTTGTTCACTAGTTTACTCCAAGTAGGGAAAGGGTGGCGGGGTTGGAAAGTAATAAAGGGGAATACAGTGAGGGAAAGTGTATTTGATCCCCTGCTGATTTTGTACGTTTGCCCACTGACAAAGTAATGATCAGTCTATAATTTTAATGGCAGGTTTATTTGAACAGTGAGAGACAGAATAACAACAAAAAAATCCAGAAAAAACGCATGTCAAAAATTTTATAAATTGATTTGCATTTTATTGAGGGAAATAAGTATTTGACCCCCTCTCAATCAGAAAGATTTCTGGCTCACAGGTGTCTTTTATACAGGGAACGAGCTGAGATTAGGAGCACACCCTTAAAGGGAGTGCTCCTAATCTCAGTTTGTTACCTGTATAAAAGACACCTGTCCACAGAAGCAATCAATCAATCAAATTCCAAACTCTCCACCATGGCCAAGACCAAAGAGCTCTCCAAGGATGTCAGGGACAAGATTGTAGACCTACACAAGGCTGGAATGGGCTACAAGACCATCGCCAAGCAGCTTGGTGAGAAGGTGACAACAGTTGGTGCGATTATTCGCAAATGGAAGAAACACAAAATAACTGTCAATCTCCCCTGGCCTGAGGCTCCATGCAAGATCTCACCGCGTGGAGTTGCAATGATCATGAGAATGGTGAGGAATCAGCCCAGAACTACACTAGAGGATCTTGTCAATGATCTCAAGGCAGGTGGGACCATAGTCACCAAGAAAACAATTGGTAACACACTACGCCGTGAAGGACTGAAATCCTGCAGTGCCCGCAAGGTCCCCCTGCTCAAGAAAGCACATATACATGCCCGTCTGAAGTTTGCCAATGAACATCTGAATGATTCAGAGGAGAACTGGGTGAAAGTGTTGTGGTCAGATGAGACCAAAATGGAGCTCTTTGGCATCAACTCAACTCGCCGTGTTTGGAGGAGGAGGAATGCTGCCTATGACCCCAAGAACACCATCCCCACCGTCAAACATGGAGGTGGAAACCTTATGCTTTGGAGGTGATTTTCTGCTAAGGGGACAGGAAATCTTCACCACATCAAAAGGGACGATGGACGGGGCCATGTACCATCAAATCTTGGGTGAGAACCTCTTTCCCTCAGCCAGGGCATTGAAAATGGGTCGTGGATGGGTATTCCAGGATGACAATGACCCAAAACACACCGCCAAGGCAACAAAGGAATGGCTCAAGCCAGTCTCCAGCCTAGCCAGTCTCCAGACCTTAATCCCATAGAAAATCTGTGGAGGGAGCTGAAGGTTCGAGTTGCCAAACATCAGCCTCGAAACCTTAAAGACTTGAAGAAGATCTGCAAAGAGGAGTGGGACAAAATCCCTCCTGAGATGTTTGCAAACCTGGTGGCCAACTACAAGAAACGTCTGACCTCTGTGATTGCCAACAAGGGTTTTGCAACCAAGTACTAAGTCATGTTTTGCAGAGGGGTCAAATACTTATTTCGCTCATTAAAATGCAAATCAATTTATAACATTTTTGACATGCGTTTTTCTGGATTTTTTGTTGTTATTCTCTCACTGTTCAAATAAACCTACCATTAAAATTATAGACTGATCAGTATAATTCTGTATTTCATACTACAGTACAGCTACTGTAATATAAATACGGTATCAAAGCAAGTACTGTGTAATGACACACAGTACAATACTGTAAAATTGACTGTATTATACTGTAGAAAAGTAAATGCTACTGTAATCGGAATGAGTGAATGAATGAATGAATGAATGAATGGATGAATGAAATTCATTGAGTGGAGGGGTTTGTATTTCACAGTATTTTACTGTTATATCAAAGGATTGGTGCAAGCAGGTTGGCAGCTACAGTGGGGGAAAAAAGTATTTAGTCAGCCACCAATTGTGCAAGTTCTCCCACTTAAAAAAGATGAGAGAGGCCTGTAATTTTCATCATAGGTACACATCAACTATGACAGACAAATTGAGAAAAAAAATCCAGAAAATCACATTGTAGGATTTTTAATGATTTTATTTGCGAATTACAGTGGAAAATTAAGTATTTGGTCACCTACAAACAAGCAATATTTTTGGCTCTCACAGACCTGTAACTTCTTCTTTAAGAGGCTCCTCTGTCCTCCACTCATTACCTGTATTAATGGCACCTGTTTGAACTTGTTATCAGTATAAAAGACACCTGTCCACAACCTCAAACAGCCACACTCCAAACTCCACTATGGCCAAGACCAAAGAGCTGTCAAAGGACACCAGAAACAAAATTGTAGACCTGCACCAGGCTGGGAAGACTGAATCTGCAATAGGTAAGCAGCTTGGTTTGAAGAAATCAACTGTGGGAGCAATTATTAGGAAATGGAAGACATACAAGACCACTGATAATCTCCCTCGATCTGGGGCTCCACGCAAGATCTCACCCCATGGGGTCAAAATGATCACAAGAACGGTGAGCAAAAATCCCAGAACCACACGGGGGGACCTAGTGACTGACCTGCAGAGAGCTGGGACCAAAGTAACAAAGCCTACCATCAGTAACACACTACGCCGCCAGGGACTCAAATCCTGCAGTGCCAGACGTGTCCCCCTGTTTAAGCCAGTACATGTCCAGGCCCGTCTGAAGTTTGCTAGAGTGCATTTGGATGATCCAGAAGAGGATTGGGAGAATGTCATATGGTCAGATGAAACCAAAATATAACTTTTTGGTCAAAACTCAACTCGTCGTGTTTGGAGGACAAAGAATGCTGAGTTGCATCCAAAGAACACCATACCTACTGTGAAGCATGGGGGTGGAAACATCATGCTTTGGGGCTGTTTTTCTGCAAAGGGACCAGGACGACTGATCCGTGTAAAGGAAAGAATGAATGGGGCCATGTATCGTGAGATTTTGAGTGAAAACCTCCTTCCATCAGCAAGGGCATTGAAGATGAAACGTGGCTGGGTCTTTCAGCATGACAATGATCCCAAACACACCGCCCGGGCAACGAAGGAGTGGCTTTGTAAGAAGCATTTCAAGGTCCTGGAGTGGCCTAGCCAGTCTCCAGATCTCAACCCCATAGAAAATCTTTGGAGGGAGTTGAAAGTCCGTGTTGCCCAGCGACAGCCCCAAAACATCACTGCTCTAGAGGAGATCTGCATGGAGGAATGGGCCAAAATACCAGCAACAGTGTGTGAAAACCTTGTGAAGACTTACAGAAAACGTTTGACCTGTGTCATTGCCAACAAAGGGTATATAACAAAGTATTGAGAAACTTTTGTTGTTGACCAAATACTTATTTTCCACCATCATTTGCAAATAAATTCATTAAAGATCCTACAATGTGATTTTCTGGATTTTTTTTTCTCATTTTGTCTGTCATAGTTGATGTGTACCTATGAAAATTACAGGCCTCTCTCATCTTTTTAAGTGGGAGAACTTGCACAATTGGTGGCTGACTAAATACTTTTTTTCCCCACTGTAAGTAATCTCATCCACCAGCCGACTCTCTGTCGAACCGTCTAGTTTCACCTTAGAATGGAACTTGAATGGGAGTCTATGGCAGGAGCAGCAAAACAGCCACCAGTTTTAATTGGCTGTCCTCTCAGTCATCACCTAACCCTAATCCACCCCAACCCCCCATACACACACACACACACACACACACACATTGTGGACTTCAAAGCGCAAGCAGCGAAAGTGATTTAAACAAGGATGTGAGCTCGGAAAATCTGAAAGTACGTATCTTAGAAATAGTTTTCACATAAACTTTATATGCCAGATCAATTGGGCTTCCCCAAAATAACATGGTTAATGTGATAGAACATTTATTTTGATTGGCAATTTTTGCCATTTTTCAAAGTCCCATCTAATACAAGTGTAACAGGCTCGCAGTGTAGTTATTGTTAGGGGTAAGGTTAGGGTTAGTTCTGAAAATCTGATTTAAGAAGATAAATTGTAGGAATAGGCAGGGTTTATGACTTTGTGGCTGTTAACTAGTGACGACCCTCTCCCGACTCGATTTAGAGCCTCAACTCATATTAGTGTGATTCGCTCAGAATTTGAATTGATTTGCATGTCACTCAGTAAATCCACACCCCCTAAGTTTCAAGCAGTCCCACACTGTTACCAGGCTCGATACGACAGCAATTCAAGCCTGGGGACAAGGTCAGTTACTAGGTAATGTGTTAGCACATTACAGCGTACAGTATTAATAAATATTTGGTGTGTTATATCACTTGCACTTCTAGAGGACTTCTCAAAGGCTTCCAAACTGGCAGTGAGTACAGGGGAAAACAAAATACTCATCCATTAAAGGTCATATTATTAGTTTTTTCAAAAATGATGTACACACTAAAAAGTCCAAAAAGTAATCAATCCAACTTCAGCTAATGAAAAAAATAAAAGTACAGGTTGAATACTTGCTGACACACCAAGCTGTCCCCTATACATTTTTTAAATGATTGGGCACTATAACCTCATATATGTTAAGTCAGTAAAGCATTCTCACCCACGGGTGCAACAAACATAGCCGCTTACAAGGCGTGGAGAGACAACGACAAAGATAAGAGTCAGAGAAACTGAGACAGCTGCTGTGTCCTCGAGAGCATTAATACAAACGTCAAGGTGTCATATGTCTTCTTTCCGTTGGCAGCAATATTATGTTTTTATTGTCTAGAATAAAACTAGGATTTAATGAATAGAGAAAGAGAGAGAGACAGACAGACAGACAGATGAGAAGAGAGAGAGAGACAGAGACAGAGAGGCAGGCATGCAGATAGACATAGAGAGTGAGCGTGTGAGTGAGTCAGTGAGAGTGTGTGTGTGTGTGAGAGAGAGAGAGAGAGAGAGAGAGAGAGCGAGAGGGAGTGTTTTCAACACATCGCCAGCCACATGAAAGTGTAAACGGGATCCAAAGATCATTAGGGATTAATTTATATTGTAAACCATGCATTATGTTACTAAGTACCTACTAATGTATTAGTGTAACCCTTCAATCAGCGATTGAACGGGTACATGCTCTCCAGAGACAGACAGACAGACAGACAGACAGACAGACAGACAGACAGACAGACAGAAAAAAAGACAGACAGACAGACAGACAGACAGACAGACAGACAGACGGACGGACGAGAAGAGAGAGAGACCGACAGGCAGGCAGGCAGGCAGGCAGGCAGGCAGGCAGGCAGGCAGGCAGGCAGGCAGGCAGGCAGGCAGGCAGGCAGGCAGGCAGGCAGGCAGGCAGGCAGGCAGGCAGGCAGGCAGGCAGGCAGGCAGGCAGGCAGGCAGGCTGATAGACATAGAGAGTGAGCGTGAGCGAGACAGACAGAGAGACAGAGAGAGAGGGAGTGTTTTCAACACATCGCCAGCAACGTGAAAGTGTAAACGGGATCAAAAGATCATTAGGGACTCATTTATATTGTAAACCATGCATTATATTACTAAGTACCTAATAATGTATTAGTGTAACCTTTCAATCAGCGATTGAACGGGTACATGCTCTCCAGAGAGCTCCAGAGAGAGGGAGAGAGAGAGACAACGACTAAGAGTCAGAGAAACTGAGACAGCTGCTGTGTCCTCGAAAGCATTAATATAAACGTCAAGGCAGGCAGGAAGGCAGACAGACAGGCAGGCAGGCAGGCAGGCAGACAGGCAGGCGGATCGACATAGAGAGTGAGAGAGAGCGAGACAGACAGAGAGAGAGAAAGAGAAGAGAGAGAGAGAGAGAGAGACAGGCATGCAGATAGACATAGAGAGTAAGCGTGAGACAGAGAGTGTTTTCCACACATCGCCAGCCACGTGAAAGTGGATCCAAAAGATCACTTCAAGGTTTCGTTAATTAGGATGAAAGGGCAGTGGAGCGGGAAGGAACCGGACAGAAGCAAGAAGAAGGAGGAGTCACACGGCCTGTCTGCTCCAAGCTGAGCAGGCCAGATAAAAACATTAGCTAGATGAGCTGGACAAACTTCTCTCTGCGATGAGAGCCCAAGCACTCCATCAGTGTTTTCTCAGGTCAAGTATGCAGACATTTGCACATCTCCAGTCAGAACAGAACCTGACTGAACTTTTCACCCCTGGCGCATTTTCCGGCTGGCACCCTCATTGCCTTCAACAGCTTGAAGCACTCTGCCTCAGAGGGAGATGGCAAGGGGCTTTGCACTCCAGACTTGGACTCATCAGTCAACATCAGGTCCAGGAGGATTGGAGGCCTTCCAGCTACCGCAGACCTCCTGCACTTCACTCACTGTTGGTATGCCTCCATCACCGCCAGCATTTTCAGAGGGACCTGGGACTTTGTCGGTTGGCAAGGGGTCTTCAGATTTAGGGTCCTCAATGGCCACAAAGTCAGGGTGAAGCTCCTCACTTTCAAAATCTGATTCCTCACTGTCATACTCAGAATCTGTCATACTGTCATACTCAGAACTGTCATACTCAGAATTCTGCTACGGCTGGCCATGCTTTCCACCTGGCTACCACTACCCCGGCCACCAACTCTGCACCCTCCGCTGCAACTTGCCCATGTCCCCCCCGCTTCTCCTTCACACAAATTCAGACAGCTGATGTTCTGAAAGAGCTGCAAAATCTGGACCCCTACAAATCAGCTGGGCTAGACAATCTGGACCCTTTCTTTCTAAAACTAGCCGCCGAAATTGTCGCAACCCCTATTACTAGCCTATTCAACCTCTCTTTCGTAACGTCTGAGATCCCCAGAGATTGGAAAGCTGCCGCGGTCATCCCCCTCTTCAAAGGGGGTGACACTCTAGATCCAAACTGTTACAGACCTATATCCATCCTGCCCTGCCTTTCGAAAGTATTTGAAAGCCAAGTTAACAAACAGATCACCAACCATTTCAAATCCCACCGTACCTTCTCCGCTATGGAATCCGGTTTCCGAGCTGGTCATGGGTGCACTTCAGCCACGCTCAAGGTCCTAAACGATATTATAACCGCGATCGATAAAAGACAGTACTGTGCAGCCGTCTTCATCGACCTGGCCAAGGCTTTCGACAGGCTTTCGCATTCTTATTGGCAGACTAAATAGCCTTGGTTTCTCAAATGACTGCCTCGCCTGGTTCACCAACTACTTCTCAGATAGAGTTCAATGTGTGAAATCGGAGGGCCTGTTGTCTGGACCTATGGCAGTCTCTATGGGGGTGCCACAGGGTTCAATTCTTGGGCCGACTCTTTTCTCCGTGTATATCAATGATGTCGCTCTTGCTGCTGGTGACTCTCAGATCCATCTCTACGCAGACGACACCATTTTTTATACATCTGGCCCTTCATTGGACATTGTGTTAACAAACCTCCAAACGAGCTTCAATGCCATACAACACTCCTTCAGTAGCCTCCAACTGCTCTTAAACACTAGTAAAACTAAATGCATGCTCTTCAATCGAACGCTGCTGGCACCCGCCCACCCGACTAGAATCACCACTCTCGACGGGTCTGACCTAGAGTATGTGGACAACTACAAATACCTAGGTGTCTGGTTAGACTGTAAACTCTCCTTCCAGACTCACATTAAGAATCTCCAATCCAAAGTTAAATCTAGAATCGGCTTCCTATTTCGCAACAAAGCCTCCTTCAATCATGCTGCCAAACATGCCCTCGTAAAACTGACTATCCTACCGATCCTTGACTTCGGCGATGTCATTTACAAAATAGCCTCCAACACTCTACTCAGTAAATTGGATGTAGTCTATCACAGTGCCATCCGTTTTGTCTCCAAAGCCCCATACACTACCCACCACTGTGACCTGTACGCTCTTGTTGGCTGGTCCTCACTACATGTTCGTCGTCAAACCCACTGGCTCCAGGCCATCTATAAATCACTGCGAGGCAAATCCCTGCCTTATCCTAGCTCATTGGTCACCATAGCAGCACCCACCCGTAGTCTGCGCTCCAGCAGGTATATCTCACTGGTCATTCCCAAAGCCAACACCTCCTTTGGCCGCCATTCCTTCCAGTTCTCTGCTGCCTATGACTGGAACGAATTGCAAAAATCTCTGAAGCTGGAGACTCTTATCTCCCTCACTAACTTTAAGCATCAGTTGTCAGAGCACCTTACCGATCACTGCACATGTACACAGCCCATCTGAAATTAGCCCACCCAACTACCTCATCCCTATATTGTTATTTATTTTGCTCTTTTGCACCCCAGTATCTCTATTTGCACATAATCTCTTGCACATCTAGCATTCCAGTGTTAATACTAATTGTAATTATTTTGCACTATAGCCTATTTATTGCCTTACCTCCATAACTTGCTACATTTGCACACACTGTATATATATTTTCTGTTGTATTTTATGACCTTATGTTTTTTTTACCCCATATGTAACTCTGTGTTGTTGTTTTTATCGCACTGCTTTGCTTTATCTTGGCCAGGTCGCAGTTGTAAATGAGAACTTGTTCTCAACTGGCTTACCTGGTTAAATAAAGGTGAAATAATATTTTTTTTTTTAATCATTGTCAGTTGATAAAAAATCTCTAGAATTTCCGCATTTGTGAGTCGTCTTCTTTTGAAAGACATTGCTAATGATAAACCTTAGCACACGAGCTACACACAGTACCAGTCAAAAGTTTGGACACACCTTCTCATTCAAGGGTTTTTCTTTATTTTTACTATTTTCTACATTGTAGAAAAATAGTGAAGATGTCAAAACTATGAAATAACACATATGAAATCATGTATTAACCAAAAAAGTGTTAAACAAATCAAAACCTATTTTATATTTGAGATTCTTCAAAGTATCCACCCTTTGCCTTGATGACAGCTTTGCACACTCTTGGCATTCTCTCAACCAGCTTCATGAGGTAGTCACCTGGAGTGCATTTCAATTAACAGGTGTGCCTTGTTTAAAGTTAATTTGTGGAATTTCTTTCCTTCTTAATGTGTTTGAGCCAAACAGTTGTGTTGTGACATGAGCAGGTTAGGATAATTAACATAGGAGGTTAAGAGAATGAGGTTAAGTTTAGGAAAAGGGTTAGGGTTAGGCTGAGCAACAATGCTATAGTTGTCAACAACTGTTGTCCCTGACGCAACCACTAGATGGAGCTGTTGTAAGCCTAGCTACTCCATCTAGCCACAACGGTAGAAACGTAAACAAACTGTGGTGACAAATCATCAGTAACATCATTATAATGCCGGCACAGGCCACTTGTACTGTATCAATAAATCACTATCAGAAAATGGTTTGTGTGGTAATCATTTCTTTATTTACTGTTTTATTTATGTTTTCAAGTACTGGTGACAAATCATGCATTCCAATTCTTATATAGATTGTAATGGACACATACAGGTATGATGTGTATAAAATACATTTTGAAAGTTGTACTCATTATGATGAGCTAATGCTAAGCTATTTGCCAGCTTTGTGTGGAGCCATGTTTGTTGACATCATTCAATGCATTCTGGGTGTCACGTAAACATCTGTCAGACCAAAGATGTTATAGCAAAACGAGTTGAAGGGATGGTGCACTCGTCTTTCAGGGAAGTGAATGATGGGAAGTGAATTTTTTATTTATTTATTTTTATTTCACCTTTATTTAACCGGAAGTGAATGATGGTAGACGACACACCCCCTTTGCCTTCAACATGCATACTACAAACAGAGCCAACTCATCTTGTCACCTCAACTTATCTTTGGTTGATGCAGAAAAACAAACATGGCGGCACGCACAAACTCTACCCAGCGTGGGATTACTTTAAACTTTTAGCAAGTATTTTACTCAATTATTTTGATCACTGGTGAGCTCACCCGTGATATGATGAATTGTAAATAGTAATTGCTATTTGCTAATTCATATTTTGGTTTCTAGTAGCTGAGCGTTAGCGCTAGGACTAATGTAGTCTACACTTTACGATTTGATTGACAATTCTTTAATGCTGTTTCTACTTCTGTGAATGTCTGAACATTGCATCCAAAAATAAACTGCTCACATTGAGGACATAACATTGTAAAGACTGTGTTTGTGCAAAATGTTTCTGTGAAAAACCAGTGTGGCCAGCTCAAACGCTGACTGTTGCGTCAATCATAACTAGCATACGCTGCAGAGACCAATGATCACACCCGTGTGTTCGTACGCGTCAAAGGGTTAATCAACCACAACCTGCATTGAGAATGACTTCCAGGGTTGAGAAGATAAACTATTGTGAAGTCCACTCAACTCACTGAATAACACTGATTAAGCAATTGGTTAAGTTGGCTTTTTTTGAAAGTATAAATAATCATATTTCTTCACACTGTTGTGGTAGATAGTGCGTTTTTCCGTAGACAGTGTGTGTGTGAGTGTGGATGTGTGCACGCCTCTCGCTGAGTGCGTGTGTCTGCCAGGGATAAATGGTCAGATCTTTCAGAGTGTCAGTGCTGTGCTGTGCTGTGTGACAGCTCTCTGTGGTCTCCCACTCGACAGACAAAATGTTTGACATGGTTTTCACACTATCACCCAGTTGACTGCAGTCACATGACATGGCCTCGAGTTGTGGACTGGAGTCACATGAAGTGGACTTGATTTTGACTTGTTTACAAATTTGATGACTTCAGACTCGACTTGATAGAACATAAAAATAACTTGAGACTTGACTTGGACTTGGAGCCTCAAGACTCGGGACTCGACTTTGACTTGAGACTGATGACTTTAAATGATCTGGCCAGGTTTTGTAATGTTTTTTCACTCACTTTGTGGCACAGAGTTTACATGGATTACGCTACACGCAGCCAGAGACAGTAGCCACAGCATCGCCTTTGCAAAAAAAAACGGAACAGATTGGCTAGTGAAACGCACACTCAGCACTCTGATTGGACCAGCAAACTGTCAATCAACACAGGTCGGTTGAGCTAGCGAACAAATTGCTGATTTGCTGAACAGCTATAGGATCTAGTGCAGCGCAAACGTGAAATTATAGGGAGAGAGCATTGCCATGATAAATAAATATTCAGCTCCAAAAATGGTTTGGTGATCAAGAATATTAACTGTTCACTTTGCAAGCTCACCAGCAATGGGGTAACAATTATTAGCATATGCCCACTGGTCTTTTGGTATGTAACAATTGCTTTAAATTGATAATTTACTTATGAAGCTTGCAATTGGAATTTGTTGTTAAAATGAATTATTACTGTGGCGAAGACGCACCATAGGAGTGGAGGGTGCTTTTTTTCTCTTGTTGAAATGTTTGCTGTTGCTTTCACACGTTTAAATGCATAGGCCCTATTTAGTAAATCTACACTGAACAAAAATATAAATGCAACATGCAACAATTTCAACGATTTTACTGAGTTACAGTTCATAAAGAAATCAGTCAATTGAAATCACTTAATTAGGCCCTAATAGTCCTCAATTTCAACAGCTGTCTGGGTGGCTGGTCTCAGACAATCTCGCAGGTGAGGAAGCCAGATGTGGAGGTCCTGGGCTGGCATGGTTACACGAGGTCTGCGATTGTGAGGCCGGTTGGACGTACTGCCAAATTCTCTAAAACGATGTTGGAGGCAGCTTATGGTACAGAAATGAACATTCAATTCTCCGGCAACAGCTCTGGTGGACATTCCTGCAGTCAGCATGCCAATTGCACGCTCCCTCAAAACTTAAGACATCTGTGGCATTGTGTTGTGTGACAAAACTGCACATTGTAGAGTGGCCTTTTATTGTCTCCAGCACAAGGTGCACCTGTATAATGATCATGCTGTTTAATCAGCTTCTTGATATTTCACACGTGTCAAGTGGATGGATTATCTTGGCAAAGGAGAAATGCTCACTAACAGGGATGTAAACAAATTTGTGCACACAATTGGAGAGAAATAAGCTTTTTGTGCATATGGAACATTTCTGGGATCTTTTATTTCAGCTCATGAAACAAGGGACCAACATTTTACATGTTGCATTTATATTTTTGTTCAGTATACTGTATATTCCATCTAATACTACAATAAATGCTAGCATTTCATCATTCATGCAACACGTAGACATTTCTGTTTCATGTTTGATAAGCTTACGATACATTTTCATTTTATGGCCAACCATTTCTTACCCTGCTCTGAGTGGGCACAATGTTTATAGTGCACATTAATGTTTGCAAGACTCATAAGGTAGAAGTTCTGTTTATTTAAATCAATGTATGGTTTATTTTTCCCTTTTTCCCAGTTATGTTGGAGTTCGAAGTTCTGTGTGTCTGTGTCCTATGTCGCTGTCCTTTTTGTTGTGTGTAATAGGAGCGTGCGCACCTCAGTGTTAATAGAAATAGGCTATGTGGCCTGCCTCCACGCTTTGCTGTCAGAATGTTGAATTGCCTGTTACATTGTAGAACCAGTTAATTGGTTGTAATTGCCTATTGGGTAATTGTATGGTCCTAGGGGCCAAGTGCTTATATTATGTAGGCCTACCTGTTTAAGCTCCTGTTAGACAGATTCGATTTGGTTTCTCAAGGGTAGCTGTACAGTCTTGCCCTCTACCAGTGTCCTTTCAGATAGGACAGGTTAAGCCTGATACAGAAGCTAGTTCTTTTGGGCTATTGCCTGTGTATATTTGGTAAATCTACTTGTATAGTTTGTATGATATGGCACTTTCACCATTGGATCTCCAAGACCTGTAAATAAATCTACACTCTGAGCACTTCAGCCTGCCTTGCCTTCCGCTGATGTAATTCCCCTATGACTGCTACAAGGTCCATATTTTACAATTACACAGGCTAATAAAGATATGTTGTAGACAAAATAATGAAAAGGGCTGTCTGGCAGCCTCAATAAATAGACAAAGATTTGTAGTTGAACAAGTCGTTGCATGTATAGATTATTATAAAGACTTGACGTGAGACTTGACTTGAAAGGTTGTGACTCGACTCGACTTGCTCTTAGAATGCACGACTTGGACTTGACTTGAGTCTTGACCTGTTTTACTTGGGACTCAACTTGAGACTCGGATCCTTGTGACTTGAGACTTGCTTGTGACTCGAGTAATAGTGATTTGGTCCCACCTCAGCTATCACCACCACATGATGTTCTTCTGAGAGCTCAATGGGTTCGTCGACAGACCTGGAGAAGAACAGACATGTGATTCAGACACACCAATAGCGTTTGCTGCCTGAGAGTTCTTAGCACCTCTGAACGTAATTTGTGCACACCAATTTTACTTGTAGAATCCGTAAAAAATGTAAGCAGTCAGATCTCTACAGCGGGTGGTCCCTAAAACGCAGCACACAGAACAATCGGCAGACGAACGCTAGATCCACATTCGGTGCGATGTGTGAGAGCCTTTAGCCTTTGTTCTAATGTCCATACTAACATACCTCTTAGAATGCATGCACCCAATAGGCTTACAGTACATTTATTCATTCTGAGTTGGAGTGTGGAACATTGTAAAAGAGCCATAGTTCTAAATTCTATTTTGTTTGACAGATTGTCCTGTTCTGTTACTTTTGATTGTTATACTTTCAGTAATGTTTATTTAATTGATTTTCTTTATGTAGGCTACATGTCTGACTTCTTCAGGATAGACTCAGCTCAGCTGATTCTCAACCTCATAAATGTTTTATTTATTCCAAGGGCCAAATTATGGTGGGAAATAAGTATTTGGTCACCTACAAACAAGCAAGATTTCTGGCTCTCACAGACCTGTAACTTCTTCTTTAAGAGGCTCCTCTGTCCTCCACTCGTTACCTGTATTAATGGCACCTGTTTGAACTTGTTATCAGTATAAAAGACACCTGTCCACAACCTCAAACAGTCACACTCCAAACTCCACTATGGCCAAGACCAAAGAGCTGTCAAAGGACACCAGAAACAAAATTGTAGACCTGCACCAGGCTGGGAAGACTGGATCTGCAATAGGTAAGCAGCTTGGTTTGAAGAAATCAACTGTGGGAGCAATTATTAGGAAATGGAAGACATACAAGACCACTGATAATCTCCCTCGATCTGGGGCTCCACGCAAGATCTCACCCCGTGGGGTCAAAATGATCACAAGAACGGTGAGCAAAAATCCCAGAACCACATGGGGGGACCTAGTGAATGACCTGCAGAGAGCTGGGACCAAAGTAACAAAGCCTACCATCAGTAACACACAACGCCGCCAGGGACTCAAATCCTGCAGTGCCAGACGTGTCCCCCTGCTTAAGCCAGTACATGTCCAGGCCCGTCTGAAGTTTGCTAGAGTGCATTTGGATGATCCAGAAGAGGATTGGGAGAATGTCATATGGTCAGATGAAACCAAAATATAACTTTTTGGTCAAAACTCAACTCGTCGTGTTTGGAGGACAAAGAATGCTGAGTTACATCCAAAGAACACCATACCTACTGTGAAGCATGGGGGTGGAAACATCATGCTTTGGGGCTGTTTTTCTGCAAAGGGACCAGGACGACTGATCCGTGTAAAGGAAAGAATGAATGGGGCCATGTATAGTGAGATTTTGAGTGAAAACCTCCTTCCATCAGCAAGGGCATTGAAGATGAAACGTGGCTGGGTCTTTCAGCATGACAATGATCCCAAACACACCGCCCGGGCAACGAAGGAGTGGCTTCGTAAGAAGCATTTCAAGGTCCTGGAGTGGCCTAGCCAGTCTCCAGATCTCAACCCCATAGAAAATCTTTGGAGGGAGTTGAAAGTCCGTGTTGCCCAGCGACAGCCCCAAAACATCACTGCTCTAGAGGAGATCTGCATGGAGGAATGGGCCAAAATACCAGCAACAGTGTGTGAAAACCTTGTGAAGACTTACAGAAAACGTTTGACCTGTGTCATTGTCAACAAAGGGTATATAACAAAGTATTGAGAAACTTTTGTTATTGACCAAATACTTATTTTCAACCATAATTTGCAAAGAAATTCATTAAAAATCCTACAATGTGATTTTCTGGATTTTTTTTTCTCAATTTGTCTGTCATAGTTGATGTGTACCTATGATGAAAATTACAGGCCTCTCTCATCTTTTTATGTGGGAGAACTTGCACAATTGGTGGCTGACTAAATACTTTTTTCCCCACTGTAGTTCAATCTTTAACAGTTTCAAAAGTGTTTAACGTAAGAACAGTGTGACTCATATGTTGTCTGAAAACAGTGTACATTTTACACTTTCAGAGTTAAATATACAACATTGGTTTGTGGACTGAAGATCCCATCCTATTGTTTCTCCTGTCAGGCCTGGATTGGACTCTGCATCACTCAGCAGGGCGTTAGAACACTAGAATTTGAATGTAGATGTCTATCCATTCTATTCTTATTCTGTGGTTAAAACATTCAAATGTTGTTTTTAGATTATTATCATTCTTTTAGGCAGAACAGAAGTGGCTACAGTATCTCCATGGGGCTCTATGTGCAGCAGGATACAGACAAAATTCTTCCACTCTGGCAGAGACCAAATTAAGGGAAGTGCGAGGGGTATAACGAGGGAGCTAATGTTCATTCCTGGGCTGGGTAGAGTGAAAGCGTCAGGCAGACTGGGTAGGGAGCTGGGCACAGCAGTGGGTGTATGGGTTGGTTCCAGCGGCGCAGCTGCTGCTATATATGTCCACTCTGGTCCACCATAAATAGAAAGGGTCAGTTCAGGATACACACTCCTCCACCTCCTCCTTTTTCCACGAGCACTCGCCTCATTTTGTGTCTATTCCAGCAGGCTCTGGACTCGAAAAGAGTGTTTGTGTGTGTGTGTGTATGTAAATGTCTCTCTACATTGGAGGCTGCTGACGGGACTGCTGCTGTCACAACGGCTGCTTTATTTTGGTTCCTGCTACCATGATCACCCTGTGGGAACCGTAGTGTGTCGGTCTACCCCAGATCAGATCGGTGCTAACCAGTGCCAAATAGGGCTTTGTGTGTGTGTGTGTGTGTGTGTGTGTGTGTGTGTGTGTGTGTGTGTGTGTGTGTGTGTGTGTGTGTGTGTGTGTTGCATCAGAGATGTTTTACATTTCACCACTAACCTATAATGAACTGTTGTTTTGGCTGAAAAAAGTTCACCATTTGTATTTATGTTATTTGTGTTCAGTTCAGTAAGTCAATGCAAGATCTTATCAGTTCCTGTCAGTAACATACCATTTGTATAGTTCAAACATTTGCACAATAGCCATGTTTTTGTCTAAATGTGTCAATAGAGGAAAGACCATGCCTCTCTGATGCAAGAGTTTGTATTCCCGTACACTGGGCCCATCACTGCCGGGCATTGCACTATGGTTCAATTGTTACACTTAGCTTCAACTGAAAATTATACTATGGGCAAAATCAATCTGTCATCTGAGGCAGGCCATTCCACCTCTGGCAACTTTTGATAGCTGGCTTCTTATGCGTGTGTGTGTGTTCCTGCCTGACAGGCTCTTTAACGTCATAGTCATTGTATCGTTTCAAATCCAAAGTGCTGGAGTACATAGCCAAAACAACAAACAATATGTCACTGTCCCAATACTTTTGGAGCTCACTGTAAATGACAGAGTGAAAAGAAGAATACAAATATACAGAAAAGAAAACATTCCAAAACTTGCATCTTATATGTAGGCACTAAAGTAATACTGAAAAGAAAAAAAGAAAACAGCAAAGGAATACACTTTTTGGCCTAAATGCAAAGCCTTATGTTTGGGGCATATCCAATAAAACACATCACTGAGTAACTGCCTCCTTATTTTTAAGCATGGTGCTGGCTGCATCATAGTATGGGTATGCTTGCCATCGGCAAATACTGGGGAGTTTTTCAGGATAAAAAGAAATGGGATGGAACTAAGCACAGGAAAAATCCTAGAGGAAAACCTGCTTCAGTCTGCTTTACACCAGAGACTGGGAGAGGAATTCCCCTTTCAGCAGGACAATAACCTACAACACAAGGCCAAATCTACACTGGAGTTGCTTACCAAGAAGACAGTGAATGTTCCTGAGTGTTACAGTTTTGGCTTAAATCTGATGGAAAATCTATGGCAAGAATTGAAAATTGCTGTCTAGCCATGATCCCAACATCTTGATAGAGCTTGAAGAATTTTGAAAATAATAATGGCCAAATATTGCACAATCCATTTGTGCAAAGCTCTTATAGACCCAAGAAGACCCACAGCTGTAATCGATGCCAAAGGTGTTTCTAACATGTATTGACTCAGGGAGCTATTTAATTATATTTAATGGCTATTAATCTTTAAAATAAATGCATTTTTCTTCCACTTTACAAAGTATTTTGTGTAGATTGTTGACAAACAATGGCAATTAAGTCAATTTTAATCCCACTTTGTTACACAATAAAATATGAAGACATCCAATACTTTTGCAAGGCGCTGTATACTCAATTCTCAATGGACACAAGAGAAACATCTCTGGAAGTATCTAATGCCAGATTTGCTGATGGCTACATGGAAGGTGTAGCAAGGGAATTCCACTGGATATCTGTATATTGAGCATGTGTATAGAAAGAATATATAGAAAGAAGTCTCAATGGGACATAATGAGAGAACCACCTCTGGAGTAAGGTGTGTGAGATGTGCTGATGGAATACATATGGAGTTCCAATAGATATCCATACCATTTACATGAGATCTTCTCAATTGAATATCTGTAGCCTATAGATAGAGTTATCTATTTATACTCTCTATTCTCAATGGACATATGAAGAGACAGACACCTCTGGAGGTAGTCCAGTGGTGTTGTGGCTCTAGGGATGCCGATGGCTCCATTAGATATCCATAGATGTTCTGGATATCTTGTAGCCTATAGATATAATGATATCTAAATATACTCAGAATTATCCATGGACATACAGGATGAAGAGGCACACTGAATTTTATATGGACATATGAAGAATGACAGCTCTGGAGGTAGTTTAGGTAGTGTGAGATGTTCTGACTATAGCCGGACAGGGGAGAGAGGTGAAGAGAGGTGTCCTGGGTGCTATAAGTCCACGGTGCTGACTCCTGAGTTCCTGGGGCAGCAGGAAATGGAGCATGTTGTAAGGTCAGCACGTCACAGACCTCTCACCCATGGAGGAGCTAAAGAAAAACCATCATTCAGCACATCATGGTGTCAATGGGAGGAGGTGGTAGAGTAGTACAATTTTTTATTAGTATATTCTCATTTGATGTGTTCTAATGGGTTATATTGAGATTCAGGCCTTTCCTTTCTTCATGCACAAGTCACGCTTTTTTCAGCAGAAGTGGCTTCAGTAGTTGCTTAGAAGTATTTTAGCCTTTTTTAGCTTATAATATCTCTTCCGTCGTCAATCTCAAACAAGAACAAATCTATTACTGATGTCTGGTCGGAGGTAAACATGAACAAATCCGTTCTTGTCTGTGAAAGTGAATTAGGCCTATGTCCAGATATAGAGCATCTGAAAAACAGACAGTGCTCCTCAGGAACAGGACATTGATTCAGTCCCCTAATGACAGATAGTAATTCCTCTCATTAGTAATTTCTGTACACAACAATAACCTCTGTAAGAAGACATGGCACCATATAACCTATGTAGTGCCTAGGGCTCTGGCCCATAACATAGGGCACTACTTTTATATATAATATAGTGCATTATATTATAAGAAATAGGGTGCCATTTGGGACGCAGACATGGTGGTGTAGTAGGACCACACATCCTAGCCTAGCCAGAGCCTGTGTTTCTGTACTGCACCGTCCAGTGTCGTAACCGGTAGGTGGCCCAATATGGTCATGTTTGTATTACTCAGCTGTGCTGGACAGAGGTATTTTCTACAGAATGACCTTATTGGGCCACCAATAAGGTCTGTCCCAAATACAATGCTTTTAGTTTTTTAAATATTTAGGACTAACTTATTCCTTGCCACCCATTCTGAAACTAACTGCAGCTCTTTGTTAAGTGTTGCTGTCATTTCAGTTGATGTGGTAGCTGATGTGTATATTGTTGAGTCATCCGCATACATGGACACAATGGCTTTACTCAAAGCCAGTGTCATGTCGTTAGTAAAGATTGAGAAAAGTAAGGGGCCTAGACAGCTGTCCTGGGGAATTCCTGATTCTACCTGGATTATGTTGGAGAGGCTTCCATTAAAGAACACCCTCTGTGTTCTGTTAGACAGGTAACTCTTTATTCACAATATAGTAGGGGGTGTAAAGCCATAACACATACGTTTTTCCAGCAACAGACAATGATCTATAATGTCAAAAGCCACACTGAAGTCAAAATCTATCTGTTCTAGGTACTGAGCTGTGATGCAAAACTGAAACCTAGCCACTCTCTCATAGCTCAGCAACAGTAACTAGCTAGCTACACACATTTTTGGCTAGCTAGCTAATGTTATATCCCGACAACATTGACGCTCAATATATTTTTGTTCTCAGACATATCTAAGCCATATTCAAAAATGACTTCAAGCCAGATAGCCTTTATGGAAATTGTATCTGTTTTGTTAGCTGACGTTGTAACATTAGCCAGGCACCCGGGTTTGCATCATTGCATTAGTGGAAACCAAAACTGTTCTCAGGGCAGGCCCGGTTGTAGCTAGATATGTTTGAGTCGTGTCTGGGACAATTGTAGCATTTTAGCTGACGCATTTCATAACCTTAACCTAATTATCCTAACCTGCCACGTTAATTATCCTAACATGCTGCTTATGTTCTCCTAACCTGTGCTACAAAAAGTAACTTCTGCTTGTCAAAACTGGCAAACCTGACCTGAGAACAGTCTTGTTTTCCACTAATGCAATACAGCCCCGGGTTCACATCTCATCCGAGCAGCCCAGCTGTAGAACAAGTTGGCTAGCTGGCATGCTAACGCTTTTTACCTTGACAACATTGACCCTCAACATACTCATTTTGTTCATTTATCATATTCACAATTAAATTCAAGGCAGATTAACTAACAGGCATTAGCTCAGATCGGCTTCAAACTTAAATTTTGTTGCATCAAATTGACCTCTCCACCGTAACTACCTACGTTAGCTATTCAAACCAATGTTCAAATTACATACAACAGCATAATGCCGCGACAGTTTCATCAAACAGAAGTAGAACTTCATAGCTATGTCTATTCTTACCTTGATTGTCGGTATTAGCTACTCTTTGCCCATATCTCCAATATTATTTTGAGTCTCACCCCAAATAATAGGTGTGTCCAGTCAATGTTGTTCTGCACTAAAATGGCTGTTGACTGATGTTACAGCATCTTAGCCTGATTTATCCCGACGAGCTAAATCACTTCTATGCTCGCTTGGAGGCAAGCAACACTGAAGCATGCATGAGAGCATCAGCTGTTCCGGATGACTATGTGATCACTCTCCCCGTAGCCGATGTGAGTAAGACTTTTAAGCAGGTCAACATTTACAAGGCCGCATGCGCTGACCAACTGGCAATTGTCTTCACTGACATTTTCAACATGTCCCTGACTGAGTCTGTAATACCAACATGTTTCTAGCAGACCACCATAGTCCCTGTGCCCAAGAACACTAAGATAACCTGCCTAAATGACTACCGACCCGTAGCGCTCACGTCTGTAGCCATGAAGTGCTTTGAAAGGCTGGTCATGGCTCACATCAACACCATTATCCCAGAAACCCTAGACCCACTCCAATTTGTGGACTGCCCCAACAGATGATGCAATCTTTATTACACTCCACACTGCCCTTTCCCACCTGGACAAGAGGAACATCTACGTGAGAATGCTATTCATTGACCACAGCTCAGCGTTCAACACCATAGTGCCCTCAAAGCTCATCACTAAGCTAAGGACCCTAGGACTAAACACCTCCCTCTGCAACTGGATCCTGGACTTTCTGACGGGCCGCCCCAAGGTGATAATGGTAGGCAACAACACATCTGCCACACTGATCTTCAACACGGGGGCCCCTCAGGGGTGTGTGCTCAGTCCCCTCCTGTACTCCCTGTTCACCCATGACCGCATGGCCAGGCACGACTCCAACACCATCATTAAGTTTGCCGACGACACAACAGTGGTAGGTCTGATCATAGACAACAATGAGACAGCCTATAGGGAGGAGGTCAGAGACCTGGCCGTGTGGTGCCAAAATAACAACCTCTCCCTCAACGTGATCAAGACAAAGGAGATGATTGTGGACTACAGGAAACAAAAGAGGACTGAGCATGCCCCCATTCTCATCAACGGGGCTGTAGTGGAACAGGTTGAGAGCATCAAGTTCCTTGGTGTCCACATCACCAACAAACTATCATGGTCCAAACACACCAAGACAGTCGTGAAGAGGGCACGACAAAGCCTATTCCCCCTCAGGAGACTGAAAAGATTTGGCATGGGTCCTCAGATCCTAAAAAAGTTATACAGCTGCACCATTGAGAGCATCCTGACTGGTTGCATCACTGCCTGGTATGGCAACTGCTCGGCCTCTGACCGCAAGGCACTACAGAGGGTAGTGCGTACGGCCCAGTACATCACTGGGGCCAAGCTTCCTGCCATCCAGGACCTCTATACCAGGCGGTGTCAGAGGAAGGCCCTAAACATTTTCAACGACTCCAGCCACCCTAGTCATAGACTGTTCTCTATGCTACCGCACGGCAAGCGGTACAGGAACAACAAGTCTAGGTCCAAAAGGCTTCTTAACAGCTTCTACCCCCCAAGCCATAAGACTCCTGAACAGCTAATCATGGCTACCCAGAATATTTGCATTGCATTGGATTTAACTCAAACATGATTTCAAATAATAGTTAGGCAGTTACATAAGTGTCCGTAACAGGGTTGACAGTGTGCAGAAAAAAATGCTCTTAGTTCATAGGATTTTAATGCCTGAGATGGGAAAAGGTGTTTTTCCGTAGGCTAAACATATCATCCATGCAATTGAATGTTGAAAGAAGAGATATTTTAAAGTTCTTAAAAGTTTTAATTTCCAAAAGGCACCTATTTCGTGGAACGACCCAGCAGACGACCAAAATAAATGGCCAGGAGGAGTGAGGCTGGAAAACAGGAAGAGCAGGGAGGGAGCGGAGGGGAGGAATGGGGAATACTACTGTGTGCTATGGGGGGTCAGGGTGTGTGAGTGTTTGTGGGCAGGGGGCAGTGTGTGGTGGTGGAGGGAGGGGGGGGGAGGGGGGGGGGGGGCTTCGGAGGGAGTCACTACTCGCTACACCCTGTTGGGGTGTTGGGGAGTTAGGTAAGGGGGCCCTCTCCTATCCACCACAGAAAGAGGAAGCCAATGGGAAGCCGCCTACATCGTCAGAACTGATTGTTTTACAGGTTCACTTGGTTCACTGCAGGCTCTGTGTTCCAAAACAATGGGTGGCCGACCGGCCTGTTGTTACAAATTAATGACCGTTAGGGGAGAGCAGGGGAGGGGAACGGGACAGAAAAAGTGAGGGGGACAGGGGGACAGAAAAATGGAGGGGAGACAGAAAAGGAAAAATATTTTCGTGAGTCTGTCTATTATTTATGTCTGTTGGTTCGATATCTTTTCCTGTCAGTCAAATATTTGGTTTGAATCTTTGTTTATGATGGCTGCAGATGAAGGGAAGGGAGAGGACAGAGTTGATCAGTTCACTGGCTTAAAGTAAACGTAGAAGAGGAGGGAGGCCACCCTAAAATCAACATGGGAAACATGGAGGGGGGCAGTAAACCTGCAGAGGAGGAGGAGGAGGCGTAGGGTGAGGGAGAGGGGGTAGAGGAGGGAGGTCACCCTAAAATCAACATGGGTGACATGGAGGAGGGGAGTGTTCTTTGACCAATCAGAGGTTTGTCTTGTCATGATGACCTGCTTTCTCTATGACCTTCAAGTCAGATCACTGTGTACCTTGAAAACACACACACACACAAGCACACAAACAGACAAACACACACTGGTCAGCGTAACCTGCTGAAAAATATAGCATAGACCAGCATAAATTTCAAGCTGGTCCATGCTGGTCTATAATGGTCAGTGCTGGTCGGATTCTGGTCAAGCTGGTCTGACCAGCATGGTCTAGCTGGTTCCTGCTGGCCGACCAACATGGTCTAGCTGGTTATGCTGGCACACCAGCATGGTCTAGCTGGTCAAGCTGGTTTGACCAACATGGTCTAGCTGGTTATGCTGGCAGACCAGCCTTTGTTGTGTTTTTGCTGGTGACCAGCCTTCGCTGTGTTTTTCGTTTATGACCAGCCTTCGTTGTGTTTTCACTGGTGACCAGCCTTTGTTGTGTTTTTCGCTTGTGACCAGCCTTCATTGTGTTTTTACTGGTGACCAGCTTTTGTTGTGTTTTTCGCTTGTGACCAGACTTTGTTGTGTTTTGAACACTGGTGATCAGTATAGGCTAAAGCAAAACCAGCATCAAGTCACAGTATGCTGGCTTGCAAAGTGATGTTTAATTCCTATTGTAATCCAGCCAGAGTGGATTCCCACAATCTGCATTCAGAATGACTGCCAGGGTTCAAAAGATGAAACATATTGATTACCTAAACCACGTGTCAAACTCATTCAACGGAGTGCCACCGCACGTCTGCGGGTTTTTGCTCCTCCCTTGTACTTGATTGAGGATTTAAGGTCACTAATTAGTAAGGAACTTACTCCCTTCAACTTAACTAAAAGGAGAAACCAAAAAACAGCAGACACAAGGCCCTCCATGGAATGAGTTTGACACCCCTGACCTAAACAATCTAAACTAGAACAACCATTTCATTAATGGGTGCAATGTACATGCAAAAACAGATATTGAAACAAATTTTAAAATGCAACTGCAATAGAGCATGCTGGGAAATATGATAATGATTGGGGTGGTTTTTCAGGCCAGCAAAATGTTGATTACTTGTAGAGTATGTGAGCGGAGCGGCGCGAGGAGCGTGCCCAATTTGACACGGAGAGAGTTTCCCAAAGGCTGGCTGGAGTATCTGCCTTCTCGCCCACTCCAATTTCGCTTCAGTACCTCTCCAGTAGTGCTCACTTCACTTCATGAGCTCAGGGCATGCCCGGCCCAGCATGAATTTGTAGGCTACTTGTGTGCTGCTATAGCCCCTTGCTTTAGCTACTGTCATGGAGTTCGCTAAATATTTTACATTTACCACTTCACAATGTTTTTTTTTTTTTTTTTTTTTTTTTTTTTTTGGGTTGGGGTTTGGGTTGGGGTAAGGGGGGGTAGAAGGATTACTTTATCCTATCCCAGGTATTCCTTAAAGATGTGGGGTTTCAAATGTCTCCGGAAGGTGGTGAGTGACTCCGCTGTCCTGGCGTCGTGAGGGAGCTTGTTCCACCATTGGGGTGCCAGAGCAGCGAACAGTTTTGACTGGGCTGAGCGGGAACTATGCTTCCGCAGAGGTAGGGGAGCCAGCAGGCCGGAGGTGGATGAACGCAATGCCCTCGTTTGGGTGTAGGGACTGATCAGAGCCTGAAGGTACGGTGGTGCCGTTCCCCTCACAGCTCCGTAGGCAAGCACCATGGTCTTGTAGCAGATGCGAGCTTCAACTGGAAGCCAGTGGAGTGTGCGGAGGAGCGGGGTGACGTGAGAGAACTTGGGAAGGTTGAACACCAGACGGGCTGCGGCATTCTGGATGAGTTGTAGGGGTTTAATGGCACAGGCAGGGAGCCCAGCCAACAGCGAGTTGCAGTAATCCAGACGGGAGATGACAAGTGCCTGGATTAGGACCTGTGCCGCTTCCTGTGTAAGGCAGGGTCGTACTCTCCGAATGTTGTAGAGCATGAACCTACAGGATCGGGTCACCGCCTTGATGTTAGCGGAGAACGACAGGGTGTTGTCCAGGGTCACGCCAAGGCTCTTCGCACTCTGGGAGGAGGACACAACAGAGTTGTCAACCATGATGGCGAGATCATGGAACAGGCAGTCCTTCCCCGGGAGGAAGAGCAGCTCCGTCTTGCCAAGGTTCAGCTTGAGGTGGTGATCCGTCATCCATACTGATATGTCTGCCAGACATGCAGAGATGCGATTCGCCACCTGTTTATCAGAAGGGGGAAAGGAGAAGATTAGTTGTGTGTCGTCAGCGTAGCAATGATAGGAGAGGCCATGTGAGGATATGACAGAGCCAAGTGACTTGGTGTATAGGGAAAATAGGAGAGGGCCTAGAACTGAGCCCTGGGGGACACCAGTGGTGAGAGCACGTGGTGCGGAGACAGCTTCTCGCCACGCCACTTGGTAGGAGCGACCGGTCAGGTAGGACGCAATCCAAGAGTGAGCCGCGCCGGAGATGCCCAGCTCGGAGAGGGTGGAGAGGAGGATCTGATGGTTCACAGTATCAAAGGCAGCAGACAGGTCTAGAAGGACAAGAGTAGAGGAGAGAGAGAGTTAGCTTTAGCAGTGCGGAGAGCCTCCGTGACACAGAGAAGAGCAGTCTCAGTTGAATGACCAGTCTTGAAACCTGACTGGTTTGGATCAAGAAGGTCATTCTGAGATAGATAGCAAGAGAGTTGGCTAAAAATGGCACGCTCAATAGTTTTGGAGAGAAAAGAAAGAAGGGATACTGGTCTGTAGTTGTTGACATCAGAGGGATCGAGTGTTGGTTTTTTGAGAAGGGGTGCAACTCTCGCTCTCTTGAAGACGGAAGGGACATAGCCAGCGGTCAAGGATGAGTTGATCAGCGAGGTGAGGTAAGGGAGAAGGTCACCGGAGATGGTCTGGAGAAGAGAGGAGGGGATAGGGTCAAGCGGGCAGGTTGTTGGGCGGCCTGCCGTCACAAGTCACAATATTTTATCTGGAGAGAGAGGGGAGAAAGAAGTCAAAGCATAGGGTAGGGCAGTGTGAGCAGGGGGGGGGGGATTCAGCAGGGAGGAGAATGTGGCAAAGAGCTTCCTAGGGTTAGAGGCAGATGCTTGGAATTTAGTGGTAGAAAGTGGCCTTAGCAGCAGAAACAGATGAAGAAAATGTAGAGAGGAGGGAGTGAAAAGATGCCAGGTCCGCAGGGAGTCTAGTTTTCTTCCATTTCCGCTCAGCTGCCCGGAGCTCTGTTCTGTGAGCTCGCAATGAGTCATCAAGCCACGGAGCTGGAGGGGAGGACCGAGCCGGCCGGGAGGATAGGGGACATAGAGAGTCAAAGGATGCAGAAAAGGAGGAGAGGAGGGTTGAGGAGGCAGAGTCAGGAGATTGGAGGGAGAAGAATTGAGCAGAGGGAAGAGATGATAGGATGGAAGAGGAGAGAGTAGCGGGAGAGAGAGTGCGAAGGTTGCGACGGCGCATTACCATCTGTGTAGGGGCAGAGTGAGTAGTGTTGGAGGAGAGCGAGAGAGAAAAGGATACAAAGTAGTGGTCGGAGACATGGAGGGGAGTTGCAGTGAGGTTAGTAGAAGAACAGCATCTAGTAAAGATGAGGTCAAGCGTATTGCCTGCCTTGTGAGTAGGGGGGGACGGTGAGAGGGTGAGGTCAAAAGAGGAGAGGAGTGGAAAGAAGGAGGCAGAGAGAAATGAGTCAAATGTAGACGTAGGGAGGTTGAAATCCCCCAGAACTGTGAGGGGTGAGCCATCCTCAGGAAAGGAACTTATCAAGGTGTCAAGCTCATTGATGAACTCTCCAAGGGAACCTGGAGGGCGATTGATGACAAGGATATTAAGCTTAAATGGGCTAGTGACTGTGACAGCATGGAATTCAAATGAGGAGATAGACAGATGGGTCAGGGGAAAAATTTAGAATGTCCACTTGGGAGAGATGAGGATTCCTGTGCCACCACCCCGCTGACCAGATGCTCTCGGGGTATGCGAGAACACATGGTCAGACGAGGAGAGAGCATTAGGAGTAGCAGAGTTTTCAGTGGTAATCCATGTTTCCGTCAGCGCCAAGAAGTCGAGGGACTGGAGGGTAGCATAGGCTGAGATGAACTCTGCCTTGTTGGCAGCAGAACGGCAGTTCCAGAGTCTGCCTTAGACCTGGAACTCCACGTGGGTGGTACGTGCAGGGACCACCAGGTTAGAGAGGCAGCAGCCACGCGGTGTGAGGCGTTTGTGTAGCCTGTGCGGAGAGGAGAGAACAGGGATAGTCAGAGGCATAATTGACAGGCTGCAGCAGATGGCTACAATAATGCAGAGGAGATCGGAATGAAATGAACTAAACATCTGGGAAAGGAGAGAGCGGGGCCTCCCTCACCACAACTCCCAAATATAACTCTCCCAACTTCCACCTCAGAAACTATAATTGTTGTAAACTACAGCGGTTCAATGTTTTATAGGAATAGACTAACTTAGTTTATTCAGCTAGCTAACTAGGTGCAGTATTATTCCGTGAAAATCGTCCGGGCACTTAGTCATAAGACGCCACAGCCAGCTAGCATGCCGGACTCCAACAACACGGTTTAGCGCCAATACTCGGCCGCAACAAACCACCAGTGTATCAACACGCAAGCAGATCGTTCGTGTCCGTGTCTAACGTTGTGGGTTAGTCCCGACAGCTTGAGCGAGTCCGTCGTCAACTTATTCAGCCAGTTAGTTAGCTAGAATAGTTAGCAAACTAGCTAGCCATTGCTTTCAGACAAAGAAGAACCCCTCCTTTCACGGCACGAACACACAGAGAGAGCCAAACTAACGTAAACTAGTCACCCATGTCCCGAATTCCTTGAACGACTCGGGCTATCAATATGTAAAAAACAAAACACAAATGTAGGTTATGACTTACCCCTAGCAACTACTGTTAGCTAGCCAAGTGCAAAGCTAGCCACTGAATTGACTCAGCCAGTTCGCGTCTGTTCGCTCGGTCGTTCCAGCTATTGTTTACTAGTAGCTATCCAGGTAGCAACAAGCTAGTCAGTAGCACTTGCTACCTAACGTTAACGGTTCAGACAATGAGGTTAGAAAACAGCTGAATGGTAGGCAATTATTGTATGTAATTATTGTAGGCAGCCAGCTGGCGTAATTACAGGCACTCTCAGGCGTGAAACAACTATACCGTTGCTAATAGCTACTCGCCAGCTAGTCCAGGTGGTGGGTTAGCTAGCTAGCTTCGTGCTACACCGGGCATCGCCGAATACAATACTAACCTACAATAATTACATACAACAACCCACGATAACTACCTACAATACCTAACTACAATCTAAATACATAGTTTAAGCCTTACTCGACAAAGCCCAAGCTATGTATAAAGCCAAGCTTACCCGACGCCAAGCTTACCCGACGACCTCCTCCTTAGCACTTTTCATAAAGAAACTGATAAAACACACAGGTTCAAAATCAAGGTGACTTACAAAGATGAGGAGGTCCAAGAGCAAGAGAGGGAGTGCAGTGATGTAGTGTCCACAACTAAAGAATCATTGTGGAACCTGAAATGACACATATTCCGGAAGCATGATGGTGTACTACATGCACATGCTAACAGAAAGGAACGGGGTGGGTAGTCATTTTATTTATAAACAAAAAAGATCTGATACCTTAAAAGTTTGGTTCATTTTCGTTCTATTATCTATACAATAGGCTGTCATTGATTTTGGCCCAATAGTCCTGATATAATTTATTACCTCTTCAATGAGCTTTCCATTTTGATAGGGTTAGTATTAAATAAACAACTCTGCATCCCTGCCCAGCCTGGCAAGAGTGGCCCGAAGGGTGGAGGGTATTCTCCGCTGCTGGCCTGCTCTCCAGGCACCATCACATGAGCCTGAAGCCACAGACTCCGGCCAAACTCATGTTTCTAAAAGTGAATTCAAAGGCACTGAGCCTAATAAGGCATTTTTTGTTAAATGTTTATTTAATTCTAAGTCACACTCACAACCTATATGCGCAATTTATAGACTAAAATAATTGAATTCAACAAAATGTTGTTTAAATGTTGAGCGCTTAATGTTCCTGCCAGCTTAATGTGTAGCACTTGCAAATGCTTCACAATGTATTTATTTGTAGGCTATAGGTTAATTCATTTTCGTTTCTTCCTAATATAGCCTAGATAATTCATTTTCGTTCCTTCTCCTGACCTATTTAGTGTTTATATGCTGTTTAATATGACATGTAGCCTATTTGAAATGATGAGCGCTTCTTACAGTCACCTTTTCATGTTGCTTATTAAAAAACTTTTCATTCAAAACCAAATGGTAGGTCCAGGTAGTCACAAAAATAGATGGGTGTTGGTTAAATGGTGATTGTAATGAATGGAGTCAATTTGGTGCGGCAGTTGTGTTCCTGTGAGCAAGGAACGGTTTTTAGTGGAGAGGTTGGAAAGGATGTGCAGCACCACTCTGTGTGTGATGAGTGGGATTTCTGACCGCTCAACTCCACTCACATACTCTGATTACTTGGGAGTCAACCTCACTTGGGATTTGAACTCACAACTAGAGGGCTGCGGGTCCCGACAGAGAACATTAGGATGACTTTGGAATGAAAATATTTTTGTTGTCCTGCAGATTATTTGGAAATGTTATTCTATTTATTGTATTAAAAACACATCTTTGTTGCATTATTCACACAATTCGCTGCTTCAACTTCACCTCTCCTCTCCTAGTTGGGCGTGCGAGTTCAAGTGCACCTATAGTATATGTGTGGTCTCAATGAAATAGAGTAGGCTGCCTGTGCATGGGCGGAGAATCACGTGGCAGTTTATATCTTTCCAAGGAAATTCACTTAAATATGATTAGACTATAGTTTAGTACAATGTCTGTAAATAAATATTGATAATGGAAAGAAGTGGAGGGTGCTCAAACAACGTGAGTTGAGGTGCAATCCAGAAATTGTATCATCAAAGAAAAGGAAAACGAGGACACAGGCTACCATGGTGAGCAAGAATTATGCCTTTCCATTTTCAATAAATATTGATTACCCATTTATTTGTCTCTGCCTGCAAATCGTCGTGCTAAAACGTAGGGTATATCCTATATGCAACAGTAGCTCAAGAGAAAGTGCACGTGTCCGCTGTCATCATTCTTGCTGCTTCAAGTTCAGTAACCATACCTGCGAGATCAGGTGCGCATGTGGTCTCAATTAAATAAAGTAGCCTAGATGATAGCCTATGCATGGGCGGAGAAGCATGGGGCAGTTTACTTTCCAAGGAAATGTACTTCCTAATTATGATTAGGCTATAGTTTTCTACTTGCCAATAAATAATTGATCACCCATATTTGTCTCTGTCTGAAAATCGAGAAAGTGCAAGTCTCTCCAACTCTGCTCTCTTCAAACTAAGTCTAGTAATACCAATAAGCCTAATACACTGCTCAAAAAAATTAAGGGAACACTTAAACAACACAATGTAACTCCAAGTCAATCACACTTCTGTGAAATCAAACTGTCCACTTAGGAAGCAACACTGATTGACAAATTTCAGCCCTGCAAAATGACCTCCAGCAGGCCACAAATGTGCATGTGTCTGCTCAAACGGTCAGAAACAGACTCCATGAGGGTGGTATGAGGGCCCGATGTCCACAGGTGGGGGTTGTGCTTACAGCCCAACACCGTGCAGGACGTTTGGCATTTGCCAGAGAACACCAATATTGGCAAATTCGCCACTGGCGCCCTGTGCTCTTCACAGATGAAAGCAGGTTCACATTGAGCACATGTGACAGACGTGACAGAGTCTGGAGACGCCGTGGAGAACGTTCTGCTGCCTGCAACATCCTCCAGCATGACCGGTTTGGCGGTGGGTCAGTCATGGTGTGGGGTGGCATTTCTTTGGGGGGCCGCATAGCCCTCCATGTGCTCGCCAGAGGTAGCCTGACTGCCATTAGGTACCGAGATGAGATCCTCAGACCCCTTGTGAGACCATATGCTGGTGCAGTTGGCCCTGGGTTCCTCCTAATGCAAGACAATGCTAGACCTCATGTGGCTGGAGTGTGTCAGCAGTTCCTACAAGAGGAAGGCATTGATGCTATGGACTGGCCCGCCCGTTCCCCCAGACCTGAATCCAATTGAGCACATCTGGGACATCATGTCTCGCTCCATCCACCAACGCCACGTTGCACCACAGACTGTCCAGGAGTTGGCGGAAGCTTTAGTCCAGGTCTGGGAGGAGATCCACCTCATCAGGAGCATGCCCAGGCGTTGTAGGGAGGTCATACAGGCACGTGGAGGCCACACACACTACTGAGCCTCATTTTGAATTGTTTTAAGGACATTACATCAAAGTTGGATCAGCCTGTAGTGTGGTTTTCCACTTTAATTCTCCAAATCCAGACCTCCATGGGTTGATAAATTTGATTTCCATTAATAATTTTTGTGTGATTTTGTTGTCAGCACATTCAACTATGTAAAGAAAAAAGTATTTAATAAGATTATTTCATTAATTCAGATCTAGGATGTGTTGTTTAAGTGTTCCCTTTATTTTTTTGAGCAGTGTATAATGGTCCACGTGAGAATCTCTGGTAATTTAACCTCTTAAGGATCAGACCCTTTTTTTCCATTTTCACCTAACATGACATATCCAAATCTAACTGCCTGTAGCCTAGGACCTGAAGCAAGGATAGGCATATTCTTGATACCATTTGAAAGGAAACACTTTGAAGTTTGTGAAAATGTGACATGCAAAGTTTCAGATTGATCCAGTGAAGCATTGCAATACTGGACTATTTTGTATCAAGTCTGCCCAAATGTGCCGAATTAGTCTATTGATACATTTTCAAGTACATATCTATAGAGAACATACAAAAATGGTAATACAAAATGTAAGTTTACACACTCCCAGGAATGTCATACATGATGGATCATTAGCTTATATATTAACTTTCACACATCTAGATGGCCGGGCGGGGTGGGTGTGGAGCCAGAGACAGCAGGGGTTCAAACTGTAGAACCCAGTTCCTCCATTTGAATACAAAAATGGATTTTATCAAACAAAACTATGATACATTTTATCTCTGGGACCCTTAGGATGACAAATCAGAGCAAGATACTGAATGTAAGTACATTATTTACCTTCAGAGGTGAATGTATCAAACCAGTTGTCGTGATAAGTTTTTTGTTGTTGTGCACTCTCCTTAAACAATAGCATGGTATTTTTTCACTGTAATAGCTACTGTAAATTGGACAGTGCAGTTAAATTAACAAGAATTTAAGCTTTTTGCCCATATAAGACATGTCTATGTCCTGGAAAGTTTGCTGTTACTTACAGCAGTCATGCTAATCACATTAGCGCACGATAGCTCAACCATCCCATATACGGGACACCGATCCCGTAGAGGTTAACCTATTTCTTAGGTTATTTTTGCACATTTTGATGTTGCCTATAGGGTGCAAAATTGCTGGGACCATGGTAGGCAAGTGAGCGGCGTCACATAAGCCTAAAATAAAATGTTGGTACTGCGGTTGGGTTCGAGACAAGTTATTGTGGTAGAGCGTGGGAGTCAGACAAAAAGCCAAAGGATGCAGGGGTACAGTATGAAAAGCTGCAGGAGCAGGCGGAAACGGGATGAATAAATCAGTCCTGCACAGACATCTACTCACAACCTCTCATTTGCTAGCCACCTGAATTTCCTGCTATGCCACTGGATCTGTGGTTGTGATAAAGATTCTTAAAAGATTAGAACCAATAGACATTCTGTCATTTTTCCTATGAGGAATGGCAAACGAAAAATGGAAAAGGAAGACAAAACAACACACCAGCAAGAGACCAGACAAAACAACCCCAGAATCAAAACCCCAAACCCAAAGCCAGCACGCAGGCCCCCCGAAGTCCCCTACCCGCCCCAGCATGGTTCCCAGTTTTCATCTCCAGTACCAACCCCTTAGCCAAACATGGGCACAGCAGGGGCCACCACAACTGTCATATCCATCCAGACCCTGCTCCTTCCCCTCCCCCAACACAAGGACACAGACATACCGTCAACCACTCCAACAGACCAACCACTCCAGCAAAGACCCCAAACTCCTCTACGATTGAGTCATCAACAGGAAGGTGAGGATTGCATGAGTAGATCTGTTAAGGGAGCATGGCAGCAGCGGGTGGCTCGATACTGAGTTTCCTGAAGAAAAATAAAATAATTAAAGTAGTAGGCAATATCAGTGGGTTTTGTGATGAATGAGCCATCTGATTCAATGAATGATGGAGCCGAGTTTGCCTTTTTGCCCAAAATTTCATTTAAAGTGCATCAAAGCTTTTTGTTTCATAGTACAGTTTCTTCTCCTTTTTGTTCAGTTCAGTCACATGATTTCTCAATTTACAGTATGTTTGCCAATCGGCTGTGCAGCCAGACTTATTTGCCATTCCTTTTGCATCGTCCTTCTCAACCATAAAATGTTTCTATTCTTCATCAATCCTCTGGAATGTAACTGTTTTTACAGTCGTTTTCTTAAAGGGTGCATGCTTATTAGTACAATATATTAGGCCCAGCCTTTGGAACGTTGGTTTTCCTAGACATGGTTACTATATTATGATCACTACATCCAATGGATTTGGATACTGCTTTAGAGCAGATTTCTGCAGCATTAGTAAAGATTTAATCAATTGAAGTGGATAATTTCATTCCTGTGCTGTTTGTGAATACCCTGGTATGTTGACTGATAACCTGAACAGGTTGCAGGTACTGGTTACAGTTTGAAGGTTTTTCTTGAGTGGACAGCTTGATGAAAGCCAGTCAATATTTAGGTCTCCCAGAAAATGTACCTCTGTTGATGTTGATATCACATACATTATCAAGCATTTCACACATCTTATCCAGATACTGACTGTTAGCACTTGGTGGTCTATAGCAGCTTCCCACAAGAATGGGCTTTAGGTGAGGCAGGTGAACCAATAGCCATATTATTTGAACAGCATTTGACATGAGATCCTCTCTAAGCTTTACAGGAATATGAATCTGAACATAAATGGCAACACCTCCACCATTGGCATTCCTGTCTTTTCTGAAGATGTTGAAACCATGTATTGCTACCACTGTCTCATCTAAGTGAGTTTAGGAGATAGTCTGTATATGAATGTTATCTGCTACTAGCAAGTTATCGATTTCATGAACCTTGTTTCTTAGGCTACATATTTTAATGGATTCAGGGTAACGAAGCTGTTTGAAGTCTGTGTCCGTCCGGGCTTCCCACTGCCAAGGAGGCCCCTATTGCCAAAGGCCGCTGCTTTCACAGCGAGTGATGTGCCTCCATGGCTGGTTTGTAGGGTCAAGAATAGGAACATCCACTAAGTCATCCAGAAGCATCCTACTAACTCCATTCTCCAGGGAAGTGGGAGACCTCTTTGGGGAGGGATCCCTGCAGAGCTCTGGCCAGTCGAATGTGGAGAGACGACACGGCTGCGACACTCCCACCAGGCCAGAGCGTCATCCAGGTACTGGAGTTGAAGATAATGTAGGCAGGCGTGGATTCCCCACTAGTTTGTTTAAGTGTACTACTTGTTTGCTAAGAGTAGCCATTTTGCCCCTGTTGTCCTCTGCAAGCAAACAGTTGCTACATTGAAAGTCTGGGTGGTCCACATTGTCCCAAAATAGAGCAGAATAAACACAGGTACTGCAACGTTGAAAATGTTCATTAGCGACCTGAAACTACAGGCTAGCTAGGCTAGCTGGGCTAGCTGAGCTTCCGTGTCTCTCTTCTTGATAGGAATTTACTAAAAGTTTGCTATGAGCTGCAGTAGGTTCGCAAATACAGCCCTGCCTCCCGAAACAAGCACAGTCAGTGAAATGGCACACAAGCAACACACACCCGAGTCAAACCAGTACTGCAAACAGAGAAAAAGTGGTGGACTTGCTCACTGTATCCTGGCTGTACATACACTATAAAAGCGGGAGATGACCAACTAGCAAGTTGGTGCTGTAGAAACAAGCAGTAAATTGTGGGGCAGTGAGCCAAAACACCAGTCAACAAGGTAGGGAGAGACAGGTAGCAGGAGCATAGTGACCTACATGTAACTACATTTTGCAGTAGCTTGGTGGTAGTTGAACTAAATTCAAATCTTGGTAGTGTTTTCAGTAGTTCATTACTTTTTTTTTTTGCCGTGTAGCTAACTACTGGAGCTAACTACTGCAAAAAGAAAATATGATGAAGTAGGTAATAACTTCCTTTCTTTTTTCGGCATCAGACCTGCCTAATTCTCACTTGAAACACAGTTTTTTGTTTAATTGGCGAAAATCTTTTCTTGAAATTTGTAGTCTGACATTTTTTATTTACATATGATAACGTTTCACAAAGTAGTTTGGATTTAATGAACTACTTTTTCAAAGTAACTTTAGTTAAGTAAACTAAACTCAGCAAAAAAAAAAAAAACGTCCTCTCACTGTCAACTGCGTTTATTTTCAGAAAACGTAACATGTGTAAATATTTGCATTAACATAACAAGATTCAACAACTGAGACATAAACTGAACAAGTTCCACAGACATGTGACTAACAGAAATGGAATAATGTGTCCCTGAACAAAGGGGGGGGTCAAAATCAACAGTAACAGTCAGTATCTGGTGTGGCCACCAACTGCATTAAGTACTGCAGTGCATCTCCTCCTCCTTGCCAGTTCTTGCTGTGAGATGTTACCCCACTCTTCCACCAAGGCACCTGCAAGTTCCCGGATATTTCTGGGGGGAATGGCCCTAGCCCTCACCCTCTGATCCAACAGGTCCCAGACATGCTCAATGGGATTGAGATCCGGGCTCTTCGCTGGCCATGGCAGAACACTGACATTCCTGTCTTGCAGGAAATCACACACAGAACGAGCAGTATGGCTGGTGGTATTGTCATGCTGGCGGGTCATGTCAGGATGAGCCTGCAGGAAGGGTACCATATGAGGGAGGAGGATGTCTTCCCTGTAACGCACAGCGTTGAGATTGCCTGCAATGACAACAAGCGCAGTCCGATGATGCTGTGACACACTGCCCCAGACCATGACGGACCCTCCACCTCCAAATCAATCCCGCTCCAGAGTACAGGCCTCTGTGTAACGCTCATTCCTTCGACGATAAACGCAAATCCGACCATCACCCCTGGTGAGACAAAACCACGACTCGTCAGTGAAGAGCACTTTTTGCCAGTCCTGTCTGGTCCAGCGACGGTGGGTTTGTGGCAGTAGGCGACGTTGTTGCCGGTGATGTCTGGTGAGGACCTGCCTTACAACAGGCCTACAAGCCCTCAGTCCAGCCTCTCTCAGCCTATTGCGGACAGTCTGAGCACTGATGGGGGGGATTGTGCGTTCCTGGTGTAACTCGGGCAGTTGTTGTTTCCATCCTGTACCTGTCCTGCAGGTGTGATGTTCGGATGTACCGATCCTGTGCAGGTGTTGTTACACGTGGTCTGCCACTGCGAGGACGATCAGCTGTTTGTCCTGTCTCCCTGTAGCGCTGTATTAGGCGTCTCACAGTACGGACATTGCAATTTATTGCCCTGGCCACATCGGCAGTCCTCATGCCTCCTTGCAGCATGCCAAAGGCACGTTTACGCAGATGAGCAGGGACCCTGGGCATCTTTCTTTTGGTGTTTTTTCAGTCAGTAGTCCTACGTTTTCATAACTGTGACCTTAATTGCCTACCGTCTGTAAGCAGTTAGTGTCTTAACGACCATTCCACAGGTGCATGTTCATTAATTGTTTATGGTTCATTGGACAAGCATGGGAAACAGTGTTTAAACCCTTTACAATTAAGATCTGTGAAGTTATTTGGATTTTTACAAATTATCTTTGAAAGACAGGGTCCTGAAAAAGGGACGTTTCTTTTTTTGCTGAGTTTATATTTTTCTTAAGGTTGGCTGTAGTGTAGCTAAACTTCTTTCAGTGTGAAGTAATTGGTAGCTTGGTAAATTATATTTTCAGAGTAGCTTCCCCTACAGTGATCAATAGGATTCAGCCCCTGATATACCGTACTGTACTGGGTGTTTGTTGTGGCGTGGATAAGATACTGTACAAGGAGACTGGATTTTGCATCCTGGTGTATTTCACAAGGTTTCCATTGAGGGTTGAGTTGAGATATGCAAGGAAGAAGGCAGGTGTTACGTGTAAAGAAAAGACTCAGAACCAACAGTGAAAATCCAAAAACTCCACCAATGAGCAATGAAAAGACTGGCGATAAGGGTTTGTCTAGTCCTCGTCTTAGAGTATCCTAATAGTATTGAATCGGAGGCTCCCTGATGTGTCTATGTACCTCAGTAAACCTGCAGATGTCTGTCTCCTATTGTGTTGTACTGACATGGAAAGAGGAATTGGTGTGTTTTCTTCAACCTACTACCTGGACCAATAAAGCTAGCTAGCTAGCGGGTAGCTACTGGTAACTATTAGCAACTGTGGATAGTTGTTTCCAATGTCATTTCACGCTTAAGAGTACCTGTAATTATGCTAGCTAGCTACCTACCATTCAGCTGTTTTTCTAAACTCATTATCTGAAGCGTTAACGTTAGGTAGTTAGTAGCTACTGTACTCGAAATGTAGCTAGCTTGTTGCTACCTGGATAGCTAACTAAACAACAGCTGGAACGACCTAGCTGTAATGTTTACAAGTAACGTTATCCCCACAAGCTGGCTACTAGATGACCAATAGAACAGTTGGTCCTAATTTGGAATGAATCTAAAACAATTATAGATAACTAACTAGCTAGTTGGCTTGGTAAGACATGTTTTTTATTAACCGGGCTTCTGCGTTTGGAGACGCTTTCTCTCTCTGGGACAGATGCGAACTAGCTAAATTGATTCAGTAGCTAGCTTTAAACTTAACTAGCTAACAGTAGCTACTAAGGGTAAGTTTATAACCTACACTTATTTTTTGTTTTATTTTTACATACTGGTAACGAGAGTCGTTTAAAAGGAATTCAAGACATGGGTGACTAGTTAACGTTAGCTTGGCTTTCTCTGTGTGTTTCATACCGAGGGAGGAGGTGTTGGTTCAGTTGACAGAGAGCGATGGCTAGCTAAGATGCTAACTATTCTAGCTAGCTAACTAACTGGCTGAATAAGTTGACGACGTACTCACTCAAACTGTCAAAACTACCCAAAACTTTACACAACGTTAGACACGGACACGAATGATCTGTTTAGTGTGTTAACACACTATTGGTAGTTTGTTGTAACCGAGTATTGGTGCTAAACCGTGTGTTATTGGAAGCTAGCATGCTAGTTAGCTATGGTGTCATAGGATACGGTGCCCTGGGCGGTTTTCACTGAAGAATACTGTACCAAGTTAGCTAGCTGAATAAATTAAGTTAGAGTCTATTCCTAGAAAACATTGAACCGCTGTAGTTTACAACAATTAAATTTTCTAAAGTGGAAGTTGGGAGTGTTTCAGTGAAAGGTAAGTGAGGGAGGCCCCGCTCTCTCGCTTCCCCAGATGTTTGGTTAATTTTATTCCGACATCTTTTGCATTATTGTAGCCTTTTCTGTAGCCTGTCAACTATGTGTCTGTCTATCCCTTCACACCGCATGGCTGCTGCCACTCAAATCTGGTGGTCCCTGCGCGCACGACCCACGTGGAGTTCCAGGTCACCGGCACCCTCTGGAACTGCCGTTTTGCGGCCAACAAGGCAGAGTTCATCTCAGCCTATGCTACCCTCCAGCCCCTCAACTTCTTGGCACTGACGGAAACATGGATTACCACAGAAAACACTGCTACTCCTACTGCTCTTTCCTCGTCTGATCATGTGTTCTCGCATACACCGAGAGCATCTGGTCACCGCGGCGGTGGCACAGGAATCCTCATCTCTCCCAAGTGGACATTCTCTCTTTTCCCCCTGACCCATCTGTCTATTTCCTCATTTCAATTCCATGCTGTCACAGTCACTAGCCCATCCAAGCTTAACATCCTTAGCATTTATCGCCCTCCAGGTTCCCTTGGAGAATTAATCAATGAGCTTGACGCCTTGATAAGTTCCTTTCCTGAGGATGGCTCACCCCTCACAGTTCTGGGTGACTTTAACCTCCCTACGTCTGCCTTTGACTCATTTCTCTCTGCCTCCTTCTTTCCACTCCTTTCCTCTTTTGACCTCACCCTCTCACCGTCCCCCCCTTCTCACAAGGCAGTCAATACGCTTGACCTCATCTTCACTAGATGCTGTTCTTCTACTAATCTCACTGCAACTCCCCTCCAAGTCTCCGACCACTACTTTGTATCCTTTTCTCTCTCGCTCTCCTCCAACACTACTCACTCTGCCCCTACTCAGATGGTAATGTGCCATCGCAACCTTCGCTCTCTCTCTCCCGCTACTCTCTCGTCTTCCATCCTATCATCTCTTCCCTCTGCTAAATCCTTCTCCCTCAGATCTCCTGATTCTGCCTCCTCAACCCTCCTCTCCTCCCTTTCTGCATCTTTTGACTCTCTATGTCCCCTATCCTCCCGGCCGGCTCCGTCCTCCCCTCCTGCTCCGTGGCTTGACGACTCATTGCGAGCTCACAGAACAGGGCTCCGGCAGCCGAGCGGAAATGGAGGAAAACTAGACTCCCTGTCATCTTTTCACTCCCTCCTCTCTACATTTTATTCTTCTGTTTCTGCTGCTAAAGCCACTTTCTACCACTCTAAATTTCAAGCCTCTGCCTCTAACCTTAGGAAGCTCTTTGCCACCTTCTCCTCCCTACTGAATCCTCCTCCTCCTCCCCCTCCCTCCTCCCTCTCTGTGGATGACTTCGTCAACCATTTTTGAAAGGAAGGTTGACGACATCCGATCCTCATTTATTAAGCAAAATGACACCGCTGGTCCTGCTCACACTGCCCTACCCTATGATTTGACTTCGTTCTCCCCTCTCTCTCCAGATGAAATCTTGCGACTTGTGACGGCCGGCTGCTCAACAACCTTCCCGCTTGACCCTATCCCCTCCTCTCTTTTCCACACCATTTCCGGAGACCTTCTCCCTTACCTCACCTCACTCATCAACTCATCCTTGACTGCTGGCTATATCCCTTCTGTCTTCAAGTGAGCGAGAGTTGCACTCCTCCACAAAAAACCTACACTCGATCCCTCCGATGTCAACAACTACAGACCAGTATCCCTTCTTTCTTTTCTCTCCAAAACTCTTGAGCGTGCCGTCTCTAGCCAACTCTCCTGCTATCTCTCTCAGAATGACCTTCTTGATCTAAACCAGTCAGGTTTCAAGACTGGTCATTAAACTGAGACTGCTCTTCTCTGTGTCACGGAGGCTCTCCACACTGCTAAAGCTAACTCTCTCTCCTCTGCTCTTATCCTTCTAGATCTATCTGCTGCCTTTGATACTGTGAACCATCACATCCTCCTCTCCGAGTTGGGCATCTCCGGCTCTGCTCACTCTAGGATTGTGTCCTACCTGACAGGTCGCTCCTACCAGGTGGCGTGGCGAGAATCTGTCTCCGCACCATGTGCTCCCACCACAGGTGTCCCCAAGGGCTCAGTTCTAGGCCCTCTCCTAATCTCTCTATACACCAAGTCACTTGGCTCTGTCATATCCTCACATGGTCTCTCCTATCATTGCTATGCAGACGACACACAATTAATTTTCTCCTTTCCCCCTTCTGATGACCAGGTGGTGAATCGCATCTCTGCATGTCTCGCAGACATATCAGTGTGGATGTCGGATCACCACCTCAAGCTGAACCTCGGCAACACGGAGCTGCTCTTCCTCCCGGGGAAGGACTGCCCGCTCGATGATCTCGCCATCAAGGTTGACAACTCCATTGTGTCCTCCTCCCAGAGTGCAAAGAACCTTGGCGTGACCCTGGACAACACCCTGTCGTTCTCTGCTAACATCAAAGCGGTGACCTGATCCTGCAGGTTCATGCTCTACAACATTCGCAGAGTATGACCCTACCTTACACAGAAAGCGGCACAGGTCCTAATCCAGGCAATTGTCATCTCCCGTCTGGATTACTGCAACTCGCTGTTGGCTGGGCTCCCTGTCTGTGCCATTAAACCCCTACAACTTATCCAGAACGCTGCAGCCCGTCTGGTGTTCAACCTTCCCAAGTTCTCTCATGTCACCCCGCTCCTCCGCACACTCCACTGGCTTCCAGTTGAAGCTCGCATCTACTACAAGACCATGGTGCTTGCCTACGTAGCTGTGAGGGGAACGGCACCTCCTTATCTTCAGGCTCTGATCCTACACCCAAACAAGGGTACTACGTTCATCCACCTCTGGCCTGCTGGCCCCCCTACCTCTACGGAAGCACAGTTCCCGCTCAGCCCAGTCAAAGCTATTCGCTGCTCTGGCACCCCAATGGTGGAACAAGCTCCCTCACGACGCCAGGACAGAGGAGTCACTGACCACCTTCCGGAGACACTTGAAACCCTACCTCTTTAAGGAATACCTGGAATAGTATAACAGTAATCCTTCTACCCACCCCTCCCCCACCCCCCCACTGGCTATCCTAAGTTGAATGCAACAATTTGTAAGTCGCTCTGGATAAGAGCGTCTGCTAAATGGCTTAAATGTAAATGTACAAATGTTGTTGCATTCTGTCATCTCTGTAGAGGGATGTCAGGAGAGGACAGGTCATCTTTCTACTGGCTGTGTGTGTGTGTGTGTGTGTGTCAGCAGGTAGTCCAGGGTGACAGGGATCAATAATGCATTAGGCCTCTTCACAGCTGCCTGCCAGCTAGGGAGAAACAGTGCTGGTACCGCACTCCTATGGCCTGTCTCCTCTCCTCCCTGAGAGAGAGTGAACGAGAGAGAGGGAGAAAGAAAGAGAGTCACATAGGGAGAGAGACAGCGCTGGAAATGCACTCCTATGGGCTGTCTCCTCTCTTCCCTGAGAGAGAAAGAAAGAAAGATAGAAAGAGCCTGACACGGAGCGATAAGAAAGGAATACGGGGATAGATAGAGAGAGAATGGAAGACAGAGAGACAGACTTGGATGATAAAAACCTAAGCAAACTGTTTCTGCCGCTTCACCAGAAATGCTACATTCTGAGTCATTGAAATTTGATAGACTAACTGATCATTTGGAGCCTTTTTGTGAGCTTGTTTCAGAGCAAGACAGAGGAAGGATCTATTGTTTAAGAGGATGCTTTGGTGCAAGGTTACACTACATAACATCTGCCTTCTTCTCCCCATCCCCCACCTTGCCCCCATCCCACTTAACACACACATACAGATTTATAGAACATACAAGAAAAAGATATGTGCTACTGCGCTCAAATGGGTAAAAGGCCATGGAGACTTGGTAAAAGGCGCTCTTTGAAAAGAGTAGTCTATGACAAACAGAATGAAGGCCACAACATAGTACACAAAACAATAAATAACACTTTTTTTGCATAGTCCATCTGTATGTAGATGCTCTACAGACTATCTACAGGCTATCAGTAACATTTCAACTAACTATCTACTACCCCCTAACCCTAGCTCTAACCGTAACCTTAACCCTTATCCTATCCCTAAACTTAACCCTTACCATAATCCTAGCCCTAACCTTAACCCTTATTCTAACGCTTATTGTAAACCTAATCCTAACCGTAACCTTAGCAAGCAGTTGCTTATCAACAGATAGTTTGTTGATAGTATCACCATCTGTAGAGCATCTGCACTATCCAAATAAAGTGTGACCAAAAATTAATTGTGGGGCTTGCTTTTCCCATCAAGGCACTCTTGAAGAGAAACGGAGGGTGACATACATTAGAACATACACTGAGCATACAAAACATTAAGACCACCTGCTCTTTCCATGACATAGACTGACCAGGTGAATCCAGGTGAAAGCTATGATCCCTTATTGATGTAACTTGTTAAATCCACTTCAATCTGTGTAGATAAAGGGGAGGAAACAGGTTAAAGACTGATTTCTAAGCCTTGAGACAATTGAGACATGGATTGTGTGTGTGCCATTCAAAGGGTGAATGGGCAGGACAAAATATTTAAGTGCCTTTGAATTGGGTATGGTAGTAGGTGTCAGGCGTACCGGTTTCTGACATGAACTGCAACACTGCTGGGTTTTTCACGCTCAACAGTTTCCCGTGTGGATCAAGAAAGGACATCCAGCCAACTTGACACAACTGTGGGAAGCATTGGAGTCAATATGGGCCAGCGTCCCTGTGGAACACTTTCATCACCTTGTAGAGTCTATGACCCGACGAATTTCATTGTTTAGAAATACAGATATCATGAATATTATATCGGATCATCATTTAACAGAAACATTTATCAGACCTCGTCATGAATCTATCATAATTTTAGATTTAGAATCTATCTGCCCACTTGTCTAAAAATGTATTATGGTGCAGATGTCATCTATTATGATTGTAGAGTATGGTGCTTGTCGACCTTATTGCAATAAAAATCTAAACACATACAGTATATAATTGCTAATCTAATAGAGTAGATTTTTAGATATAGTCATGATGCCATCTATTTTGCAATGTGCACCAGTCCCTCCTGCAGTAAAGCACCCCCACAGCATGATGCTGCCACGGTTGGGATGGTGTTCTTCGGCTTGCAAGCGTTCCCCTTTCTCCTCCAAACACAACGATGGTCATTATGGCCAAACAGTTCTATTTTTGTTTCATCAAACCAGAGGATATTTCTCCAAAAAGTACGATCTTTGTCCCCATGTGCAGTTGCAAACCGTAGTTAGGCTTTTTTTATGGCGGTCTTGGAGCAGTGTCTTCTTCCTTGCTGAGCGGCCTTTCAGGTTATGTCGATATAGGACTTGTTTTACTGTGGATATTGTCAAGGCGTCAGTGTAATGCGGTAGGCGAAGTCAGGCGCAGGACACAGAGCTAATCAAAAAAGGCGTACTTTACTCGTAGGTAAATGTATGAACAAAACCTCCACGTAGGAAGGAAACAAACCCGCACAGTAACGACAACCAAAACATGAACAAACACGCACAACACACAGTATGAGACAGAGGGTTAAATAAGGAAGACATAACTACATGATGGGAAACAGGTGTGACCAATAAAGACAAAACAAGTCGAACATAGACACATGGATCGGTAGTAGCTAGTACTCCGGTGACGACGAACACCGAAGCCTGCCCAAGCAAGGAGGAGGGGCAGCCTCGGCTGAATTCGTGACAGATATAGAAACTTTTGTACCTGTTTCCTCCAGCATCTTCACAAGGTCCTTTGCTGTTGTTCTGGGATTGATTTGCACTTTTTGCACCAAAGTACATTCATCTCTAGGAGACAGAACGCATCTCCTTCCTGAGTGGTATGACGGCTGCATGGTCCCATGGTGTTTATACTTGCGTACTATTGTTTCTACAGATGAACGTGGTACCTTCAGGCGTTTGGAAATTGCTCCCAAATGATGAACCAGACTTGTGGAGGTCTACAATTTCTTTTCTGAGGTCTTGGCTGATTTCTTTTGATTTTCCCATGATGTCATGCAAAGATGCACTGAGTTTGAAGGTAGGCCTTGAAATACATCCACAGGTGCACCTTCAATTGATTCAAATTTTCTGGAATTTTCCAAGCTGTTTAAAGGCACAGTCAACTTAGTGTATGTAAACTTCTGACCCACTGGAATTGTGATACATTTAATTATAAGTTAAATAATCTGTCTGTAAACAATTGTTGGAAAAATTACTTGTGGCATGCACAAAGTAGATGTCCTAACCGACTTGCCAAAGCTATAGTTGTTAAAAAGAATTTTGTGGAGTGGTTGAAAAACGAGTTTTAATGACTCCAACCTAAGTGTATGTGAACTTCCGACTTCAACTGTGTATATATATATATATATATATATATATATATATATATATATATATATGTCCTGTAAATCTACAGTAACTTATTGGCTACTGTGCTGCCAGTAATCTACTGTAATTCAGTACAAGCTGTAAATTTGGAATCTGAAAACCTTTACCTGTAAATCTAGAGTAATTGACTGGCTACTGTGCTGCCAGTAATTTACTTTGATTCAGTACCACCCAGAAGGAATACAGTACCATACTGTAATTTTTTCTGGGTGCATTTTTCTGTAGGCAGCTTGCTAGCTAGCTAGTCTAGCTAAGTTTGCTAAACAACTACAGGTAGCTAAAAATAGAAGAGGTTTTACAATCAGATATCTATTTTTAGTCGTAGATTTGGATGGCTACTAAAGGGTAAGTTATAACGTTACAACCAGCCAGCTAAAGCTAGGTTTACCAGCAAACGTTAGCACATGACTGGTGTTGGCTACCTAGCCAGGCACCTGCTAACTTGTTACTATGCGCCAGGCCTTCTGTTTGTAACTTTTTAGTAAACATGTAACATCAGCAACTGTAAATAGTTTTACTAACTAGCTATGTAACATAATTGACGAGGGTTGACATTGGTTATGAAACCTGCCCGAACAAGGAGGGAGGGAGGGAGGGAGGCCCCCCCCTTGACGCGCGGCTCCAGCAGTGCGCCGACCCCGGCCTCGGGGATGGCCAGGAGGACACGGAGCAGGGCGATTCGGATGGCGACGGTGGACATCCCTCAACAGGGAGGAATCGAGGATGTCCCTCCTTGGGACCCAGCACCGTTCCTCCGGACCGTACCCCTCCCACTCCACGAGATACTGAAGGCCCCCAACCCGACGCCTTGAATCCAGTATGGAACGGACCGAGTATGCCGGGGCCCCCTCGATGTCCAGAGGAGGTAAAGGGACCTCCCACACCTCAGACTCCTGGAGCGGACCTGCTACCACCGGCCTGAGGAGAGACACATGAAATGAGGGGTTAATACGGTAATCAGGGGGGAGTAACAACCTGTTTGTAACCTCGTTTATCCTCCTCAGGACTTTAAACGGCCCCACAAACTGCAGGCTCAGCTTCCGGCAGGGCAGGCGGAGGAGTTGATTCCGGGTTGAGAGCCAGACCCGATCCCCCGGTGCGAAAACCGGGCCTCCCTGCAGGGGCGGTCAGCGTTCGCATTCTGACGACGCACAGTGCGCTGGAGGCGAACGTGGGCAGCGTCCCAAGTCTCCTTCGCGCGCCGAAACCTGTCATCCACCGCAGGAGCCTCGGTCTGGCTCTGGTGCCACGGTGCCAGGTCCGGTTGGTAACCCAAAACACATTGGAAGCTTGTGTACCCAAAATTCCGCCGCTTTGGGGTATTTTTCAGCAGGGCCTGTGGAAGGACTCCAGATAACCTGAATTTTACAAAGAGAAAAGGGGTAGACTAAATTGATTACATGGTCTGGAAGGTACTCTGTGGTCCTACATCAAGGTTACATCTAACTCCATAACACAAACCCATACAAACACTACCCAATTCATGTTGAAGCCATGCTTACTGTAAATTGAGCTATCTTAGCCTTCAAGCTTGTAAATCTTTCGTGCAGAGTTTGGGGTTGGAAACACATGCTGGTGGAATCAGATTATGTACCACCTACAACAAAACACACAACAATACACAATTTAACCACCCCACTAATTGTATTGATCTCTGTTAGACTGGCTAGCTTAGCACACCTAACATGGGCATTTTAATATTGTCAGCTGGCTGTTAGCTAGTTAGCGTCACTAAATTGGCAGCAAGATTGCTAGCCAGCTGAGAACCAACTAACTAACCATAGACAATTTATACACATTCCAACACTACTACCAACACACCGAGAGTGAGATAGCTATATCAACAATTCTATTTTTAGTAACGGAGTGTTTTCCAGACAAGGGTGGAATAGATGGCTACCAGATTGAGTTACTCTTTTTGCTAACGTTAGCTAGATTTAGTCAAAGGTAGAACGAACAGACAAACATGCATACTCTGCTTTAGGTAGCTACCAGTCTAGCAATGACTACCATGGCATAGGCGAAATTGATTTACAGTGTGTATCCAAAAGATAGCTAGCTATATTTTACGTCATTTAGCAGACGCTCTTATCCAGAGTGACTTACAGGAGCAATTAGGGTTAAGTGCCTTGATTAAGGGCACATCGACAGATTTTTCACCTAGTCGGCTCGGGGATTAGAACCAGCAACCTTTCGGTTACTGGCACAACGCTCTTACCCACTAGCTACATGCCGCCCTATATGATTTAGCTGATGGCTTTCAGAGTTCAATACAGGACTGTAATGTTAGCTAAAGTAGCTAATTTACCTAGTCCAGCTAACGTTACGTTACCTCTAAAGAATACTTTTCAGTGTTGTTGTGAAGGGAGAAAACGATGGCATCGCATCACTTCTCAGCTGTCGTCTAAATGGATTCCCCATCCGTTCAGCCTGAAAATCCCTCTGATAATCTTTGGTCACTGTAAGCATAATTCTTGATAGCCGCAAACTACTGGCAGCATCTGGGTAAATCTCCATGTGTGTCTGTGTTTAGTCTGTATGTGTGTGCAAGGACCTAATTAGGTTTATGATATGAGAAATTATGAGGGTGGATCTAAGGGGGCTGTGAGTCAGACAGACAGAAAAACAGAGACAGATAGACAGAGACAGACAGACACAGACAGACAGCCAGAAAGACAAACAGACAGACAGTGACAGAGCTCTCCGGACCTCAGCGTCCGGGCGCTGGCTTCCTCCTCTCGTCTCCAGCAATTGATCTGTGTCTGGGGTCCGCTCATAAATTTGCTGATGCTGACAAGAAAGAAAATTGCACCCGGCCAACCCTGTACAACACAGGAGCTTGGTGGCACCTTAATTGGGGAGGATGGGCTAGAAGTAATGGCTGGAGCGGAATAAGCAGAATGGTATCAAATACATCAAGCACATGGTTTCCATGTGTTTGATGCCATTCCATTCTCTCCATTTCTGCCATTATTATGAGTCGTCCTCCACTCAGCAGCCTTCTGTGCTGAAAAAACACTGGTCTGTAATCCTAAATCAATGGGCCAAATATCACAGTTTGTTGGTCGAAAAGATGAAAGGCTTTGTAACATGAACATATGATGTGAACATGTGAGGTCGGCTGTGCGGGGGGCTGGTTCAATGGCCTAGCGGTAAAAGGTAGCTATGAGGGAGTGTGCGCGTGCGCGCGCGTGCGAGCGAGCGTGAATGGGGAGGGGGTTGGATGTGGAGGATTGCTCACACCACAGCATGATTAGCTTGTAGCAGAGTTGTGTTTGTTCGCACATTAACCCCTCATAGCCACCACCCATCTCCACCCTCTAGCCATCACCAGCTAGGCATTAGCCACTCATTTTTAACAGTAATACACCTTAAAACCAAGATGAAAACCCGCCAACTTTTTTCCGCCTTTTCTTTATATCTGAAAGGTGTTGCGGTATCGAAGCCTAAACTTTTATTTCCACCAAGCGACCGAGTCATGATTGCGGAAAAGTTCTGCCTATGGCTTAGTATAAATGAAGCACACATTAAATCATGAACATTCTATTGCTGTCTGATATAGACCTTTGTCAATCACAAAGCTTCACAGAAATGCTTTTAATGCATTTATTCTCTCCATTGAAATGTGTGCAGTTCTGTCCTTGAGCTGTTCTTGTCTATTGTCGCAGAAATGCTTTGGTATTTAGCCTAGGGGGAATGCACATTTGATATTTTTTCCATGACTTTGACAGGTAAATAATTAAATGCCCTTACATTTAGCTTATAAATGATGGGTTATGCATACGTTTCTAATTTAAACTGCAAAATTCTACTAGGCTATATTCAGCCAAAATAACTGGTGTGGAGTTTGAAAGGAGAGAGAGCTTGCGCGTGATGGTGAGATCGCATCCAACCTGGATCAAAAAGCCAATATTCTCAAATCATACTGCAGAGGTTCATCCAGGTCAGATTTGACATTTCTTTGCATGATCAGAAAGAGCAGAATCTAATGTTTCTTAAGCAAACAAAATGAGGACATGGTCTCAAAAATCTATTTCAAAATACAACTTTTTTGTTATATGACAGGGTGTATCCACATTCCGTGAAACTAAAGTTTTGTGGAGAAAATATTATTTATATTTTATTCTGTTATATTCCATTATATTAATTCTTACTATAAAATAAATGTGTGTTGACTGTGATCAGGGCAGGGGAATTAAGTGTGTCTTGTCTGTTTAATGAGCAAAATAAGAACTATTGATTTAATTTGCATGGCCTATAGGCTGCACAGACCAGTAACATAATTAAAATATGCTGTTCTATTCTTTTGAAAATAATTGTAGTAGTTTTATAATGTTTCTTAGGACCTGTCTAAACAAATTAATAATATATTTCTTTATGATGGTGTATAGTCAATGGATTTATTAAAATAGAGGCCCACCCACATCGATACACCCCTACTGCACTCACGGTGCCAGCATGCATATGGAATATGTAAAAGGCTTCATAAATGTGGTAAAAATTGGCCTGTTTAAAAGGGAACCATAAAAACACTGGCAACATACTGTAAAGTCTGTCTGTAAAGGGGATAAATGTAAGCTAGAATAACATTTACATTTACATTTACGTTATTTAGTAGACGCTCTTATCCAGAGCGACTTACAAATTGGTGCATTCACCTTATAGCCAGTGGGATAACCACTTTACAATGTTTCTTTTTATTTTTTGGGGGGGTGGGGTGGGGTAAGGGGGTGGGGGGTAGAAGGATTACTTTATCCTATCCCAGGTATACCTTAAAGAGGTGGGGTTTCAAATGTCTCCGGAAGGTGGTGAGTGACTCCGCTGTCCTGGCGTCGTGAGGGAGCTTGTTCCACCATTGGGGTGCCAGAGCAGCGAACAGTTTTGACTGGGCTGAGCGGGAACTGTACTTCCGCAGAGGTAGGGGAGCCAGCAGGCCAGAGGTGGATGAACGCAATGCCCTCGTTTGGGTGCCGGGACTGATCAGAGCCTGAAGGTACGGAGGTGCCGTTCCCCTCACAGCTCCGTAGGCAAGCACCATGGTCTTGTAGCAGATGGGAGCTTCAACTGGAAGCCAGTGGAGTGTGTGGAGGAGCGGGGTGATGTGAGAGAACTTGGGAAGGTTGAACACCAGACGGGCTGCGGCATTCTGGATGAGTTGTAGGGGTTTAATGGCACAGGCAAGGAGCCCAGCCAACAGCAAGTTGCAGTAATCCAGACGGGAGATGAAAAGTGCCTGGATTAGGACCTGTGCCACTTCCTGTGTAAGGCAGGGTCGTACTCTCCGAATGTTGTAGAGCATGAACCTACAGGATCAGGTCACCGCCTTGATGTTAGCGGAGAACGACAGGGTGTTGTCCAGGGTCACGCCAAGGCTCTTCGCACTCTGGGAGGAGGACACAACGGAGTTGTCAACCATGATGGCAAGATCATGGAACGGGCAGTCCTTCCCCGGGAGGAAGAGCAGCTCCGTCTTGCCAAGGTTCAGCTTGAGGGGGTGATCCGTCATCCATACTGATATATCTGCCAGACATGCATAGATGCGATTCGCCACCTGGTTATCAGAAGGGGGACAGGAGAAGATTAGTTGTGTGTCGTCTGTGTAGCAATGATAGGAGAGGCCATGTGAGGATATGACAGAGCCAAGTGACTTGGTGTATAGCGAGAATAGGAGAGGGCCTAGAACTGAGCCCTGGGGGACACCAGTGGTGAGAGCATGTGGTGCGGAGACAGCTTCTCACCACGCCACTTGGTAGGAGCGACCGGTCAGGTAGGACGCAATCCAAGAGTGAGCCGCGCCGGAGATGCCCAGCTCGGAGAGGGTGGAGAGGAGGATCTGATGGTTCACAGTATCAAAGGCAGCAGACAGGTCTAGAAGGACAAGAGCAGAGGAGAGAGAGTTAGCTTTAGCAGTGCGGAGAGTCTCCGTGACACAGAGAAGCGCAGTCTCAGTTGAATGACCAGTCTTGAAACCTGACTGGTTTGGATCAAGAAGGTAATTCTGAGAGAGATAGCAAGAGAGTTGGCTAAAGACAGCACGCTCAATAGTTTTGGAGAGAAAAGAAAGAAGGGATACTGGTCTGTAGTTGTTGACATCAGAGGGATCGAGTGTTGGTTTTTTGAGAAGGGGTGCAACTCTCGCTCTCTTGAAGATGGAAGGGACATAGCCAGCGGTCAAGGATGAGTTGATCAGCGAGGTGAGGTAAGGGAGAAGGTCACCGGAGATGGTCTGGAGAAGAGAGGAGGGGATAGGGTCAAGCGGGCAGGTTGTTGGGCGGCCGGCCGTCACAAGTCGCAAGATTTTATCTGGAGAGAGAGGGGAGAAATAAGTCAAAGCATAGGGTAGGGCAGTGTGTGCAGGACCAGCAGTGTCATTTGACTTAACAAATGAGGATCGGATGTTGTCAACCTTCTTTTCAAAATGGTTGACGAAGTCATCCACAGAGAGGGAGGAGGGGGGGGGGGGGATTCAGTAGGGAGGAGAAGGTTGCAAAGAGCTTCCTAGGGTTAGAGGCAGATGCTTGGAATTTAGAGTGGTAGAAAGTGGTCTTAGCAGCAGAAACAGATGAAGAAAATGTAGAGAGGAGGGAGTGAAAAGATGCCAGGTCTAGTTTTCCTCCATTTCCGCTCGGCTGCCCGGAGCCCTGTTCTGTGAGCTCGCAATGAGTCATCAAGCCACGGAGCTGGAGGGGAGGACCGAGCCGGCTGGGAGGATAGGGGACATAGAGAGTCAAAGGATGCAGAAAGGGAGGAGAGGAGGGTTGAGGAGGCAGAATCAGGAGATTGGAGGGAGAAGGATTGAGCAGAGGGAAGAGATGATAGGATGGAAGAGGAGAGAGTAGCGGGAGAGAGAGAGTGAAGGTTGCGACGGCGCATTACCATCTGAGTAGGGGCAGAGTGAGTAGTGTTGGAGGAGAGCGAGAGAGAAAAGGATACAAAGTAGTGGTCGGAGACATGGAGGGGAGTTGCAGTGAGATTAGTACAAGAACAGCATCTAGTAAAGATGAGGTCAAGCGTATTGCCTGCCTTGTGAGTACGGTGAGAGGGTGAGGTCAAAAGAGGAGAGGAGTGGAAAGAAGGAGGCAGAGAGAAATGAGTCAAAGGTAGACGTAGGGAGGTTGAAATCCCCCAGAACTGTGAGGGGTGAGCCATCCTCAGGAAAGGAACTTATCAAGGCGTCAAGCTCATTGATGAACTCTCCAAGGGAACCTAGAGGGTGATAAATGACAAGGATGTTAAGCTTAAATGGGCTAGTGACTGTGACAGCATGGAATTCAAATGAGGAGATAGACAGATGGGTCAGGGGAAAAATAGAGAATGTCCACTTGGGAGAGATGAGGATTCCTGTGCCACCACCCTGCTGACCAGATGCTCTCGGGGTATGCGAGAACACATGGTCAGACGAGGAGAGAGCAGTAGGAGTAGCAGTGTTTTCAGTGGTAATCCATGTTTCCGTCAGCGCCAAGAAGTCGAGGGACTGGAGGGTAGCATAGGCTGAGATGAACTCTGCCTTGTTGGCAGCAGAACGGCAGTTCCAGAGGCTGCCTGAGACCTGGAACTCCACGTGGGTGGTGCGTGCAGGGACCACCAGGTTAGAGAGGCAGCAGCCATGTGGTGTGAGGCGTTTGTATAGCCTGTGCGGAGAGGAGAGATTAGGGATAGACAGAGGCATAGTTGACAGGCTACAGAAAATGGCGACAATAATGCAAAGGAGATCGGAATGAAATGAACTAAACATCTGGGAAAGGAGAGAGCGGGGCCTCCCTCACCACAACACCCAAATATAACTCTCCCAACTTCCACCTCAGAAACTATAATTGTTGTAAACTACAGCGGTTCAATGTTTTCTAGGAATAGACTAACTTAATTTATTCAGCTAGCTAACTTGGTACAGTATTCTTCCGTGAAAATCGTCCAGGGCACCTAGTCATAAGACGCCAAAGCCAGCTAGCATGCCGGACTCCAACAACTCGGTTTAGCACCAATACTCGGCCACAACAAACCCCCAGTGTGTCAACATGCCAAGCAGATCGTTCGTGTCCGTGTCTAACGTTGTGGGTTAGTCCCGACAGCTTGAGCGAGTCCGTCGTCAACTTATTCAGCCAGTTAGTTAGCTAGAATAGTTAGCATACTAGCTAGCCATTGCTTTCATACAAAGAAGAAACCCCTCCTTTCACGGCACGAACACACAGAGAGAGCCAAGCTAACGTTAACTAGTCACCCATGTCCCGAATTCCTTGAACGACTCTGGCTACCAATATGTAAAAACAAAACACAAATGTAGGTTATGACTTACCCCTAGCAGCTACTGTTAGCTAGCCAAGTGCAAAGCTAGCCACTGAATTGACTCAGCCAGTTCGCGTCTGTTCGCTAGGTCGTTCAAGCTATTGTTTACTAGTAGCTATCCAGGTAGCAACAAGCTAGCTAAATTTCAAGCACAGTAGCCACTTACTACCTAACGTTAACAAAAAAAAAAAACGAGGTCGTCTACCACATACACCTGCCAAAAAGGTTATAATTATCTCTGTGTAAACTATTAGCAAAACAGTTCAAATGGACAATAAAACAGTACGGTTTAAAAGAGAAAATGACTGATCTTTACTAGTGTGAGATGTGAACACGCTAGGCCAGTGAGTCATTACATCCACAGCGCTAGGTCTGCGTGCTGTGTCAGGACATGTTCCCTGCCCATAGAAACCAATGGAGGATCAGAAACACAGAGAGTAGCAACTTCAACGCAACTAATACTACAAAAACGTATACATATTTCTGATCCAAAGAACACTGGTCTACATTATAAATTGATGTTAGTGTTATATTTGCATCTAAAACAGATTATTTATAAAACAGGCACTTTTATGAGTTGAAGGCACAGCAACTGGACAACAGGCCATTTCAAAATACACCGGTAGCCCGTCAAGGCTGCAAAATAACTAAACGATCATGTAGGATATCGTTGAAACAATATGGCTACATAGCGACATGATTTAACATTGTAACTAGCGCCTGGAAGCCAAAGAGAAAGAGGTATAATGCTGAAAAGGAGGGCTCTTACCTTGTCTTTGATATGATTAGGAGTGTTAGTTGTTGCAGTGGAAAGTGTCCAAACGGATTAAAGATAATAGTTTCAGGAAAAGATTACAGCATATACTTTCAATAAGAAAGCTTTAAGCAAACTTAATTTCCCCTCCTAAGCACACCCCTAACCCTTGGCGAAAGGGTTAGGGGTGTTAAGCCTCTATCTTAACTGCCTGAATGACTTGGGTAGTATAGGGTAATATTATTTTTGCCTAATAGAACCCCCTAGCCCACATGTGTCAAACTCATTCCACTTAGGGCAGAGTCTGCATTTTTTTTGCTCCAATCTTGTACTTGAATGATGAATTAAAGTGACTAATTACTAAAGAACTCCCCTCACCTGGTTGTCTAGGCCTTAAAACCTGCAGACACTCTACCCTCCGTGGAATGAGTTGTACACCCCTACCCTAGCCTTACAGTAACCTCTATACCGGGGGTATTCAACTCTTACCCTACGAGGTCCAGAGCCTGCTGGTTTTCTGTTCTACATGATAATTAAATTGCACCCACCTGTAGTCCCAGGACTAAATCAGTCCTTGATTAGAGGGGAACAATAAAAAAAAGGAGTGGCACTGACTTTGAGGTCCAGAGTTGAGTTTGAGGGCTCTATACAGCAGCTGTGGCTGAATGTAACCCTTGTGATAGAGGTGGTGCATGGAGTGTAACCAGCTAGTAGAGGTAATGTGCTGCATGTGCCTAACACATTGGATTACTCCTAGCTATGCTAAATTATGCTATGCTTAGCTATGCTAAGCATATTAAATGGATCGTGAACTGAGCAGGAGAGTAATGTAGTGAATGTAGCCTAGAGCAGTGCTCTCCAACCATGTTCCTGGAGAGCTACCCTCCTGTAGGTTTTCGCTCCAACTCCAGTTGTAACTAACCTGATTAATCTTATCAACCAGCTAATTATTAGAATCACGTGTGCTAGATTAGGGTTTGAGCGAAAACCTACAGGATGGTAGCCCTCCAGGAACAGTGTTGGAGAGCCCTGGCCTAGTGTAACCTGTAGTATAGTTGTGGCCTAATAATCGAGGTGGTACATGTTACTAGTCAGGAGAGGTACAGTATGTATTACTCTTCGCTATACATGTTGAAAGGTGTTATACTTTAGTGTTGTACTTTAGTAGCCTATCTCATTGGGGGCTGACACAAACACACACACCTAGGCTCAGTCTGTCCCGGAAACTCACAGCCCCCGCCCCCATCACACACACACACACAAACGTGCACACACAAACACACATATACACACACGCCTAGGCTCAGTCTGCCCTAAATCTCTCATCATGATGGTGATTTGTGACAGGACTGTGTGTACAGTGCAGTACAGCCTGGTCTGGTTAGCAGAACAGTGCTATCCTCCTGTGACTGTCCCCTGGGCCTCAGGTAATCAGCCACACACCACAGGGACCACTGTGTCCTGCCCTAGACGTACAAACACAAGCACACAAGCACACACATTCACACACAGTAACACATACAGAAACACAAATACACAACACTGCCGCCTCCCTGTTAACGCTAAGCCACTGAGTGTAACACTGATGTCAGTCATACCCTGACTGGCTGGCTGGCTGCTCAGTTCAACAACATACTGTACTGTACTCAACAGTCTAGACACACCCACCCACTCTGTTTATGTCTCTCACACAGTACAGTACACCACTGACACACACATGGGCATAAACACACACATACAAACACACTCACACACACATAACCACCATTTATTATCATGCACCTTATTAATCTAATGGGAAAACAATAACATCTCCAAGACGTTGTTTTCCCATTAGATGAATAAGGGATAAACTCACAGGCTTTGCTACTAACTCAGTTGCACTATGTCCTAGTATGCCAGTTTGTCCCAATCTGTCCTTATTGTTATCTAAGTGGGGCCTTGTCCCAATGTGCTAACTCAGTTGACACTGTTGTCCCAGTATGGCAGTGCATCCCAATGTGTGTCCTACTGTGCCCAATAGTTATCTAAGAAAGGGCTTGTCCCAATGTGTCCTTTACTGTAGTTTGTAGTTATCTAAACGGTGCGATCAGTTTAAACCACACACAGCGTTCAGTGTCTCCTCTTCCTCTCTCTCTCTCTCTCTCTCTGGTTCATTGTGGAAGAGGGGTGCAGTTGTGGTGCTGGCTGGTTCCTGCCAGGCTAAGACAAACTCTGTGCCCCCTTTAACCGCACACCCTGGACAGACAAGCGTGCATGAATTCGCACACTCATTGACCCCCCTCAGTGCATCTCGTATTCATGCCAAGCCGTCTGCCCTTCCTCTCCCCTCCAACACGACCAGGCAGCTCACACTGGAAACTCAGCATTCTTCCTAAAGAAAGAGCTTCCTTTGTCGCCGGAACAGAGAGGCCTTTATCTGGAGGGGGAGGGGAGAGGGAGAGGGAGAGGGAGAGAGGGAGAGAGAGAGAGAGAGAGAGAGAGAGAGAGAGAGAGAGAGAGAGAGAGAGAGAGAGAGAGAGAGAGAGAGAGAGAGAGAGAGAGAGAGAGAGAGAGAGAGAGAGAGAGAGAGAGAGAGAGAGAGAGAGAGAGAGAGAGAGAGGAGAGAGAGAGAGAGAGAGAGAGAGAGAGAGAGAGAGAGAGAGAGAGAGAGAGAGAGAGAGAGAGAGAGAGAGAGAGAGAGAGAGAGACCAGTCAGAGGATGTTTAAAAGATGCAGTTCTTCCACCCTCTATAAAATCTGAAAACAAGAGTGGTTCTGGCAGGATATTAATTTAGTTACATCATCCTGTGTGGAGAGAAATAAAGTGGCATTACTTTTCACACGCTCTTTTTTCATTTCATTTCATTACATTCAGACTGCCTTTTTCCTTTAAAAGAGCAGCCTTTTGGACACAGCAAGACGTGAAAACCGCCACACTGGAGCCTGGATGTCTAGCTATAGCAGAACAAGGAACAAGCAGTGATTCTGTCTCACACAGCAAATTGGCCAGTGTTACCTAGTGTTCATTTTTCAGTGTAACAATTCTAGTGTTGAGTCAGGTGTTACAATAACTCTCTAAGTGTGAAATTGTTGGTGTTAATAACCAGTGTTAAACCAAAACCACGGCCATCATTATCATATTTCCCAGCATGCTCTATTGAAGGTTGATATTTTAAAATAATTGTTTATTTCAATCTATATTTCTGCATGTACATTGATTGATTAATTAATCTTATGCTAGGCCTACTCAAATAAAGAACATAAATAAACTAAACTAATCCAATCTGTTACTTGGATTTATTGTACCTGTACTAAAATGGTTGTTCCAGTTTAGATCACGTTTCAAACTGATTCCACGGAGGGCCGAGTGTCTACGGGTTTTTGCTCCTCCCTTGTACTCGATTGATTATTATTTTTATTATTTTTTATCTTTATTTTAACAGGGAAAAACAGACTGAGACCTGGATCTCTTTTACGGCTGTGCCCTGTGTAAACATGTTGACATGTACAGTTTTAGACATACAGACAAGAACATTTCAAACATACAAAACAATAACACAATTCAACAGAAACAATCACAGACAACATCATATTGATCCTCCATAACATTTTTAAAATGGGCAAGGGACACCAGAGTGTCCAACTTAAGTTGGATCTGCAGTTTGTTCCATAAATAAGGTGCAAAGGAACTGAAGGCAGTCCTACCCAACTCTGTGGAGACCACAAAAGTCTCTAATGTAATCCACATCTGTGATCTGGTTTTAAAATTAGTGTATCTAGTGGAAATTAATGATGATATATATGGAGGTAGTTTTAAAAGAAGTGCTTTCTAAATAAACAAGAGAGCATGTTGCTCTCGCCTCACAGATAGAGAGGCCCAAACCACATGTTGATATAGGATACAGTGATGAGTTTTGTAACTATCACCCGTGATAAACCTGAGTGCACAATGGTAAATAGCATCCAGTGGTTTTAATGTGTTTGCCGATGCATGCATATAGATAATATCACCATAATCTAAAACGGACATAAAAGTAGCCTGCACAATTTGTTTTCTATTTACGGAGGACAGACAAGCCCTGTTTCTGTAAAGGAACCCTATCTTGAATTTGAGCTTTTTTCCCAATTCAGTAACATGTTTTTTAAAAGAAAGCCTATCATCTAACCATACCCCTAAGTATTTATATGCAGAGACCTGTTTGATTTGAGTACCATCCAAGCTAGTGATTACAAAAGTGTTTCTAATTGAGAGTTTAGACCTAGAAAAAAACATGACATTTGTTTTCAGCTGTAAAAGAGACCCCTGTAGTATCCTAAAATCAGACTCCAACTGCATTAAAGCTTGGTCCGCTGTCGGAGCAATAGAGTACATCACTGTGTCATCTGCATATAAATGGAATTTACAATATCTGACATCATCACCAATGTTGTTTATATAAAGTGAGAACAATAGTGGGCCAATTATTGAACCCTGAGGGACCCCTTTAAGTAACTGTAAGGGGTCAGACTTGACCCCGTCGACTATGACGGCCTGAGTTCTATCTTTAAAATAGTCATAAAACCATCGACAGGCATCAGTGCCCAGTCCTATAGATGACAGCTTACTCAAAAGGATAGCATGGTCTACAGTGTCAAAAGCTTTTGACAAATCTACAAACAACGCAGCACAGTGCTTTCTATCATCTAAGGCATTTGCAATATCATTCACAACAAGCATAGTGGCCGATGTGGTACTGTGTTTAGATCTAAAACCAGATTGATTGGGGCTAAAAATACTGTTAACAGAAAGAAAAGATTGTAACTGTTTGTTGACTATAGATTCTAGGATCTTTGCCAGACAAGGGAGCCTAGAGATGGGTCGATAGTTATCCAAATCACTACTGTCACCTCCCTTATGTAATGGCAGAACAAAAGCTGCTTTCCACACCTTAGGGATATTTCCTGTGCTTAATGTTAGATTAAAAATTTGTGTCACTGAACCAGCAATGATAGGTGCAGCACACTTAAGTAAGTACGGGTCTAAATTGTCAGCGCCTAAGGATTTCTTAGTATCAATGGCACACAGGGCAGCTAAGAACCTCTGCTTCAGTTATTTTCTGGAAACTAAAAACAGGGTTACCATTTTTCAGAGTAACAGTTGAAAAGCAAGACGAAAAATCAACTAACTGGCCAGTACCACAATGGCCAAAAACCAGCAGAGATGAAATGCTTATTAAAAGCATCACAAATATCATAATTTGCTTTGGAAGAGAAACAGCAGAATTCCCCCGTTTCAGTGAATTAACGGTTTTCCAGAATTTTGCAGGATCTCCTGCAGAATCTGTCATAGCATTAAGGAAGTAATTTGATTTTGCCTTTTTGACAGCTGCAGTACATTTATTTCTCAATTGCCTAAAAAACAGCCAATCAGCTGGAGTACCTGTTTTCCTCGCCAAGGCCCAGGCACGATTCTTTTGCAGAAAAACACCTGACAATTCAGGAGAGAACCAAGAACTGGTTCGGTTTTTTACTCTGTGATTCTTAAGCGGGCGTGTTTATCAGACATAGAGGTAACAATAGAAGAGAAAAAAGCAAGGGCTAAAACCGGGTCCAAAAAGCAGCAAGTGGATAAAAGCTCAGAGTGATATAAGTCAAGGATAAAAGCTTGCTGTGAGAAATGTTTATAATTTCTGTTAGAGATTATACAGGGATCAGAGTGTTTCAGCCTGGTATCTCTAATACAAGCAATAGAGCAGTTGTCACTGATATCATTTTTTTTTTAAACACTGGCTGTGTATTTATGGGGGGTATCTGTTAGAATAATGTCTAGTAGAGTAGATTTTACTGGATTCTTAAAGTTTGGACGGGTTGGTTTAGTTATCAGCTGAGTTAGATTTAGCTCAGTACAAATATCTTTTAATTTATCGCATACTGGTGAATGCCAATCCAGGTTAAAATCTCCCAAAATCAGTAATTCAGAGTTTGCATAATTAGACAGTATATCAGATAATTTGCATAGAGTACAAGGAGGAGCTGAGGGGGGGGCGATATACCCCTGCTAGAGTTAAATTAGCATTATTACCAAGTACCACATTTAAAACTAGACATTCATGAATAAAGGTAGGGTTTCCCAAACTCTGTCCTCGGGACCCCAAGGGGTGCATGTAACCCCCCCAAGCACTACAGAGCTGATTCAAATAATCAACTAATCATCAAGCTTTTATCATTTATATCAGCTGTGTAGTGTTAGGGCAAAAACCAAAACGTCCTCCACTTGGGGTCCCGAGGACCGAGTTTGGAAAATGCTGAATTAAGGTCACTGAGTAGTAAGGAACTCCTCTCACATGGTTGTCTAGGTCTTAATTGAAAGGAAAAACCAAAAATCAGCAGACACTAGGCCCTCCATGGAATGAGTTTGACACCCCTGCTTTAGATAGTCTCATATCTTAGTCTTCCCAACCCAGCAGTCATTCTGAATGCAGGTTTCGGGCAACTAAAAATTCAAAATGTTAGATATCCCCGCTCTGGTTCAAATCCAATAGGAATTACACATCACTTTACAAGCCAGCATTATGTGACTTACAGGCCTGATGTTACCTGTAAACCATGAGTTTCAGGTCACTATATTAGGGTACAACTATGTCCTCAGAAAAGGCCTTATGAAATGTGTTGTGTTAAAGAATTGAATTCTAATTATAACATATTCACTTAGGATCTCATTTGATGAATGCCACAGGATAGAACATGGATGAATGCAACAACCATGTCTCTGTCACTAACAAATACAGTCATGGGTAGTAGCTTTACAATTCACTGGAAAGGCAAGGCACTGGGAAATGTGCAAATAAGGCTTACGCTAAGCCGTGTGTTAATTTAATACTTAAAAGTGTGGACCCATATAGAGACAGTGTTAAATGTAAGACTCTCAGTGTTGATTTAACACTGGATAATTTGCTGAGCACCCAAACATGTCTTGTCTGCTTGAGAAATAAGACTTGCCATCCATTACACACAGACACAGACATATATAGACAGACACAGACGTGCGCATGCACACATACACACACTCCTGTCTACAGGGCCGAGGGTGTCTTTCCCTGCATGTCTATTTACAGTCCCAATCTGAGGTCATAGAAAATATAAGGTGCAAATTAAACACTGTATTGTTACAGTAAGCTCCTGCTTGACGGCATTTTGTTGTGATGCATAACAGAAGCATGGCCCATAACTTGTCACCCCACTACAGTACAGCCAGTGTTCAACTTTCAACCAATTGCTGTACCATTACTGCATGCAAGCCACTGCGTTTTTTTATGATGCTTAACAGAAGTCTAGACGAGGACTTGTCACCCACTACGGTAAATCTTAAACTTTCTACCAATTTCTGGACCCTCAGCTTTGAGCTCTTGAAAAGAGCTACAGTGTACATAAATCGAATTGATTGTTTACTATTATTAGGCTGTACTGTTAGGACACGGTGGAACAAAAAGTTGAACTTGTTAACCAATAAGGCACAGTAAGTGTTCAACTTTCAACCCATGACTTGACCCTCAACTTCAGAACACAAGTACAACAAAGTGTTGAACATTCAACTGATGGCTTTAATCTGACTCCCACCCTGAGGACAACCGCTTTGTGCCAATTGACGTCTTGTCTCTATCCCTTCTTTCTCTCAGTTCTCTTTCTCTCCTTCCTTTCGTTCACACCTTAGGAACCCCTGCTGTTGTGATGACTATATACAGTATGACCATTGACCTAAAGGAGCCTGTAGTCCAGCACATTGTGGCCTGAGCCTCCGCAGCTGACCCTACGCTCTGATTGGTTACGTAAAGAAAGCGTAGAGAGAGCCTGAACTCTGACACACAGAGCTGGGCATCATGGCAGGGCAGCTGTAATGCGCACGCACGCACACGCACACCTATGTATTCTACAGTGGTGAGTAAGCTAAATATTTCCTTACAATGGGTGTTGGCTCGTGCTTGTGTCGGCTTGCCTTTTGAAAGATCTTGAGATATCAGCTGTCACATGCTGTTTATTTGTCTCTCTCTCTCTCTCTCTCTCTCTCTCTCTCTCTCTCTCTCTCTCTCTCTCATCAGTGCCAACACACACACGTGCCAACACACACACACACACACGTGCGCACACACACACACACGCGCGCGCGCACACACACACACACACACACACACACACACACACACACACACACACACACACACACACACACACACACACACACACACACACACACACACACACACACACACTCAGAGTGGCATCTTAGCTGGTTCCTCAGGATGTGACAAACGTTTGCCACTCTTTACAGGGAGGAACCACAATCTGGAAGCCATTTTCCCTGATGGACCAGACCAGCTGGGCCCAGTCTTTCATGTCCTGGTGGCCAGGGGAGGAATGCTGAGGTCTGGGTACGGCATGGACCATGAGCTGGGTAATTACAGAGTAGTGGGGGAGAGACTAACTCAGGAGAGAGGAGGAAAGGAGGCGGCTTTGAGTTGGGGTTAGAGGAGATAATCTTTATTACACAGAAGGTGGGTAGTAGAGGAGTACACACATTTACTGTACACATGTTCACACACACATGCACACACACACACACCAGAACACTCACATACACACCAACAGCGGGAGACACACACTGGAGATTCACACGCACAAAGCTTCACACCATAAACATTCACACACACACATCTGGGAAAGATACAAACCTGTTACTAAGATGTCAACGAGGCCAGCACAATTGTGCAAGAGAATAGAAGAGAGGAGGAGAAGAGGAGGAGAGTAGCTCTCAGCCAAACGGGCAACAATAAAAGTCCCATGTTGAAACCGACAAGCTTTAAATCACCACACAGCAAATTCTTCAGTGTTAAATCAACACTGACAGTGTTAAATTTAACAATGGTCCAGTGTCTATATGGGTCCACACTTTTCAGTGTTAAATTAGCACACTGCTTAGTGTAAAGCCTTATTTGCATATTTCCCAGAGTGCCTTTTGAGTGGATTGTAGAGTTACCACCCATGACTGTATTTGTTAGTGACAGAAACATGGTTGTTGCATTCATCCATTTTCAAACCTGTGGCCTTCACCAAATGTGATCCTCATTCAAATAAAGTTCTTAACTACAATAAAAGCAAATATTTTGATGGCCTCGTTTTACCCAAATGTAGTGATATGAAACATTATAACGGCTTGCAAAGTTATGTGTTACTTCTATTGGAATCCAGCCAGAGCGGGGTTATCCAACATTTGGAATGCTTATTCACCTGCAACCTGCATTCAGAATGACTGCTGTGTTAGGTAGATTAAGACGACAAACTTTGAGACTTTGGCAAGGGACAAGGGGGCATTATAGTTCACAGTTTCTTGTCATCCTCAGCTTGACTTTAATTAAAACAAACTTTATTTGGTTTAAAATATGTAGACTAAGATATGCGACTACCTAAAGCATCTAAACTGGAACAACCATTTCAGTAACGGGTGCAAGTAAAATATTGGATTAGTTTAGAAAAATGTGTTATTTGAGTAGCATAAGATTAAGTAATCCATCAATGTACATGCAAAATCCTAGATATTGAAGCAAACAATTCAAAAAGTCAAGCTGCAACAGAGCATTCTGGGAAATATGATATTAATAGGCGTGGTTTTGGTTTAACACTGGTTATTAACACCAACACTGGGGTTATTTTACACCAATTACTGTTAATTTCAGACTTACAGATTTCATTTAGCAACTGAATCAACACTAGAAATGTTACACTCAAAAATCAACACTAGGTAACACTGGCCAATTTGCTGTGCACCATCTCCAGTTAGATACCATTCATAAAGAATGTAACATTATGATCAAAGAGAGGCTGATGGGACTTCTATGCCACAAGAACAAAACTGTTACGCAAAATATTGATTTGTGGACTCTGAGTTCTACTGGGCAGGTTTAGACGATTAATCACAAGCATCTGATTACATTTAATATCACAAACATGGAGTCATACATCAAAGAAAGATTGAGATCTGTGGCCATTTAGAAACCTGATTTATCGTGGCAAATTTTTATGATTCATACAAATGTCTGATTGCGGATAATTTCACAAACATATCATAACATGAGTATGCTATTCTTAACAATGCACTTCATTGTTGTCTTTCTGCTGAAAGGGAGGTGAGGGCAGGTGACTGCCATAATCCATACATAAGGGATCTCTCGTGCTCTCTCGCTCTCTAGCTCTCTCTCTCTCGCCATATCACTGACATCTACTGCTTTTCAATCTATAACAACACAACTATGTCTACTAATCCTGGTTTATTAGCCCAGTTACCTTAAATATAGCCCCCTCCGCCACACACACGCACACAGAGAAAACAGTGAGGATTAACTATGGAATTAATATTAAGCAGCGCGTGTCTGTGTCAAGGTTATTATAGTAAATGAAAACAAAAACGAATCATGAAAAACTATTTAGTAATAAAATAATTAACTGAAATAAATAATTAACAAACCCGTTTGAAAAACTACAACTATACTGAAACATTATCTTTGACGCAGTCAAAACCATCTAAAATAAAGAAGAAAGTCCATCACGATTTATGTTTAGTTTTAGTTTTTGGGACAAAAATGTGGTCAGGAGATAGCGATTTTCAAAAAAGCCTAGCTTGTCTATCACTATCACTAGCTATCACTGGCTAACAGGGAATAGCTAGCTAACTTGATTCTTCTTACATGTACTACTAAAGTTAGAAATAATTGGATTGGTCTAAACATGGGCTAAAGAGAGTTTTCTTCCACCATATTTTTTTCAATAGTCTCGGCGCTATTACTTTAAAATCCAAGTCACTTTGAGATTGATTTTATAATTTTAACCTAACATAACCATAGCACTCGAGAACCCAAGGCCATACAGCCATAGGGTTCTCATTTGAACAATTCACCACAGCGGGGCCAACATGTACAACGCTCTGACTAGCCCTTAATAATCACAGTGTGCAATACGGTTTTTGAAACCTTTGAAATGTACTTTCCCACAGAGATTTTTTGCGTTTCACTTCCTGAGCTAATGGAAACTCTGGAGGGAACAAAACAGTTGGCTTGAAGCTGTTTTACACAAAAAACCTCAGTAGAAATCTGTGGTTAAAACAGCTAACAGTAAGTGTATCTTTTGTATTTGTAAAATAACTTTACAAATACAAGGATGAGCTGGCCAATCAGCGGTCTAGAGGAGGATGAGCTGGCCAATCAGCAGTCTACACGCATTAATATTTTCAACGACTGGTATACGCCCACACCATTATGTTGTTGGAGTACACCCACACCATTCCAAAACAGAATACTTAATTAGCATCAGCTAAATGGCATATTATTATTATATTATTACCATTTTGGAAGGAAAACTATTTCACTCATATTCTAAGTAATTATAGATCATATTCATAGACACACTGGGCCAATGCCTTGGAGGCCAATGTGGGGTCAGTGAGCAAATTACCCATCGGCCCAATGTGGGGCCAATATTTTCAGCCAGGTAGTTCAAGATTGAAGTCAAAATTGGACGTCTATCCATGTCCGGAGGAAAACCTTCCACTAGGGGCAACAGTGAGCTCTATTACCATTAAGTAGGGTTGGGTTTTGTTAGGGTGTTGTAGACAGAGGTGGTGGATAGGTATAATAATAATATATAATATGTCATTTAGCAGACGCTTTTATCCAAAGCGACTTACAGTCACGCGTGCATAATTATTTTTTTTTGGTGTATAGGTGGTCCCGGGGATAGAACCCACTACCTTGGCGTTACAAGCGCCGTGCTCTACCAGCTGAGCTACAGAGGACCGCATAGGTGTAATGTCATGACTCTGGCTCCGAAGGTTGCGTGTTTAATCCCAGTTGTGATCACTCGTTTTTTTGTTGTTGGTTTTAACCCTGTCCCAAACCTTAACCCTTACCTTAATGAGTGCCTAAACGTAACCCTTAACTTCGAAGTTAGCAACAAGAACACTTCCAAATGTGATGTTTGGAGCAACTTCAAAATTTGACGTTTGGAGAACGTGGATGACGTTTGGAGAACGTTTATGAATTCTGTAGTGAGACTTTGAGAGCCTGTTGATATTTTAGCCCACATTGGGCCCACATCGTGCCAATGTGGACATGTTTGCTGGAGTTTACTGGATTGCCACTCTAAGGCATGTGCTGGCAGACTGTAGTGGAATGGGGATCAGTAATGCGTGTGTGTGTGCGTGTGTGGACACACGTCTGTGTGCTTGCATGGGTTCATATGTGTGTGCATTTACTGTACTTGTGTGTGTGTGTGCATCAACATTTGTGCACATCCATTGGCATGCCCATATGCATCTGTATTTGTGCACATCATCTATGCACGTGTGTAAGTCATCCATCACCATGTGTACAGTATAGAATGTACTCAGTGCATAATAGTAGTACAGTACAGAGCTGCTGCTACACTGAGCCTCACAGAGTAGAGCAGAGCGGTAGCATTAGCTAGCATAGTGTAGCAGAGTGTTGACTCTGGGCCAGCACGACCCGTTCACCCGGCTCCATTCTGCAGCCGCAGCACAGCAACCAGAGCAGAGCAGCAGAGAGCAGCGCTTTATTCATGTAACACAATCCTGTTGGCGTGGCTGAGGGGAGGCGGCACCCCCCATCAAATGCCCGCACCCCACACAGACTCACACAGGCATGGAGGCGCACACACATGCAAGTATACACATATACACACAGGCATGCACATATGCACACACATACACACACACACACACAGACATGCACACATACAGAGACATGCAAGCACGCACAGGCAGAGACACACACAGGCATGTGCACACACACTCACATACACACTTGGAACTGTAGTGAATCAGGGGGGCTGGGGACCTCGCAACCCCACTCTGCTACACTGAGCCACCATCACTCACGTGGAGGATGTGCAGTTTTTCCACCAATGCAGCATTCCTTGTTCTCTTCAAACCACTGCAAGTGTGTGTGTGTGTGTGTGTGTGTGTGTGTGTGTGTGTGTGTGTGTGTGTGTGTGTGTGTGTGTGTGTGTGTGTCTTTGCTTGTGTGCATGTCTGCTTTCAAGCATGTGTGCCGTGTGTGCGTGCTACATGCGTGTGCCGTGTGTGTGTGTCTGCATTAAAACACACAGTGGGCTTCGAGATTACTTGGCTGTGTCAGTAAAATAAAGCCCTAATGGTAGCATGATTATCCTAACCCCCTCTGGCTACACACTCATTCAGAGCCGTGTTGATTCTATCAGGAACTGTGAGTGGTCTGCTCTGTAAATGCAGGGGATGTTAATAATGAGATAATTGTGTGTGTGTGTGTGTGTGTGTGTGTGTGTGTGTGTGTGTGCACGCACGGGTCTGCAGGCGTGCATGCATTTGTGTGCGTGTGCACGAGTGTTGCATCAGACCGTGTGTGCCTGCATCTGTGCGTGTGCATTCATGCACATGCATGCATTTCTCTCTGCATCCCTGTGTCTGTGTGCCGGGTCTCTGTGTGTGTCCCTTTGCCTCTGGAAGAGCTGCTCTGTTCATCACGACAAAGAACTCATTGACCTGAATTAGTAAGGAGCCGCGCCCCTCCTGAATGCTGCTCGAGAAGGGTGTAATTGCAGACCGCAGTTAGGGGCATTTTCTGATTTCTACTGTACGTTTCTTGATGTCAAGTTACACCCATTGATGCTTGCCATTGGTCCGTGGTCGTTTCTTTCGCGTCAGGGACAACAGTTGTTGGCAACCAACTGTAGCATTATAGCTAAGCCTAACCCTAACCCTTTTTCTAACCTTAACCACATTCTCCTAACCTGCCTTGTTAATTATCCTAACCTGCTAGGCAAACAAATCATCTGTGTTGAAAAACTATCAGTCTCATAACACCGGAACTGACCAATGGCAGGCATCAATGCAATTACACCATATTGCTCAGCTCAGCTCAGAGGACTGGCGAGGCACCCTCTCCAACTCAGCCCCACCCCACCACCGGAGTATCTGGCTACAGCAGACAGCAAGCTAGGTCGGTCATGTATCAAACACACAGAGGTCAAAAAGCATAGTTATGGCCTGTGGGTGTTAGGGTTTAGACAATGGGTTGGGGTTGGGGTTAGAGTTAGAGTTGGAGTTGTATGACTAGGTTAGGGGAATAGGCATTATGGTAAGGACTAGGATGGAGGTTGGGGTGCGGTAGGGGTAGAAGTTGTAGTTGGAACTAAGGACTGTAGAAAACATGACAGCCAGACCTCATCCTGCCTCTCTCCTCCCCTCTCCTGGAATAGCTCCAGATGAACAAACGTCCAAATCCACCCAGACAGACATAAACATTTATTCTAGTATAAGTCTGGTAAGAATGATTCAGATCTGTGATGTCTGGAATCTAAAACGAACCTAATAATGCATCTTAATGTGACGATAGATATATTGGCGACCAACAAACTAACAGTGTCTAGTCAGTATTGTGACTGGGATTGAGGGCGGGGAACTGTGAGTGACCGCGGACACACTCCCAGTGATACAAGCACTTATTCACCGACACATACTGAGACACACACACACACACACCCCATCCCAGTGATACTGGTTGCCAATCGGTTTAAACCCTCAGTATTACAGGATTAGTTAGTGACACACACTGGGTCAGCCAAGCTTATTTACTTTTACTTACAATATGGACTGCATTATTCTCAGAGAGAGAGAGATAAAAGCCTACACGCATGGCGTGTGTGTGTGTTATCTATTCGTGCTGTCACGCCCTGACTCAGGGGACTCGTATATGTTGAGTCAGGGTGTGTATGTTATATGTTGTGTATTTCTATGTTCGTTTTCTAGTATGTCTAGATCTATGTTGGCCGGTGTGGTTCCCAATCAGAGGCAGCTGTCGCTCGTTGTCTCTGATTGGGGACCATACTTAGGCAGCCTATTGGCACTAGTGGGTTGTGGGATCTTGTTCCGTGTTAAGGTATGGTATGGTATGGTATGGTATGGTATGGTATGGTATGGTATGGTATGGTATGGTATGGTATGGTATGGTATGGTATGTTGTGTTGTGCTGCCTTGGACTTCACGCTTCGTTTCATTTGTTGTTTTGTCGCTTGTTTATTCAGTATAAATAAACATGTACGCATATCACGCTGCGCCTTGGTCCGTCTCGTTCGTCAACGATCGTGACAGAAGATCCCACCAAACGAGGACCAAGCAGCGTGTTCAGGAGCAAATGCCGGGAATTCAACAGGAGGTTACATTAGTAGATGTCCGGTTGGGGGAGAATTACGGAGGAGGAGGCCGTCCGTTACCGGAAGGCGATGAAGGAGGATTCCCAGGTAGGAGAGGAGAAACGGCGCCAACAGTGCCGACGACGGAGTCCCGAGAGGCAACCCCAATAAAAAAATTTGGGGGGGCACACGGTGTGGACGACGAGGCAGCAGGAGGCCGTTAAAGGGCGGATCTGCAGGTTAGGAGAGGAGGCCACCATGTTAGGGGGGCTATTGGTTCAGAGGGAGCAGGAGTTATTCGGTCAAAGGGAGGTGCTAAAGGAGGCGAAAAGGGAGAAGAAAAGTGTAGAGGCACGGCGAGAGGAGCTTGTTAGGCAGCAGAAGGAGCGGGGGATTATAAAGGAACCCAGTCCCGCTTCTCGCACCAAGCAAGTGGTGCGTGTCGCCAGTCCGGTCCGTTCCTGCTCCCCGTACCAGGCCAGTGGTGCGTGTGTCCAGCCCGACCCGGCCTGTTCCTTCCCCTCGCACCAAGCCAGTGGTGCGCGTCGCCAGCCCGGCCCGGCCTGTTCCTGCCCCTCGCACCAAGCCAGTGGTGCGCGTCGCCAGCCCAGCCCGGCCCGTTCCTGCCCCTCGCACCAAGACAGTGGTGCGCGTCGCCAGCCCGTTCCTGCCCCTCGCACCAAGCCAGTGGTGCGCGTCGCCAGCCCGGCCCGGCCCGTTCCTGCCCCTCGCACCAAGCCAGTGGTGCGCGTCGCCAGCCCGGCCCGGCCTGTTCCTGCTCCTCGCACCAAGCCAGTGGTGCGCGTCGCCAGCCCGGCCTGTTCCTGCCCCTCGCACCAAGCCAGTGGTGCGCGTCGCCAACCCGGTCCGGCCTGTTCCTGCCCCTCGCACCAAGCCAGTGGTGCGCGTCGCCAGCCCGGCCCGTTCCTGCCCCTCGCACCAAGCCAGTGGTGCACGTCGCCAGCCCGGTCCGGCCTGTTCCTGTCCCTCGCACCAAGCCAGTGGTGTGCGTCGCCAGCCCGGTCCGTTCCTGCCCCTCGCACCAAGCCTGGTCCGGCACCGGTCAGCTGCTCCACTCCGGAGCCAGAGCAGTCCGCTCCACCGGTGCCTGATCCAGCTCCGGTCAGCAGCTCCACTCCAGAGCCAGAGCAGTCCGCTCCACCGGTGCCTGATCCAGCTCCGGTCAGCGGCTCCACCGGAGCCAGAGAAATCCTCTCCACCGGGGTCCAGTCCAGCTCCGGTCAGCGGCTCCACTCCGGAGCCAGAGCAGTCTGCTCCACCGGTGCCTGATCCAGCTCCGGTCAGCGGCTCCACTCCGGAGCCAGAGCAGTTCGCTCCACCGTCGTCGGGTTCCAGTCCAGACCCAGACGTCAGCCCCTCTCCAGGTTCGGGGTCTCCCACACCAGGGTCCAGACAGGGCTTGGTACTTCGTGGGAGGAAGGAGAGGGGAAGCAGCGCGCCGAGGTCCAGACCAGACCAGGGAGGCGGAGAGTAAGAGGTCGTCACGCCCAGAGCCGGATCCGCCTCCGAGGCGGAATGCCCACCTGGCCCCTACCCTGTTATGTTTATGTTGCGCGGTCGGAGTCCGCACCTTTGGGGGGGGTACTGTCACACCCTGACTAAGGGGACTCGTATATGTTGAGTCAGGGTGTGTATGTTCTATGTTGTGTATTTCCATTTTGGTTTTCTAGTATGTCTAGATCTATGTTGGCCGGTGTGGTTCCCAATCAGAGGCAGCTGTCGCTCGTTGTCTCTGATTGGGGACCATACTTAGGCAGTCTATTGGCACTAGTGGGTTGTGGGATCTTGTTCCGTGTTAAGGTATGTTGTGCTGCCTTGGACTTCACGTTTCGTTTCATTTGTTGTTTTGTCGCTTGTTTATTCAGTATAAATAAACATGTACGCATATCACGCTGCGCCTTGGTCCGTCTCGTTCGTCAACGATCGTGACACATGCTTTCGTGATTTCTAGTGATCTAGAAGAGGATTCTTTGAGAGGATTATAAACATTGAATCTATATAGGGAAAATGTAGTCAATTTAATAGGGATGGTTTTGTAAAGCATTGGCAGAACAGTTTAGTTGTGGTCCACATCCTCTGCTTTCCCCCCACCATTTTCTCTAATGCACACACACACTCACACACACACGCACACTCTCTCTCTCTCTCTGTAGACAAACACAGGAGCGAGAGAGGGAACCCTCACGCCACATGGTACCTTCCCAAAGGTTATGTTCATCTCACAGTGCATTCCTAGCCTAGCTCACCTCTTGTTTTTGCCAGGTGACTGCTGACAGCTAATAACACCTCTTTGTGTAGGTAGATACTGTAGGTCTACATGCCCTAACAACAGGACACCAACAGTTGACTTCGGTGCATCCCAAATGGCACACGATTCCCTGTTTAGTGCACTACTTTTGAACAAGGCCCATAGGGCTCTGGTCAAAAGTAGTGCACTATATAGGGAATAGGGTGCCATTTGAGATGTAGACTTTGCATAGCTTAGTAGCCTTGCCTAGCGTACACAAAAAAAATGCTGGGTTAAAAACAAACCAATTTGGGTACATATTGGACAGAACACACATTGGGTTATTTTGACCAAGCCAGTTGGGTCACTTAGTTGGGTTGTTGGGTTAATCAGCCTCTGCCGAGTCCCCATCACCCGTGATGGGTTCTGACTTCTAAACTTGAAATATGAAATATTCTTATTCATGTTACTGAGGGAGAGAGGGGAATGCAGAAAGTTTACATTCTGTCAGAACATGTTATTGTCACATATTAGGTATCCTATGGAGAGGAGTAGGGCCACAGTCTGGTTTCAGTTGTTGGGTTGTAATTTGAAATATTTGCTACACCAGAAGTGAATGGTTACAGTGGGGGAAAAAAGTATTTAGTCAGCCACCAATTGTGCAAGTTCTCCCACTTAAAAAGATGAGAGAGGCCTGTAATTTTCATAATAGGTACACGTCAACTATGACAGACAAAATGAGGAAAGAAAATCCAGAAAATCACATTGTAGGACGTTTTCTGTAAGTCTTCACAAGGTTTTCACACACTGTTGCTGGTATTTTGGCCCATTCCTCCATGCAGATCTCCTCTAGAGCAGTGATGTTTTGGGGCTGTCGCTGGGCAACACGGACTTTCAACTCCCTCCAAAGATTTTCTATGGGGGTTGAGATCTGGAGACTGGCTAGGCCACTCCAGGACCTTGAAATGCTTCTTACGAAGCAACTCCTTCATTGCCCGGGCGGTGTGTTTGGGATCATTGTCATGCTGAAAGACCCAGCCACGTTTCATCTTCAATGCCCTTGCTGATGGAAGGAGATTTTCACTCAAAATCTCACGATACATGGTCCCATTAATTATTTCCTTTACACGGATCAGTCGTCCTGGTCCCTTTGCAGAAAAACAGCCCCAAAGCATGATGTTTCCACCCCCATGCTTCACAGTAGGTATGGTGTTCTTTGGATGCAACTCAGCATTCTTTGTCCTCCAAACACGACGAGTTGCGTTTTTACCAAAAAGTTACATTTTGGTTTAATCTGACCATATGACATTCTCCCAATCCTCTTCTGGATCATCCAAATGCACTCTAGCAAACTTCAGATGGGCCTGGACATGTACTGGCTTAAGCAGGGGGACACGTCTGGCACTGCAGGATTTGAGTCCCTGGCGAGTAGTGTGTTACTGATGGTAGGCTTTGTTACTTTGGTCCCAGCTCTCTGCAGGTCATTCACTAGGTCCCCCTGTGTGGTTCTGGGATTTTTGCTCACCGTTCTTGTGATCATTTTGACCCCACGGGGTGAGATCTTGCGTGGAGCCCCAGATCGAGGGAGATTATCAGTGGTCTTGTATGTCTTCAATTTCCTAATAATTGCTCCCACAGTTGATTTCTTCAAACCAAGCTGCTTACCTATTGCAGATTCAGTCTTCCCAGCCTGGTGCAGGTCTACAATTTTGTTTCTGGTGTCCTTTGACAGCTCTTTGGTCTTGGCCATAGTGGAGTTTGGAGTGTTACTATTTGAGGTGGTGGACAGGTGTCTTCTATACTGACAACAAGTTCAAACAGGTGCCATTAATACAGGTAACGAGTGGAGGACAGAGGAGCCTCTTAAAGAAGAAGTTACAGGTCTGTGAGAGCCAGAAATCTTGCTTGTTTGTAGTTGAACAAATACTTATTTTCCACCATAATTTGCAAATAAATTCATTAAAAATCCTACAATGTGATTTTCTGGAAAAAAAGAGCTCAATTTGTCTGTCATAGTTGACATGTACCTATGATGAAAATGACAGGCCTCTCTCATCATTTTAAGTGGGAGAACTTGCACAATTGGTGGCTGACTAAATTCTATTTTCCCCCACTGTATATGTAGGAGGGATGTAATTTATATGGTGGGGTTACTGAAAAGGGTGGATAGCTGTGGATTAGTGAGGAATGGGGGCCGAGGTCAGGTCAGATCACATGAAGGAAGAAGGAACAGTTCATTACCTACATCACTTAACTTGCCTAGCAACAAAGATGTATTGTTTAGAGAAAAGGAGGACACTCCGCCAAAAGTGGGGTAAACGTACTTGTGCTGGTGGGAACATGTCTTTGTCATATGTAGCTGTGTGACCCAGTTGGTGAATAAACTTGGTTTGAGCTTTATTAGTCGTCCGTGAGTTTTACTCTGTTTATTAAGAATCTAACTGTTGGCGCAGCGAGCAGGGTTCACCACGATTTACAGTCGAACTAGAGACTCCGAATCAGTGACACAGGAGCTGGCACCAAAATCAATGTTGGCACAGTTCCTACACCTGTTACCACTCAATCTGACATCTTCGGGAGATGAGAGTCGTAGGCTGAACCAATTATAGGATACGGACCTAGAAAGCCTGAGCTTATTCAGTAGTCCCATTGTAATACGACCGGTCGTAGCTTTATGGTATATGGTAAGTCCTGGAAGGTAAGCCCGAGCAGGCTGGTACCTGCAGAGGGTAAGTCCTAGGGGTAAATCCTGAGTGGGTTGGTTCCTGCGTGTACCATAAAGCATAGGGTAAGTCCAGGAAGGTAAGCCCGAGCAGGCTGGTACCTGCAGAGGGTAAGTCCTAGGGGGTAAATCCTGAGTGGGGTTGGTTCCCTACTAGACCCTGTCATGACTCTCCTGGCTGAGGATCAAAGGACTCAGATCAGCTTGGCAAATGGCTGACAACAAACAGACCCTCTCACCCACAGAAGAGGGGAGGGGGAACTGGGCTGGTTTCTGACACCTTAACACTCTGTCGTTAATTAGGGAGGAGGGTAATCTACCCCTGCTCTGCAGTATTACTAAAGGCTTTCTTTGTTCCAATGACTTTTTGGCGCCAAAACCTTTTTGTCCAAAAAGTGAACATTGGAATATTATTTCTATCATCCAAATGTTAAGAATGGTCAGTGGGGACCTAAAGAATAATCATGTCACATTGTTTATTATTTTGTGATGTCATTAAGGATGTTATCAAGAAATAACTGTAACTCGGAAAATGTACACATTCTATCAGTCAAGTTTACATCCAAATGTTGTATAATGTATGTGATTAAAGATGAGAGTATTTTTGTTAAGATAGAAATGTGATTTTAGTTTTCTAATGAGATAATAGTTTTTCATGTAAACTAGGCACAGTGACTAGCCACGCCCCAAGTGAGCACAGACATCGTGTCAGCGTGATGGAACGCCCCCTTTTTACCAGAGTGCATAAAAAGCCTTGGTAACAAATACCATCAGACCAGAAAGCTTTGAGCTGTGGCTACACGGCTTAAAATGGTTAGACCAGAAAGCGTGGAGCTGTAGCTACATGGCTTAAAGTGGTTAGAACTTTGAATCTCAACACGAGGTGAAGAAGATAAACTCACTAGACCAGAACATTGGCAGTCTGCATTTGTGCGTGTAAAGGGATCTAGAACCTTGACTAACCACACGAGTGGGAAGAAGAAAATCCCATTTCAGACAATCATTCGAATGCATCTGAGTATCTGGTTAATTTTTCAAGCCAGGATAATTAAGAAGGACATTGTGACCTCTGGCACAAGCATTCTACCAATTTGGCTCGAATGTGATTTTTTTTTAGCAAACTGGATAGAATTGGTCAACATTTCCCTGTTGAGGGAGAATTCCAATCAAAGGAAGATCTCAGAGATGCTGTTGTGATATGGCACAATAACATCAATGACAAATCACAGGCTCAATACACAAGTGTTTGATGTCAGTGTTCTATCAACAAAAATTAAAAATCAATAAAACTAAAATTAGTAGATGTACTCAGCTGCAAAAAGACTGGGTACGTGAGTACATTGATAGAATGTGCATGTTTGCTTTGATGGCAGGTTTGAAACCTGTTATCAAAATGGCTATTACGGGGGTAGTGGACCAACATTTTCATTGGGATGAAATAGAGCAGGAGGCTTTGAGAGTAAAATCTCATTCCGCTCACTTCGCAGCCGTGCGAGTGGTTAATACCGCCACAGTGAAAGTCGCTAACAGTGGTTTCAATGGCCAAGGTAAGACAAAGAAACAGAGAGGAAAGGGTAGCGAACCTGTGCTAAGGCACAGGGGGTTATCTCCCTGTTTTAGATGTGGGGCTATTGGTCATTGGAAGAATGAGTGTAGGGTAGTACTGGAGCCTACTGCACTCGCTGCATTTGGAGGGAATGCTGTGATGCAAGCGTTTGCATCTTTGACGAAAGAACAGCAGCAAACACTCTTGATAGCAGCGTGGCAGGAAACTCTCACATAGCAGTGTATGGCCTCGGTTCGATCAATAGTGGTTCATAGAGATGACAGTTTCTATTTGAAGGGAGACGTAGGAGGCCACGTCTCACACAGCTTTATAATAAATACCGCTCAAATATCACTGATTCCTTACGTTGAGAAATAGGCTAAATTTGCACCAAGGATTTTTAATCTCGTGAGAAATAGATTTATAGTATTGATGAAAGGGAGGAGTGGTCAAGAGAAATTAGAGTGGGGTTAATATTGTGAGTAATTTTTAGTAGAGTTTTGAAAGAAGCAATTCTGTCAAGTGACAGCATTGGGGTTAACAAACCTAAAATTACCTTTAAAAATGTTTGTTCATGAACATGAAGGGCATTGTATTGCGGTGGCTACGGAAAATCATGGGGAAAAGAGAGACCAGTCATATACGGGAGTAAATCGTTAGACTCGGTCGCAAGATAAATGTTGCCGTGTCTAAGGGTAGTAGATGCTAAATAAAGGCTACATAAACGTTGGGGTGGATTACAACAAACGATTAATGATTGGAGGGAGGACAGTGGACTTACCATTATCATGTTTTGTTTGTAATTAAAACTTTTGGGTTGCTGAATACTAGCGAAATGTTCACTTTCTCTTCCAGGAGAGGATGGGGTGTCATTATCTCTCTCTTTGAAATGTTTCCCGAGACTGTTGTCTTGGGAGAGCAGTTAGTGAAATTCTGCAGTTTTATAAAGTATAAAGGTATCCGGATTTGGACGTAAAGGGAGCTCCCAGATAAGTAAGGCCTGCCATTTGTTTGTTTGTTTTTGCCCTACGTTTTTTGACACACACCAGCACGCACACACAACTCACCGGTTATGAATACTTGTTAGTGATGTTAATACTGTGTTTGATTTACTGTGTGGGGTCTTTTTTAATTTGGTTTGTAAACTGGGTACGCAGAATGATGTTTGGAATGTTTTTAAATGGTTTCTGAAGAACAAGGAAAGAAAAGGGAAAGAAAATACTTAATAGTGTTGAATGACCTTTGTCCTGACTTTCTGGTGAGGCTTGATCAACCTCACTAGAAAGAATAGAGACATTGGGTGAGATTGAAGTATGATATAAAGAAGCTGTTATTGTTTTGGTTCTTGTTTTTGTCTTTGTTTTGATACAAATCTCACCAGATTGGTCTGCTGTATGGTTGGGAAATCTCCCTAGGGGTTAGCTCTCCAACTCCCTGACCCGGTAACTCTGCGGTGAGGTCGCCAGTATGATAAGTATAAGCCAAGTTGGAAAATGGTTTCAACAGTGTGTTGGTATGCTCTTTGACATTTGTCTTAGGAATTTTGTATTTAAAAAAATGGGAAGGTAACAATTTGTCATACGGTAAATAGTTGTTGGGATTTTCTGAATCAGAAATGCCTTAAACTGTTATTTTGGTCTTCCCTCTTTCGAAGTTATGGCGATAGTGACTACCGATGGTATCAATATGCATGGAAGGAATAATACGACGAGAACAGTGTGAACTTCACCCCCCCTAACCGGCTGAAGTAACGGCATTCACTACGGCCCTGTCCTGCACCACTCACTCTGAGCCAGGAGCGCGGCATGAGTCCTGAGACTGTGCAGGTGGAGTGAGCATAGAGAGGGATCACGTTCAAACTCCTCTCGTGCTGCTGGTGCACTGGTGGGAAAATGGACCATACAGAATGGACTATACAGAATGGTGGTGGAGGCTCAGGTGAGAGATTTGTGTGCTTGGGAAAATGTGATTATCCCCCAGATATTGAAATCGGGACATTATCAAGGGCCATCAACTGTGACAGGCATGAGTTACATATGTGCCGTTGGGAAGATGAACTGTCTCGCTATCTGAAGAAGAAAATGAAGATACGGCAGAAGATGAGTGCCGGGAAGGGGGGGGGGGATTGGGGGTGGTCGACTGTACCAGTACATTTATTTAGGGTTGCCTTAAACTGTTAATTTGGGGTATCAAATAAACACTGGGAAATGTTTGGTAATTTAGGTAAAAATGCATTGAGATACCGATCTGTCATTAACATGCCACTCGCAACTGTAAAACAGGGACCGTACATACTGTCTATATATTTTCCCTGTCTGTAAATGTACATTCTAACCGTGTCGGTATGTGCTAAGTTGAAGGTCTTGAATTTGAATGATAGACTCAACGTGAAGCACGAAGGACTGTCATTCTAAAAGTGGGTTTGATAATTTATCAACTGTTTAAATCATGATTTGAAAAGGAGAGAAAGGGAGAGAGGGCGCTGACCCTAAGCTGTGAGGAGAGCACAAAGTGAGGGGAGGGTGCACTGCTCAAATTTATTGAGTCTAGGGAGGGTTTATAATGCACAGGTACTGATTGTAGCAGAACATAGGATGTCATTGTAGATTTTGGGTGCTAGGGATCCGGGTATGAGTTGGGAGACAGGTAGGGGGTATCTGAAAGGTTCAGTCCTAGATCTATCAGTGAACCACAAAGACATTAGGAGACATATTCCATGCAATAGCTATTCTCACGGCAGTCGCTGTAGGGACAGTAACTGAAGGAGCGGTAGTAGTGGTGAAGGATGCTATAGTAACAGCATGGAACTGGACTACGGTGCAAATTAGGGGTATTGTGAAGTATTCGTCATGGGCAGTGTTAGTAGTAGCAGAGGTTACCTTGGTAGCATTGTTGGGATATCATCTTCTGAGGGCATTGATTTGAAACATATATACAGTGCTGAGTTACCTCAAGATGAGGTAAAGTTGATTAAGGCCATCGCACGTGTATATCGGGTGGCCATGGAGGAGGTAGAAGATGGGGAGCGAAGTGAAAATGACATGGCATGGGAGCACCTTTTGGAACATGTGGCCTGACAGGGAAGACTGGGTGAAAGCATGAGGAGGTTTTTTAGGGCCTTCATTTTTGTGGAAACCAGCAGAAAAAGTATCCCTGAAGGCATAGAGTCAGGTGAAGAGAGAGTGGCAATTGTCATGTTATCTTTGCATATATAATTATGCATAGCTTAACACATTATTAATACGTGTTATGTTGTGTGTTTCTTTTTGGCTTTTCAAGTCTTGTGCTATCACTCTCTTAGGAACCAGAAGGATGAAATGGAGGAAGTCAAAAGCTCCAGCTGAAATGGAGGAAGTCAAAAGCTCCAGCTGAAATGGAGGAAGTCAAAAGCTCCAGCTGAAATGTAATTATCAGTTGTCTGACGAGAGATGGAAATGAGAGTGTGTATAGTGAAATTATAAATCAGAGGCCATAAGTCTCGGAGGTGTAAACCTAATAATGAACTGTGAATGTTAATCATGTTTTATTTTTAGTTCATCTCATTTTTTTGTTCATTTATAAATAATTTCCAAGTTTATAAAATGTTGAACAGTATGGAATTATTGTTCAAAATGGGGGACTGATGGGTTCTGACTTTTAAACTTGAAATATTAAATATTCTTATTCATGTTACTGAGGGAGAGAGGGGAATGCAGAAAGTTTACATTCTGTCAGAACATGTTATTGTTACATATTAGGTATCCTATGGAGAGAAGGGCCACAGTCTGGTTTCAGTTGTTGGGTTGTAATTTGAAATACTTGCTACACCAGAAGTTAATGGTTATATGTAGGAAGAATGTATGTGGTGGGGTCACTGATAAGGGTGGATAGCTGTGGATTAGTGAGGAATGGGGGCCAAGGTCAGGTCAGGTCACATGAAGGAAGAAGGAACAGTTCATTACCTACATCACTTAACTTCCTGCCTAGCAACAAATATGTATTGTTTAGAGAAAATGAGGAGACTCCGCCTCAAGTGGGGTATGAATACAGTTGAAGTCGGAAGTTTACATACACCTTAGCCAAATACATTTAAACTCAGTTTTAACAATTCCTGACATTTAATCCTAGTAAAAATTCCCTGTCTTAGGTCAGTTAGGATCACCACTTTATTTTAAGAATGTGAAATGTCAGAATAATAGTAAAGAGAATGATATATTTCAGCTTAAATTTCTTTCATCACATTCCCAGTGGGTCAGAAGTTTACATACACTCAATAAGTATTTGGTAGCATTGCCTTTAAATTGTTTAACTTGGGTCAAACGTTTCGGGTACCCTTTCACAAGCTTCCCACAATAAGTTGGGTGAATTTTGGCCCATTCCTCCTAACAGAGCTGGTGTAACTGAGTCAGGTTTGTAGGCCTCCTTGCTCACACACGCTTTTTCAGTTCTGCCTACAAATGTTCTATAGGATTGAGGTCAGGGCTTTGTGATGGCCACTCCAATACCTTGACTTTGTTGTCCTTAAGCCATTTTGCCACAACTTTGGAAGTATGATTGGGGTCATTGTCCATTTGGAAGACCCATTTGCGACCAAGCTTTAACTTCCTGACTGATGTCTTGAGATATTGCTTCAATATATCCACATATTTTTCCTTCCTCATGATGCCATCTATTTTGTGAAGTGCACCAGTCCCTCCTGCAGCAAATCACCCCAACAGCATGATGCTGCAACCCCCATGCTTCACGGTTGGGATGGTGTTCTTCAGCTTGCAAGTTACCCCCTTTTTAACGATGTCATGGCCAAACAGTTCTATTTTTGTTTCATCAGACCAGAGGACATTTCTCCAAAAAGTACAATCTTTGACCCCATGTGCAGTTGCAAACCATAGTCTGGCTTTTTTATGGCGGTTTTGGAGCAGTGTCTTCTTCCTTGCTGAGCGGCCTTTCAGGTTATGTCGATATAGGACTCGTTTTACTGTGGATATAGACACTTCTGTACCTGTTTCCTCCAGCATCTTCACAAGGTCCTTTGCTGTTGTTCTGGGATTGATTTGCACTTTTTGCACCAAAGTACGTTCATCTCTAGGAGACAGAACGCATCTCCTTCCTGAGCGGTAGGACGGCTGCGTGGTCCCATGGTGTTTATACTTGCGTACTATTGTTTGTACAGATGAACGTGGTACCTTCAGGTGTTTGGAAATTGCTCCCAAGGATGAACCAGACTTGTGGAGATCTACCATTTTTTTTCTGAGGTCTTGGCTGATTTATTTTCATTTTTCCATGATGTCAAGCAAAGAGGCATTGAGTTTGAAGGTAGGCCTTGAAATACATCCACAGGTACACCTCCAATTGACTCAAATGATGTCAATTAGCCTATCAGAAGCTTCTAAAGCCATGACATCATTTTCTGGAATTTTCCAAGCTGTTTAAAGGCACAGTCAACTTAGTGTATGTACATTTCTGAAATAATCTGTCTGTAAACAATTGTTGGAAAAATTACTTGTGTCATGCTCAAAGTTGATGTCCTAACTGACTTGCCAAAACTATAGTTTGTTAACAAGAAATGTGTGGAGTGGTTGAAAAACGAGTTTTAATGACTCCGACCTAAGTGTATGTAAACTTCCAACTTCAACTGTACTTGTGCTGGTGGGAACATGTCTTTGTCATATGGAGCTGTGTGACCCAGCGGGTGAATAAACTTGGTTTGAGCTTTACTAGTCGTCTGTGAGTTTTACTCTGTTTATTAAGAATCTAACACCCGGATGTTCCAGTTCTCAAGGGAAATGGAAAGAGAGCCTGTGATGCTACTTCCGCTTTTGGACGTTAACAAGGCGACACTCCATCTTAACTCCTCCTCCACATTTACTGGATTGGTTGAACAGTGCAGAAGAGAACCTCCCCTACTTTCTTCTCTTGAAGACCAGTATGCAGGGAATCTAGTTTTAGGCGTTTATTTTACACCTGCTACTTTAGGTTATTGGGTTATTGATGCTGGGTTATTGAGCCATGATCCACCGGGTCAGATCAGAAGACTGTAGGTGTGGCTTAGTAGGTATGTGGCTGTCAAAGAGTAAATTACATTCCAGTTCATGTTCTGTTGTATTTTTATCACGCGTCAAAGTGATCAGATAGGGTTAGCTGGTAGAGCACGGCGCTTGTAATGCCAAGGTAGTGGGTTCGATCCCCGGGACCACCCATACACAAAAAAAAAAATGTATGCACGCATGACTGTAAGTCGCTTTGGATAAAAGCGTCTGCTAAATGGCATATTATTATTATTATTATTAAAGTAGTGGAATAAGGTGGTGGGTTTTAATTAGTGTAGGGTTAGTTGGTAGTGTATTTCCCATTTTGTATCACAAAGTGTAATGGATTTATTCTATAGTTCAGTTAGGGGAGGTATGTTGGATGCCAACCGCAGTTAAACTCCACAGAAGAAGAAGACATGTCAAAGTTGAACACTAACACTTTTGTAGCTTTTAGGAGGTTTACACAAGAGTACGAGTACCTCAACTGCCTACGCATCTCCCGATGATGGTATGGTTTCCACTTTTCTATTAAAATATGTAATATGCAAAAATATTGAATAAAAGTGAAATTTGAAACGCACAAACTTAACATGATGAACAGGAATGACATTTACTTTAACGGGTGGCCAAAAAGAAGAAGCTGAAAGTCACACACCCACCTGGCCACGCCTCCTGAAAATAACCCTATTACACAAACATGGGTTAACCTTTTCACACACGAGTTCCAAATATCTCTAACGGTCCCCCCAGCATGAGTTTTTTCATGAACGTGATGTCATAATGCACTCACTGTTCCAAAATGTGATCGTTATGCAACAGGACAGTTAACCCATGCTGCCCTCAAATCAAGACGTGCTGCCTGCTAATTATTGATAGGCTATGTTTCAACTTGTCAATTTCTAATTATTTTCAGACAATATTTATTTAACAACCGTTTGAATTCAGGTGTGTTCCGCCTCCTCAATAATTCACATAGAATTAGTCCATTTCACTGTGGCAAACAATTTACATTTGAGTCATTAAGATGAGCCGGACAAACTTCTCCCTTCGATGAGATGCCGCGTTCAAAACAACTAGAAACTCGTAACTCTGAAATTTCAGACTTCAGAGTGTTCAAGACAACTGAACTCTGAAAAAAACTAGGTCTGACTGGGAACAATCGTTTTTAACGGTCATCCAACTCAGAAACCCGGGCCTCTTTCTAGAGCTCCCACATTCCGACCTAAATATCACTGACATCATGATTGGACCTCTTATTTTTCAGAGTTCCAAGTTGTCTTGAAAGCACCAAGAGCCAAAGCACTTCTCCAGGTCAAGTATGTAGACATTTGCGCATCTCCAGTCAGAACAGAACCTGCAAAAACGTTTTCCCCCAGTTGGCGCCACATTGCCTTCATTGTTGTTTCCTTACTAATAATTTTACAGTTAAGTCATTTAGCAGATGCTTTTATCCGGAGCAATTAGGATTAAGTGCCTTGCTCAAGGACACATCAGCAGATTGTTTTACCTAGTTGGCTCGGGGATTCAAACCAGCAATCTTTCGGTTATTGACCCAACACTCTTAACCACTAAGCTACCTAACGTTGGACATGTGTGTGTTCTTATCAAAGTAAGTCCCTTATTACACTATCATAATAGTGTCTGTATATTGTGTTATATCGTTTCTACTGTACCACACCGTATATATGTATGTATGTATGTATGTATGTATGTATGTATGTATGTATGTATGTATGTATGTATGTATGTATGTATGTATGTATGTATGTATGTATGTATGTATGGAGTATAATGTATTCTTTGTGTATTCCTTTATAACCGCAAAAACGCAAGGAACTAATTTCCTTTGATCCTTTTTTGGTGTTACACTTAATTGTGCTTATGTAGCTAGCTACATTCTTCTTTTAGCTCTGTAAAACAATGCTAATGAAGTATTAGAAGTATTAGCTTGTGTTGTATCCCTTGAAGCTGCCCTGGCCTTATCATGACCATGGCGTGTGTTTTCATCTGGCCTGATTAGCATAGCTCTGCCCTGCCCTTCTGGATCTCTTCAGTTATTGTTTCTTACTGTTATATAATCTATAATTGTGATTTTGTCAATGCAACTTATTGTTTTTATAGCAGTGTAATTATGTTACTTCATTGTAATATTGTTTTATTGCTATATCCTGATATTATATTCTAATTACTAATAATTCCTCTTTATTCTGTACTTTCAGAAACCACAAAAAAACTATATTGAACATAACTTGCCAACATCATAACTGGAACTGGACATCTTTCTTGCCGAAGATTGAGGACATCTTTTGTATGCTAGCAACATACTGTTTGTAGAGGGAGTAGGGAGGATGAGGGAGAGGAGAGAATGATGAGGGAGTGGGGAGGTGGGTGAGATATTGTCAATATAATTGCATAAGGACAGCAGTGTAATCAGATGGAAAAATATATTATTTTCTGGGGCGCATGCAACTAAGCTGTTTATCATGTCCGCCTTATCCACTGCCCTCATTTTGCGATTATAGTCAAGCACACAGTGTGGTTTGATCTTTCTCTCTCTCGTCAGGTGGCCCACCTTTGCTGTGGCTATCTCTTCTCCTGTAGCTTCAAGGCATAGTGATTGGTCTCTTCCATTATGTCTCTGTCAGAAACAGCTTGAAGCACTCTACCTCAGAGGGAGATGGCAAGGGGTTTTGCACTCCAGACTGGGACTCATCAAAGCCCATGACAAACAATGTCAGCCTCCTGAGGGGGAAGAGGTGCTGTTGTGCCCTCTTCAAGACTGTTGGTGTGTGTGGACCATGATCATTCCTTAGTGATGTGGACACCAAGGAACTTGAAGCTCTCGACCTGCTCCACTACAGACTCACATGCTCACATTGAGGATATAACGTTGTAAAGACTGTGTTTGTGCAAAATGTTTATGTGAAAAAACAGTGGCTAGCTCAAACGCTGACTGTTGAGTCAATCATAACTAGACGTTCTAATGAAGTGTTCTAATCACACCGGTTTGAGCGTACGCTGCAGGGACCACTGTATAATGATCACACCCATGTGTTCGTACACGTCAAAGGGTTCATTTAACCATCAGTTGGGTTTGTATTCAATTCCATGCTGGGTTGACCCAGCAGCTGGGTCATTTTAAACGTAATCCATAGGTTATTTTCAGGACCTGTAACCTATTGGGGGCGTGGCTTTCAGTAAGCTGTTTTTGGCCACCTGTGAGAGTAAATGTCATTCCTGTTCATCATGTTAAGTTTGTACACTACAAATGTTAATTTTCTTTCAATATTTTTGCACATTACCTATTTGTATATGTATTTAATAACAACATTATTTAAATATTATAACATCGAGGACTTGAGGAACTCATACTCTTGTGTAAGCCTCACAAAAGCTTTAAAAAAAAAAGTGTCAACATACAGATTACAATACAACAGAACAGATTAACCGGAAGGACATTTACTCTCACGGATGGCCAAAAATAACTATCTGAAAGCCACACCCCTACTACCCACGCTTCCAGCCTTCTGATCTGACCCGGTGGGTCATATATCAATAACCCAGCATCAATAACCCAACAACCCAACTGAGTGACCCAACTGGCTAGGTCAAAATAACCCAATGTGTGTTCTGTCCAATATTTACCCAAATAGGGTTGATTTTAACACAGCATTGTTTTAGTGTAGGCCCTTGACTCCTTGGTCGGCCAGCCCAAGCGCATTGTTGTTGTTCAGTTTGCAGTGATGAAAATAAATATATACAAAAAGGAAACGGACAAAACTTTAGTCGTAAGGCTCCTGGCCACCCATCTCTCACTGGTTGCCGATCCATCTGGAGCCGCCACCTAGGGATGAGGTGTGGAAGTGGTAGTGTGCTGTCTATCTATGTAGTAACAGTAAAGGACCCCCTATATCATAACAATGTAACTTTTTTTAAAATGCAAAGATATCTCAGGAACTAAGTTAGATAAAACTGTATCTGTCTTTAATGCTATGTGCTGCAATTCTATGAATTGTACTCAGTTCCAATCACTTCTTCCCACTTACGCTACATGAGGATATGTGTATGTCCTAAACGGCACCCCATTCCCTATAAAGTGCACTACTTTAGAACAGAGCCCTATGGTCCCTGGTGAAAAGTAGTGCACTATCTGTAGTGGTGAGCTGGAATTTTACTTTCAGGGACCTATACGCTGAGTAGTTTGAAAACCATGGTTATTTTTATTTTTATATTTTTGTACTTCTTTTGTGAAGGTATTGGATTAGAAATTTGATTTCAGGTGAGCAAGTGATTCAGCAGGTGAGCATGTGTGTTCAAAGGATTTCAATGTTAGCCCAGGAAGGACGCAGCAGCTGTGTGTGTGTGTGTTGAAAGTATTCACACCCCTTTTTTCAAATTTTTACAGCCTGATTTTAAAAAGGATTAAATTGAGATGTCTTTATCATTGGCCTACTCTGATCTACACACGCAGGTCCATGTCAAACTGGAATTATGTTTTTCAAAAATGTTCAATAAGTATTCAACCCCTATGTTATGGCAAGCCTAAATAAGTTCAGGAGTAAAAATGTGCTTAACATGTCTCATAATAAGTTGCATGGACTCACTCTGTGTGCAATAACAGTGTTTAACATGATTTTTGTAATCACTACCTCATCTCTGTACCCCACATATACAATTATCTGTAAGGTCCCTTAGTCGAGCAGTGAATTTCAAACACAGATTCAACCACCAGGGAGGTTTTCCAAGTGGAATCACTGTGAGTAAAAAAAAAGGGCTGGGAGTGAGGGACTGTCTAAAAAGTGTGAGAAAGGAAAATAATAAACTGAAATTGTCTGCACTGATTGAAAATATAGGAACATTTGATGAATCTGTGGAACAATTGTGTTCTTACACAGAACTTTTTGAGTACTTTGTGTTGGCAAATGGAATTAAAGCAGAAGTAGTTGTGCCAACATTTTTGACTATTACAGGAGGAAAAACATTAAATCTACTGCGCAGCCTAGTAACGCCTGAAAAACCTGGTGATAAATCATATGATGAAATTGTGGCTACCATAAAAGGACATTATTCTCCCAAAATGCTTCAAAGCCAGACCTGTCCCATACGCCATAAAACCAAAAATTGAAACAGATCTAAACGGACTAGTCGATAGTGGAGTATTGGATACAGTAAATGTTAGTAAATGGGACACACCCATCGTTCCAGACATAAAAAAAGATGGATCACTCAGACTCTGTGGCGATTTCAAAGTCACCGTTAACCCCGTCTTGACTGCTGAAAAATATCCACTACCCCTCATTGACGACCTCTTTTCTGGTTTAGCTGGAGGACAGAAATTCAGTAAGATAGACTTATATCAGGCCTATCTACAGATGCATGTGGACCAAGAGTCACAAGACCTGTTGACCATAGTGACTCACAAAGGGCTATACAGGTACCGGAGGCTTTCTTTTGGAATCACCTCAGCTCCGGCCTTGTTCAGAGAGCTGTGGACCAGATACTGAGTGGGTTCACCGGGGTCCAATGTTACCTCGATGATCTACTCATCACCGGCAAAGACAAGCAGGAGCACCTGAGAAACCTGGACACTACACTACAGAGACTGAAGGAGTACGGGCTGAGGGTCCGGAAGGACAAATGCGAGTTTTGCCGGCTTTCTGTTGAGTACCTGGGCCACGACATCAACAGTTTGGGGCTCCACAAGGCGCCATCAAAGATGAAGCCATCGTGGAAGCTACATCCCCACAGAATGTGAGTCAGCTGAGATCATTCTTAGGACTACTGACGTACTATGGAAAGTGTGTGCCGAACCTAGCTAACATGTTAAAGACACTGCATTAACTTTTTAACAAAACCAAACAGTGGAAGTGGACAGACAGATGTGAGGAGGCCTTCAAGAAAGTGAAAACAGCCTTAGCTCAGTCAGAGGCCCTCACCCACTTCAACCCCAACTTGCCATTACAGTTTGCATGTGACGCATTGCCTTATGGCGTTGGTGCTGTTGTCTCACACATCATGCCATCACGATTCACACTGCTGACGAACCATAGACCCCTCACCTCCATATTTGGTCCCCACACTGGCATTCCGTCGCTCACAGCCAGCTGCATGCAGCAATGGGCATTACTGTTATCTGCTCACAAGTACAACATCAAGTACAGAAGATCAGCACTGCAATGCAGAAAATCTCTCAAGGCGTCCCTTACCTGTCGCACACACTGAGCACTCCCACTCTTCTACTTCAAGGAAGTGACGAATGCCCCAGTTACGTCTGTCCAAGTGAAAAAGTTCACCCACACTGATCCAGTGATGTCTGAGGTTGTGGACATTGTCACTCGTGGTAAAGGAGGAGAGCTGTCGGACAGCCTAAAGCCTTATCTGGTGTGGAGAAACAAGCTCACAGTTCAATCTGGATGCTTGCTATGGGACTTTCAAGTCATCATACCACCGCCACTGAGAAGGCAGGTGCTTGAAGAACTCCATTCAGGATACTGTGGCATGGTGCGAATGAAGGAGATTCCAAGCAGCTACTTTTGGTGGTCAGGTTTGGACGCAGCTATCGAAGACAAGGCCAAGTCAGGTTCTGCATGTCAAAAGATGAGGAACATGCCTCAGCTAACGCCACAACACCCATGGGACTTCCCAGAGGAGCCTTGGCAGCGAGTCCACATAGACTATGCAAGCCCACTGGAGGATAGTATGTTCTTAGTCGTAGTTGACACACAGAGCAAATGGCATGAGGTCACGGTGATGAAGAGCACCTCGGCGGAGAGAACCATCGAAGGATTTTTCAGCTTTGAAATCATCAGAAGGGAACGGGTCCCTCAATAGGCGCCTAAACAACTGACTGTTGACCTACAGAAACACCCCGCATGGTACAACCAAAGTGGCACAGCCATGATGAAAAGACAGCTTCGCACACGACTCAACCTCCTGAGACCTCCAAAGATTAAACAGGTTGTACAAACACAACAGAGAGCACAGGTGGAGAGATAGAGCAAAGCAAAAGACAGAAGCTTCAGAGCTGGAGAGAGACTTCTTGCTCAGAACTACTGCAAAGGTCCAAAGTGGATACCAGCAACAGTGGTCGCACAAACAGGACCTGTCCTACACAGTTCATACACCGGAGGAGTCTGGAGGAGACACATAGATCAACTGTTGCCAGGAACCAACCTCAAAGATGACTCATGTCAAGTAACAAACCAAGATCAGCTACCGGAGACCTACCATGACTACGAGCCATCACCTGAACATACACTGCAGCAACCTACACATTTGGAAAGTGCTCCAGACTCACCTGCCTGAACCAGCCAGAGTGCTTACTCAGGTTACTGTTGCATCCCAGTCTGTGCAAACACCATCACCACTCACACCCAAAGACACTGCGTGCTCACCTGTACGTCATCATTACCCTGCAAGAGAAAGATGACCCCCTGAAAGGTTGAACATTTAGTTCAGACTAACCTCCGACATTGGGGCAGAATACACCCCAGGGTTAAGTCTGAGAACTGAGGCAGTCTACCCTCTTTCCTTAGTTCAGAAAAGGTTATTCTGAAAAGTTCCTTTATTTACATTAAGAAACTGTTATGTTAAAAATAAAATAATATGCAAAACAGTGAATATTTACTTTTCCTTATGAGGCATCAAAAGTAAAGGGGGAGGAATATGTTGTGTATTGATATTCTAGTTTGTCCCTTTACGTACACTGTAATGTTTTGTTTTGTGAAACTCCAAGTCCCCCCCCCCCCCCCCCCCACCTTGTCACAACTCAACTGATTGGTTCAAACGCATTAAGAAGGAAAGAAATTCCACAAATTAACTTTTAAGAAGGCACACCTGTTCATTGAAATGCATTCCAGGTGACTACATCATGAAGCTGGTTGAGACATTGCCAAGAGTGTGCAAAGCTGTCATCAAGGCAAAGTGTGGCTATTTGAAGAATCTCAAATATAAAATATATTTTGATTTGTTTAACACTTTTTTGGTTACTACATGATTCCATATGTGTTATTTCATAGTTTTGATGTCTTCACTATTATTCTACAATGTAAAAAAAAAATCTAAATAAAGAAAAACCCTTGAATGAGTAGGTGTGTCCAAACTTTTGACTGGTAGTGTATATATTTCCTGAGATTTCTTATGTCTCCTAGATAAAGGACAAACACTTCAAAACCTTGTTTCTCATGGTTGATTTTTTTGCTTTTCTTGCCATTTCTCTGGGCTATTTCAATATTTTATCAAATACTTTTTATATAGTTTTTATATCTAACAGGGTCCTAAAATTCCAAAGCAAATAGCTATATTATCCCTAGTATGACCATCTTAAGACAAAACACCTTAAGGACTCCCCCCCCCCCCCCCCCCCAAGTTAGCTAACACTGTATCTTTCTTTAATGTATGTGATCTCTGCCCACTGTATGAACCTAGTGTCCTACAGACTGATGTGGCAAATTTATCCTTTTACTGATCAAAGAACCAAAGTATTTCAGTGTTTTTGTAGAATTAAGATAGACTTTATTACAAATAGACATAGCCGAGGTGGTTTGCAAAACATCTGAATGTCCACCTCCCAGCTCTCAGTTTATATAGTAATTTTACATACATTTTAGCTTAAAACCCCTCCCTCTTGGGTTCCCCCACCACTGTTGGTGGTGTGACCAATCAAGCTTTGTCATGCACAAATAACAGCCCTGTCATGTAAAAAAATAATCATGTTCAGTTTGAACTCTGTTCAACCCCGGCTCACCCTGGCTTGACCTGGAGATTGATTGTTGGACATGGCAGGTCCACACTCAATCTCTCAAACATACCCAAACCCAACTCCTCTCTTCCCTCCCGTCATGCTGTAATTACTCATGTTTAATCTGAACTCTGTCCAACTCTGGCTCCGCTCTCAGGACTTTGTCTGATGAGAGAGGCAAAAGGCAACAGTCTGGTTTCAGTCTCTGATAAAGGTAGGACAGCCGTGGATTAGGTAAGAGCAAGGAATTCGACCCGAGGTCAGATCCCCATTTCACACACACACAAACCCAGTGAAAGGAACCAATACATTTATTGCCCAGCAACAGAGAGTACCCATGTTTAATCCTGGCTCCATGTTCGTCATGTTTGTGATTGTTTATCTCATAGTTTACTGAAAAATCTTCATCAAAACATAACGCACTGATTGGGATATCGACTGGATTCATTCCACTTTTAAAGAATACAAAGATATCTCAGGATCGAAGTTAGATAAAACTGTATCAATCTTTAATGCCATGTGCAGCAATTTTACGAACACACTCTCGAGGAAAGCACTTCAGTTCCTATCACATGAGGACATGTCTGTGTCCCAAACGGCACCAAATTCCCCATATAATGCACTACTTTTGACAAAGTACTGCACTTAATACATATTAGGGTGTTATTTGGGACGGAGGCTATGTGTTTTAAGACCAGTGTAATATGGTGCAGTGACCGTGAGGGAACATTCCGGTACTCTGTGTACCCAACATCAAGAGATGCCTCTCTACTCTGCACTCAGCCACTGACATTATGTCATGTGTGAAGTATGGGTTGCTCTTGTCTCAAGCCCTGTTAAAGGGCAAGTGTGTGTGCGTTTGTGTGTGTGCGCATGTGTGTGTCGGGTATTTGAGATGTGTGTGTTGTGCTTCCTGCTTTGGAACGTTTTTTAGGAACATGTTGTGTAACCTCGTTAATGCCAGAGTTTTGGCGCTGCTTGTGTGAGCTAAAAACCAAGCATTCTGATTGGCTCTCGTGGAGCACTCCCCCTTCGGAACCCCCTCTCCTCCCTGACAGGGATACTAAGATGCATTGGCGGGATCACCATGGAAACTGCTGCTCCCTCCGTCTCCGTCGCCGTCGCCACCACAGTGTTTCGCTTCTGGAACACTCCAGCAAGAGCTCCGCTCTCCTTCCCTCCTCCTCCTCCTCCTCTTCCTCCTCTCCTCTACTCTCTTCCCACACTCTACACTGGGAACCACCTGTCTGGTCTAGAGGATACCTCCCTCTAGTCTATAGACTAGACCTGTCTAACAGAATAGCTATTCTACGATATTCATTCTATATATAGCTGTTTATACGCACTTATATTTTTTATATGCTCTGTGTCCATGTGCTGTATGCATTCATAATTTTATAGCTGCTTTATTGTTTTCATTTGAAAAACAGGTATTTTAACCTCAATTGGACTTCCTGGTTGAAATAAAGGTTTTATAAAATATCTTAAGATACTGTAGGGAGGGCTGTCTGGGTATCATATCTCAAGTGTTCTCTTCTTTAATATTGAATCCTTTAAGATGTCTATACCAGTATGTCATCTATAATACCGTATGACTCACTATGGGAAGTATAGTCACAACTAGGGCTGTTAGAGTGACCGTATTACCGCCACACCGGCGGTCATGAGTCATTGCAGCAGTCAAACTCCACGTGACCGTCTACTCAAGGTAATTAGGCTTCTCTAAGCTCTGATACTGCTGATGGTCATTAGTAGCCTACCAAACTTGCTAATTGCCTGGTACTCAGCACTCTATTGTCCCTCTAATCACTCTGAAATCAATGAAAATGTATTTGAAAATGTAATCAAACACTTCATGAGAGCCCATGCGCTCATGTTGCGAAACATTTCTATAGGCTATGCAATTGCGTGAGCTTTCTATACGCTAGGCCTCGTATATTTATTTCTCAACTTTCCTAACATTAAGCACATTGCTTATATTTACAACAGGACTATAGCCTGCCTGGCTGGCATGAAAATGAACCATGAGAAAAGCGTCCTCCATTTGCTATTTAAGTGCATAGATGACATGTAGTTTTTTCCCCTGCCCCTGTTTCGAGACTGGGGCATGATAATGGTCCATTCTAAATCAAAACAAATTTCACACATATATTATTTAGTATATGTAAAGACAAGATTAAATCAAGAACAGTCTGATGGGTGACAATATTAGCCTATCACTTGTGAATTATATATTATCACGTGTGAATGATGCCCAGCTTGTGTGCAGTAAGGCGAGAAACAGCGCATGCCTTTTTTTTGCGACATTTTAAATTCATAGTCACACACCACATGTAGCCTAGCCGATAGGCCTATATGTTTTGATAAGGTTTGTATCACAACTAAAGTGGCCAAATAACTTCTTAAAATTAAGCACATTCATCCGCTTAACAAGGGGTGTAGAGCCTAACTGGCATTCATATGCAGATCGTGAGTTTCTCATTTGGGGAAGATCATTTCACCTTAAGAATGCACCTTTATAATAAAAGCATAGCATGCATAATAGCATTTGTGGTGACTTTTGAGAATGGTATTTTTCCGCTAATTGATTGCATTTTTGGAACATTCGCGCTTATAGCCTACTGCTGTGTGTGCATTCAAATCAAATCAAATCAAAATGTATTTGTCACATACACATGTTTAGCAGATGTTATTGCGGGTGTAACGAAATGCTTGTACTTCTAGCTCTGACAGTGCAGTAATATTTAACAAGTAATATCTAACAATTACACAACATATACCCAATACACACAAATCTAGCAAGGAATGGAATTTCAGAATATATACATATATGGACAAGCAATGACAGAGCGGCATGAACTAAGATACAGTAGAATATTATAGGGTAGAATACAGTATATACATATGAGATGAGTAGTGCAAGATATGTAAACATTATTAAAGTGACTAGTGTTCCATTTCTTAAAGTGGCCAGTGATTTCAATGATACAGCCTGACAGGATGCTCTCAATTGTGCATCTGTAAAATTAAAGTTGCATAAATAACTCTAAATTAAGCATATAGAAGGACCTGTTTCTTTGTTAACCGCTCAACACAGAATAGCTGCATGTCGCACTCCCTCAAATCATTTGGAGAAAATATCCTTTCTATTTTATTCAGCTACAGTGAGGGAAAAAAGTATTTGATCCCCTGCTGATTTTGTACGTTTGCCCACTGACAAAGACATTATCAGTCTATAATTTTAATGGTAGGTTTATTTGAACAGTAAGAGACAGAATAACAAAACAAAAATCCAGAAAAACGCATGTCAAAAATGTAAAAAATTGATTTGCATTTTAATGAGGGAAATAAGTATTTGACCCCCTCTCAATCAGAAAGATTTCTGGCTCCCAGGTTTCTTTTATACAGGGAACGAGCTGAGATTAGGAGCACACTCTTAAAGGGAGTGCTCCTAATCTCAGCTTGTTACCTGTATAAAAGACACCTGTCCACAGAAGCAATCAATCAATCAGATTCCAAACTCTCCACCATGGCCAAGACCAAAGAGCTCTCCAAGGATGTCAGGGACAAGATTGTAGACCTACACAAGGCTGGAATGGGCTACAAGACCATCGCCAAGCAGCTTGGTGAGAAGGTGACAACAGTTGGTGCGATTATTCGCAAATGGAAGAAACACAAAATAACTGTCAAACTCCCTCGGCCTGGGGCTCCATGCAAGGTCTCACCTCGTGGAGTTGCAATGATCATGAGAACGGTGAAGAATCAGCCCAGAACTACACAGGAGGATCTTGTCAATGATCTCAAGGCAGCTGGGACCATAGTCACCAAGAAAACAATTGGTAACACACTACGCCATGAAGGACTGAAATCCTGCAGCGCCCGCAAGGTCCCCCTACTCAAGAAAGCACATATACAGACCCATCAGAAGTTTGCCAATGAACATCTGAATGATTAAGAGGAGAACTAGGTGAAAGTGTTGTGGTCAGATGAGACCAAAATCGAGCTCTTTGGCATCAACTCAACTCGCCGTGTTTGGAGGAGGAGGAATGCTGCCTATGACCCCAAGAACACCATCCCCACCGTCAAACATGGAGGTGGAAACACTATGCTTTGGGGGTGTTTTTCTGCTAAGGGGACAGGACAACTTCACTGCATCAAAGGGACGATGGACGGGGCCATGTACCGTCAAATCTTGGGTGAGAACCTCCTTCCCTCAGCCAGGGCATTGAAAATGGGTTGTGGATGGGTATTCCAGCATGACTATGACCCAAAACACATGGCCAAGGCAACAAAGGAGTGGCTCAAGAAGAAGCACATTAAGGTCCTGGAGTGGCCTAGCCAGTCTCCAGACCTTAATCCCATAGAAAATCTGTGGAGGGAGCTGAAGGTTCGAGTTGCCAAACGTCAGCCTCGAAACCTTAATGACTTGGAGAAGATCTGCAAAGAGGAGTGGGACAAAGGGTTTTGCCACCAAGTACTAAGTCATGTTTTGCAGAGAGGTCAAATACTTATTTCCCTCATTAAAATGCAAATCAATTTATAACATTTTCGACATGTGTTTTTCTGGATTTTGTTGTTGTTGTTATTCTGTCTCTCACTGTTCAAATAAACCTACCATTAAAATTATAGACTGATCATTTATTTGTCTGTGGGCAAACGTACAAAATCAGCAGGGGATCAAATACTTTTTTCCCTCACTGTATGTTCAATTGTATTCTTCATACCATAAAATAATGTCAAATAATGCCACAGCATTTGAAGCAAATCGTGTCTGCTAAATGAACTAGTGTAGCCCACAGCCATATTGCATAGCCAGATCAGAGCCTAACATAAGGACAACTCAGAGTACGCTATTCTGTTCTTCTGACATAGACTATATTTTCTTCATATCATGTTTCTTTAGACCTGTCTAAAATAAATAATGGATTCAATTGTGATGGTGTAGGCTATATTAATGGATTTATTAGTCTGTTTTAAATGTAGATGTTCCAAAGGTCTGTATCAATGGCTTGTAGGCTATGCTTGGAAGCCAGGAGATGCTAACTGTGTTTATGTTAATTAACGGTAAATGACCGTGAGACCGGCAGTTATTTGCTTGACAATCACCGGCTGACAAAATGTCATGACAATGTCATCACAGCCCTAGTCAGAACAATGTTGGTCAGAAACAATAAAAATCATCTCAAACCTGATCGAACAACCACGGTGACATTGGTTGATAGCTTCCCACACGCTGTCTCACTCCTCTGCTCTTTCCTCTTCCAGGAAAAGCAAAAAGGATGGATACATAATCTGTGGAATGCCACATTATATTCTTAAAAAACATTGTGATGATGAAGATTATGATAGTGACGATGTTGCCGTTTACCAGATACGTGTGGAAATCACGATGCTTGGCTGACCCTGAACTATATGTGACTCACTTCTTCTACCGGTTTCCACCACTTTCTTTCCACCACCTCGCCTTTGCCGGTATCCCAGTGCGTATAGGGAAATGTGACACCAGATTTATCATGGTACTGCCCCTTCCCATCCCTCCTCTACCATAGTATCACCTCCCCTGCCTGCGTTCCTGCCTGCCTGGCTGTGTGCCTGCGTCATTACTCTGTCTGGCTCTGATGCCGCAAAGTGAATAGCTGCTTAGGATTGTGGTTGCATCAGGGTTGGAAAAGGAGGAAGGAAGAGGAGAAGGAAAGAAGAGGCAAAGGAGCTGTGGAAAGGAGGTGCGGGGGTGGACGTGATGATTATGACGGGGGTGTGTGTGTAGGTGGGGCTGGAAGGAGAGCGGGAAAGCCCTGCTGCTGACTTGCATGCCGTGCGTGTGTGCGTGTGGGTGTACATGAGGAGACACCACACCCCCAGAAGCGCCCTGCAGAAACACCGGTGAATACTAAGCAGGAGGGGACTCCTCCCACACACGCACATACACACACCAGTAAAACTAAACTAAGAATAAAATATCAAAGACTGAGAAAAATAGAAAAGAGAGTAAGGAAGAAATGAAAAAAAGACCTTTGAAAAAGAGAGGATGAAAAAAGATCTAGAGGTGTAGGGATTGTGAGCAGCAGCACGGATGGGGGCAGTGGTGCAGAGAGGAGAGTAGAGGTGCCGGGTGGAGAGGGGGAAAACCTGCAGTGCAACACTGTGAATAATTAATGAGTGTCTGAGTATGGAGCCTCAGACAGAGAGAGAGAGAGAGAGAGAGAGAGAGAGAGAGAGAGAGAGAGAGAGAGAGAGAGAGAGAGAGAGAGAGAGAGAGAGAGAGAGAGAGAGAGAGAGAGAGAGAGAGAGAGAGAGAGAGAGAGAGAGATGCAGCAGTCAGACAGACAGACAAAGAGAGATGGAAGGAGGTCAAGACAGAGTGAGAGACTGCAGCAGCAGACAGACACAGAGAGAGAGAGCGAGAGAGAGCGAGAGAGAGCGAGAGAGAGAGAGCTAGATGGAGAGCTAAAGAGTGAGACAGTACTAGTCTGCAGCAGTCTGAACTCTCTGTCCCCGACTCTAATCACGTTCACACCGTCTCCTTTCCTCTATCGTCTCCCCCCAGAGCATTCCGGGAGACTCACCTCACACACACACACACATACACAGACACATACGCACAACGAGACACACGTACGCACACACACACACACACACACACACACACACACACATACATACACGAAGAGAGAGTCACGCCACACACACACAATGGCATACACACACACGTACAATGAGACTCATACACACATGCACACACACTTTCCCCGGAGGAAGTGAGCCATACTGGAGACCAAATGGCATCTTTTGAAATCTATCTGTGTGATAAAGATTAACATTAGGATCAGATCGATATCAGCATCCATGCTTCAAACATACTGTACACCATCTGTATCAGCAGCACACATACACATACACACACAAAGGTCTGCACTGCATCACACACATCATCACACCCACAGTATTAGAAATAAAGCAGCCTAAGAGGCAGAGGCTCAGACGCAGAGACACCCCACAGAATGTGAAATTGCAGTTTATCACCATTGTATAAATATGCAGTACACAGACATGCCTTTCTGTCTGTTTGAACATGTTCAGAATCAAATATAATATTTCTGTCTAACTGATTGACTCTATTTAATGATTGAAGAACATGCAGATCACTGCAGAGAGATTGCCCTTTCAAATAGAAAAACTGTACGTGTATTCAAAATCATCAAGGATGATAAAAACACAATGACCTCAACGCCATGTGGTGGAGTGTGATGTGACATGTTGGAACTGCCTGACTTACTCCATTGTGGAAAATCCCAGCCTCAACACGAGTATGACATAAACCAAAAAATGGCAATATCAGACTCAGCCCAGACGTGAACAGAAGTCACCATCACCGCTATTGTCTGAAGACTTAATCTCTTTGTGTTGACTTTACAAAAGATCTGGAAACATTTTAGTAGATGCTATTTTTCACCATATTGGCTTGGGGATTTGAATCAGCAAACCTTTCGGTTGAACCAGCAAACCTGCTGCCCCTCCTCAGTGTGTGAGGGAGCTTGGAGCTATGTTTCACATTTCACATTTAACCACCAGAGCAACATGTGTTTCCTCTGCCTGTGTGTTTACTGTGTGTTACTGTGTGTTACTGTGTGCGTGACTCCTGTCCCAGAAGAGGCTTTTACAGTACTTTAAGGAGCACTTCCGTATCTCCAGGCCTGACGATTAGCCCACAAGTGATGATAAGAAAGAGGGAGGGGGGAGGTGAGTGGATGGAGTGTGGGTGTAGAAGAGAGAGAGGAGTACGAGACAGGGAGAGTGTGTCACAAAGAGAGGGAGTAGAGGAAAAAAGGAATGTGGGTGTAAAACAAAGCGATAGGGAGAGAGAGATGCAAAAATAGAAAGGGAGTGTGGGTGTAAAAGAAAGAGATTGGGGGAGAGAGAGAGAGAGAGAGAGAGAGAGAGAGAGAGAGAGAGAGAGAGAGAGAGAGAGAGAGAGAGAGAGAGAGAGAGAGAGAGAGAGAGAGAGAGAGAGAGAGAGAGAGAGAGAGAGAGAGAGAGAGCGAGAGAGAGAGAGAGAGAGAGAGAGAGAGAGAGAGAGAGAGTGACAGAGTGACAGAGAGACAGAGATAGAATGTACACTTCAAGACCAAGAGTATGTGGACACCTTCTCGTCAAACATCTCATTCCAAAATCATGGAATGATATAACAGCCTCTAGTCTTCTGGGAAGGCTTTCCACTAGATGTTGGAACATTGTTGTGGGGACTTGCTTCCATTAGCCACAAGAGCATTAGTGAGGTCGGGCACTGATGTTGGGCGATTAGGCCTGGCTCGCAGACGGCATTCCAATTCATCCCAAAGGTGTTCGATGGGGTTGAGGTCAGGGCTCTGTGCAGGCCAGTCAAGTTCTTCCACACTGATCTCGACAAACTATTTCTGTATGGACCTCGCTTTGTGCACGGGGGGCATTGTCATGCTGAAATAGGAAAGGGCCTTCCCCAAACTGTTGCCACAAAGTTGGAAGCGCAAAATCGTCTAGAATGTCATTGTATGCTGTAGCATTAAGATTTCCCTTCACTGGAACTACGGAGCCCAAACCATGAAAAACAGCCCCAGACCATTATTCCTCCTCCACTAAACTTTAGAGTTGGCATTAAGCATTCGACCAGGTAGCGTTCTCCTGGCATCCACCAAACCCAGATTCGTCCATCGGACTGCCAGATGGTGAAGCGTTTCCACTGCTCCGGAGTCCAATGGCAGCGAGCTTTACACCACTCCAGCCGACACTTGGCATTGCGCATGGTGATCTTAGGCTGCTCGCCATGGAAACCCATTTCTTGAAGCTCCCGCCGAACAGTTCCGTGCTAACGTTGCTTCCAGAGGCAGTTTGGAACTCGCTAGTGAGTGATGAAACCAAGGACAGACGATTTTTACGCGCTACGCATTTCAGCACTCAGCGGTCCCGTACTGTGAGCTTGTGTGGCATACCACTTCGCGACTGAGCCGTTGTTACTCTTAGACGTTTCAACCTCACAATAACAGCACTTACAGTTGACTGTGGCAGCTCTAGCAGGGCAGAAATTTGATGAACTGACTTGTTGGAAAGGTGGCATCCTACGACGATACCACGTTGAAAGTCACTGAGCTCTTCAGTAAGGCCATTCTACTGCCAATGTTTGTCTATGGAGATTGCATGGCTGTGTGCCTTTATTTTATACACCTGTCAGCAACAGGTCTGGCTGAAATAGCCAAATCCACTAATTTGAAGGGGTGTCCACATTCTTTTGTATATATAGTATGTACAAGAAAGAGGGAGAAAAGTGCCATTATCCAGGCCAGGAACCCTCCTCTGCTCTCCTCTATGTTCTGTGACATTGTATCCAGTATGACTCACGAGCCTGGAAGTTGTCCTGCTCCATCCCCATTCAGCCTGGCGGTCTCACATACACGCACGCACACGTACACATACACACTGCCTGCTGGTGACAGCTTGGCTTTGCTGGTGTACAGGTCACGTTTCCATCCCTCATGGCCAAGAATGGACATGTTCCTTTTCCTCTCCTCTCCCCCTCCCTCCCCCTCATCTTGGAATGGGAACGGGAACTGACTGAAGTGCCTCAGCTATGGATGACCAAATATGGTGCTGCCCACATGAATAAATACTATAGTATAGTATTGTATAAATAATATAGTATTCACTGCAGTGTTTTGCTAACTTTACTGTAGTATTCACTGCAATATTTACAGTTAACTATAGTATGCATACTGTAGTAAAATAAAACGGTAATATATGTTATAGTAATTAATGCGTTTTTGCATATTGTAGGATACTGTAGTATTTACTGTAGTATTTTTGCGGACTGTAGTATACTGCATTATTTACTGTAGTTTTTTTGCAGACTGTAGTATACTGTAGTATTTACTGTAGTGTTTTTGCGGACATTACTGCAGTATTTACTATAATGTTTTATTATTGTTGACATAGAAGTAGAGATTTTCTCCTTGAGGAAACCTACTGGAGAAATACTAAAAGAGCACATTTTCCATGACCTGTAGGTAGGGTCTGCACGGATAGTTAATCGCTTCTGCTCTTTTCTATAACCTGTCGTGCGACTACGAACTTTGGGACTGGTAGGGACATCTCAGGGCTTCATGTCCTCTTTTCTCTCTCTTCTCCATGTACAGTGGCTAGTAAAAGTATACAACCCCTTGGCATTTTTCCTATTTTGTTGCCTTACAACCTGGAATTAAAATAGATTTTTGTGGGCTTTGTATCATTTGATTTACACAACATGCCTACCACTTTGAAGATGCAAAATATTTTTAATGTGAAACAAACAAGAAATAAGACAAAAATAAATAAAAAACTTGAGCGTGCATAACTATTCAGGTCCTTGTCCTGCTGGAAGGTGAACCTCCGTCCCAGTCTCAAATCTCTGGAAGACTGAAACAGGTTTCTCTCAAGAATTTCCCTGTATTTAGCGCCATCCATCATTCCTTCAATTCTGACCAGTTTCCCAGTCCCTGCTGATGAAAAACATTCCCACAGAATGATGCTGCCACCACCATGCTTCACTGTGGGGATGGTGTTCTCGGGGTGATGAGAGGTGTTGGGTTTGCGCCAGACATAGCGTTTTCCTTGATGGCCACTCTTCCGTAAAGCCCAGCTCTGTGGAGTGTACGGCTTAAAGTGGTCCTCTGGACAGATACTCCAATTTAATGGTGCTCTGTGGGATGTTCAAAGTTTCTGATATTTATTTAGAACTCAACCCTGATCTGTACTTCTCCACAACTTTGTCCCTGACCTGTTTGGAGAGCTACTTGGTCTTCATGGTGCCGCTGGCTTGGTGGTGCCCCTTGCTTAGTGGTGTTGCAGACATTTGGGGCCATTCAGAACAGGCGCATATATACTGTGATCATGTGACAGATCATGTGACACTTAGATTGCACACAGGTGGACTTTATTTAACCAATTATGTGACTTATGAATGTAATTGGTTGTACCAGATCTTATTTAGGGGCTTCATAAAAAAGGGGGTGAATACATATGCACACACCACTTTTCCGTTATTTATTTTTTAGATGTTTTTTTAACAAGTTATTTTTTTAATTTCGCTTCACCAATTTTGACTATTTTGTGTATGTCCATTACATGAAATCCAAATAATAAATCAATTTAAATGTAGAGGTTCTAATGCAAAAAAAAAAGGAAAAACGCCAAGGGGGATGAATGCTTTTGCAAGGCACTGTATCTGTCTGGTGAAGGTCAGGTTTGGCAAGGTACAAGGGGGAGGGGTTGGTGGAGTTCTCCTTTTTTCTTTCTCAGCTTGATTTGATTAAAACAAACTTTAATGGATTCAAAATGTAAAGAACCAAAGTAAAAAATAATAAAATTGTGGAGGAGGGGTTGGGTAGAGGATACGAACCCAGTTTAGGGTAAGGGTTTAGGTTTAAGGGGAAGGGTTGGGAATACGATACGAACCGGTTTAGGATAAGGGGACTTGGGGACGGGGTAAATAACTTTATTAAAAATAGAAAGTAGGGGATGGAAACTTGTTCTTCAGGATACTGGGAGGGGAGTGGTTGTTTGTGATTTTTGAGTGGTGGATGAATGGTTGTGGTTATTGTTGATGCTGTTTGTGTTTCCATTGTTCAACAGGAGCAGCAGAGAGGATTACGCATACCGTCTACACATCGATCTGGATCTCAGGTAGGTAAGTAATGCATGTTAAAAGGCCACTCCAGGTAAGTATATATATTTTAAAAGGAGGATTGTGATATGTATTTATTTTTTTACATTCCCAAAAGCTGTTCTTAAAAGCTGGCCGCCTCTGTCCTTCTCCATAGGTGGTTTGAAATGAGTTTGGATAAAATTGTATATCATGTCAGCCTCCAGCATTATTTAGAGTTGAAATCAACTTACAGTGCAGTAAAACTGGCATTTAGGTTCTTAAAATGTCTATTGCAGTGTCCCACTGTCACGCCCTGACTCAAGGGACTCGTATATGTTGAGTCAGGGTGTGTATGTTCTATGTTGTATATTTCTATGTTGATGTTCTAGTATGTCTATTTCTATGTTGGCCGGTGTGGTTCCCAATCAGAGGCAGCTGTCGCTCGTTGTCTCTGATTGGGGACCATACTTAGGCAGCCTTTTGGCACTAATTAGTTGTGGGATCTTGTTCCGTGTGAGGTATGTTGTTTGTCTACCTTGGACTTCACGTTTCGTTTCATTTGTTGTTTTGTCATGGTGTTTATTCAATATAAATAAACATGTATGCATATCATGCTGCGCTTTGGTCCGTCCCGTCTATAAACGATCGTGACAGAAGATCCCACCAAACGAGGACCAAGCAGCGTGTCCAGGAGCAGACAGCCTGGACCTGGGAGGAGATCCTGGACGGTAAGGGATCCTGGACTTAGGAGGAGATTCAGGCCGGGATGGATCGCCGTCCTTGGGAGGAGACAGTGGAGGCGCGGTATAGAGAGGAGCAGCGGCAACGCAGAAGGTGCCGGCCGAGGAAGAAGCCCGAGAGATAGCCAAAATAAAAAGAATTGGGGGGGCTAAAAGGGTGGTTGGTGGAGCCTAGTGTTAGAGCAGAGCCAACTCCCCGTACTCATGCGAGGAAGCGTGTGACTGGGCAGGCTCCGTGTTATGCGGAGCTACGTACTGTGTCACCAGTGTTCCGGCACAGTCCTGTACGTCCTGTGCTAGCACCATGCACGTGTCGTGCGAAGATGGGCATTCAGCCAGGACGGGGTGTGCCGGCTCAACGCTCCTGGTCTCCAGTACGCCTCCTCGGTCCCGCATATCCTGCGCCTGTTCTACGAGCTGTATCGCCAGTGCGCGTGCACAGCCCAGTGCGTCCTGTGCCAGCACCCTGCATGTGTAGTGCGAAAGTGGGCAGCCAGCCAGGACGGGTTGTGCCAGCTCTCCGCTCCAGACCTCCAGTCCGCCTTCGCAGTCCGGTCCGGCCCGTTCCTGCTCCCCGCACCAGACCAGTGGTGGGTGTTCCCAGTCTGGCCCGGCCTGTCCCTGCTCCTCGCACCAAGCCAGTGGTGCGCGTCGCTAGCCCGGTCCGGCCTGTTCCAGTCCCTCGCACCAAGCCAGTGGTGCATGTCGCCAGCCCGGCCCGGCCTGTTCCTGTCCCTCGCACCAAGCCATTGGTGCGCGTCGCCAGACCGGTCTGGCCTGTTCCTGCTCCTCGCACCAAGCCAGTGGTGTGTGTGTCCAGTCCGGCACGGCCCGTGCCTGTCCCACCAGTGCCTGGTCCGGCACCAGTCAGCTGCTCCACTCCGGAGCCAGAGCAGTCCGCTCCACCGGTGCCTGATCCAGCTCCGGTTAGCTGCTCCACTCCGGAGCCAGAGTAATCCGCTCCACCGGGGTACAGTCCAGCTCCGGTCAGCGGCTCCACTCCGGAGCCAGAGCAGTCCGCTCCACCGGTGCCTGATCCAGCTCCAGTCAACGGCTCCACTCCGGAGCCAGAGCAGTTCGATCCACCATCGTCGGGTCCAGCTCCAGTCAGCGGTTCCAGTCCAGACCCAGACGTCAGCCCCTCTCCAGGTTCGGGGTCTCCCACACCAGGGTCCAGACAGGGCTTGGTACTTCGTGGGAGGAAGGAGAGGGGAAGCATCCTGCCATAGCACGCACCCTGCACAAGCACATCATAAGAGAGCAAGACAGTAAGAGACAAGGTAAGAAAGAACCTTCTCTACCCAATGACACTGGGAGTTTTGCAAAGTTACAGGTAACACGCTGATACCAACTCCTGTTCTGTAACCCTCTCACCCAACCTTGTGTCACAGAGGAAGAAGACGTGATGATGGAGCAGAAGGAGGAGGAGAAAATGAAGAGGAAGAAAGAGGTGGAGGAGGAGAGAATGTCTTTAGATGAGACAAAAGATCAGGTAAGTTATTGAGATCGCCCAGTGCCTCTCTCTGTTCATCTTACTCAACTCCTCTCTCTTGCTTTGTACCTCTATTTCTCCTTTAGATCATGAAGATGGAGGAGAAGGGCTACAAGAGGAGAAACACTAAGTCTTCCTCCAATTGAAAGTGCTCCATAAGAAGGAGGAGAAGAGACAGAGGAAAGAACAGAGGTTAAATATTTACCTTCTCCTGAATTCATCCTCTAGGAAGTCTATAAAAAAATCACTGATCCCTAGCCTGGTGGTCCCAGATCTGTACAGTGGGGAAAAAAAGTATTTAGTCAGCCACCAATTGTGCAAGTTCTCCCACTTAAAAAGATGAGAGAGGCCTGTAATTTTCATCATAGGTACACTTCAACTATGACAGACAAATTGAGAATAATAAAATCCAGAAAATCACATTGTAGGATTTTTAATGAATTTATTTGCAAATTATGGTGGAAAATAAGTATTTGGTCACCTACAAACAAGCAAGATTTCTGGCTCTCACAGACCTGTAACTTCTTCTTTAAGAGGCTCCTCTGTCCTCCACTCCTTACCTGTATTAATGGCACCTGTTTGAACTTGTTATCAGTATAAAAGACACCTGTCCACAACCTCAAACAGTCACACTCCAAACTCCACTATGGCCAAGACCAAAGAGCTGTCAAAGGACACCAGAAACAAAATTGTAGACCGGCACCAGGCTGGGAAGACTGAATCTGCAATAGGTAAGCAGCTTGGTTTGAAGAAATCAACTGTGGGAGCAATTATTAGGAAATGGAAGACATACAAGACCACTGATAATCTCCCTCGATCTGGGGCTCCACGCAAGATCTCACCCCATGGGGTCAAAATGATCACAAGAACGGTGAGCAAAAATCCCAGAACCACACGGGGGGACCTAGTGAATGACCTGCAGAGAGCTGGGACCAAAGTAACAAAGCCTACCATCAGTAACACACTATGCCGCCAGGGACTCAAATCCTGCAGTGCCAGACGTGTCCCCCTGCTTAAGCCAGTACATGTCCAGGACGGTCTGAAGTTTGCTAGAGTGCATTTGGATGATCCAGAAAAGGATTGGGAGAATGTCATATGGTCAGATGAAACCAAAATGTAACTTTTTGGTAAAAACTCAACTCATCGTGTTTGGAGGACACAGAATGCTGAGTTGCATCCAAAGAACACCATACCTACTGTGAAGCATGGGGGTGGAAACATCATGCTTTGGGGCTGTTTTTCTGCAAAGGGACCAGGACGACTGATCCGTGTAAAGGAAAGAATGAATGGGGCCATGTATCGTGAGATTTTGAGTGAAAACCTCCTTCCATCAGCAAGGGCATTGAAGATGAAACGTGGCTGGGTCTTTCAGCATGACAATGATCCCAAACACACCGCCCAGGCAACGAAGGAGTGGCTTCGTAAGAAGCATTTCAAGGTCCTGGAGTGGCCTAGCCAGTCTCCAGATCTCAACCCCATAGAAAATCTTTGGAGGGAGTTGAAAGTCCGTGTTGCCCAGCGACAGCCCCAAAACATCACTGCTCTAGAGGAGATCTGCATGGAGGAATGGGCCAAAATACCAGCAACAGTGTGTGAAAACCTTGTGAAGACTTACAGAAAATGTTTTACCTGTGTCATTGCCAACAAAGGGTATATAACAAAGTATTGACCAAATACTTATTTTCCACCATAATTTGCAAATAAATTCATTAAAAATCCTACAATGTGATTTTCTGGATTTTTTTTCTAATTTTGTCTGTCATAGTTGACGTGTACCTATGATAAAAATTACAGGCCTCTCTCATCTTTTTAAGTGGTAGAACTTGCACAATTGGTGGCTGACTAAATACTTTTTTTCCCCACTGTATGTTCTGTCTTGTCAACATCTATGGTTGTTGTTGACAGTGCATTCAGACATCACATACAGGACCAATAGTCCAAGAACCACACACCAAATAAAAATACATTTTGTGACCCAGGAAACAAAACTGCAAAGTTTTGTGAATATGAACACTGTGTGGTTCAAAACTTTAAAAAGATGCACATTAATGAAATATTATAAATCAAAGGTATAATTTCGAAATCATAGCGCATTTTGGATAATTTAATCTAGCAACATTATGAGGTTGCCATGTTACACCTTGGTTACAATTGATACACAAGTTCCGTTGTCCATGCTTGCAGAAAGCAACGTATGTACCAGACCGGAGGAATCCCAAAATAATATCAGATACAAAGCTGTTGAAAGGTGCTAATAGATTTTTCTCAGATGCCAGAACAGCGCTTTATGTAGCTGTTGGGACTTTAGAAATAGTGATATTTGGGAGATTATTTCCTTTTCAAATAACTTAAAGTGAAAGGTTGTAATCTGAATAAAGGGAAAAAGGCCATTATTGAACATTGGGTGAGACAATCTTACTAATTTGCTTGAGAACCAGTTTGGATTTAAGTATAACTTTTGTATGACTGAAGCTTTTAGTGATAGGTCTAATGCTTTAATATTTAATCATTTCTGTCCATTATATAAATAGGCCCGTTCAATTTTGTCTGGCTTTTTTCTAAAAACTGTTCGCTAGGCATAGGCAAGACCATAAGCAAATAGGTAAACTGGGATAATACTAAAGAGTTAATCAGGGTGATTTTTCCACAAATTGACAGGAATTTACCTTTCCATGGAAGGAAGATCTATTTTTGCTAACTTTCTATTAAAATTTGTTGGAGTGAGAACATTTATTTCCTTTGAGATATGTATTACGAGTATATCCACATCACCATCAGACCATTTTATTGGTAAACTACATGGTAATGTAAACATTTAATTTTTTAGTGATCTAATACGTAATATAGCACATTTATCATAATTTGGTTGTAATCCAGAGAGGTTAGAAAATGTATCTAGATCCTCTATGAAGCTGTGGAGGGATTCAAGTTGTGGATTTAAAAGAAAACATGATCTTACTTTCTTTCCCCATTATTTTCTTGTTATTATTTTTAAAAAATTCCAATGTATGCTGCAGGCATTTGTTCCTGTTGATTATAATAAGGACTTCAATGGCTTGAGGACTGACGATTGGGGACCCAATATGACCTAGATTTTATAATATGTTCTATACTTAATTTAGGGCTGGCCTGAATGTAATTTCATAATAATATATGCAATTTAGCAGATGCCTTTATCCAAAGCAACTTACAGTGCAGTGAATGTGTGTGAAAATGTGTATTTTACGTCATCTGACAGGGGCATCACTACCAGAGCCAGCCAGGGATGAGCTCCGGGGGCTCCGAGCATGGGCAGTATGCAGCCAGCCAGGCAACCCATGGCCCCTACGGCCAACTCACCCAGGCACAGCACGCCTCTCTCTTCGCCCCCCAGCCAGCCAGTCTCTGTCAGCTACACCAGCAGCTCGCAGCTCAGAGGTAACCGGTTTGGATTTTGAATGTAAGCGTTATTACAGAGACGTGCTGTCTATGTGAGATTTAAAGCATATAATTTCTGGTAGCCTGGTCCCAGATCTGTTGTCTTGCCAACTCCTATGGTCATTGTTATGCCAAATATGTTTTACAATGCTCAAAGGAGTTTAATTTAATATGCCATTTAGCAGACGCTTTTATCCAAAGCGACTTACTGTCGTGCGTGCATAAATTTTTGTGTATGGGTTGTCCCGGGGATCGAACCCACTACCTTGGCGTTACAAGCGCTGTGCTCTACCAGCTGAGCTACAGAGGACCACAAGACAGTACAAACAGATCTGGGAATAGGCTGTGTATCTGTTGCTATTATGTTTCTCAAGGTGACTGTGTTGAGGTCATTATAAGAATGAGAAGCATAGTGTGTGTGCTGTCTGTGTGTGTGCTTCATTCATAAACCCCTCGTTATGTCCGCTCTGTGTACAGGTGCCTCAACGTTCCAGGCCGTACCTGCCTCACCAGCAGCAGGGCTACACTGCCACTTGACCTCTCAGCCAGTTACCTTACACTTGTGTGTCTGTGTCTACTAATGTCTATGCTGTAGGCCTTACAGTTGTGATTGTGGCATATTACGTATAAGAAGGTTTATGCATAATGGTGCTGGGATGACTTGGTGTACTGACTGTACTACTCACTTACTATTCTCTAGCTCTCCCTGGCAGACAGGGACAGAGAGCGGGACAGGGACTCAGGAGGGCGGTATGGTGCCGGTGGGATCGTCTCTAGAAGGTAATCTTGCCAGAAGGCCAACTCTTCCTCCATGTATTCCCACCCTTCACACCGCTCAGAGTGAGAGAGAGGGGAGAGGGGCTACAAATGGGATAGCCTGGGCTACAGAGACCACGGCAGACAATGTAAACACCACTCACACAACCACAGCAGCAGCAGTCGGAGGCGGAGCAGCAGCCACAACCGGGACAACAGCGACAGGGAGAGAGACAGAGACAGACAGCCACTGCTCCAACAGCTCTGATCCTAGATTCAACTCCAACTCCCACCGTTCCTCCTCCAACAGCCTGTCCACACCTCTGTCCTCCTCCTACCCCTCCTACTCCTCCTCTTCCTCTAAAGACCAGCCCCCACACCCTTGCCTGGAGCCCTACTCAGTGTGCCACGCCCAGCCCAGTTGGGCTGGTTCTGGGGAGAAGGGCTCTGGGTCTGAAAACAAGGACCCCCGATCCCACCACACCACACCACTCTGCCTCCCCTGTGGAGAGGGGAGGAAGAGTCCCACTGTAGTTGCACCAGCCACTCCCTCCTCCTCCACCACCTTCTCTCCCCACGTCCCTACTACAGATGACCAGACTAATCTCCATGGAACATCCCAACCTGGGCCTACTGATCCAAGGACCAGACAGGGGGCGCACACACACACCCCAACAAAGGACAGAGTCAGATAAGAACACCTCACCCTGTTCATGGAAATATTGTAGGGTTCTGATTGTACTGAAACATTGGTGTATTGTTAGCAGGGATTGTGCATTGATGCAAATGTGTGTGTGAAAATCATGAATTCTCTCCTCTTTCCTTCCTGCAGTCATCCCTTCATTCCTCTGGGAAAGACATTGAGATCTCAGACGAGGAACACACCATTACAGCTTTGACCACCCACCACGCCTCCTCCCCCTCTTCATCCCAGGCCCCTTCACACATAAGCACAACACATACACACACACACACACATTCACGCTACACACACCATGACTGCTGCTATTGGACTTATATTGTTACTGCACAACTATTGCACAATTCAACACTTTAAGCTCTCCATAACCCCCCAGCACGTGTAAATACCCTACTGTAAATTTGTTAAATTAAAGCTGAATCAGGTTAGTTATAACTAGGATTGGATTGAAAACTTACAGGAGGGTAGTTCTCCAGGAACAGTGTTGGAGAGCCCTTGTGTACACCATGTGTATCTAGGGCTGGACGATATGGCCAAAATATAATATCACTGTATTTTTCAAATTTTTTACAGTATTTGATGTTTCTGACTAATGAAAGTTCTGAATATGCTTTATGGGTAGTGCATGGCCTAATAATGAACTATTGATTTAATGTAGCCATGCATATGACCAGTAACATAATTAAACTCAAAATATGCTATTCCATTTTTATAATATTTCTTAGGACCTGCCTAAACAAACCAATAATGGATTTCTTTGTGATGGTGTATATTGAATGGATTTTTTTTTAAATCGACACCCACCCACATCGGCGCATCCCTACACCTATATAAAAGGCTTATGCCGGCAAGAAGAATTGGTCTGTTTGAACAGTGGTCATATAAACATTGCCCACATTTTTTTTTTTTTACAGGCAACATACTGTAAATCCTACATGAAAACTGTAATATGTTCCCTGAGGTCTTGGAGATAGAACAGAACCATGTGTATCTGAGGAGAAGGGGGAGACTGGGGGAAGACTAAGGATCTTGATTTGTTGAGTAATATCATTAGCCCCCAGCGAGATAGAAGAGAAGTTAATAAGATAAAAGCACCTCTCCTGTCCTCTGCTACTGTTCTTGTTACTGCCTTTGATGGATGTGTGGAGACTGCAGCCGGGTGGACATTTGGTTGTTGCCAGACTTGCTGCCAGACTTGGGATTGGTTGGAATAACAATAATCCAGGAATAAACAGATAATATACAACATGTAATCCAGAGTGTCATCTACCATAGCCATAAAGTAGACTACAGCACTTGTGTTAAGAAACCATCTAGCTAGCACACTGACTTTTGTATACTCACTAAGTCTAGGGCTCCTAGGTCTAGCTAAATGGTCTGTAACCTGATGTAATGTGTGCATTTATGTGAGAAGTCAAATTATGCGGGCCATGTTGTATGCATGTGCCCCCAGGAGACAGCAACCTTACCTGGGTTCAGGGCCAGCTCTGTCTTGAAAAAGAAAAGGAGAGCCGCACACTCTAGGAGCTCAGATGCAATAATTTAATAACCAACGTTTCGACAGCCAAGCTGTCTTCATCACGCTATAAACCAGCTCTGTCTTGAGATCCTGGTCGACTAGCTCAAACTGATTATTTATGTTCAGTTGACGAACATAAATATATACAAACAGGAAAAACTACAAAAAGGCATGCCCAAACGAACTAGATAACACAAACAAACACTTGCCTAATTGTCCACATCTGTGTGCTTATCAAGGCTTCATAAGACTTCCTAGCAGAGCACCTGACCCGGTTGCTGCTGCCCCTGGGGATGGAGAGTGGAAGTGGTAGTGTAATGTCCAATTATGCTCCTAAACTACCTAACCTATTCCATAACATTTGTTAGATTAGTCCTTAACAGTGTACAAGTATTGTGTAATCTGGTATGGCTCAATATATCACACAACAATATTTACACTTTTACATTTACATTTTAGTCATTTAGCAAATGCTCTTATCGACAGCGATAAAGTTGGACAACCACATACAGTTGAAGTCGGAAGTTTACATACACCTTAGCCAAATACATTTAAACTCAGTTTTTCACAATTCCTGACATTTAATCCTAGTAAAAATTCCCTGTTTTAGGTCAGTTAGGATCACCACTTTATTTTAAGAATGTGAAATGTCAGAATAATAGTAGAGAGAATGATTTATTTCAACTTTTATTTATTTCATCACATTCCCAGGGGGTCAGAAGTTTACATACACTCAATTAGTATTTGGTAGCATTGCCTTTAAATTTTTTAACTTGGGTCAAACATTTCGGGTAGCCTTCCACAAGCTTCCCACAATAAGTTGGGTGAATTTTGGCCCATTCCTCCTGACAGAGCTGGTGTAACCGAGTCAGGTTTTATAGGCCTCCTTGCTCGCACACGCTTTTTCAGTTCTGCCCACACATTTTCTATAGGATTGAGGTCAGGGCTTTGTGATGGCCACTCCAATACCTTGACTTTGTTGTCCTTAAGCCATTTTGCCACAACTTTGGAAGTATGCTTGGGGTCATTGTCCATTTGGAAGAGCCATTTGCAACCAAGCTTTAACTTCCCGACTGATGTCTTGAGATGTTGCTTCAATATATCCACATAATTTTCCTTCCTCATGATGCCATCTATTTTGTGAAGTGCACCAGTCCCTCCTGCAGCAAAGCACCCCCACAGCATGATGCTGCCACCCCCGTGCTTCACGGTTGGGATGGTGTTCTTCGGCTTCCAAGCCTTCCCCTTTTTCCTCCAAACATAACGATGGTCATTATGGCCAAACAGTTATATTTTTGTTTCATCAGACCAGAGGACATTTCTCCAAAAAGTGCGATCTTTGTCCCCATGTGCAGTTGCAAACCGTAGTCTGGCTTTTTTATGGCGGTTTTGGAGCAGTGGCTTCTTACTTGCTGAGCGGCCTTTCAGGTTATGGCGATATTGGACTCGTTTTTACTGTGGATATAGATACTTTTGTACCTATTTCCTCCAGCATCTTCACAAGGTCCTTTGCTGTTGTTCTGGGATTGATTTGCACTTTTCGCACCAAAGTACGTTCATCTCTAGGAGACAGAACGAGTCCTATGATGGCTGCGTGGTCCCATGGTATTAATACTTGCGTACTATTGTTTGTACAGATCAACGTGGTACCTTCAGGCATTTGGAAATTGCTCCCAAGGATGAACCAGACTTGTGGAGGTCTACCATTTTTTTTAAAGTGCGAGTGTTAGTTAATGAAAGGCAAGAAAAAAAAATGTGAGGCCAACTTTGAGTACATAGTGTTGGTGTATGACAGAGAGTATCATAGAATACTAATTTATAGAGGTATATTTAGGTTGTTGTGTTAGCCTATGTGTGTCTATGTGTGTGTTTCCATCTTGAGGGGCCTGCTGTGGACACTGTGTTATGTGTGTGAAGATGGATGGAAATATGGAATAGCAATGTACACATTAGTGTTCATTTTAGGCTGCTGTGTTAATATTCACCTGCTGTATACGGACCTCCTTGTGTATATTTCTTCCAGGACATAAAGATCTGAGGCACTCTGAGGGCAGCAGTCCCCTAACATGTTGTTGTTCCATATAACTGCATTAGGCTGATAAAGATGATGGTAACATGGTGTGACATCTCCATAGCCAACCCCTGACCATCACAAGTTAGCCCATATGACATACTGTCCATACTGTACACATACACACACACTGCACACACTTGAACAAACAAACTGGATTGGACACAGTCACTCTCTCACACATCTCTATTCCCTCATCATACCTTCTTTCCAGAATTAATTGAGAAAAACTATTGTGTTTTACCATATTTGCCATTACAGTTTATATTGACCTAACCAAATGGCTGTAGTCTATACGAAACCCCAATATGGTCTCTCCCCACCCAGATCTGATATTGTTGTTGGAGCCGGTTGTTTTGGGTCAATCTTCTGTGAGACCAATGCCTAAGTAAACCCTTTCTTCTCCTTCCTCTCCCATCAGAATCCATTACCTTAATTTAACCTATCAAGACCATGAATGTCAGCCTTCATTATCATTTACAGCTTATGGTCCTGTGTGGCTCAGTTGGTAGAGCATGGCGCTTGTAATGCCAGGGTTGTTAGTTTGATTCCCACAGGGGACCAGTACAAAACATTTACTCACTACTGTAAATTGCTTTGGATAAAAGCATCTGCTAAATTACTTAAATGTATTTGTGGTAGTGGCTTCATGAACGTGTTGATTGGGTAGTGTAAACGTGTACATGATTAGGTTCACTAAGGCGAAAGTGTGTGAGCTTGCTAACAAGGTTTGATTGACAGACATGACACCACCTGTTGAATGTAAACATCTCTTCAAAACATCCATCTGTCAGTCATGTGACTGTATCACTGTCTTTTTATTTGTGTATGTATCAATCTCCTCTGCTAACCAACCACCCATCTGTCTAGACATATACATCTCTATAGGCTTGTTTTTACATATGGACCTTAATCAAACTTTTGGGAAGGTCCGAGCCTCCAACGTAAGATAACCTAAGATACAGAGAGGTGGTGGGAGAGAGAAAGAGAAAGAAAAATACTTAACCTTCTTACACAAACTTGCTGAATTATTTAGTCGCCTGAGCTAACATCAGGCACCTCACACTGTAAACACGCACAAACGCACGTAAACACACAAACACACACCCCCCCCCCCCCCCCCCCAACACACACACACACATTCACCAGCCCCTCTCAGTGTTATTCTCTGCGAAGATGTGAAAATGTTTTCCACTCCCGGCTGCATCACGTGAGATAACTAGTATGCTGGCTCCTGTAACTACTACTCTGGTAAATACACTACATGACCAAAAGTATGTGGACACCTGCTTGTCGAACATCTCACTTCATGGAAGATGGCTGCTCATTGTTACTCAGGGAGGTTTAGTGAATGCATTGCACTGTGTTTCCAGCCAAGTCTGCTAGTTAAATGAATAGTTTTAAGCTGTGAATAGGCCAGTGTGCATGTGTGTGTCAATGGTCTTGCACTGGGTAATGAATGCATGAGAGTGTGAATGTGTTAGATAGGATTTAGGTACAAATCTATTTCCACGTTTTTGTGATAGATGATGTACAGTATATGTGAGTGGTTATTTTTGATACCAAAAGTAAAATACTAAAGAGATATTTTGAGAAGATGTTCAATAAATTCTGAGCGAAGGTGTCCACGAACCAGACACCTTATTTCTAGTCTCATCATTTCTCCTGTTTTACAGGATACTATTATCTGTTGACGTGGTCCAAGCTGGGACCTGTTACGTTGCTTCCAGAGGCAGTTTGGAACTCGGTAGTGAGTGTTGCAACTGAGGACAGACAATTTTTACGCGCTACACACTTCAACACTCGGCGGTCCCGTTATGTGAGCTTGTGTGGCCTATCACTTCGCGGCTGAGCCGTTGTTGCTCTTAGACATTTCCACTTCAAAATAAAAGCACTTACAGTTTACCGGGGCAGCTGTAGCAGGGCAGAAATTTGACAAACTTACTTTTTGGAAAGGTGGCATCCTATGAAAGTGCCACGTTGAAAGTCACTGAGCAGTAAGGCCAATGTTTGTCTATGGAGATTGCATGGCGTTGTGCTCGATTTTATACACCTGTCAGCAACGGGTGTGGCTGAAATAGCCGAATCCAGTAATTTGAAGGGGCATCCACATACTTTTGTATATATAGTCTATGACTTCATCCCAAATGACACCCTATTACCTACATAGTGCTTTTGACTATATGGGCCCGGGTCAAAAGTAGTGCACTATATAGTGAGTAGGTTGCCATTTGGGACACAGATACTACTCTGGTAAATATTCTCTAGAGGGAAACCAGATCATTATAGTAATAGCAGGCCAGGCCACCATCAGTCATCAGCCAAGGGATTTGTTATTATTATGTTCTCTACTTCTCCCATTTCCCCCCATTATTAGGAACAGCTCAGGTAAGCGAATAAGGAGGGCAGCATGTGACTACACACACACACACACACACACAATAAGATTTCATGGAAACACTGGACACATGAAGAGCTATGTGACAGGAGGTTTGGAGAATCATAACAATAACAATACACATCTCCTGATGACAGCGCAGCAGGCTTTTTGCAGGGTTTAACAACCTCCTTTCACCCCTTCTCCATCCCCCATACTTCCATCCTCCAACGTCTCGATCCCTCCACTCACCCCTCCACTTCTCTATCCCTCCACCATCCACCCCTCCTCACCCTTCCCTTTACCCATCCACTCCTCCTCTCTTCCATCCCTCCTCCCCTCCATCCCCCCACCCTTCCTCCACACCCCCTCCCTCAGCCCCCACACCATAACACGTGTGCCACCTAGCTAAGGGTTTATCAAAATGGTTTTGAATCTATACAATAGCTGCTCTAGCAGAACAATGTGGAGAAAGAATTACGTCTGGTAATAGGATTATAGGATGCCGTCTGAACGGCAGCGCAATCCTGTATGACATACACTGACGCACACAAACGTGGTCCAAGAGTTGGAGGGTTGGAGAGGCTTAGCTCCCGGCTAAGACAAAGGCTACAGATGGCTCCTTTTGCCTTTGTTGGTGTTTGAGTTGGAGAGCTGTGCACGAGCATACACACCCCAACCCCACAAAAATAAATTGACCCTCCTACAAAACACTCACACACACACACACATGCACACACACATTCCAACCCTGTCAAAATCCCCTGTCACACACCAAATCATGCCCACCCCCTCCCCCTTTACCTCACTTCACCCCTACACTACAACAGTGGTTCTCAAAGTGGGGGTCGCGACCCCAGTTTTGGGGGCGTCGCGAGTGTGAAACTGAAAGGTAAAAATACATGTTTTTCATAAATATTTTAATAGGCTACAAAATTATTGTCTCAAACACAGTTGGCGTCTTTATTGTTGACCAATGACTACACTCCGACCAATTTAACACGTCCGTGTGTCTAGTTAGGGATGACACGTTGTGTTACTTTTAACACAATCACTGTGTTGGCACAACATGATTTGTATAAATGTTTTAACACATTTTGTGTCAATTCCTGCAATTAATGTGTTAAAAGCTGAAAACCATACGGCACACCCTAGATGTGTTAGATTATTGACCAATCACATTGTGGATCCGAAGTCTTCATGCATCTATGCCGCGGCCCCACAACCTGGTCCTCACACTCTGACAAATGAAGTGACAACTGACATCCTGGAGTGAGCCTCAGCCAGCCAGCAGGAGGAATACGAAACAAGATAAATGTACTCTTTATCTGAATGAGGTGACCATTTGAGGCTAATGCGGAGCCGACACGGCAACATTTTAGCCTTGATTTATTAAAAGATCAGTGTTTTTACATGCACATTGATTGACTGATTAATCTTATGCTACACAAAGATAAATAACATACATTTATCTAAACTAATCTAATCAGTTAGGTAGATTTTTTGCACCTGTTACTGAAATGGTTGTTCCTGTTTAAATGGCTTAGGTAGTCGCCTCACAACCCTGGCAGTCATTCTGAATGCCGGTTGTCGGTTAATAAAATATAACACTGGCTGGATTCCAATAGGAATTACACTTCACTTTGCAAGCCAGCCTAATGTGACTTGCAGGTAGGGTTGTGAAATTCTGTTAACTTTTCAAAATGTTCAATGATTTCCAGAAATCCCTGTTGGAAACGTCCTGGAAATGGTAGGGAATAAGCAGGAAATCTGGAATCCTTCAACTAGGATCTCTGGGAATTTTGGGAAAGTTGCTGGATTTTGCAACCCTACTTGCAGGCCTGATGTGTCCCTTAAACCAGGGGTTCTCAAACTTTTTAACTCAGGCCCCCCTTCCAGCATTGCACAAGCCACATCTATTTACATTTTACATTTTAGTCATTTAGCAGACGCTCTTATCCAGAGCGACTTACAGTTAGTGAGTGCATACATTTTTTGTTGTTGTGATGAACACAAGCATTGTTCATCACACCCCTGTTGTTGGTAGAGAGAAAAGGTTTAAAGCTTATTTCCTGCAATTTCAACATTTTGTCATGGGGTGCAGAGAAAATGTTATAGTTTTAAAGCACATTTTCTTGCAATTCTATATATTTTGCCATGCCTTGTGTATTCATGTGATATTTTATATCAAACATTACAACAAAATCTACGACCTGAAAAACCTAGCTAAAAATGTTTAGCTGACATGAGCTAGGTGATCTGGACATTTCTGACAAGTCATAAATAGCTCTCTAAGGCAGGGTTTCCCAAACTCGGTCATGGGGCCCCCCCTGGGTGCACGTTTTTGTTGTTGCCCTAGCATTACACCGCTGATTCAAATAACCAACTCATCCTCAAGCTTTGATTATTTGAATCAGCTGTGTAGTGCTTGGGCAAAAAACAAAACGTACACCCAGGGGGGACCCCAGGATGGAGTTTGGAGTACCCTCTTCTAAGGTATGCAATGGCTGACATGGCAAGAAGAAAACTGATGATGCACTACCCAATTTCAAAATAGTACTTTTACAACATTCAAGTTTTGGGAACCACTGCCATAAACCATGAGTTTCAGGCCACTGTGTAAGATTAAAACGAGTCCTCGAAATAAGGCCTTATGAGATATGTAATGTGTTGTCATAAAGAGTAACATTTTTATGATAATATTCACTTAACATTCCGATTCAGAGGGGTTGGGTTTAATGCAAACGACACATTTCGGTTGAATACATTCAGTTTTGCAACTGACTAGATATCCCAATTCCCCTTCGCCTAGAAACTCACTTGGTGATAGCCACAGGACTGAAATGGAACGCATTCAACAACCATGTCTCTTTCACTAACAAATACAGTCATGGGTGGTAACTCTTCAATTCACTCGAAAAGGCAAGACACACTGGGAAATTATATTGGAGGCGTGGCTTAGTGGGGTGGTGCGGACAGCCCATTACATCACTGGGACCGAGTTCCCTGCCATCCAGGACATTTATATCAGGCAGTGTGAAAGGAAAGCCAGGAAAATCGTTAGACTCCAACCACCCAAGCCATAGACTGTTCTCTCTGCTTCGCACGGCAAGCGATACCAATGCATCAAGTCTGACACGAACAGGCTCCTAAACAGCTTCTATGCCATAAGACTGTTAAATAGCTAATTAATAGCTAACAAAATGGCTACACGGACTATCTGAGTTGACCTTTGTCTTTTATTCTTATTTTTGCACTGTCTCTATACACACTCACACAATATGCAGACTAACACTCCAACACACATACAGTGGGGGAAAAAAGTATTTAGTCAGCCACCAATTGTACAAGTTCTCCCACTTAAAAAGATGAGAGAGGCCTGTAATTTTCATCATAGGTACACTTCAACTATGACAGACAAAATGAGATTTTTTGTTCTCCAGAAAATCACATTGTAGGATTTTTAATGAATTTATTTGCAAATTATGGTGGAAAATAAGTATTTGGTCACCTACAAACAAGCAAGATTTCTGGCTCTCACAGACCTGTAACTTCTTATTTAAGAGGCTCCTCTGTCCTCCACTCGTTATCTGTATTAATGGCACCTGTTTGAACTTGTTATCAGTATAAAAGACACCTGTCCACAACCTCAAACAGTCACACTCCAAACTCCACTATGGCCAAGACCAAAGAGCTGTCAAAGGACACCAGAAACAAAATTGTAGACCTGCACCAGGCTGGAAAGACTGAATCTGCAATAGGTAAGCAGCTTGGTTTGAAGAAATTAACTGTGGGAGCAATTATTAGGAAATGGAAGACATACAACACCACTGATAATCTCCCTCGATCTGGGGCTCCACGCAAGATCTCACCCCGTGGGGTCAAAATGATCACAAGAACGATGAGCAAAAATCCCAGAACCACACGGGGGGACCTAGTGAATGACCTGCAGAGAGCTGGGACCAAAGTAACAAAGCCTACCATCAGTAACACACTACGCCGCCAGGGACTCAAATCCTGCAGTGCCAGACGTGTCCCCCTGCTTAAGCCAGTACATGTCCAGGCCCGTCTGAAGTTTGCTAGAGTGCATTTGGATGATCCAGAAGAGGATTGGGAGAATGTCATATGGTCAGATGAAACCAAAATATAACTTTTTGGTAAAAACTCAACTCGTCGTGTTTGGAGGACAAAGAATGCTGAGTTGCATCCAAAGAACACCATACCTACTGTGAAGCATGGGGGTGGAAACATCATGCTTTGGGGCTGTTTTTCTACAAAGGGACCAGGACCTGGAGTGGCCTAGCCAGTCTCCAGATCTCAACCCCATAGAAAATCTTTGGAGGGAGTTGAAAGTCCGTGTTGCCCAGCGACAGCCCCAAAACATCACTGCTCTAGAGGAGATCTGCATGGAGGAATGGGCCAAAATACCAGCAACAGTGTGTGAAAACCTTGTGAAGACTTACAGAAAAAGTTTCACCTGTGTCATTGCCAACAAAGGGTATATAACAAAGTATTGAGAAACTTTTGTTATTGACCAAATACTTATTTTCCACCATAATTTGCAAATAAATTAATAAAAAATCCTACAATGTGATTTTCTGGATTTTTTTCTTCTCTTTTTGTCTGTCATAGTTGACGTGTACCTATGATGCAAATTACAGGCCTCTCATCTTTTTAAGTGGGAGAACTTGCACAATTGGTGGCTGACTAAATACTTTTTTTCCCCACTGTAGTAGGCTTAGCCTATAGAAAGCTGATGGGAGGCCATCACTTTGTTTTCTCGCGCAATTGCATAGCCTATAGAAATGTTGAGCAACATGAGCTCATGGGCTCTCATGAAGTGTTTAATTAGATCTTCGATAACATTTGCATTGATGTCAGAGTGATTAGATGGACAATAGCGTGCTGAGTACCAGGCAGTTAGCAATCTTGGTAGGCTACTAATGACCATCAGCAGCATCAGAGCTTGGAGAAGCCTAATTACCGTGACTAAACGGTCACGTGGAATTTGACTGCCTTCATGACTTGTGACCGCAGGTGTGGCGGTAATACGGTCACCACAACAGCCCTAGTTAGACCATGCAAGAAAGGTATTTCACTGTACTTGAGCATGTGACATTAAAACTTGAAACACTGACCCTAAAACTCAGGACAAGTTCCCTGCAGCAGCTCATCCAAAGTGCAAAACAAATCCATCCCGTTATCCAAAAGGAGGAAAGAGAAAAAAAAACAGAATTCATTAAATCTTGCTTACCTAAGATTTACTTCTGACACTAGCAACCACTGACTACACAATCACATCACACACCCACGCACGCACACACACACACAATACACACACATCTGACCCTAGTAAAGGAAAACTAGAAAAGCTACAGTACCTTATCTAACCCATAGCACACACTGTCAAGACCATAGCACACACAACTGTACACTAATAATCCCTCGCTGTACACTTGTATCCTGTCAACAACAGATATATTCACCTCATCTAATCCATAACACACACTGTACGTAACACTAGGATCCTTCCATTTCTGGCTTCTATCCCTTTATGTCCAGCTAGAACCCAGATTGTGGGTCACTCTGGATGACTGGAGTATCTCATCAATGAGATATGAAAAGGAGAGAGGAGATACAATCACTAGCTGCTAGAGGAGGAAACTGCTGGAAATGATTTATAGTGCCAGAGTAGAGTTTGTAGGTCACAGAACTGAGCTGCTCTTCTCTCCTTGTTTGACCTTGATGGGCTGGATGCAGTCCAGATCAGACCAGACCGGTGGGCGCACACACAAACAAGCACACAAATGTTTACGATCACAATGCCCTGGCATCACACCACCCCACAGACACACTTCCATCAAGCCGGTGGAGGAAGCTTAGCACACACAGACACACACACACACACACAGGCCCTCCTGCCAGTGTTCTGCTGCCTCTCCACATCTCCGTATCCCAGCCTCATCATCATCATCCCAATCACCAGAGCACCACTCATTTCATGATGCATCCTGCCACACACACACACACACAGACACACATGCTGCTTCCTGCCACATCCATCCATCACTCATCAATCCCATCCCTCCAGTATAACTTTTTGAGGATCTGGGGACCCATGCCAAATCTTTTCAGTCTCCTGAGGGGGAAAAGGTGTTGTCGTGCCCTCTTCACGACTCTCCTGGTGTGTTTGGACCATGATAGTTTGTTGGTGATGTGGACACCAAGGAACGTGAAACTCTCTACCCGCTCCACTACAACCCCGTCGATGTTAATGGGGCCTGTTCGGCCCACCTTTTCCAGTAATCCATGATCAGCTCCTTTGTCTTGCTCACATTGAGGGAGAGGTTGTTGTCCTGGCACCACACTGCCAGGTCTCTGACCTCCTCCCTATAGGCTGTCTCATCGTTGTCGGTGATCAGGCCTACCACTGTTGTGTCATCAGCAAACTTAATAATGGTGTTGGAGTCGTGTTTGGCCATACAGTCATGGGTGAACAGGGAGTACAGGAGGGGACTAAGCACGCATCCCTGAGGGGCCCCAGTGTTGAGGATCAGCGTGACAGATATGTTGTTGCCTACCCTTACCACCTGGGGGTGGCCCATCAGGAAGTCCAGGATCCAGTTGCAGAGGGAGGTGTTTAGTCCCAGGGTCCTTAGCTTAGTGATGAGCTTTGTGGGCACTATGGTGTTGACCACTGAGCTGTAGTCAATTAACAGCATTCTCACATAGGTGTTCCTTTTGTCCAGGTGGGAAAGGGCAGTGTGGAGTGCGATTGAGATTGCGTCATCTGTGGATCTGTTGGGGCGGTATGTGAAATAGAGTGGGTCTAGGGTTTCCGGGATGATGGTGTTGATGTGAGCCATGACCAGCCTTTCAAAGCACTTCATGGCTACCGACGTGAGTGCTACGGGGCGGTAATCATTTAGGCAGGTTACCTTCGCTTCCTTGGGCACAGGGACTATGGTGGTCTGCTTGAAAGATATGGGTATTACAGACTCGGTCAGGGAGAGGTTGAAAATGTCAGTGAAGACACTTGCCAGTTGGTCCTTGCATGCTTTGAGTACACGTCCTGGTAATCCATCTGGCCCCGCGGCTTTGTGAATGTTGACCTGTTTAAAGGTCTTGCTCACATCGGCTACCGAGAGCGTGATCACACAGTCGTCCGGAACAGCTGGTGCTCTCATGCATGCTTCAGTGTTGCATAAATGTAATTTAGCTCGTCTGGTAGGCTCGCGTCAATGGGCAGCTCACGGCTGGGTTTCCCTTTGTAGTCTGTAATAGTTTTCAAGCCCTGCCACATCTGACGAGCGTCAGAGCCGGTGTAGTAGGATTCAATCTTAATCCTTTATTGACGCTTTGCCTGTTTGATGGTTCATCTGAGGGAGTAGGGGGATTTCTTATAAGCGTCCGTATTAGTGTCCCGCTCCTTGACAGCGGCAGCTCTACCCTTTAGCTCGATGCATATGTTGCCTGTAATCCATGGCTTCTGGTTGGGATATGTACGTACGGTCACTTTGGGGATGACGTCGTCGATGCACTAATTGATGAAGCAGGTGACTGAGGTGGTATATTCCTCAATTCCATTGGATGAATCCCGGCTGTGCCGGTCTTGACACCTTAATACTGCCATAAATTAGAGAAAGGAGAATCTATCTCTGGCCCTGTAGTGTGGTGAAAGGAATGTCCTTTGTTTCTGAGACTTTTGCCGCCCAAATACTTCATCATCCAACAATGAACATTGGGACAATATATTTCAACATCCAAACGTTGGGAATGATGAGAAATGAAATATGGAAAAATGTTGTGATGTCATTAAAAATGGTATAAAGGCATTATAATGAAAACATTGTGACTTGAAGAGCTTTTACACTGTGTATATCAGGTTTACATCCTTTACCTTGGGTAGAAAATATCAAGGAGGAAGACAATGTTTCCGTGAAGATAGGAATGTGATTTTAGCTTTCTAACAAAATCATAGTGATGATAATACTTTTGCCTCGTAACTAGCCACGCCCAAGGGAGCTCAGAGAGTGTGTCAGTATGACGGAAACTCCCCTCTTTACCATAGTGCATAAAAGACTGAGATAAGAATTATCAGATCAGACTAGAAGGACCTCAAGCTGCAGCTGTTGTCCATATTGGTCCCGACCCTGAAAATCAACATGAGGTGAAGACGACAAAGTTGCCTCCACTAACAATCAATGTTACGACTGAGTAGCTGTTCTAAGTACTGTATCTAAGAAGGTGAATTTAAGTGGGACCATTCTGTTACTCTCTTCAAACCATTGTCTACTACACTGCTCTCACCACCCCACAGGGGATCATCGACACGGCTGATTAGCCGCCCTCAGAAGACCACTTCCAGAAAGAGTGAAAGTAAACAGATGACTAAAAAGAAGGACATTGTGACCTCTTGTGGACAATCTGCCTTACATCCGAGCCTTTCATCTAAAATGCCATCCGAAAAGAGAAGGCCTGGGTCCAACAGAGACGACGAAGACAAACAAGTAAATACATGCATTACTTCTTACCAAATGGGCGGCAGTTCTGGCAAAGTATTAGGATTACTATGAGCTTAGGTCCATGTGTATCCAAGTGTCTCTCTCTCTCTCTCTCTCTCGCTCTCTCTCTCTCTCTCTCTCTCTCTCTCTCTCTCTCTCTCTCTCTCTCTCTCTCTCTCTCTCTCTCTCTCTCTCTCTCTCTCTCTCTCTCTCTCTCTCTCTCTCTCTCTCTTTAACTCGCCATCTTTTGTAACAAGTGTCATATTGTGTTTTCATTGTATTAAGTTTCTAATCCCTACCTACGTATACTGTGTATGTGTTCGTATCTTGTGTTATCATTTTTTCTTTTTTTTTTTTTTTTTTTTTTGGGGGGGTAGATCAGCTTAATATTGCAGATAGATTGTAACTTCTATCAATGTAATTGTCTGCATCACTTCCAATCCCCCATGTTTTTTATATATACAGTGAGGGAAAAAAGTATTTGATCCCCTGCTGATTTTGTACGTTTGTCCACTGACAAAGACATGATCAGTCTATAATTTTAATGGTAAAAAATCCAGAAAAACGCATGTCAAAAATGTTATAAATTGATTTGCATTTTAATGAGGGAAATAAGTATTTGACCCCTCTGCAAAACATGACTTAGTACTTGGTGGCAAAACCCTTGTTGGCAATCACAGAGGTCAGACGTTTCTTGTAGTTGGCCACCAGGTTTGCACACATCTCAGGAGGGATTTTGTCCCACTCCTCTTTGCAGATCTTCTTCAAGTCATTAAGCTTTCGAGGCTGACGTTTGGCAACTCGAACCTTCAGCTCCCTCCACAGATTTTCTATGGGATTAAGGTCTGGAGACTGGCTAGGCCACTCCAGGACCTTAATGTGCTTCTTCTTGAGCCACTCCTTTGTTGCCTTGGCCGTGTGTTTTGGGTCATTATCATGCTGGAATACCCATCCACGACCATTTTCAATGCCCTGGCTGGGTGAAGGAGGTTCTCACCCAAGATTTGACGGTACATGGCCCTGTCCATCATCCCATTGATGCGGTGGTTGTCCTGTCCCCTTAGCAGAAACCCCCCCCCCCCCCCCAAAGCATAATGTTTCCACCTCCATGTTTGATGGTGGGGATGGTGTTCTTGGGGTAATAGGCAGCATTCCTCCTCCTCCAAACACAACGAGTTGAGTTGATGCCAAAGAGCTCGATTTTGGTCTCATCTGACCACAACACTTTCACCCAGTTCTCCTCTGAATCATTCAGATGTTCATTGGCAAACTTCAGACGGGCCTGTATATGTGCTTTCTTGAGCAGGGGGACCTTGCAGGCACTGCAGGATTTCAGTCCTTCACGGTGTAGTGTGTTACCAATTGTTTTCTTGGTGACTATGGTCCCAGCTGCCTTGAGATCATTGACAAGATCCTCCCGTGTAGTTCTGGGCTGATTCCTCACCGTTCTCATGATCATTGCAACTCCACGAGGTGAGATCTTGCATGGAGCCCCAAGTCAAGGGGGATTGACAGTTCTTTTGTGTTTCTTCCATTTGCGAATAATCGCACCAACTGTTGTCACCTTCTCACCAAGCTGCTTGCCGATGGTCTTGTAGCCCATTCCAGCCTTGTGTAGGTCTACAATCTTGTCCCTGACATCCTTGGAGAGCTCTTTGGTCTTGGCCATGGTGGAGAGTTGGGAATCTGATTGATTGATTGATTGCTTCTGTGGACAGGTGTCTTTTATACAGGTAACAAACTGAGATTAGGAGCACTCCCTTTAAGAGTGTGCTCCTAATCTCAGCTCATTACCTGTATAAAAGACACCTGGGAGCCATAAATCTTTCTGATTGAGAGGGGGTCAAATACTTATTTCCCTCATTAAAATGCAAATCAATTTATAACATTTTTGACATGCGTTTTTCTGGATTTCTTTGTTGTTATTCTGTCTCTCACTGTTCAAATAAATCTACCATTAAAATTATAGACTGATAATTTCTTTGTCAGTGGGCAAACGTACAAAATCAGCAGGGGATCAAATACTTTTTTTGCACACACTTATTTTGTACGTTTGTCCACTGACAAAGACATGATCAGTCTATAATTTTAATGGTAGGTTTATTTGAACATTGAGAGACAGAATAACAACAAAAAAATCCAGAGAAACGCATGTCAAAAATGTTATAAATTGATTTGCATTTTAATGAGGGAAATAAGTATTTGACCCCTCTGCAAAACATGACTTAGTACTTGGTGGCAAAACCCTTGTTGGCAATCACAGAGGTCAGACGTTTCTTGTAGTTGGCCACCAGGTTTGCACACATCTCAGGAAGGATTTTGTCCCACTCCTCTTTGCAGATCTTCTCCAAGTCATTAAGGTTTCGAGGCTGACGTTTGGCAACTCGAACCTTCAGCTCCCTCCACAGATTTTCTATGGGATTAAGGTCTGGAGACTGGCTAGGCCACTCCAGGACCTTAATGTGCTTCTTCTTGAGCCACTCCTTTGTTGCCTTGGCCGTGTGTTTTGGGTCATTGTCATGCTGGAATACCCATCCACGACCATTTTCAATGCCCTGGCTGAGTGAAGGAGGTTCTCACCCAAGATTTGACGGTACATGGCTCTGTCCATCATCCCATTGATGCGGTGAAGTTGTCCTGTCCCCTTAGCAGAACCCCCCCCCCCCAAAGCATAATGTTTCCACCTCCATGTTTGATGGTGGGGATGGTGTTCTTGGGGTAATAGGCAGCATTCCTCCTCCTCCAAACACAACGAGTTGAGTTGATGCCAAAGAGCTCGATTTTGATCTCATCTGACCACAACACTTTCACCCAGTTCTCCTCTGGACACAGTATGCTTACATTATTATTTATCTTGTTATTATTTGTTGTTATTTGTTATTAGTCCCATCCTTCAACTCCATTCAATACCTCCCATCTATCTCTTAACACCATCCATATAGGATTTCTATTTGCCATATATATTTCAACCGTACTGTGATGTTTTACAAAAGTTCTGAACCTTTCTATTCTCATTGCTTCTACAGATTGTGAATAAATAAAAATAAAAAAATCCCTCACTGTATATATAAAAAACATGGGGGATTGGAAGTGATGCAGACAATTACATTGATAGAAGTTACAATCTATCTAATCAATATTATATTATCTATCTAATCAATATTATATTATTGATCAATTGACTATTACTTTTCAGATCACCCAGTAATGCTATCTGCAAGGTTAGCTCCAGGTAAATATTGCAATCCTTTAGCCATTCCTGGACCTGTGTCCAAAAACAAGCTACAAATGGACAGAACCAAAACAAATGATCTAATGATTCTGTCTCTTCACAGCAACATCTGCAGAGCTGGGAAGATTGTATCCCCCATATAAATAACATTCTATTGGTAGCAAGAATTGTATATAATAATTTAAATTGAAAGATTCTAAGTTTTGAATCCGGTGTCGTTTTGCGTGTCAGTTCATAAACACTATTACATTTACATTTACATTTACATCATTTAGCAGACGCTCTTATCCAGAGCAACTTACAGTTAGTGAATACATATTTTTTTATACTGGCCCCCCGTGGGAATCCAACCCACAACCCTGGCGTTGCAAACGCCATGTTCTATCAACTGAGCTACATCACTGCCAGCCATTCCCTCCCCTACCCTGGACGACGCTGGGCCAATTGTGCGTCGCCCATGAGTCTCCCGGTCGCGGCCGGCTGCGACAGAGCCTGGATGCCATGGGATCGGTACGTCAAAAATCTCTTCCCAACTATTTTGCAATCTATATGGGACGGCTGTCAATCCTTTGGTCCTTAAGTGAAACTGATATACTTTTTATTTATCACAGTTTTCCTTAACCAATTATGTTCTTTAACGCAAGGCCGACAGACAAGTTCCTTACTTTCTCCCCCTTCTACTTTCCTCTTCCACTTTTGCGGTAAGGCTGCAATTATTTGGTTGTAATTTTGGGTAGAGCAGACATTTCCATATGTTTTTGTTTTTGCATAACTCCACCAGTCCTACCGATGATATCATTTACGAAGATTATACCTTTTTTAAACATTCTGTCAAAAAATTAAGTTTTTTTGTCAATTAGTATATTTGAATTTAATCACAATATTTGTTGCATTATTTGTTCTGTCGTTTCTGGAGGATTAAATTTAAATTGCAACCAACTTTCTATGGCTTGTTTTAGAAATAGTGATATTTGGAAGATTATTTCCTTTTCAAATAACTGAAAATGAGTTGTTGTAATCTGAATAAAGGGGAAAAGGCCTTTCTTGAACATTGGGTGAGACAATCTTACTAATTTGCTTGAGAACCAGTTTGGATTTACGTATAACTTTTGTATGACTGAAGCTTTTAGTGATAGGTCTAATGCTTTAATATTTTATAATTTCTGTCCTCCGAATTCATATTAATTATTATTGTCTGGCTTGCCGTTCCAAATAAAATTGAATATTTTTTTCTCATATAACTTTTAAAAAACTGTTCGCTAGGCGTAGGCAAGACCATAAGCAAATAGGTAAACTGGGTAAATACTAAAGAGTTAATCAGGGTGATTTTTCCACAAATTGACAGGTATTTTCCTTTCCATGGTAGTAAGATCTTATCTATTTTTGCTAACTTTCTTTTAAATGTATTGAAGTGAGATCATTTATTTCCTTTGGGATAGGTATTCCGAGTATATCCACATCACCATCAGACCATTTTATTGGTAAACTACATGGTAATGTACATTTTTTATTTTTTAGTGATCCAATACGTAATATAGTACATTTGTCATAATTTGGTTGTAATCCAGAGAGGTTAGAAAATATATCTAGATCCTCTATGAGGCTGTGGAGGGATTCTAGTTGTGGATTTAAAAGAAAACATGAATCATCAGCGTACAATGACACCTTTGTTTTTAAGCCCCGGATTTCTAATCCTCTGATTAGTTCTAATCCATTTTTAATTAGTTAGTAAATAAATAATTAAATCAATTTGTGTGATACAGAATGATCAGTAAGACCCGGGTTCGTGCAGACTTAAAGAGCCTATGACTTTCAGAATGAGACTGATATGAGGTAAATGATTAATAAATGACTGTTAAATTATAAGAGATATCTAGATATCTTTAGAGTTAATTCGAGAAACGGTATCTCGTTAAACAACTTTTCCCGTGGTGCCCCAAATTCCTAATGAGTTAATTGTTACATGATTAATTTAATCTAGTAACAATTAAACATAGTAGGTAATAATTCAATAAATAATGGTCATCACACTAATGAAAGGCACGTCACGACACCGTCCACTAGGAGCGCCGTTTCTGGATGAGCATTTTCTTGTTTGCTTGTGGCCTTATACGGCTTGTTGCGTGTGGTCTTAGTGCCTGGATCGGTTTGTGGTGTTAATTATACGGCTACGAATAATATAGATGAGAACTCTCTTGGTAGATATTGTGGTCTACAGCTTATCATGAGATACTCTACTTTAGGCGAGCAATACCTTGAGACTTCTTTAATGTTAGACACTAGCTGTTATTGACAAATAGACACACACCCCCGCCCCTCGTCTTACCAGACATAGCTTCTCTGACCTGCCGATGCACAGACAACCCAGCAGCTCTATTATTATCCGTGTCGTCGTTCAGCCAGGACTCTGTGAAACATATTATATTACAGTTTTTAATGTCCCGTTGGTAGGATAGTCTTACAGTTTTTCTCGATTGCTAAGACACATTTCTTGAAAGCTGCTCTCCTTTTCTCTTAACTGTGAACACAAAACCCAATTTTCAAGCTACATTCACAAAACCTCAGACTCTTCTTGCAAAACCAAACTTTCACCTCAAAACAGTTCAATCTGTGCTCAAAACTGAACTATGTTGTCAAATCGTGCCCCGAGTCAATCAAAATTAAAAACACTACTGAACAGTCACTAAACACTACGTAGAAAAATAGAAAACACAATGCTCAGGACATGAAGCTGGATAAATAAATGTTTATTGTTCACTGTAGGCTAAATGCATGTTGCAAAAAAAAAAAAAACGGTGCATTTAGCACTTGTACAAAAAGACAAAACAGAAATCTTGTGCATTTACATGTAGCACTTGTAAAAACAAACAGAAATCTTATGCGTTTGCCACTTGTGTACAGTAAGCCCATGTAAAAATAAAGTACAAAAATATACAAATAAGTGCATTACTCAGCCACAGCATCATGTCTCCGTACTGGGTCAGGCCACAGGACTTCATCCACATCACAGGCCACATTTTGTCTGGCCAGGCAACGGGGGAAAAAAACCCTGGCATGCCGTATCCAGGCTTGGCATGCCTCCACACCTATGTCACCACAGGCAAGTCCCATGGCTTGCAGGAGATTTACCCTGGTGTAAGGTTGGCGTTCATATACCTTCCACCGCCATGAGGAGAAGAATTCCTCAATGGGGTTTAGGAAAGGGGAGTACGGTGGAAGGCAAAGATTGATAAAACCTTGGTTCATATTGTACCACTCTCTAACCTGGAGGGCTCTGTGAAAACTCACATTGTCCCAAACAACAACATAGATGGGATGCTCATCCTGCTGCCCTAACAAAGCATCTCGCATGTGATTGAGGAAAATGAGGAGCTGGTGATTGTTGTAGGGCCCCAGGTTGGCATGATGGTGGACAACCCCATGATTGCTGATGGCAGCACATAATGTGACATTGCCACCACGCTGCCCAGGAACACCAACAATGGCCCGATGGCCAATCACATTACGGCCTCTCCTTCTCCTTTTGGTGAGATTAAACCCAGCTTCATCCATGTAGATGTATTGATGGGGTCTTTCCATTGCATCCAGTTGAAAAACCCTCTGTAGAAATAGATATAGTTTTGTAAGTGATACGGAAAAAGTGATTTAGGCCACTACAGTAAATCACTACTTAGAGTAATCAACATTGAATGTATCTGGATATATGCCAACCTGTACATACTGGAATCTTTGCTCTTTGACTCTGTCTGAGTTGCGATCAAAGGGCACTCTGTATAGCTGTTTCATGCGCAGTCTGTTGCGCTTGAGGACACGATCAACAGTAGAGAGGCTGACACTGTTGATACCCTCAAAATTTAAATGGTCCTCAATGATCTTCTGCTGAATTTCGCTCAGTTTAATGGCATTGTTCTCACGGACCATATCAACAATTAGGGTCTATTGGTGTGGGGAGAACATACCTGTCCTCCCACCCCCATGTGGCAGTCTTTCAATTCTACAAAAAGAGAACATGGAGTTACAAAAAATATACATGGAATACTAGGCCTACAAACAGTTAGACCAACCCTCCATTACAATACTACAGTACATTGGTACAGTGATGTACTGAAACATATATTTACTTACAGTATACTGTGGTACAGTATATAGTATGTCATACAGTAATTGCTGTCAACATTTACATACTGTACTATAATGTCAAAAAAAGGTAATTACCTGTTCTCTTCTCTAAATCTTCGGATTATGGTGGACACAGTGAATCTACTGATGTTTGGTTGTACCCTTTGTCCAGCCTCCCTCATGCTCATACCATGGACAAGAACATGGTCAATCACAGTAGCTCTGATTTCATCAGATATTACTGTTCTTTGTCTTCGCTGACCACCTCAACCACCTCGACCTCCTCTCACACGAACTCTTCCTCTCAGATTTCTATCCATTGTAGGGCCTCACAAACCAGTGCTCTCTGAACTGGCTCACTGTATATGTTCCCTCACATCATTAGCCACAAGTGTGATCAATTTTGAGTTGTTGTGTTCAAGTGGTGACACCTGTGCTCTAATTGTGTTTGACTTTTGTCACCTGTGCTCACCATTATGCAGCACGGGTGCATCACAATGAAAATGTGTTGGCAAGTTATGTCTAAACAAGTGAAAAGTGCTTATGGTTTTGCCAAAAGAGTGATTGATTCAATCAGTGGGTTCAGGCAACTGAGCATTTGGTTCAGACAATAGGGTTTAGTGTTTTAGCAATTGAGAAAAACTGTAATAGTAGATCATCCATTTTGTTTTCCAATGATTGCACGTTGGCCAACAGAACGGATGGTAGTGGAGGTTTACTCACTCGCCTACGAATTCTCAGAAGAATTCCATATATAGGAATCTTCATGGAGGAGTTTCCATAATATACAGTGCATTCGGAAAGTATTCAGACCCCTTGACTTTTTCCACATTTTATTACGTTACAGCCTTATTCTAAAATTGATTCAATCGTTTTTTTTCCCTCATCAATCTACACACAATACCCCATAATGACAAAGCAAAAACAGGTTTTAAGAAATGTTTGCAACTTTATTAAAAATAAAACCCTGAAAAAGTATTCAGACCCTTTACTCAGTACTTTGTTGAAGCACCTTTGGCAACGATTACAGCCTTGAGTCTTCTTCGGTATGACGCTACAAGTTTGGTAATTAATTTGCATTTTATTGCATGACATAAGTATTTGATCACCTACCAACTAGTAAGAATTCCGGCTCTCACAGACCTGTTAGTTTTTCTTTAAGAAGCCCTCCTGTTCTCCACTCATTACCTGTATTAACTGCACCTGTTTGAACTCGTTACCTGTATAAAAGACACCTGTCCACACACTCACTCAAACAGATGCCAACCTCTCCACAATGGCCAAGACCAGAGAGATGTGTAAGGACATCAGGGATAAAATTGTAGACCTGCACAAGGCAGGGATGGGCTACAGGACAATAGGCAAGCAGCTTGGTGAGAAGGCAACAACTGTTGGCGCAATATTAGAAAATGGAAGAAGTTCAAGATGACGGTCAATCACCCTCGGTCTGGGGCTCCATGAAAGATCTCACCTCGTGGGGCATCAATGATCATGAGGAAGGTGAGGGATCAGCCCAGAACTACACGGCAGGACCTGGTCAATGACCTGAAGAGAGCTGGGACCACAGTCTCAAAGAAAACCATTAGTAACACACTACGCCATCATGGATTAAAATCCTGCAGCGCACGTAAGCTCCCCCTCCGTCTGAAGTTTGCCAATGACCATCTGGATGATCCAGAGGAGGAATGGGAGAAGGTCATGTGGTCTGATGAGACAAAAATAGAGCTTTTTGGTCTAAACTCCACTCGCCGTGTTTGGAGGAAGAAGAAGGATGAGTACAACCCCAAGAACACCATCCCAACCGTGAAGCATGGAGGTGGAAACATCATTCTTTGGGGATGCTTTTCTGCAAAAGGGACAGGACGACTGCACCGTATTGAGGGGAGGATGGATGGGGCCATGTATCGCGAGATCTTGGCCAACAGCCTCCTTCCCTCAGTAAGAGCATTGAAGATGGGTCGTGGCTGGGTCTTCCAGCATGACAACGACCCGAAACACACAGCCAGGGCAACTAAGGAGTGGCTCCGTAAGAAGCATCTCAAGGTCCTGGAGTGGCCTAGCCAGTCTCCAGACCTGAACCCAATAGAAAATCTTTGGAGGGAGCTGAAAGTCCGTATTGCCCAGCGACAGCCCCGAAACCTGAAGGATCTGGAGAAGGTCTGTATGGAGGAGTGGGCCAAAATCCCTGCTGCAGTGTGTGCAAACCTGGTCAAGACCTACAGGAAACGTATGATCTCTGTAATTGCAAACAAAGGTTTTTCTGATGTATCAAATACTTATGTCATGCAATAAAATGCAAATGAATTACTTAAAAATCATACAATGTGATTTTCTGGATTTTTGTTTTAGATTCCGTCTCTCACAGTTGAAGTGTACCTATGATAAAAATTACAGACCTCTACATGCTTTGTAAGTAGGAAAACCTGCAAAATCTGCAGTGTATCAAATACTTGTTCTCCCCCACTGTATGTGCAATTACCTAACACAACTCCCTCTATTAATAGCTAAGTATCTAGAGTCTAGACGAAAGACGTTCCTCAAGGTTGTATACAGTATCTCGCTCTCGCTCTTTCTCTCTCTTTCTTTCTCTCTCTCTCTTTCTCTCTCTGTCTCTCTCTGTCTCACACACTCACACATTGTCACACCCTGGCTCTGGGACTCTATATGTTGAGCCAGGGTGTGTTCATTCTATGTGTTCTGTTTCTATGTTGGGAGTTCTAGTTTGTTTATTTCTATGTTGGCCTGAGTGACTCCCAATCAGAGGCAACGAGTGTCAGCTTGGCTGGTTGTCTCTGATTGGGAGCCATATTTAAACTGTCGGTTTTCCCTTAGTGTTTGTGGGATCTTGTTCCAGTTGGTTGTGTTTAGACTTAGGACGTCACGGTATCGTTTGTTGTTTTGTTATTCGTGTGTGCACTTTAATTAAATAAAGTATGTTCGCTCAACACGCTGTGCCTTGGTCTACTCGATACGACGATCGTGACAGAAGATCCCACCATACAAGGACCAAGCAGCATGTCCAGGAGCAGGCAGACTGGACATGGGAGGAAGCGCCGGGTAAGGAGATGGAGAGGTTGGCGATGGCCCAGGTGGGCAAATCGTGGTCCTGGGAGGACATGCTCGGGGGCAAAGGGCCATGGGCTAGGATTAAGGCCCTGGCGAGAGAGGAGCAACGGCGTCAACAGTGTCGTCGTCGGACGGACGAGAGGCAACCCCCAAAAAATTTTAGGGGGGGGCACACGGCATGGGCGACTGGGCAGCAGGAGGCTGCCACAGGGCGATTTGGAGAGGAGGCCACCGGGTTTGGGGGGCCAGAAGGCAGGTTGGCGGAGCCTGGATGGAGAGCGGAACCAACTTCCCGTACTCAGGCATGGCATCATGGGACGGGGCAGGTCTCGCGGTATGCGGAGCGGCGTACTGTGCCACGAGTGGTCCGGCATAGTCCGGTACGTCCTGTGCGAGCACCCCGCACGTGTCGTGCGAAGGTGGGTATGCAGCCAGGACGGAGTGTGCCGGCTCAACGCTCGTGGTCTCCAATGCCTCTCCGCGGTCCCGGATATCCTGCGCCAGTGTCACGTGCTGTTATGCCAGTACGGGTACACAGCCCTGTGCGTCCTGTGCGGATGCCTCACACCGAGTGTGTGAAGGTAGGCATTCAGCCAGGACGGGTTGTGGCCGCTCTTCACTCCAGGTCTCCTGTCCGTTTCCACAGCCCGGTCCGGCCTGTTCCTGCTCCTCGCACCAAGCCTATGGTGCGCATCGCCAGCCCGGCCCGGCCTGTTCCTGCCCCTCGCACCAAGCCTACGGTGTGCATCGCCAGCCCGGCCCGGCCTGTTCCTGCCCCTCGCACCAAGCCTACGGTGTGCGTCGCCAGCCCGGCCCGGCCTGTTCCTGCCCCTCGCACCAAGCCTACGGTGCGCATCGCCAGCCCGGCCCGGCCTGTTCCTGCCACTCGCACCAAGCCTACGGTGTGCGTCGCCAGCCCGGCCCGGCCTGTTCCTGCCACTCGCACCAAGCCTACGGTGCGCGTCGCCAGCCCGGCCCGGCCCGTTCCTGCTACTCGCACCAAGCCAGGGGTGCGAGTCGTCAGCCTGGTCCAGCCCGTTCCTGCTACTCGCACCAAGCCAGGGGTGCGAGTCGTCAGCCTGGTAAAGCCCGTTGCTGCTCCACGCACCAAGCCAGGGGTGCGAGTCGTCAGTCTGGTGAGGCCCGTTCCGGCTCCACGCACCAAGCCAGGGGTGCGCATCGTCAGCCCGGTCCGGCCCGTTGCTGCTCCACGCACCAAGCCAGGGGTGCGAGTCGTCAGCCTGGTAAGGCCCGTTCGTGCTCTACGCACCAAGCCAGGGGTGCGTATCGTCAGCCCGGTCCGGTCCGTTCCTGCTCCACGCACCAAGCCAGGGGTGCGTATCGTCAGCCCGGTCTGGCCCGTTGCTGCTCCACGCACCAAGCCAGGGGTGCGCATCGTCAGCCCGGTCCGGTCCGTTCCTGCCTCACGCACCAAGCCAGGGGTGCGCGTCGTCAGTCCGGCACAACCCGTGCCTGGGTCACCGGTGCCTAATCAGGTACCGGTCAACTGCTCCACAACGGAGCTGAAGCTAACCGCTCCTGCTACGTCCAGTTCAGCTCCAGCCAGCGGGGCCAGACCGGACCAGGGGCGCTATGGGGGGATTATTGGAGGGTGGTGGGCAAGCCCGGAGCCAGAACCGCCGCCGAGGAGGAATGCCCACCCAGCCCTCCCCTGTTTTGCTCTGGTTGAGGCGCGGTCGCAGTCCGCGCCTTTAGGGGGGGGTACTGTCACACCCTGGCTCTGGGACTCTATATGTTCAGTCAGGGTGTGTTCATTCTATGTGTTCTGTTTCTATGTTGGGAGTTTTAGTTTGTTTATTTCTATGTTGGCCTGAGTGACTCCCAATCAGAGGCAACGAGTGTCAGCTTGGCTGGTTGTCTCTGATTGGGAGCCATATTTAAACTGTCGGTTTTCCCTTAGTGTTTGTGGGATCTTGTTCCAGTTGGTTGTGTTTAGACTTAGGACGTCACGGTATCGTTTGTTGTTTTGTTATTCGTGTGTGCACTTTAATTAAATAAAGTATGTTCGCTCAACACGCTGCGCCTTGGTCTACTCGATACGACGATCGTGACACACATACACACATACACACATACACACACACTGTCTCTCACATGGGGCCCACAGAGCACAGAAGCAGCGTTTACAATGTCGGACGGAAAAAGGGACATTAGCTGCTCAATCCAAATACGGGTCTATAAACACAGGGACTCCGGTTGCCCTGAAGCTCATTTATTGCATTTCAGATAAATTCTACACATGCATTGAAATAAAATGCAAAACCTATATCAAAGGACTTACTTAGGCCTACAATCGACAAGGATGCAAGAAGACAAACAAACAAGACCAAAGAATGACCAAAGAATGACCAAAGAATGACAAGAATCATGAAATACAAAAGGAAAATCTACACATCCCTTTTTAAAGGGAGCTAAGGCCGAGCCCATGATTCAGAACTGTTGAATGGACAGCGCCTCGATAGCCTACAGCAGGGTTTCCCAAACTCGGTCCTGTGACCACCCTGTGTGCACCTTTTGGTTTTTGCCCTAGCACTACACAGCTGATTGAAATAATCAAAGCTTGATGAGTTGGTTATTTGAATCAGCTGTATAGTGCGGGGCAAAAATCTAAACGTGGACCTAGGTAGGGCCCAAGGACCGAGTTTGGGAATCCTGGCCTACAGGTAGGCATAGTGGAGCTCCGTGTTGTGGTGCTGAATAGACAGCACCTCTGTCTAGTAGCCAGCTAAATCATTATTTTGTTTGTGGGCAGTTAGAAATGTTTTGGGCACAGTTAGATAGAATACAATGCCTATATGAAAATCATAACTGGTATGCAGATCTTTAGAAATGGTAAGTTCAACTGTAAATCGGCACTCCACGTGAAAAAGGTTGGCGACCACCTGCTATAGGCTATATGAAGCACATACAGTGTAATATGAAAGTGTCATTGTCACCTGCGCTTCCCTCAAACATTGCATTCTGGTTAGAGACAGTTTGCACTGTCCTGTGAAGGGAGTAGTACACAGCGTTGTACGAGATCTTCAGTTTCTTGGCAATTTCTCGCATGGAATAGCCTTAATTTCTCAGAACAAGAATAGACTGATGAGTTTCAGAAAAAAAGTTATTTGTTTCTGGCCATTTTGAGCCTGTAATCGAAGCCACAATTGCTGATGCTCCAGATACTCAACCAGTCTCAAGAAGGCCAGTTTGATTGCTTCTTTAATCAGCACAACATAATTGCAAAAGGGTTTTCTAATGATCAATTTGCCTTTTAAAATGGATTAGCAAACACAACGTGCCATTGGAACACAGGACTGATGGTTGCTGATAATGGGCCTCTGTACGCCTATGTAGATGTTCCATTAAAAATCTGCTACAATTTCCAGCTATAATAGCCATTTACAACATTAACAATGTATACACTGTATTTCTGATCAATTTGATGTTATTTTAATGGACACATTTTTTTGCTTTTCTTTCGAAAACAAGGAAATGTCTAAGTGACCCTAAACTTTTGAACGGTAGTGTAAACCTACACTCGATCCCTCCGATGTCAACAACTACAGACCAGTATCCCTTCTATCTTTTCTCTCCAAAACTCTTGAGCGTGCCGTCTCTAGCCAACTCTCCTGCTATCTCTCTCAGAATGACCTTCTTGATCTAAACCAGTCAGGTTTCAAGACTGGTCATTCAACTGAGACTGCTCTTCTCTGTGTCACGGAGGCTCTCCGCACTGCTAAAGCTAACTCTCTCTCCTCTGCTCTTATCCTTCTAGACCTATCTGCTGCCTTTGATACTGTGAACCATCAGATCCTCCTCTCCACCCTCTCCGAGTTGGTCATCTCCAGCGCTGCTCACTCTAGGATTGTGTCCTACCTGACATGTCACTCCTACCCGGTGGTGTGGCGAGAATCTGTCTCCGCACCACGTGCTCTTACCACTGGTGTCCCCCAGGGCTCAGTTCTAGGCCCTCTCCTGTTCTCTCTATACACCAAGTCACTTGGCTCTGTCATATCCTCACATGGCCTCTCCTATCATTGCTACGCAGACGACACACAACTAATCTTCTTCTTTCCCCCTTCTGATAACCAGGTGGCGAATCGCATCTCTGCATGTCTGGTAGACATATCAGTATGGATGACGGATCACCACCTCAAGCTGAACCTTGGCAAGACGGAGCTGCTCTTCCTCCCGGGGAAGGACTGCCCGCTCCATGATCTCACCATCACGGTTGACAACTCCATTGTGTCCTCCTCCCAGAGTGCAAAGATCCTTGGCGTGACCCTGGACAACACCCTGTTGTTCTCCGCTAACATCAAAGCGGTGACCCGATCCTGCAGGTTCATGCTCTACAACATTCGCAGAGTACGACCCTACCTCACTCAGAAAGCGGCACAGGTCCTAATCCAGGCACTTGTCATCTCCCGTCTGGATTACTGCAACTCGCTGTTGGCTGGGCTCCCTGCCTGTGCCATTAAACCCCTACAACTTATCCAGAACGCTGCAGCCCGTCTGGTGTTCAGCCTTCCCAAGTTCTCTCATGTCACCCCGCTCCTCCGCACACTCCACTGGCTTCCAGTTGAAGCTTGTATCTGCTACAAGACCATGGTGCTTGCCTACGGAGCTGTGAGGGGAACGGCACCTCCTTACCTTCAGGCTCTGATCAGACACTACACCCAAACGAGGGCACTATGTTCATCCACCTCTGGCCTGCTAGCTCCCCTACCTCTACGGAAGCACAGTTCCCGCTCAGCCCAGTCAAAGCTATTCGCTGCTCTGGCACCCTAATGGTGGAACAAGCTCCCCCACAACGCCAGGACAGCGGAGTCACTGACCACCTTCCGGAGAAACTTGAAACCCTACCTCTTTAAGGAATACCTGGAATAGTATAAAAGTAATCATTCTACCCCTCCCTCCCCCACCCCCACATAAAATAAATAAAAGGGGTTGTCCCACTGGCTATCATAAGTTGAATGCACCAATTTTTAAGTCGCTCTGGATAAGAGCGTCTGCTAAATGATGTAAATGTAAATGTATACATTTTTTAAATATATTTTCCTTCATTATTTTCCCCCAACCCTACCACCCCTCCCCTAATTGGAGTAAACGAATGGACAACAACACTTAGGCTTCTACTTCCAGCTCATACATACTATATACATTTTACAGACACAGTATATTTTACAATAGTTATCTTTTGTTTGTTTTTAGTCCCATCCTTCAGCTCCACTCAATCCATCCCATCTATCTCTGAACATCATACAGTTTTGATTTCTATTTGCCATATATTTTTCAACCGTGCTGTGATGTTTCACAAAAGTTCTGAACCTTTTTATTCTCATAGTTTCTACAGATTGTAAATGAAAGATAAACATTTTTGCTAAGTGGATTATTATATTATTGATCGATTGACTATGACTTTTTAAATCACCCAGCAGTGCTATTTGCAGAGTTAGCTCCAGGTAAATGTTGCAATTCTTCAGCCATTCCTGAACATGCGACCAAAAACAGCTACATATGGACATCAAATGGAATCTAATGATTCTGTCTCTTCGCAGCAAAATCTGCAGAGCTGGGAAGTTAAAAAAGTTAGCCTAAGTAAGTAATCATTAATGATTTGCATTATCTCATTCTGTCACTGTATGACAATTTACATTTGTTATAGCCTACAATTGTTATTGTCGTTGCATTTTTGCCGTTGCATTTTAATCGGGATTGGAATGATTTTAGTCTATTTTTTGCCTACTTTCAATTGTGGGTCTTGAGCTAGGGTATGGCAACATCACCACCCTGCCATACCCAACAGACGCTCCTGGGAAGGGGAGCCCCTGTGTTACTACTGTGTCAGTCCCACGTGCTGGATGGAAAATATAAACACTAACACACGCTTCTGTGTTCCTAGAGAGAGAGATAGGCCAGGCAACATGGATTAAATTAGCCCTATTATCCTAATCATAATCTCTACATGACAGCCTGCGCTGGGGGACCACAGAGGGCAGAGGGGAAGGAGAGAAAGGAGGACAAGAGAGGAAATGAGGAGGGGGAAAAGAAGGGGGATGGAGGGAGAGAGAAGTAGAGCAGCGAGAGTGGTTTGATTATCAATGAACGAAGGACTTATTATCAATCATCTTTGATGCATAAGAAATCAATTTCTTGATTCCTCATATTTCGTTCCCCTGAAGAAGCTACTCAGGAGGGAGAGGATAATTATTGGAGAATGAATGGAGTGTGTTACGCCCCTGTACCATGTACAACGGGCTTATAGACCTAGTGAACAGTGTCATATGAATTTAATCCATTATGATTCATCCATTATTGCTCAGAGGGATGTGTGTGGGTGTCGCATGAACCATGACAGCTAGCGCAGTGTGACGTGACCCTGTAGACTAGAGATGCATGGTAACAAGAGGAGGGGGGGTTGTCCTATCTCTATCTTTTGTCACTTTCTGTGGCTTATCAATGATACTATGTTGTCTTGTGAATGTGGCCAACATATGTGTAAGATAGGCCTACATTTGAAATGACTTATGACTGACAGAGGTCTGAAAGGGGTTGAGTGATGGGGACAGATGATTTTGGGGGTAAATGGGGGTGACCCTGTCGCCCTACTGGACATGCTCTGTGTCATTGTGGTCCTGAAGCTCAAACAAAATCTATCCATCTGTCAATCATATAGGCCAGAGTGGGAGAGGCTGTCTGTCTCACTTCAGATAGAAGAACAATGCACAGGCACACAAAGAAGAACAGACACGTGTTACTAGGGTTTCGGGGGGGTAAGGGTGTGGGTGCTTGCCTGCGTGTGTGTATGTGTGTGTCTAGCGCGTGTGGCATGCATCAGTTGGGAGGTGAATATAATGAGGGGTGTGTTCCTAGAAGGGAAGTGGCAGGCCGTGGCACATGGGATCCTTTTTACCGCGAAAGAAAGAAAAGGAGGGAAAGAATGAAGTGAAGGGAAAATCCCCCATGGACCCTGAGGAGATGGCGAGGTGAGGGGGGAGGGGTTAGGGTGAAGGGTGAAGGGGGAGAGGGGGTCAGGAGTCGGAACAGATGGCAGGCCAGGCAGCCTCCCCCTCCCCAATCCTCCCCCTCCCACCCCCTCCCCCTCATAGCAACGCAGAGATGTTGAGCAGGGGCAAATTAGTGGCAGAAAAGGCAGGGGAGGGTGAGCACACATACAGTACACACACACACACAATGGCACATTAGCAGCAGGCATTACATTCACAGAGGGCCACTCCATCATCCCTCCTCTAGGGGGCTAAAGAGCAGCTCCCTCCCTGTCTCCACCCAGTGGTGCTCACAGCTCCATTAGCCCACCAGAGACAGGTGCAAGGTGTCACCTGTCACTCAAAGTTCCCCCACCCTCCTCACCCTGTAGCACTTCTTATCCTTCACTCTAACCCACCCTCACCCCCTCCTCAACCCTTCCTCACCCCCCTTCTGACAAGACGCAGCCCTCCATATCCTCCTATATGCTCTACTAATGACAGGAAAGGAGAGGAGAGAAGAGGAGAGGAGAGGAGAGGAGAGGAGAGGAGAGGAGAGGAGAGGAGAGGAGAGGAGAGGAGAGGAGAGGAGAGGAGAGGAGAGGAGAGGAGAGGAGAGGAGAGGAGTATAGTGTGAATATTGGAACAAAGCTCTACTATAGTAAAGCCACATAACAGCTGCAGCAGCACAACAGCTGAAGGTAAGTATTGTATATTACTATAACCCAAACAGAACCCCCTCCTCCTCCTCTTCTTCATCCTTCTCCTCCACCCCATGATGGTTCAAGCCACAACAATTACCAGCACTCCATCAGCAAGCAGGCATTAATGGCCCTGCCCCACGGCCCCATGGGAGTTGTAGGATAATTACAAAACATTTCCCCAGAGGGACTACTACTGAAATGTCCAACTCCCAGAGGTGTCCCTGGGGTCGTGCTCCTCATAAATTCTAAGGTCCACGGGGCCACAAGAATGTCCCAAAGGTGACAGAAAAATTAGGGGATAACAATCAAAGAGGACAGAAAAGGGTTTTACAATCAACCACGATCACAGCTGCTTTGATGCCCAAATGATGTTCATATTTTCTTATGATACTTTTTATTAGTTGAATTAGCTCATTTAAATGATAATCAATTAAGATAATAATAATAATGATAACTTTACTTCAGTACTTTTCATACATTGCGATCCACAAAGCAATGAAATGAATATCGCACGTTTGAGAAGAAGACCCATACAAGGCAGGTGTATGCAGATATTGGAGAAAGCTTTACTATGTGCAGCATCACGCCTTCAGATGATTCTTGGCAGCCGGTTTTGCACCAAGGGGCCATTGAGTTCAGCTACTATAAGATTGTGCTGCTACTGCTGTTCTGTTCTCCAGCCTCAGTACTGTATCTGCTGCCAAGCTTCCTCCTCCTCCTCCTCCTACTGCTGGTGTTCCTACTATCGTATGGCTGCATCCCAAATGGCACCGTCTTCCCTATATAGTGCACTACTTTTGACCAGGGCCCGTTTGTACTATATATAGAGAATAGGGTGCCATTTGGGACAGAATCTATGAGAAATACTACATCATAAATACCATTACGATGAAAGGGGCCAATTATGTATATAGAAAAATATGCTATCTAGAACCTAAAATGGTTATTTGGCTGTCCCCATCGAAGAACCCTTTGAAGAACGCTTTTTGGTTTCATGTAGAACCCTTTCCACAGAGGAACCCAAAAGGGTTCTACCTGGAACCAAAAAGGGTTATCCTATGGGGACAGCTGAATAACCCTTTTGGAACATGTTTTTCTAAAAGTGTATAAGGCTGTAAATAAATATATAGGCCATATGTGTCTCCATATACAGGAATACTTCCTCTAAGGCCACCTATTTATAATCACACCCAGCATCCAAATGGCCATTTTTTTCAATCTTCTTGTTTCTTCTCTTCCTTTTTCTCCTCTTATCTTCTCCTCTCTCTCTCTCTCTCTCTCTCTCTCTCTCTCTCTCTCTCTCTCTCTCTCTCTCTCTCTCTCTCTCTCTCTCTCTCCACTCCTTTGTGTGTGTTGGTGCAGCAGCCTAGCAGTGTGTGCTGGCAAGGAATGCCATTGTGCTGCCTGTGCTGGGAGGGCTCACAGAGCTGTGTGAAGCTGTGCCAAGATGGGCACCAGGCAGTCATTATCACCCTGGGTCTGATGATAACTATAGGGCTTATGGAGAGCTGGCACAGGGTCTGGCTTGCATCCCAAATGGCACCCTCTTCCCTGTATAGTGCACTACTTTTGACCAGAGCCCAGCCCTGATGATAACTATGGGGCTTATGGAGAGTTGGCTGGCAGAGAGCTGGCTCTGGTATCCACTACACCCCAAGCTAAGCCCCAGCCAAAGGCTTCTTATACCCATCTCGTCTTATAACTCAGTGGGGGGCCACTCTGCCCACTGTCAGCCCCCCTCAGCAGCATAATCACCTCATATTATACCCCCTCTTATCCTCTTTCTTACCACCGGTACACACACACACATGCATAGTTGCGCTCACATGCATTCAAATACACACCTTGAAACATACACACACAGACACACACACACACTATAACCTCCTCAGTCAAAGCCTATCTACCTTATGCTAGAGAAAAGCTAAACTTCTTATGTTGGCCCAGTGTTTGGTTTTTAATTGTCAGCTTATTTATCCCCTCAGTCAGCCCACTGAGTCAGTCAGTCAGTAAAATCTTCAGGGATTGACTAATAAATGCCAGGTCACACGCATGCTGATCAATAAAAGGCCATGAAAGAGCGTGGCCCCTCTAGGCTGCTGACCTCAGCGGAGCTCAGCATTGTGGCCACAGTGACCCCTGACCTCTGTGTCATGACATGCCACACACTCTTGACCCCTGAGCTGTGTTTGTTGTCACTTTAGCCATGTGAACGCACAATGACAACCGACAACCTCCGCTTCCCCTCACTGCCCCCCTGCTACTTTCCCCACTGCTCCCCTCATGCACGTGATAAAATGGTACACGTTAGCTGTTCCCATTACATAACCTGGCACATTTAGCCCTATGCTAACCTAACCAGGTGGTAGTGATTATTTCCTGTAACAAATGGTATTAATTAAAATAGGTCAACTTGGCCACCAGAGGGATATTTTAAACCTCCAAATTCAAGGATTACTTTGTTTCCCTTCACTTGGTCTGTCTCAAGTGTAGAGTGCCAATATTGCATGATCATGGCATCCTTGACTAGGCTACTACTAGCTACTAACCTTAGACAAAATTCAAAAGTCTAGTTTTAACATATATGACAAAATCCCACGTTTTTGCTTTTCCGTTTCCCACATATCCATGTGTTTTTATGGAGAAAAGATACATGAGATCCTTACAACATGTAAGTTTATCATACATTGTAAAAAAAAAAGTCTAAGAACCTTATAAAATAGCTGTTAAGTGCAGTTTCCACCATTATGCTAAAGCAGTTAACTTGAAATCGACAGGGTATATCAACCGTTGGTTTGAACCCTGCTCGCGACAAGCTTTTTTTTTTACATACAGTGTTTTTAACTTACGTATTTGACACACAATGTATGTTTACTTACACAGTAATTATTATTCAACTTGTCCTACTGTAGGATTTGAACACATAACCTCTCGGTTCACAGCATTCCAATCTTTCTGCTATGACACCACACTGGTCTTAATAACTGATATCACCTGTATTCCTCCACTTTGGACTGAATCTCAGCTTTGTTAAAAAATATATATATATGAAAAAAAAGTTTTATCATAGTGATCAGGAGTAACACTAAATCAGAATAATATGCCCCACCAACATTAGACAATTATACAGAAAACCCTAAAATTACTTAAATAAGTAAATGAAATCTATGGATAGAGAATAGTCAGATTAATTGATAACTAAAATAGCAGTGGAGATGGCACGCTTTTGCTAAATTCAGAGATGTAATATAAGTAATACATGTGTATGAGAAAGTCACAGACCTTGTAACTTAGTGTGTGAGTTCAAATCCCAGGTAGGTTTATATTTTATTTGATCAGCATACCACTAACTTTACAAAACCACCTTTTCATTACTTTACTTATAATACTTTGGGATGGTTTGAGACAATCTGTGACCACCATCACGTGACGTCCTGACAACTGATAAAATAAATGTCTTGAGAAACTTTTACAAACATCCTAACATGGTCCTCACCCTTACGGAAAACCACATGAATTTCACGTGATCACATGATTTAACATGTGAAGTGATCCAAAACCACGTTTTCACATGATTTCATGTGAAATGTCACAAGGTACTAGTTTGGTACCACCTAAAGGTACTGAACTGTACCATGTGAGTTCATACACTACATGACCAAAAGCATATTGACACTATTGGACATTTTTAGTTAACTACTCTGTCTCACTTAAGGGTAGACAACATAACAAACCAATTATATGAATTATGCATGTTGTATAATTAAATACTGTTGTGTCAATTCCTGACTACAAGCTATACAGAGCACTCAAGCCTAAATCCACCCAGGGTGCTCAAAGCACTCCCAACCTGCAGGGGGCAACCATGCAACCGGAGCTGTTGAAACCAACCACCAGGAAGTGCTCTGGGGACCATATTATCCTGCGCACCCACAAGCAGTGCATGTGCATGGCATCGAAATGTTTGGTAAAAGCTTACTTGGCTCTCACTCATTCCTGAGAAGAGATACCAATGACCACAGCTCCTGATCATCCAAAGACGCAACTGGTAGGACAGAATGTGTTGTGAATTCATGCTTCTATATGCCCTTTTGGTTTGGTTGTAACATACAATGCAATTATTAATTAAATTAAAAAGACTTCATTATGTGAACGTAGAACTTGACAGTAACCTTACTATAATCATGTGTATTGTTAAATGTTTAATTAGGATATTGATATTTAATTATTAACTTGCAATGATCCTATGTTAATCTAAATGATGAAATGATTGTTTGGTTAGGTTTGAGGATTCAGTAACATTAGTTTATGCTTATTTTTGAGAAATTGGAATTGAGAGTTATTTGTAACTAATCCATGGGGTTTTGTTTGTGTGTTTTGAAGGTTATCAACCTATTCTGTTCCATCTTTATGACAATAAAGAATCATAAAGTGAACAGTTTTGAGTTGTCCTTTGCGTTCATCAAGGATAGAGCCGTTTTCAAGTTTGGGCAGAGCTGTGGTCAGCCAGAAATCACGCAGAACTTGACAGTTGATAACCAGCGCGGCAGTGAAGATGAGGATCAAAGGGCTGAAGTCAAGCTGTCGACGCAAAGGAAGAATTGCCTGTGAAACTCTACACCATGGCCAAGGAAACTTTTGGGAAAACAGTCAAGCAACTGAAGCAAGAGCGGACCTTAGCCAAATCTGCTTTCACCAGACAAGCGAACTACCTGAGTAAAGCTGCAGCTGGTATGATTAAGCATGAACTACAAGAGGAGTTCAGCAAGCTCAGTTCCCTGGCTAGAAGTGTCGGTGATTCAAATGATGACTACGCGGCTGGCCTACTGGCTGAAGCGGGAACTAAGGGAGATGAAGAGGTCAAGCTCGACAAGGACCAGCAGGCTGATCTTGAAAGGACGATTGAAGAGTGCGACATGAAATTGGAGGAAATCCGAGAGGCAGTCCAATTCAACCTCTGGCCAAGATACGGTAAAGAGGAGGTAGACTTTGCAATCCAAGAAGCGGAGAAAGCCTGTGACAGAGCCAAAGAAACCCCCGTCACTGCTATTAACAGGGACGGCTATGAACTACAGCTGGAAAGAGCGAGGAAGCTAATCCATGATGCAAGTGAAAGCCTGAAAGACTGGGAAAAATGGGTCCCACACGATGAGACTGCAGATCTGAAAGGCAGAGTAAAAGATCTGAGAATATTCGGCAGTAACCTCGAGGCCAAAAGAACAGAATTCCTCATCGCACAGAGAATTGCAGAAGAGGACAGAAGACCTACAGAGCTTCAACCAAGAGCAGTCCCACAACCAGTGGTGAGAATAAAACCAACCAGTCTACCTAAATTCACTGGGCTTAGGAGGAATTTCCACAGATGGAGGAAAGACTGGGAGAGCCTGCAAAAGCAGGGAGAGCCGACTGGTTCAGTGGAGGTGAAGAAGTTTCAACTTCTTGACAGTGTGGACGAGAGAATATGTAGAGACCTGCGCCTGTCATCATATAACAGTGCTGAAGACATGTTTAGAGTACTCCAAAACCGGTATGGAAACAAGCCAACAATTGCTTTGGAGATAATTGAGGACCTGGAGAGGATCCCTCCTTTAAAGTCACACCAACCAAGGAAGGTTATTGACCTGATTCAAGCTGTGGAAAAGGCCCTGAATGACCTCACGGAGCTCGAAAGCAGTGGAGCCATAAGGAATCCCCTTGTCATCAGATCCATAGAGAGCAAGCTGCCGGATAACATGAAGAGGGACTGGCTGACATTCATGGTCAACCCAAGAAATGGAGTCACACCTGACAATCACTTCGACAGCCTTCTAAGATTTTTAAAGACACAAGAAGACATACTGGAGAAACTAGACCAGTTGGGTGTAAGTGAAAAACCTGAAAAGAAAGCTACGTACCCGGAGAAGCGGTATGCTTCCACAAGGTCCACGAGAAGGGGAGGATGCGTTGTGTGTGGAGATGAAAAGCACCGTGAGAAGATTTTCTTTTGTAACTAGTTCAAAGAACTAAAGCCTAGTGAGAAGCTGAATGCTGTCAAAAGACTGGGAGCATGCAGAAGATGCCTCAGATGTCATGGAGAGGATGAGGAATGTACGGACACTTACCTTTGCAGAAACAGAGACTGCAAAAGAGGAGGCTCCTCGGATCACCATTTCTTTCTCTGCCTTAAAGGAGGGGCTAAGAGGAAAGAATACGAGAAAGTGGAAAAACCCAGCACCAGGAGGCAAACATTCACAGAGGAGCAAGAGAGATTAATACGTGAGCTCACCCCGGACGTGGCAGAAAAATTCAGGAATGCTTTCACCAACATGGCAAAATCACACTGCACTGGAGGAAGCCTTCCTGGGGTAAGGGACTCAAGTACACGTGAATTACCAGTTATTCTTATGCTTCTCGAAGTAACTACTAACGCAGGGCAGAAAATTGGAACTCTCATTGACTTAGCATCAGACACCAACTACATCACTCACACAGCCGCCAGGAGACTGAAGCTTCGAAGTGAAAGGATCACACTAGTCGTCCATGGAGTTGGAGGCATGGCCATGAAGGTGAAGACCAAAAGATACTTACTCAAGGTGAGAGTCAAGACACCAAGAGGCACGGAGAAAGCTCATGAGCTGATCTGTTATGGGTTGGATGAAATTGCAAAAGTTCACAGAGCAATCAAAGCACAACACCTCAAGAAGTTCTTCCCCGATACCAACCTGGAAGACCTTCACAGACCAGAACATGTTGAGCTTCTCATAAGCCACCGGGAAGGAAGACTTGCTCCACAGAGAGTAAAGGTAGTAGGAGATCTTGTCCTGTGGGAGAGCCCTTTAGGAAAGACCGTTGGAGGAGCACATCCAGACCTCTGTGAAGTAGTGGACATGGCCCTGCACAATTCTGAAACTCATTTTGCACGATCTATGAGAATCACAGCAGTAAAGTATCAAGAAATTGCTGAGATGCAAGAATCTAGAGCTGAAACTAAAACCACTGTTATTGGCAAAGAGTTCTTGGACTGGTGGAAGTGGGACAGCATTGGTGCGGCCTGTGAACCCATGTGTGGAGGATGTCGTTGTGGTAACTGTCAACCAGGAGGCAAAGACATGACTCTTAGTGAAGAAAGAGAGCTTGAGATAATCAGGCAAGGTCTCAGTTACGTGGAGTCAGATGTGCATAGTCAGGAGCCTCACTGGGACACAAAATACCCTTGGATTGAAGATCCAAGTTCCCTGCCCAACAACAGAAGCGCAGTGGAAGCCACGTTTCTGAGGACGGAGAAACAACCCAAGAGAGAACCAGATTGGCGTGCAGCGTACACAACTCAAGTTCATGAGATGGTGGAAAGGAAGGCAGCAAAGAAACTCACTAGAAAGACCATTGCCGACTGGAAAGGTCCAGTATGGTACGTCAGTCACTTGAAAGCACCAAACCCACACTCTGTAACTACACCTGTCCGACTGGTATGGAACAGCAGCCAGAGGTTTAGAGGAAGCAGCATGAATGACCTTCTTCTGAAAGGGCCTGATGTACTTAATCCTATTCGAGCGGTACTGCTAAGGTTCAGGAGAGGAATCCATGCTGCTCCCGGCGACATCAAAAAGATGTACAATTCTGTGTGGCTCGAAGACCTGGAGATGCACCTCCATAGATTCCTCTGGAGAGACGGTGATGATGGGGACATTGAGGAATATGCCATCACCAGGGTCAACATGGGCGATCGACCAGCAGGGTGTATCGCACAACTAGCCATGAGAGAAACAGCGAAGTTGCCCATGTTCACACATCTGAAAGAGGAACGGAGGGTCCTTGAAGAGGATTCCTACGTAGATGACATCCTGACATCCCATAATGACCTGGAAAAGCTAGACGGAACCACCAAAAAAGTCGAAGAAATCCTAAAGGCAGGTGGATTCTTCCTCAAGCCGTGGGTCCGATCAGGCCAAAGTGGGAGGCAAACATCTACATCAGAACATCCAACATCGTCAGATGAAGTCTTCATCCTCCCCAACCAAGTGAGAGAAGGAGACAACAGAGCCCTTGGAGTTGGTTATTTAGTCGAATCAGACAAACTGTACCTCATGACCTCGATAAACTTCTCAAAGAGACAAAAGAAGATGAGGATCAGTCAAGATCTCGTTGGAGAGGAAGTGAGAATGAAAACTCCAAACCCACTGACCAGAAGGCAACTGCTTAGCCAAGTAGCTAGTTTGTATGACCCAATAGGCCTTGCAACACCTGCCAAACAGAAAGGAGCCATTTTAGTCAGAAAAGCATTCCAAGAAACTGGAGGCAAAGCTCTAACAAGAGACACATGGGACACACCTCTGTCTGAGAAACTTAGAGGAGAAGCAATCCACCTGTTTGAGGAATACACACGCCTCAACCAAATTACCTTCCATAGAAGCCTGACTCCAGTCAAAAGGATTGGGGAACCCTGGGGAATAACATTCTCAGATGGGAGCGACCAGAGTTATGGAGCAGTGGCATACTTCAGGTGGGAGACCGAGCAAGGCATCCTGGTCCGACTTGTTGAGTCCAAAGCCAAGCTTACACCACTTGACCAAAAGGGAGAACCAGTGAAGGCTGAAGTCTGTGGTGCTGTGTTCGCTGCAAGACTCAGGAAATACATTGAAAAGCACAGTCGGATGCAAGTAGGACGTTGGATCCATCTGTTAGATAGTCAAACTGTGCTGGGTGCAATCCAAAGGGACAGTTATGGGTACCAGACCTTTTTTGCAAACAGAGTGGGAGAGATCCAGAAGTCCACATCAGTTGAGGACTGGAGATGGATTCCAGGTAAGCAAAACATTGCTGACCTCATGACAAGAGGAGCAACCCCAGAGGACCTCAAAGAGAACTCTGTGTGGCAGAACGGCCCAGAGTTTCTGAAACGACCTGTAGAGGATTGGCCAACAAAGTCAGCCAAAGAAGTCGCTGCAGATGCCAAAGAAGGCATAAACAAGCTCCAAAGGAAATGTTTTACAGCAGCACTGACCCGAGCGCAGGTGGGGAAAAAAATCCAACATGCTCCACGTATACCAATATCTCCAACCTCTGACAAAGGTAAAGACCTGCAAAGCAGCCCTAATGGAAGAGGGCACCAAATCCAAGTCCAAAGACCACCTTCTGGTTATTCAGTGGGGAATATCCTTAACATCAGCAAGTTCAGCAGTTTAACCAGGTTGACAAGAGTCATTGCCTGGGTGTGGAGAGCTGCCACAAGGTGGAAAGAAATGCTAGCCAAGACCACCACCACAAGCAAGCCAAAGAAAAAGGAAATTCCTTCAGCTCTTGAGATTACATTTACATTTTACATTTTAGTCATTTAGCAGACGCTCTTATCCAGAGCGACTTACAGTTAGTGAATACATATTTTTTTTTTATACTGGCCCCCCGTGGGAATCGAACCCACAACCCTGGCGTTGCAAACACCATGCTCTATCAACTGAGCTACATCCCTGCCGGCCATTCCCTCCCCTACCCTGGACGACGCTGGGCCAATTGTGCGCCGCCCATGAGTCTCAAGTCCAGAATCAAGAAAGCTACACTAACTGTAAGTCGCTCTGGATAAGAGCGTCTGCTAAATGACTAAAATGTAAATGTAAATGTACACTTACCATCATGGAGTGTGAAGATGCACTCAGGGATCTCTTCCTTGCAGCCCAAAAGGATGTAACCTGGCCAGACACCACACTCAGCAGGCTTGCTGTGGTCAAAGAGGAAAACACTGGACTCTTGCTCTGTGGAGGAAGATTCCAAATCTTTAATGAAGAAAAAACTGCAGTACCAATCTTGCCCTGCACGTCATGGGTATCCTCCCTTCTAGCTCAAGAAGCCCACAAGACAAATCATGAAGACATCGCAGGCACACTCCTCCGGATGAGAAGGAAAGCGTGGGTGGTAAGAGGCCGGAAACTAGCTCAAAAGATCGTTGATAACTGTGTGACATGCAGGAAACTTAAGGCCCGGAGATGCCAACAGATCATGAGTGACCTTCCATCGGAGAGAATAACACCAGCCAATCCCTTTGAGTACACCACAGTGGACTTATTTGGACCTTATGAAGTGAAGGATGAGGTGAGAAAGAAGGTGAAACTTAAGGTGTGGGGAATTGTCTTTTGCTGCATGGTGTCAAGAGCTATGCACACAGACCTTGTCAGCGACCAGTCAGCTGAAGGCTTCCTGTTAGCCTACCAAAGATTTACGGCACTGAGAGGGCATCCAAGGAAATTGTGGTCGGATCCTGGAAAAAACTTTGTCGGAGCCAGACCTGCCCTCAAAGAACTCTACATGTTTCTGGACCGACTGGAGAAGTCGAAGCTTGAAAACGACGTTTCCAAGCATGGCACAGAATGGAGCTGGAGGATCCATCCAGCAGACTCACCTCACAGAAACGGAGCTGCTGAAGCCGCTGTCCGAACTGTGAAGCGGGCTTTACACAATCTGGGAGGTAATGGAGTCCTCACATGGGGTGAATTTCAGACTTTCCTTTATATGGCTTCCAACCTTGCCAATGAGCGGCCTATTGATGCCAGGACTCAGAGCAGAGAGGACTGTGTAGAATACATTAGCCCAAATTCACTTCTACTCGGACGAACCGGACCCAGAGGAGATCCAGGGACCTTTGACTTTGAAGGTTACTCCTACAAGAGATTAAGAACCATCCAAACAGAAGTTGACCGATTCTGGAGGAAATGGAGTCAGTTAGCCGGACCAAACCTGTTTGTCCGGACCAAGTGGCACACCGCTCACAGGAATGTGGCAATTGGAGATGTCGTCTGGCTGGCCGACCAGAACGCCTTGAGAGGTCAGTACAGGCTTGCCAGAGTTATTGACGTTAACACTGACAAGAAGGGAATTGTGAGGGATGTATATCTCCGATCCTTCCCCAGCTACCCAGTCGCAACTGTGAAGCCCACTAAAAAGATGGAAAACCATTCAATCAAGATACCAGCAACAGTTCTTCACAGGGATGTCAGACGGATAGTTGTCTTGCTTCCAGTTGAAGAGCAGCAGCAACAGGATCAAAAATAGAGTAACTGAATCCAACACATCACAGTTCTGTGTGACCTCCTTGGGTTGAAGAACCAGGAGGTCAAGTGGGAGGTGTTGTGTCAATTCCTGACTACAAGCTATACAGAGCACTCAAGCCTAAATCCACCCAGGGTGCTCAAAGCACTCCCAACCTGCAGGGGGCAACCATGCAACCGGAGCTGTTGAAACCAACCACCAGGAAGTGCTCTGGGGACCATATTATCCTGCGCACCCACAAGCAGTGCATGTGCATGGCATCGAAATGTTTGGTAAAAGCTTACTTGGCTCTCACTCATTCCTGAGAAGAGATACCAATGACCACAGCTCCTGATCATCCAAAGACGCAACTGGTAGGACAGAATGTGTTGTGAATTCATGCTTCTATATGCCCTTTTGGTTTGGTTGTAACATACAATGCAATTATTAATTAAATTAAAAAGACTTCATTATGTGAACGTAGAACTTGACAGTAACCTTACTATAATCATGTGTATTGTTAAATGTTTAATTACGATATTGATATTTAATTATTAACTTGCAATGATCCTATGTTAATCTAAATGATGAAATGATTGTTTGGTTAGGTTTGAGGATTCAGTAACATTAGTTTATGCTTATTTTTGAGAAATTGGAATTGAGAGTTATTTGTAACTAATCCATGGGGTTTTGTTTGTGTGTTTTGAAGGTTATCAACCTATTCTGTTCCATCTTTATGACAATAAAGAATCATAAAGTGAACAGTTTTGAGTTGTCCTTTGCGTTCATCAAGGATAGAGACGTTTTCAAGTTTGGGCAGAGCTGTGGTCAGCCAGAAATCACGCAGAACTTGACAAATACCTATATGCCCTATATGCCTATGGATTAAGAACCAATTTAACAATAGTAGAGATATTTATTTAGTGCAAATGCTGTGCTTCTGAGAAAGGATGGTTCCCTCTAGCTCCCTGCAGCTGGTCTGGGTGTGTAGTCAAGGACATGGGATGGAGATAAACTTCAGGAACAGATAGACCTGTATTGTTTCTTGTTGCTTCTGAGTAACCTGGTCACACGGTCAGGACAAAGAGCCTCAGAATGACCACCGTTTTTCAGTTCATCCTGTCTTTTACTATCTTCCAAGGGTGCAGCTGTGTGGAGGTAGGAGTTTCAATGGAACTAACATTATCACTTGTTTGTGCGCTATGACCCAATACACATAGCCACATACACATAGTCACAAGAAGAAACCATAGTGGCTCAAGGTCCAGGGAGGGTGGCTGGTTGGATAAAGAGGGGGTTCCGGTATGATATGAGAAGCACATTTTTCTATAGACTCCCAAGTAGACTATAAGTTAAAACTATATGTTGAACATAGTTAAATATTTTTAAACTTTAGTTAATCACAAAGACAAGCAGTAAGACTAAGTGAAACAGAGTGTGGTACAGAGTGGTATACAAGGAGGGAGCCTGAGCCAGAGTCAGGACATGGCTCCTGGGAATGGGCCTGCTCATTCTTACTATGTGTGGGAAATATACACTATGCATGAAAACTGTACATGTCTGAGAACTGATTATACTGCTATGCATGCAGCCAAGCATGAGGAATGTCTTAAATGTATATGGTTGAGAATGGGTTATGGACCTGCCATGTTTAAACCACATTTAAGTATTGATTGATATGTTTTATAATGTGTTATGGGTTAGATGGGATGTTTTATGTGCAAATGTATTTGTGGCTAGAGACTTTGTGTGCAGAGGGGGCCTATCTCTGAAACTGATGAACTGCGACAGGCTGCAGCAGTGTGCACTTCCTAATCTCAAGGCTTCTCCTGACTGATAAGAGATGGCTCTGTTATTTTTTGCATGAGAAAGCTTGGTCCTGCCACTATTGTTTCCAAATCTGAATACATAGGAGAAGGAGAAGTCAGATTTCGCCACTATCATAAATTAAGAGAGTGGGCGGAGCGGTCAAAAGATGAAGATTTGGAGACAATGGTGGAAGAACTAAACAGGGAGGGATTAAGCTAAAAAGTATGTAAAATGTGCAGGAATAGAACTGTATATAAACTGAGGGCTGAGTGTTGGGAATTCAGTTGCTCTGCAGACCAGCTCGGCTTTGTTGTGTTTTGTAGTAAAGTCTATCTTGATTCTACAAAAACTCTGGAAGAACTTTGATTTTTAACCCTCCCGTTGTCCTAGGGTCAAAATGACCCGCCACTGTGTTGAACCAACTTTATTTAATTTTTATATTTTTTGGATCATTTGTGAGAAGGAGGCAGTGATACTTTCTTTAAAGTCTCACTGCCTCCTTCTCACAAATGATCCCCAAAATATAAAAATTAAATAAAGTTGGTTCAACACAGTGGCGGGTCATTTTGACCCTAGGACAACGGGAGGGTTAAGAAGTATAGGGATAATTTTCCACAACAACACCTGCTCATCATTAATATGGAGTTGGTCTCCCCTTTGCTGCTATAACAGCCTCCACTCTGGGAAGGCTTTCAACTAGATGTTTTTTTATTTAATTAGTCAGTTAAGAACAACTTCTTATTTACAATGACGGCCTACCCCGGATGACCCTGGGCCAATTGTCCGCTGCCCTATGGGACTCCCAATCACGGCCGGATTGTGATACAGCCTGGAATCCAACCAGGGTCTGAAGTGATGCCTCTAGCACTGAAATGCAATGCCTTAATGCAGTGCCTTAGACCGCTGCTCCACTCGGGAGCCCCAATGTTGGAACATTGCTGCAGGGACTTGCTTCCATTCAGCCAGAACAAAGCTGTTCAATGGGGTTGAGGTCAGGGCTCTGTGCAGGCCAGTCAATTTCTTCCACACTGATCTTGACAAACCATTTCTGTATGGACCTCGCTTTGTGCATGGGGGCATTGTCATGCTGAAATAGGAAAGGCCTTCCCCAAGCTGTTGCCACAAAGTTGGAAGCACAGAATCGTCTAGAATGTCATTGTATGCTGTAGCGTTAATATTTCCCTTCACTGGAACTAAGGGGCCTAGCCAAAACCATGAAAAACAGCCCCAGAACATTATTCCTCAGCCACCAAGCTTTACAGTTGGCACTATGCATTGGGGCAGGTAGCGTTCTCGTGGCATCCACCAAACCCAGATTTGTCTGTCAGATGGTGAAGTGTGATTCATCACTCCAGAGAACACATTTCCACTGCTCCACAGTCCAATGGTGGCGAGCTTTACACCACTCCAGCCGACACTTGCCAATGCGCATGGTGATCTTAGGCTTGTGTGCGGCTGCTCGGCCATGGAAACTCATTTCATGAAGCTCCAGACGAACAGTTCTTGTGCTGACGTTACTTCCAGAGTCAGTTTGGAACTCGGTAGTGAGTGTTGCAACCGAGGACAGACGCTTTTTACGCGCTGAGCCATTGTTGCTCCTAGACGTTTCCACTTCACAATAACAGCATTTACAGTTGACTGGGGCAGCTCTAGCAGGGCAGAAATTTGACGAACTGACTTGTTTGAAAGGTGGCATCCTATGACGGTGCCACAATGAAAGTCACTGAGCTCTTCAGTAAGGCCATTTTACTGCCAATGTTTGGCTATGGAGATTGCATGGCTGTGTGCTCGATTTTATACCTGTCAGCAACGAGTGAGGCAGTAATAGCCGAATCCACTCATTTGATGGGGTGTCCACATACTTTTGTATATATAGTGTATGTGTACCTGTGAAGTGTACCTTTGACTTTTTTCTACCCCAGGGAACAACACTGTACCCTAACCATACCCTTATTTTTTTAGAGTATGTTAATACATGTTCCAACTAATATGTATGAACCTGGTGGCTCTGCGGAAACATTGATGCATTCAACCAAGAGGTTGCAAATTCAAATCCCCAAAACGTTCATGTACAGTATACTCTATGTAAAGTGTCCTTGAGCGGCTGCTCGTTTTAAGTTGATGTAACGTTGGTGGTAACAATTGGACAATGATTTACTTGATTCTGGGCAGCTTTTGGCAAAGTGCAGGAACGTATTCTTGCCAATACGTCTGTAGCTATATCTCTTTTATGCTATCCACTGATGACACGCACACACGCACAAACGCACACACACACACACACACACACACACACACACACACTGATCTGGCTGCACTGTTTACATGGGGATGACTCAGAGGTTCCCTTAGCTCTATTTGTCCAGATATACAGTGATAGGATTTACCTGTGGGCCAACTCACTCAATTTGCCTGTTGTGTTGTGGTTTATTGACTGTGTGCCTCACACTGAGTAAGACAGTAAGACAAAGCTTTCTCTGCCTGTGTGGAACATTCCCATCCCTGTCAACACACCTTCACTTCCACTGCCTCACCCCTTCTCAACCCTTACACGTCCTCCCACTTCCTCCAATCCCAATAAGCTTGTCCACTCTCTTCCTCCAACACCTGACCCGGTCACCTCTCACACACTCCTCACCCCTTCAGCCCTCCTCACCTCTTCCTCACCCCTTCAGCCCTCATCCCTTTTTCCTCTCACCCTCTCCTCACCCCTTCAGCCATCCTCACCCTCTTTTTACCCCTTTAGCCCTAACCCCTTCAGCTCCCCATAACCCTTCAGTCATCCTCACCCTCTCCTCAACCGTTCACCCCTGCCCTAATTTCCTCATTTGTTGAATTCCTGCTGTGTGACATCAATTTCTCCACGCAGCAACATGAGTGACGACCCGCTATGCTATCAGCTATCTATCCTATCTCCTTTTTTGTTTGATTGTTTTCGCGTACAGCTCTCCTGTTAGCGCTAACGGTTAGCATCAGAACAGATTCCAGAATTTCCAGGCTGGAACAACACGACAGGGGTCAGAATGCCTGGAATGCTGAAAACACAGATTAGCTCATCCCTGTTCTGTTGTCTTTGGACTGGAGTCAATGGGCTTGTGATTGTAAACTCTATTGTGTGGTGCTCAGGGTTTAGGACATCAGTCATGGCCAAACTCAGGGCCCAGAGTGTTGGGCCACAGGCCCTAAACCCTAAACACTCAACCGTAGACAATTGACCATATCCCAAACATAATGTTAATTTCAATATATAGAGTTTATTTGGGGTTTAGGACATCATGGCCAAATGAGGGCCCACACCCCCTAAACCCTGAATACAAAACACTAAACCCTGAACTCTGCCCACTGACCAGCCTCAATCCAAACAATATTTCAATATGTAAAGTGTGTCTTCTTGTCATCTGACTGAACCCACAAAAATGATTTAACGACTACATGTCAATAGTCAAGTGCCTTCTTGTCGTTGATTACTTTTCCATGACATATTATTTGTTCCAGCCTGTACGTTTCCATTTGATTAACCATTGACATGGGCTAGACAAACATAAATGGCTAGAAGAGTATTGTTTGTTATTTCACACAAAAAACAGAAGGCATGGCATTTGTGTAGCATTTTCTGTGTCAAATTGTGATCAACACTGCCACCTTGTGGTAGATCTTTGTAGGTGTAAGACAATTCTAACTATGCTCATAATAGCCTTTAGATGGCACAATTTAGTCAATCTCTATTATGACTTCACTCAAGTATAGTATTCTGTCCTACATTTACATTTTACATTTTAGTCATTTAGCAGATTTATCCAGAGCGACTTACAGGAGCAATTCAGAGCGACTTACAGGAGCAATTCTATCCAATGTAACCACCACTTTTTAAGGGTGTCGGGAAAGTGTAAACTGTTTGCAAGTTTCATTGCTGAAACCTTTCACTACTGTGTTTCACATTTCACTGACATATGAAGCACCGGTATAATCTTCTAGACACTAAATAATCTCTCTCTCTCTCTCGCTCTCTCTCTCCCCCTATTTTACATTTGACCCTTCCTGTTCCTGAAAAAACAGGTAACAAACATAAGGTGACATTTAGTCAGCTTCCTCCTCCTTTGCAACGAATGAATAGTTGTTTCCTACGCTTCCACGATAGTATGCTAGGCCTACTGTAGGTGTCCGTCTTATCTCTGATACTGTTCTAATCATCACGGAATCATTAATTCAGTAACTCAAATTTAAACTCTGTTATCATTGCTAAGTCACTCTGATATTGCAATCTGTCTAAATTAATTTCCCAATCACATGAGTAGTTATTTTTTACCATCAGATAATGAGAATCTATGGCCTATTATAGGGGGCACATACGTCTGTGAGTCAAAACAAATCAGGTGCAAAGTTTCATTTCCTGAACATCTCTTATGTGCTGAAGTGATCTGTGGTTGCATGTTGATTCAATAAATAATGTTTGTTTTTTTGTATCTACGTTACCAGACAGTTATTTGCATATCACGATTAACTACATTGCACTTCACCCCACAAACAAGGAAATAATCCATCCCACAACCTAGAAATAGAATCAATTCACTGCTTTCAGGAAGTAGTTCACAGGGTTGGTTGTGCCAATGTGCATGTCAGACAACACTATGCACGTCACCAGTAACACAGACAGAACACTGCTCTCTTCCTGGTATAATAATATAATATGCCATTTAGCATCCTGGTTAGGTGGACCCTGGTTTGCATGTTACACTCATTTGCCTACACTAATCTCAGAGAAGACATAGAAACAGACGAGGTACAGTAATTCTGAATAAATTAACTTCCTTTTTTCAGAGAATAGGCGATAAGACCTGGCTCCATTCATACAATAGGACTCTGTCTGACTCTATGGTCAACAGTGAGAGAGGATGTGTGGTATATTTGTCTGTGTCTTTGACAGTTGGGTATATCTCAATAGTCTAAATCAACTTCCTTCCTCATCTCTTCTCCATCTACACAGATCTGAAATCATAGGTGAAGGCAACATGTTGGATGCTGACTGGGCATCTGCTGTCACCTGTTCCTTCACTTTAATAGATGAAGGAAAGGAGATAATGATATGAAGTCACGTTGGACTATTGAGAAGTACTCTTGGATTTAGCAAAGTCATGTTTGTAGGTGTAGAAAGACCATTCAGAGGACTGGAATTCAATCCACCTCCTCTTTGTGTAGGTTTACCAATGTTTAAATGGTGGTAAAGGAACTCTGTTTAACTCAGTTCAACTCAAGGAAATCCCAATGCTGAGTACACAAAGACAATACGGAATTCTGGTCAATCTGATCAGGAAGCTCATTTACTATACTGGAATCAAATGCGTTATCATTCTACTTCATGGCCACATGCTGGCTCAACCCTAACCCTCAACCCTAACCCTAAGCCTTACCTTAGTGTAAACATTTCCCCACACGTGTCAACTACACTGTTAAAATTAAGTGCTTTGTAACACCAAAACTAGTGGCAACTGAGCTGCCACCAACTTGAAGGAGACAAAACTTTGCTGAAGTTTTGAAACACATCATCCTGAGATGTTTTGAAACATTACATGGTGTGTTAATAACATGTCATTTAGCAGACACTTTTTTTCCAAAGCGACTTACAGTCATGCGTGCATACATTTATTTTTGTGTGTGGGTGGTCCCAGGGATCGAACCCACTACCCTGGCGTTACAAGCGCCGTGCTCTACCAGCTGAACTACAGAGGATCACAAGGTGTTGTAACCAGTGATGCCAACTTAGCAATTTTGTTGCTAGATTTAGCAACTTTTCAGACTACCCTGGAAAACTTTCTTTTCAAACAGCACCTAGCAACAAATTTAGCTACTTTGAAAAAATTATTTGGAACTTTTAGCAACTTTTGAAAAGTGACTCAAACGCTAAAATGCACGCATTTTACCTCTAAATGACACAAAAACGATTTTCTCTGTCGCACAACACGTGCCTGGCTGCAAAAGTGCATGTGATTGACGCCAGCAGCAGGCGCTCAGCTCATGCACAGGCAGCAGCAGGCCAGCCAAGCAGCACAACAACCTGGAGAGAGCTGGAGAGAGATGCCTAGCGCGCACATCATTATTTGAGTTAAGTTGCTTGTTCAATAAGATAGCATATATACCTTGTTATTAGCTTGTACCTATAATTGTTGATCAGTTAGGTAGCATGTTAACTAACTACCAATATACTGCTTAAAACCATAATTGTTCAGAATATGTAGGTTTACTAGTTAATAAGAAAATAAATCAAATGTAATTGTTGAATAATGTGTAATGTGTAATTGTTCAATAATTCAATGTGTTGTGTTTAAAAATATAAATATCTGATCATATAAAATGTGTTGTGTTTATATTAATTTTACAAATAAAAATATGTGATAATAAACAAACTAATCTAAACTAACAATGTCAAATCATATTTGTAGCCGAGATGGCCAGTCAATATGAGTAATGTTATTGTGTATTTTACGTAATGACGCAGTTTTACGTTATTATGTAATGACGTCATCACGCAATGACATGACAACGTCATTTAGCAAATTTTAGCAATAACTTCTCCTAAAAATGTGCTGGCAACACTGGTTGTAACACCACTAACTCAAGTGTTGTGCAACACGTTGCCAGAGACTGGGAGCACTAACAGAAAAGGTTGAAAACCCTATTTTGGTGTTTCGAGTCCTGTTCAGTGCAGCATTAGATACCTTCTCTTTTGGTGTTAATTCCTCTCTCTAAAGCTTCTAAACACCATTATGATGTTCTGAATCCTGTCTACTGCAGAATTAGATCCCTTTTTTCTGAAGTGTCTTAATGTTTAACATTCTTTTATGCATTTGATATTATATACCATTTTGGCAGGCATTGTCAAGCACAGTTTTCAACCTACCAGCCGCAACTGGAGGTGGAACTGCAATTACTGATTATTACGCCCTTCCATTGATAATTGTGAAAGTGGGAATTGCTGCTGTCCTCATTGAACATACATTTTTCAGTTTGTCATGATCCATTACACCTCATGGCACAACAAGCTTAATACTAATATAGAAATATACTTTTCTTTCTTCAAACATGCATACAACATTGTGTGAAAGAATCATAAAGTCAAATGTTTTGGAATTACCCACAATCCTCTAAAAACAGACTCATGTGTCAAGATAGTAAATGCAAGGTGATTAAAACCAAAGACTTCCAATGTTCAATCACTCTATTGTCTCTCTCTTTAGTTATCCTCATTAAAGATACTTACATTTTGAGCAACATATTAAAGATGCACTATGCAGAAATCGTTCTGCCATTTCCTGGTTGCTAAAATTCTAATAGCTCTCCTAATTTCAGTTTATATGACAAAACAAGCAAGTATAGTGAAGAGAATCATTGTACCATCTAAACCGCTGTGAAATATATTTTCCATAAACTAAAATATTTTATTTTCAGCTGTTTGAAGCTGGTGTACAAAACCGAAAGTAAAAGACAAAAACTAAACTTAAGAACGGGAAGCATAGAAATAGCCCATATAGAACACATATACTGCTTCTTAGACTTGCTTTCAATGAGAATGACAGATCTATAACACACATTTCTAAGTGAATTTGGTTGGGTCACCCAAAAAGTTACATATTGCAGCTTTAAGTTGGATTTACATTATTTTGGTCAAATGAAATTAACAAATCATTGAAACCACTTGCATACATTTTTTAAAATATATTTTTGGGGAATTTTGATACTGATATGAAATGACGGAGGGATTATAGACAGATGGAAGGGTTGGAGCAGGGAATTGAACCCTGGTTTTCAGTGCGGAGAGGAGTGACCTGTCTAAGTCAGGTGTGATACCGCTAGACTACGGTCTCTGCATGACTTGCACTCATTTTTATTAAGTAATTTATTAAGTTTAAGTTTAGTAAATATATTAAGCTTAAGTTTATTAAGAAATTATTCTGGGGTGAATTGTTGTTTTCTGAGTCAACTTCAATTCATCCCAGAATCATTTCTTACTGTGTGGTTGAGTGGGTAGAATCTCAACGAAATGTACCATCTTACTTGCCCCTCCTTTCTAAACTGTCAAAATTAAGCATAAAAAATAAAAGTGGAATTCCACAAAAGATATTTAGGCTATAAACCATTTGCATTTCTAAACCATTTATTTTATGAGAAACAGTTTTTGTGTTTTTATGCTGCTTTTTTACATGCACTGAAACCTTTCAGAGTACTACATTGCTGTTTGAAAACACATTCTGTGTATTGAAACACTTACATTAGGTTTACATTCAAACACTCTCCAAACACCAGACCTCAGCTTAGGTGCACTACTTTTCATGATTTCATTACACAATCATGGTGTTTTGAAATTTTTTATTTTTACAGGGTAGACTCTATTGTGTAGGTTAAAAGTCAAAGAAATCATTATGCAAGAATGATAATGTATGGTTTTCTTCGTTTAACACTGAGGCAGGTTTGCTCAGGACAGCTTAAAATGACTAGTGCTGGAGGGTTTCATTACAGTTCTTCCAATGCACAGAAACACAGAAAAGGCAGCAAGATGAGTTTATTTAGAATATTAATATTACAAAACATGTATTACAACCATCACATACATCACATACAATAACATTCTTCAATATATATTTATATCAAGTTAAATATATTAAAATATATTAAAACATACTATATACTGTACACACAACACAAACCAAAAAGCGTTTGAAATATCAGTCATAGTCAACTCCTGTAGGCAGTCCCAGTACAATAAACCGATAACTTATTTTAGCTTTAGAACTTTTTATTGGCTTCTTGTAACATGTCTATCTATTTAGGCTTATGCCTAAGCGCAATGTTCAGTCTGTGAATTATGTCAGTAAGTCAGTGTTAATTTTGTCAACAATAACTAATAGGTAGGGTGATCAGTTCGAAAATGCAATGCTTAAATGCTCAATTATATGCGAAAATGATAAATGCATTTACAGTGAGGGAAAAAAGTAGTTGATCCCCTGCTGATTTTGTACGTTTGCCCACTGACAAAGACATGATCAGGCTATAATTTTAATGGTAGGTTTATTTGAACAGTGAGAGACAGAATAACAACAACAAAAAAACAGAAAAACGCATGTCAAAAATGTTATAAATTGATTTGCATTTTAATGAGGGAAATAAGTATTTGACCCCTCTGCAAAACATGACTTAGTACTTGGTGGCAAAACCCTTGTTGGCAATCACAGAGGTGAGACTTTTCTTGTAGTTGGCCACCAGGTTTGCACACATCTTAGGAGGGATTTTGTTCCACTCCTCTTTGCAGATCTTCTCCAAGTCATTAAGGTTTCGAGGCTGACATTTGGCAACTCAAACCTTCAGCTCCCTCCACAGATTTTCTATGGGATTAAGGTCTGGAGACTAACTAGGCCACTCCAGGACCTTAATGTGCTTCTTCTTGAGTCACTCCTTTGTTGCCTTTGCCGTGTGTTTTGGGTCATTGTCATGCTGGAATACCCATCCACGACCCATTTTAAATGCCTTGGCTGAGGGAAGGAGGTTCTCACACAAGATTTGACGGTACATGGCCCTGTCCATCGTCCATTTGATGCGGTGCAGTTGTCCTGTCCCCTTAGCAGAAAAACACCCCCAAAGCATAATGTTTCCATCTCCATGTTTGACGGTGGGGATGGTGTTCTTGGGGTCATAGGCAGCATTCCTCCTCCTCCTAAACACAATGAGTTGAGTTGATGGCAAGAGCTCGATTTTGGTCTCATCTGACCACAACACTTTCACCCAGTTCTCATTTGAATCATTCAGATGTTCATTGGCAAACTTCAGACGGGCCTGTATATGTACTTTCTTGAGCAGGGGGACCTTGCGGGCACTGCAGGATTTCAGTCCTTCACAGCGTAGTGTGTTACCAATTGTTTTCTTGGTGACTATGGTCCCAGCTGCCTTGAGATCATTGACAAGATCCCCCCGTGTAGTTCTGTGCTGATTCCTCTCCGTTCTCATGATCATTGCAACTCCACGAGGTGAGATCTTGCATGGAGCCCCAGGCCGAGGGAGATTGACAGTTATTTTGTGTTTCTTCCATTTGCGAATAATCGCACCAACTGTTGTCACCTTCTCACCAAGCTGCTTGGCGATGGTCTTGTAGCCCATTCCAGCCTTGTGTAGGTCTACAATCTTGTCCCTGACATCATTGGAGAGCTTTTTGGTCTTTGCCATGGTGGAGAGTTTGGAATCTGATTGATTGATTGCTTCTGTGGACAGGTGTCTTTTATACAGGTAACAAGCTGAGATTAGGAGCGCTCCATTTAAGAGTGTGCTCCTAATCTCAGCTCGTTACCTGTATAAAAGACACCTGGGAGCCAGAAATCTTTCTGATTGAGAGGGGGTCAAATACTTATTTCCCTCATTAAAATGCAAATCAATTTATAACATTTTTGACATGCATTTGTCTGGATTTTTGTTTTGTTATTCTGTCTCTCACTGTTCAAATAAACCTACCATTAAAATTATAGACTGATCATGTCTTTGTCAGTGGGCAAACGTACAAAACCCCCACTGTATATGCAGCCAAAACAGAAAGATAAATGCAGTCAGAGACCTACTAGAGCAGCACCGCCCCCTCAAGATTCTGAGCCTGCCTGGCAGGGTTGGTCCAATAAAGCCAGAGCCCCCTGATGGGAGAGCATAATATACAAGGAAATTCTCAAAGCTGCTAATGAGAACCTTGACGACCTTGTACCTAGCCGGTGGGGATTCTGGTGGGGTACCCCCACCCAGGTAGTGGCCGTGCTGGCAACACTGGCTGCAGTAACCCATGGGGAGGGGGTTACACTCGGACAATCAGAGAGGGGGCATATTATTGTGGCCCTGGTGGCACAAAATAATCAAAGGTCTGGCTGCTCGGAGATGCTTGGGAAAAATGGTTACAACGGGGGACCAGAGTATTTGTGTCTCAGGGGAAGAGGGTGGATCTGATCTCCATCACCTAGGACTTGACATAGGTTAATCAAATCTCAAATTGTTGTCACTTTTGCTCAATCTTGCATGCTTTCTCAAACAGCTGTAACTGTATATGCATTTGTAAATCAGGTCCTTTCTTGAGTTGTGCTCTGGGATGTGACAACCGTTGAGCATCTGAGCTTATGGTTGATTGTGGAGGAAAGGGGTTGAGTGTGTTAGAATGTGTGTGTGTGTGTGTGTGTGTGTGTGTGTGTGTGTGTGTGTGTCCCACATCTGTGGCTCTACAAAGTATTGACTTTGGGGGGGGGGGGGGTGAATAGTTATGCACGCTCAAGTTTTCTGTTTTTTTTGTCTTATTTCTTGTTTGTTTCACAAGAAAAAATATTTTGCATCTTCAAAGTGGTAGGCATGTTGTGAAAATCAGATGATACAACCCCCCAAAAAATCTATTTTAATTTCAGGTTGTAAGGCAACAAAATAGGAAAAATGCTAAGGGGGTGAATATTTTCACAAGCCACTGTAAGTGTATCTATTTTATTTGAAAAATTCATTCTCTAAGATATGAAAGATAAGGGCCATGTGCTTCGAAAACCATTTGGCATTCGATGATTATTGACGTTTCTAAACGTTAAAACACAGCGCCAGGATTGTAGTTCACATGGAGCCAGCCGTGGCCGAAGCTAACCGCTGAATATCCTACAGAGAAGAGATTTTGATAGCTAAGTGTGCACATGATGCAAGTAAGAGGTAAATATGAATTATTTAAATGGATAAAAATGCACAGACTAAAATGTGACTAAAACTAGATAAAAATTGTTTTGAATTTTCATCGACTGATAACAACTAAAGCTTATGAAAGATGAAATGACTAAAATGTGACTAAGACTAAAATATAATTTAAGACAAACTAAGACTTAGCTGAAATCTAAAATAGCTGACAATATTAAAACTGCAGTAATTTAGCCCTTTCGCAGTTTTCAAACTGGAGGGTGTCAGGCATGGGAATCTCTTTATGGAGAGTAGTCTCGTCTTGGAGTCCTGGGGTGACACGGTCAACAGCAACAGCATGAGGTTCTGAAAAGCATGCAGTATTATTAACCATAGAGATATACACTGAGTATTCCAAACATTAGAAAAACCTTCCTAATATTGAGTTGAACCCCACCCTTTTGCCCTTAGAACAGCCTCAATTTGTCGGGGCATGGACTCTACAACGTGTCGAAAGTGTTCCACAGGGATGCTGGCCCATGTTGACTCCAATGCTCCCCACAGTTGTGTCAAGTTGGCTGGATGTCCTTTGGGTGGTGGACCATTGTTGATACACACAGGAAACTGTTGAGCATTAAAAACCCAGCAGCGTTGCAGTTCAAATCAAAATGTATTTGCCACATGCGTTGAATACAACAGGTGTAAACCTTACCGTGAAATGCTTACTTACAAGCCCTTAACCAACAATGCAGTTCAAGAAATAGAGTTATGGAAATATATTCCCTAAATAAATAAAAATAAATAAATAAATAATATAAAAAGTAACACAATAAAATAACAATAATGAGGGGGTACCGGTACCGAGTCAATGTGCGGGGGTACAGGTTAGTAAAGGTAATTTGTAGATGTAGGTAGGGGTAAAGTGACTATACATAGATAATAAACAGCGAGTAGCAGCAGTGTAAAAACAAAGGAGGAGGAGGAGGAGGGTCCGGGTAAATATAAATAGTCCTGTAAATAGTCCGGGAGGCCATTTGATTAATTGTTCAGCAGTCTTATGGCTTGGGGGTAGAAGCTGTTAAGGAGCCTTTTGGACCTAGACTTGGCGCTCCGGTACCACTTGCCATGCGGTAGCAGAGAGAACAGTCTATGACTTGGGTGACTGGAGTCTTTGACAATTTTTTGGGCCTTCCTCTGACACCGCCTAGTATATAGGTCCTGGATGGCAGGAAGCTTGGCCCCAGTGATGTACTGGGCCATATGCACTACCCTCTGTAGTGCCTTACGGTCAGATGCAGAGCAGTTGACATACTAGGCGGTGATACAACCGGTCAGAATGCTCTCAATGGTGCAGCTGTAGAACATGCCAAATCTTTTCAGTCTCCTTAGGGGGAAAAGGCGTTGTCGTGCACGACTGTTTTGGTGTGTTTGGACCATGATGTGGCAACCAAGGAACTTGAAACTCTCAATCCGCTCCAATACAGCCACGTCGATGTGAATGGTGGCATGTTCGGCCCTCCTTTTCCTGTAGTCCACAAACAGCTCCTTTGTCTTGCTCACGTTGAGGGAGAGGTTGTTGTCCTGGCACCACACTGCCAGGTCTCTGACCTCCTCCCGTTAGGCTGTCTCATCATTGTCATTGACCAGGCCTACCACGGTTGCGTCATCACCAAACTTAATGATGGTGTTGCCACGCAGTCGTGGGTGAACAGGGAGTGCAGGACGGGACTAAGCACGCACCCCTGAGGTGCCCCAGTGTTGAGGATCAGCGTGGAAGATGTGTTGTTGCCTACCTTTACCACCTGGCGGCGGCCCATCAGGAGGTCCAGGATCCAGTTACAGAGGGAGGTGTTTAGTCCCAGGGTCCTTAGCTTAGTGATGAGCTTTGTGGGCACTATGGTGTTGACCGCTGAGCTGTAGTCAATGAACAGCATTCTCACATTGGTGTTCCTTTTGTCCAGTTGGGAAAGGGCAGTGTGGAGTGCGATTGAGATTGCGTCATCTGTGGATCTGTTGGGGCGGTATGTGAATTGGAGTGGGTCTAGGGTTTTTGGGATGATGGTGTTGATGTGAGCCATGACCAGCCTTTCAAAGCACTTCATAGCTACCGACGTGAGTGCTACGGGGCGGTAGTCATTTAGGCAGGTTACCTTCGCTTTCTTGGGCACAGGGACTATGGTGGTCTACATGAAACATGTAGGTATTACAGACTTGGTCAGGGAGAGGTTGAAAATGTCAGTGAACACACTTGCCAGTTGGTCTGCGCATGCTCTGAGTACACATCCTGGTAATCCGTCTGGCCTTGTGAATGTTGACCTGTTTAAAGGTCTTGCTCACATCGGCTACGGAGAGCGTGATCACACAGTTGTCTGGAACAGCTGGTACTCTCATGCATGCTTCAGTGTTGCTTGCCTCGAAGCGAGCATAAAAGGCATTTAGCCCGTCTGGTAGGCTCGCGTCACTGGGCAGCTTGCGGCTGGGTTTCCCTTTGTAGTCCGTAATAGTTCGCAAACCCTGACACATCTGACGAGCATCAGAGCCGGTGTAGTGGGATTCAATCTTACTCCTGTATTGACGCTTTGCCTGTTTGATGGTTCGTCTGAGGGCATAGCGGGATTTGTTATAAGTGTCCGGATTAGTGTCCCCGCTCCTTGAAAGCGGCAGCTCTAGCCTTTAGCTCGGTGCAGATGTTGCCTGTAATCCATGGCTTCTGGTTGGGATATGTACGTACGGTCACTGTGGGGACGTCGTCGTCAAGTCACTTATTGATGAAGCAGGTGACTGAGTTGGTATACTCCTCAATGCCATTGGATGAATCCCGGAACAAACCGGTGCGCCTGGGCACCTACTTCCATACCTTGTTCAAAGGCACTTAAATGTTGTGTCTTGCCAATTCTCTAAATGGCACACATACACAATCCATGTCTCAATTGTCTCAAGACTTTAAAATCCTTCTTTAGTCACCTCCATTTAATCTACACTGATTGAAGTGGATTTAACAAGTGATATCAATAAGGGATCATAGTTTTCACCTGGATTCACCTGGTCAGTCTATGTCATGTATACTCAGTATATAATTATTTATTAGTCTATTTTGGGTTAGGGTTAGGGTAATAGCCAGGGTTAGGGTTGAACCAGGATGTGGACATGAAGCTAGGGCTTTGGTAATGGTTTTGGTTGAGGCTAAGGTAAGGGTTCCTACATGAATAAATACTAGTTTACTATAGAATACTACAGTACATACTATTAAATTCTATAGTAAACTGTAGTATACTATACTACACACTGTAGTATCCCTCAATCATGTGTAGTACTTATAATATATAGTAGAATGTTGTAGTATACTGAAGAATAACATAGTAAATACTATTTAATTTCCATATACCCTGCCCATATCGCAATTTGTGCCACCCATGAGAGATAAACCTACATGCCAAGTATAGACCATATAGTGTGTTCCCTAGATGTTATAGAATATAGTAGAAGCGCTGAACAATCCGTTCAGACCCTGGTCCTACCTACCTACAGGTTGTGGAAAATGTGCTATTTTAGTAGTAATGGGCATTCCTAATTATTTTCAGTGAGTGGGCTGAAATGGCTTTTCATTCAAAATGCTTCTCAATTGACCTAAAACCATGAAAAAAATTGATAATCTCCAATGTAAATCTCAAAAGGTAGGCTACCATTATGTCAGATCGTGAAATGCGCGTTCACATTTTTTTTACCTGGACAAATTATTAGATGCCGTGCAAAAATATGGAATTGGACCAGATTGAGGCGCTGTCACAATCGTCGAGAAGAGAGGACCAAGGTGCAGCGTGGAAGGTGAACATACTTATTTATTAAATGATTACACGAAAAAAAAAAAAAAAATCGATACGTGACGTCCAAAGGTGTAAAACACAAACCTACACAGGAACACGATCCTACAAACACTGTCGGAAAACAGCCTGTCTAAATATGGTTCCCAATCAGAGACAACCAGCAACAGCTGACACTCGTTGCCTCTGATTGAGAACCACTCTGGCCAACATAGATATACATGAACTAGAATAAACAAAGAACACTCACACCCTGGCTCAACATACAAGCGTCCCCAGAGCCAGGGCGTGACAGGCGCTCTCCCCACTACAGTAAATACTACAGTATAGTACAGTCCACAAAAACACTACATTACTATAGTATTTTTTACTACCGTTTTTTTTTACTACAGTATGCAATAGTTAACTGTAAATACTACAGTAAAGTCTAAAAAAACACTACAATGAATACTACAGTGGGGGAAAAAAGTATTTAGTCAGCCACCAATTGTGCAAGTTCTCCCACTTAAAAAGATGAGAGAGGCCTGTAATTTTCATCATAGGTACACGTCAACTATGACAGACAAAATGAGAAAGAAATTTCCAGAAAATCACATTGTAGGATTTTTAATGAATTTATTTGAAAATTATGGTGGAAAATAAGTATTTGGTCAATAACAAAAGTTTCTCAATACTTTGTTATATACCCTTTGTTGGCAATGACACAGGTCAAACGTTTTCTGTAAGTCTTCACAAGGTTTTCACACACTGTTGCTGGTATTTTGGCCCATTCCTCCATGCAGATCTCCTCTAGAGCAGTGATGTTTTGGGGCTGTCGCTGGGCAACACGGACTTTCAACTCCCTCCAAAGATGTTCTATGTGGTTGAGATCTGGAGACTGGCTAGGCCACTCCAGGACCTTGAAATGCTTCTTACGAAGCCACTCCTTCGTTGCCCGGGCGGTGTGTTTGGGATCATTGTCATGCTGAAAGACCCAGCCACGTTTCATCTTCAAAATCTCACGATACATGGCCTCATTCATTCTTTCCTTTACACAGATCAGTCGTCCTGGACCCTTTGCAGAAAAACAGCCCCAAAGCATGATGTTTCCACCCCCATGCTTCACAGTAGGTATGGTGTTCTTTGGATGCAACTCAGCATTCTTTGTCCTCCAAACACGACGAGTTGAGTTTTTACCAAAAAGTTATATTTTGGTTTCATCTGACCATATGACATTCTCCCAATCCTCTTCTGGATCATCCAAATGCACTCTAGCAAACTTCAGACGGGCCTGGACATGTACTGGCTTAAGCAGGGGGACACGTCTTGCACTGCAGGATTTGAGTCCCTGGCGGCGTAGTGTGTTACTGATGGTAGGCTTTGTTACTTTGGTCCCAGCTCTCTGCAGGTCATTCACTAGGTCCCCCCGTGTGGTTCTGGGATTTTTGCTCACCGTTCTTGTGATCATTTTGACCCCACGGGTGAGATCTTGCGTGGAGCCCCAGATCGAGGGAGATTATCAGTGGTCTTATAGGTCTTCCATTTCCTAATAATTGCTCCCACAGTTGATTTCTTCAAACCAAGCTGCTTACCTATTGCAGATTCAGTCTTCCCAGCCTGGTGCAGGTCTACAATTTTGTTTCTGGTGTCCTTTGACAGCTCTTTGGTCTTGGCCATAGTGGAGTTTGGAGTGTGACTGTTTGAGTTTGTGGACAGGTGTATTTTATACTGATAACAAGTTCAAACAGGTGCCATTAATACAGGTAACGAGTGGAGGACAGAGGAGCCTCTTAAAGAAGAAGTTACAGGTCTGTGAGAGCCAGAAATCTTGCTTGTTTGTAGGTGACCAAATACTTATTTTCCACCATAATTTGCAAATAAATTAATTAAAAATCCTACAATGTGATTTTCTGGAAAAAAAAATCTCAATTTGTCTGTCATAGTTGAAGTGTACCTATGATGAAAATTACAGGCCTATACCATATAATTTTTTCATGTGAGTTGAACCGGGACGTGGACATAAAGCTAGAGTTAGGGCTATGGTTAGTGGATGCACGGTAGAATGGTCTCACCTGTTTGTCGTTTCGATGTACAGACCCCATCCCGTCCCTTTCTGTGCCTCCTCTGGTGAACTATAGATAGATTAGACAGACAGACAGACAGACAGACAGACAGACAGACAGACAGACAGACAGACAGACAGACAGACAGACAGACAGACAGACAGACAGACAGACAGACAGACAGACAGACAGACAGACAGACAGACAGACAGACAGACAGACAGACAGACAGACAGACAGACAGACAGACAGACAGACAGAAAGAAAGAAAGAAAGAAAGAAAGAACAGTCAGCACCCCATTTAAACCTGGGACATTAGTGTACTGTGCTAGCTTGAATTTATTATTTTCAGCACAGTTCCAGCAACTATGATTGATGCTGCCTAACCAGGCCAGCGCGGTACATCTCGGCTCTGCATTAGATGATTGTGAAAAGAGTAGTTATCACTCACTCAGTTAGGGAGAGGTGTCTACATACCAGTTAGTAGGACTTTGACGACTAGAGCTGCCACTATGACAGCAGCAGTGAGACAGGCCACAGCGGGCACCACTACCCAGGTCAGCTCCAAGTAGCGTTGCATGGCCGGGGTTTCCCCAACCATGGCAGGGGCACGGCCACGGGCATCAGCTTGGTCCACTTTGAAAAGCAAAGAGAAAGAAGCAGTCAGAATCAAAGCTCTTTCCATGGTGGATTTCAGCCAAAAGAAAAGGAGGACTCTGCAATGTATACTTCAGTGTGTTTTATATAAACAGTGGTCATACACATTGACTTCAAGCACCTTTTCAAAGCATAGGATGTTTGTATCTTTATATTTTTCTGTGTGATATTTCCTAATACCACTTAGCCTACAACCTATTTTCAGTTTGTTTTTTAAACCTGGAGTGGTTTGTGAATGTGTTGAGAAAAAAAAAATCATTTTTGTTGGTATGAGGAATTCTATCATGTTAGCATTGTTTTCTGAACCCTTGCCATAAAGCCAGTCAAATAGAGTGGAAGCATTTAGCTACAGTGCCTTCAGAAAGTATTCACACCCCTTGACTTTTTCCACATTTTGTTGTGTTACAGCCTGCATTTTTTATTGTTTAATTGAGATTTTGTGTCACTGGCCTACACACAATACCCCATATTGTCAAAGTGGAATTATGTTTTTCAACTGTTTACGGATTAATTGTGTCTTGAGTCAATAAGTATTCAACCCTTTGTTATGACAAGCCTAAATACGTTTAGGAGTAAACATTTGCTTAACAAGTCACATAATAACTTTTATGGACTCACTCTGTGTGCAATAATAGTGTCAGACATGAGCATGGTGAACTTATTAATTACACTTTGGACGGAGAGGAAGGAAACTGCTCAGGGATTTCACCATGAGGCCAATGGTGTTTAATGGCTGTGATAGGATGATGGATCAACAACATTGTATTTACTCCACAATACTAACCTAAATGACAGAGTGAAAAGAAGGAAGCTTGTACAGAATACAAATATTCCAAAACATGCATCCTGTTTGCAATAACACTAAAGTAAAATGCAAACAATGTGGTAAAGAAATCAACTTTATGTCCTGAATACAAATAATTATTTTAGGGGCAAATCCAATCCACATATTACTGAGTACCACTCTTCATATTTTCAAGCATGGTGGTGGTTCTTTCATGTTATGCATATGCTTGTCATCAGCATGGACTAGGGAGATTTTTAAGATAAAAATAAATGGAATAGAACTAAGCGCAGGCAAAATCCTAGATAAAAACCTGGTTCAGTCTGCTTTCCAACTGACACTGGGAGACAAATTCACCTTTCAGCAGGACAATAACCTAAAACACAAAGCCAAATATTCACTGAAGTTGCTTACCAAGACGACATTGAATGTTCCTGAGTGGCCTAGTTACAGTTAGACTTAATTCGGCTTGAAAATCTATGACAAGACCTGAAAATGTCTGTCCAGCAATGATCAACAACCAACTTGACAGAGCTTGAATAATTTTTTAAAGAATAATGTGCAGATATTGTACAATCCCAGTGTGCAAAACTCTTAGAGACTTACCCAGAAAGACTCACAGCTGTAATCGCTGCCAAAGCTGATTCTAACATGTATTGGCTCAGGGGTGTGAATACTTATGGAAATTAGATATTTCTGTATTTAATTTTCAATAACTTTGCAAAAATGTCTAAAAACAGGTTTTGGGTATTGGTTGTAGATTAGTGATATAAAAAAACATGTAATCCATTTTGAATTCAGGCTGTAACAACAAAATGGGGAATAATTCAAAGGGTATGAATACTTTCTGAAGGCACTGTACATTTGGCGTGTTCAGTCTCGTTCAACACACACACACAGCCTCAAACAAAAGATACTTAGGCTGTGAAGTCAACAGTGTTTGTATCAGATAGGGGCCAAGGCAAGGTGTGCATGCCAAGATTTCCTGAAGACTTGCGTTAGCTACCAGAGCCAATACCTTGGCTTTAGCTCATTGGGCTAACAACACGGTCTTGTGGGAGACCCTGTAGGAACCCAGTCAGTCACTCAAGGCTGAATGGTCACACAAGGCTGAACTCAAGAGAGTTTTGAATGAGCTCACTTCTTCTTAGTAAACCCTTGTATTATAGGTCAAAAAGTTTCACAACACTCACAGCATCGTATATAGCAATGAAGGATGGTGGCAGCATACTTTACGTTAAGCCTCTTCACCTGTCAAAATAGAATATGCGTCTATCAATCAATGTCAAAATGCCTGTGAGATCTATACATGTACGAACATTTACATGAACAGTACTCATCATACCAGGACACAGGTGTTTGGTAGGCATACGTCCACAGTCAGGTTGAGGTTAACAGATTTCTCCTGCAAATGGAAGACATAAAATATTTTAGTGTACTAAACTCTCCTGTAAAAGGAAACAGAATACAAAAACATGTCAGTGAGCTTTAGAAGAAGAAACAGATTTCCTTACAGCTTCTGTTGTACTTCTGTTTAGGTGTGTACTACCTGGTATTGTGTTTCTGTCAGTTCTTCACGGTATTAGACTAGCGGTTAAGAACATTGGGCCAGTAACCGAAAGGTCATATTGAGGACATAACATTATTAAAACTGTGTTTGTGCAAAATGTTGCTGTGAAAAGTGTGGCCTGCTCAAACACTGGCTGTTGCGTCAATCGTGACTAGATGTTCTAATGAAGTGTTCTAATCACACCGGTTTGAGCCTACGCTGCAGGGACCACTGTAGAATGATTACACCCGCGTATTCGTACGCGTAAAAGAGTTACTCAAATTGGAAATTAGCTATTATCAGGCTGGTTAATGCGATGCATGTCTGTTGAATTTGGAAAAATCCACCCTCACTCGGTCCCGCCCCACCTACTTAGCCAATCAGGAGCCGCTACTGCGTTGTGGCTGTGTCATACTGCATACTTTTTACTAAACGCTACGTGCTAAATAGTATGCAACGATGAGTAAAGAGTATGCACTTTAAGTATGTAGTACGCTAGTATGGGTATTCGGACACGGCCACTGTCTCTGTGTCCTAAGTTGAAACAGAAAAATGAGACAGAAAAAGCTGTTTCTTTTTGTGGGAGCACTCAAGCCCGTTAAGTCTTGGATCAGATGTGTATGAATGTTTCAGACGGGTTCATGTCTCTGCAGAGTGGTGATGCTGTTAAACAGCCTGTGAAGATTCTGTGAGACACTGGGGTAACCCAATCCTTCATTTTGGAGGATGTTCTTGTCAATGTTTGGACTTCCGCAGGTAGTCCAATCAGACCAAGGTTCTAATTTCAGCAAGTGCTACAGCAGTTGGGTGTTACCTATTGCCCCTCTAGTACCTACCACCCAGAGTCTCAAGGTGCTCTTGAGAGATTTCATCAGACTTTGAAGTCTATGTTGAGAGCTTACGGCTTTGAGTTCGAGAAAGACTGGGATGAAAGGGTCCCTCTAGTGCTATTTGCAGCACGGGAAGTTGTTCAAGAATCTGGTGTCACCGTTTTAAGCTCGCTTTTCAGGCCCTTACCCCATAAATATATATATATTTTTAAATCTGGATTACGTCATCGCCACACCGGAGTGCAGGGTGAAAAAACTACTGTGTCATGTCAATATGTTGAAACCATACTTCTCCCGCTGTGATCAGGCGGAGAAGTCGGTGGAAACCGGTAGTGGCCTGTGGCCACTGCCATCACCGTTGACGATAGTCTTTCTTGAGAGCATGAGGAAAGCCCAATACACACTGTGCCGGGACGGTTGAGTAACACAGAGATTCTGGAAAACCTTGAGGGCTTTTTGGCACACTTGTCTCTGGAGGAGAAAGGCGACATTGTTGCACTGTTTTTAGAATATCAGGGTTTATTTTCAGATGTGCCAACTCAGACAAATGTACTAGAGCGTGACACGTTAGGGACTCGAGTGAATTGATGTTAAATGTTAAACTGTCAAAGAGTGAAATCACCCAAGCAACAGTGAAGTATCTCTGGAAGATGGTGGACCAAGGAAAAGTCTGACCTGTCATGGTAAAAGCGGAGGCCATCAATAGCCTTCCTGTGCCAACTTCTCGCCAGGGACTGTGCCAATTCTTGAGGGTGGCTGGCTACTACCAGCCATTTTGCAAGAACTTTGCCCAGGTTGTTGCCCCACTTACGGATTTGACCAGTCACAAAGTAATTTTCCGTTGGAGCCCAGACTGTCAAGCGGCTTTTGAGAAGACAAAGACCCTTTTGGTCTCCGCACCTTTGCTTGCCGCTCCAGATTTCTGTCATCCATTCTCTTTGTATACAGATGCCAGTGATGTAGGAGCAGGTGCTGTGCTTCTGCAGCAAGCCGACAACGATGTTGAGCATCCATCCTCCTATCAGAAACACGACTCCACCATTGAGAAAGAAACACTCACCAGCAGATCAAGGTTTATGTATCGGTCTCTACCCCGCTTCTGGTCTTTAGTGATTGTAACCCTCTTGTTTTCCTGTAAAAGATGAGCTCCACGAATTGCATACTCCTTCACTGGAGTCTCATATTGCAGGAGTTTCCTTTTGAAATCAGACATGTCCGTGGTAAGGACAACTTGGATGCTGATTGTCTTTCAAGAGTGGGCAGTCAATTTGTTTTTGTTGTGCTTAGTTAGTGTGTAGCCCTGGCACAAATTGTATTGGTTGGGCTTGTCCCGAGGAAATGGGAATACTAGGAAGGTACACAGATCGAGATTTTCCCTCTTTTGTCAAAACTTCTGCGTTTTAGGCAGCTATTGTATTTTTTAAATATTTGTTTTTGTAAAAATATGTTGTATTTATTATAGAATTGAATGGTATCAGTCAATGTGAGGAGGGAGAAACCCTGTGTATTCTGCACCAGGATCAGGGAACTGCTGTTGTATACAGGACACCACACAGGAAGGTATGACCACTCTGACATGTTTGCCAAGGTAGCCCTATTACCAGCAGACAAAATGCCGATAGGCACAGTATCTGTACAAAATGGGAATGACAATGAAAGGTGCACATTGTTATATTAGCAGAACACTGCTTCTATGGTATTATGTAAAGGGTTGTTTATTCTACATGGACCTGAACGTTATCAAAACATGTTGTTTAGAATATCTACATAAATTCAGCAATGAAATTCTTCTCATATTATTCTGTAGGCTACTGACCTATTCAAAGCTTCCTCCAGCATCTCACCATACATCTGCCTGTAGTTATTGAACTCAACCTGCAGGAGGTTTGTTTGTTGTGATTGAGTTGGGGGAAACAGCTGCGGGCAAGGTTCTGACAGATGGGTGTGTCTTGGTGGTGGTAAGGAGAAAATTCGTTTTGCATGGCCTGTTGCCCTGGCTGGGCGGGGTTTGCTCATTTTCGACCATTCCATTGGTCCTAAGGAGAAATCTCCACCCGCCCAGGGCACAGGGCCATGTAAAACGAACCTGCCCACTGACACACCCAAGAAACCACACCCCTAAGCCAACTCACGTTTGGTTTCTGTCATGGCCGTCAGCATTTCTTGAGGAGCAAGCCAAAAAACGAGGCCAACTCAGTGGGTGTAGTTCCCCTTTAAGTTGATCATGTGCGCTGATTGGAGTCATCCTCAGTGGTTAGGATGTGTTGCACTTGTTGCCTCGTTAGTTTCGCCTGTGCTGGCACAGGTGATATTTAAGAGCTGCAGAGCCAATGTTCCATTTACATTTTAGTCATTCAGCAGACGCTCTTATCCAGAGCGATTTACAGTTAGTGAGTGCATAGAAGTAATACATTATTATTTTTTATCATACTGGCCCCCCGTGGGAAACGAACCCACAACCCTGGCGTTGCAAACGCCATGCTCTACCAACTGAGCTACATCCCTGCTGGCCATTCCCTCCACTACCCTGGGCCAATTGTGCGCCGCTCCATGGGTCTCCCGGTCGCAGCCTGCTACAACAGAGCCTGGATTCGAACCAGGATCTCTAGTGGCACAGCTAGCACTGCAATGCAGTGCCTTAGACCACTGCTCCAGTTGGCATGAGAGATGTTGGAAGAGCAGTTTAACTCTCCTTCTAAGTTTGTGAATACAAATCCTTTTATTTTGTGTCTCCCTGTTAAGGTCTGCTCCATGTTTATTTTCACTCCCTAACTTAAGTTGGTGTGGGTTATTTTAGTTTGTCTGTATCAGGCAACTCTAATGGGCGTCCATGGTGGGTGTGTTAAGACCCTACTCGAGTTTGCTTGGCCAGCACTCAGTAGACACCCACATGGATGCCTTTCAGAACCGATTTTAAAACCCCACCAGGTTTAGTTCACTTTTTATGTTGAGCGATGATTTTTGGTTGGTTATTGGGGAACTTAAGTCATACAGTAATTGTATCTTTGTTTGGTCAACACAGCTCCTTGATACAGCAGACTTCATAGTTAGCAAACACCATTATTTTTTTAAATAATCATTAGTACTGTTGCCTATGATAAGAATTAGTTGCAGATAGATATTTATTTACCCCAGGTACAGGGAATGTGTGTCCTTGGTGGCATGCAGAGGTCCCCGTCTTCACACACACACGAAGAGAGATGGGTGCTCTGACCCGTGATGTTACAACCAGCCGCAGCTGGTCGACACCCAGGTCCCAGGCTGGAGAGCAAGGCAATGGCATCATTCAACATTAATTACTGTGTGATCACCTGCTGTATAGAGCCCCACAGTGGAGGTGTCATAATACCCATAAATCCTAGTGGTCAAAAGGAAACGGTTTCAATAGTTTTCCCACCATTCGTTTTCCCCATAGGGGATTTTCGAAGCACTTAAAATAATTGCTGTGTTTCATGTGGGCTTACCCTGGCGTGATGTTTTGATAACCATGTAATTTTTCTCGGAGAAGGTGACTTTTATCAATATATTTGGCTCGAATTACTCTCACATTCGAAAATGGTAACTAGCATCAAAGTAGACATCATGCAAAGCTACAAATCCCTGCAAGTCATCTCTGGCCGATACCTTTGCTAACAGGTATTGTGTCAATTTAAAACTTGCACAAGACAGTTCACAGAATAGTCCATTTAAAGAAATGTAGCCTATTTATTCATTACTACATTTAGCTAACATTAGATAGTTAATCCAGAGATTCTTACCTTTGCCTCGAATTCGGCAGGCTCATCCAGATCATCAATGTATTTGTAGTTTTTTATGATAGCCACATTAACAGCTAATTAGCATTTCATTTTTGTGGGGTTAATAGGAAAACTACAATGAGTGGCGCAGTGGTCTAAGGCACTGCATCGCAGTGCTAGCTGTGCCACTAGAGATCCTGGTTTGAATCCAGGTTCTGTCGTAGCCGGCCGTGACCGGGAGACCCATGGGGCGGCGCACAATTGGCCCAGCATCGTCCAGGGTAGGGGAGGGAATGGTCGGCAGGGATGTAGCTCAGTTGGTAGAGCATGGCGTTTGCAACACCAGGGTTGTGGGTTCGATTCCCACGGGGGGGCAGTATAAAAAAATAAAATATATGCACTCACTAACTGTAAGTCGCTCTGGATAAGAGCGTCTGCTAAATGACTAAAATGAAATACAGGCATACAGTGGGGAAAAAAAGTATTTAGTCAGCCACCAATTGTGCAAGTTCTCCCACTTAAAAAGATGAGAGAGGCCTGTAATTTTCATCATAGGTACACATCAACTATGACAGACAAATTGAGAAAAAAAAATCCAGAAAATCCCATTGTAGGATTTTTAATGAATTTATTTGCAAATTATGGTGGAAAATAAGTATTTGGTCACCTACAAACAAGCAAGATTTCTGGCTCTCACAGACCTGTAACTTCTTCTTTAAGAGGCTCCTCTGTCCTCCACTCGTTACCTGTATTAATGGCACCTGTTTGAACTTGTTATCAGTATAAAATACACCTGTCCACAACCTCAAACAGTCACACTCCAAACTCCACTATGGCCAAGACCAAAGAGCTGTCAAAGGACACCAAAAACAAAATTGTAGACCTGCACCAGGCTGGGAAGACTGAATCTGCAATAGGTAAGCAGCTTGGTTTGAAGAAATCAACTGTGGGAGCAATTATTAGGAAATGGAAGACATACAAGACCACTGATAATCTCCCTCGATCTGGGGCTCCACGCAAGATCTCACCCCGTGGGGTCAAAATGATCACAAGAACGGTGAGCAAAAATCCCAGAACCACACGGGGGGACCTAGTGAATGACCTGCAGAGAGCTGGGACCAAAGTAACAAAGCCTACCATCAGTAACCCACTACGCCGCCAGGGACTCAAATCCTGCAGTGGGAGACGTGTCCCCCTGCTTAAGCCAGTACATGTCCAGGCCCGTCTGAAGTGCATTTGGATGATCCAGAAGAGGATTGGGAGAATGTCATATGGTCAGCTGAAACCAAAATATAACTTTTTGGTAAAAACTCAACTCGTCATGTTTGGAGGACAAAGAATGCTGAGTTGCATCCAAAGAACACCATACCTAATGTGAAGCATGGGGTTGGAAACATCATGCTTTGGGGCTGTTTTTCTGAAAAGGGACCAGGACGACTGATCCGTGTAAAGGAAAGAATGAATGGGGCCATGTATTGTGAGATTTTGAGTGAAACCCTCCTTCCATCAGCAAGGGCATTGAAGATGAAACGTGGCTGGGTCTTTCAGCATGACAATTATCCCAAACACACCACCCGGGCAACGAAGGAGTGGCTTCGTAAGAAGCATTTAAAGGTCCTGGAGTGGCCTAGCCAGTCTCCAGATCTCAACCCCATAGAAAATCTTTGGAGGGAGTTGAAAGTCTGTGTTGCCCAGCGACAGCCCCAAAACATCACTGCTCTAGAGGAGATCTGCATGGAGGAATGGGCCAAAATACCAGCAACAATGTGTGAAAACCTTGTGAAGACTTACAGAAAACGTTTGACCTGTGTCATTGACAACAAAGGGTATATAACAAAGTATTGAGAAACTTTTGTTATTGACCAAATACTTATTTTCCACCATCATATGCCAATAAATTCATAAAAAATCCTACAATGTGATTTTCTGGATTTTTTCTCCTCATTTTGTCTGTCAAAGATGACGTGTACCTATGATGAAAATTACAGGCCTCTCTCATCTTTTTAAGTGGGAGAACTTGCACAATTGGTGGCTGACTAAATACTTTTTTTCCCCACTGTATAAAGTCTGCACCATAATTCATTGGACAGTGACCGTTATTTTGGTTCTGTACTCTAGCACTTTGAGTTTTAAAGGATACAATGGCAATGAGGGTGAAGTGCAGACTGTCAGCTTTAATTGTAGGGTATTTTCATACATATCGGATGAACCGTTCAGAAATGAATGAAGCTTTTGTACATGGTCCCCCCCCCCCCCATTTTCGGGCATCAAAAAACATTGGACAGTTTAACATAATGTAGAATAAAGTAATCATTGTTAATATTTGGTCGCAGATCCTTTGCATGCAATGACTGCTTGAAGTCTACGATGCATCGACATCACCAGACGCTGGGTATCTTCCCTGGTGATGCTCTGCCAGGCCTATACTGCAGCCATCTTCAGTTCCTGCTTGTTTCGGGGACTTTCAAGGATTTTCTACTTTTTGGCCATCAAAAACCCCTTCGTTGCTCTAGCAGTATGTTTAGGGTCATTGTCTTGTTGCATGATGAAGTGCCATCCATTGAGTTTGGAGGCATTTGGTTTTATCTGAGCAGATAAAATATTTCTGTAGACTTCAGAATTCATTGTTCTACTTCTGTCTGCAGTCACATCATCGATGAAGTGAGCCTGTTCCACTGGCAGCCATACAGGCCCAAGCCATAACACCCCCTCCACCAAGTTTCACGGATGAGGTGGTATGCTTTGGATCATGGTCATTTCTTTTTTTTCTCCACACTTTCCTCTTTCCATCACTCTGGTACATGTTAATCTTTGTCTCATCTGTCCACAATACTTTTTTCCAGAACTCTTGGCGCTCTTTTATGTGCTTTTTAGCAAACTGTAATCTCGCCTTTCTGTTCTTCAGGCTTATCAGTGGTTTGCATCTTGTAGTGTACCCTCTGTAGTCCTGCTGGTGTAGTCTTGTCAAGGCGTCAGTGTAATGCGGTAGGCGAAGTCAGGCGCAGGACACAGAGCTAATCAAAAAACGTACTGTACTCGTAGGTAAAAGTATGAAACAAAACCTCCACGCAGGGAGGGAATAAACCTGCACACTAACAACAACCAAAACATGAACAAACACGCACAACACACAGTGTGAGACAGAGGGTGAAATAGGGAAGACATAACTACATGATGGGAAACAGGTGTGACCAATGAAGACAAAACAAGTCGAACATAGATACATGGATCGGTAGTAGCTAGTACTCCAGTGACAAAGAACGCCGAAGCCTGCCCGAGCAAGGAGGAGGGGCAGCCTCGGCTGAATCCGTGACAGTAAAACCTGAGGTAAGGCTGATCGAGACCCCCAGACGTTCAATGAACGCCCTCCAGACCCTTGAGGTGAACTGGGGACCCCGATCCGACACAATATCCTCAGGTACCCCGTAGTGCCGGAAGACGTGTTTAAATTGGGCCTCAGCAGTTTGTAGGGCTGTAGGGAGACCAGGCATTGTAATGAGACGGCAGGACTTGGAAAACCGATCCACAACGACCAGGATCGTGGTGTTTCCTTGTGAGGGGGGAAGGTCTGTCACAAAATCCACCGATAGGTGGGACCACGGCCATTGTGGAACAGGTAGGGGTTGTAATTTCCCTCTGGGCAGGTGTCCAGGTGCCTTACACTGGGCGCACACCGAGCAGGAGGAAACATAAACCCTCATGCCCTTGGCTAAAGTGGGCCACCAGTACTTCCCACTAAGACAGTGCAATGTCCGACCGATGCCAGGATGACCAGAGGAGGGTGACGTGTGAGCCCAATAGATCAATCGATCACGAACCTCAAGCGGCACGTACATCCGACCCTCTGGACACTGGGGGGGAGTGGGCTCAGTACGTAACGCCCGCTCGATGTCCGCGTCAACCTCCCACACCACCGGTGCCACCAGACACGACGCCGGAAGTATGGGAGTGGGCTCAATGGACCTCTCCTTCTGGGAACCTGGTCTGTAAGTGAGAGTAAACACAAAACGAGTGAAGAACATGGCCCACCTTGCCTGGCGAGGGTTCAACCTCCTCGCCGCCCGGATGTACTCAAGATTACGATGGTCAGTCAAAATGAGAAAAGGGTGTTTAGCCCCCTCAAGCCAATGCCTCCACACTTTCAGAGCTTTAACCACAGCTAACAGCTCCCAGTCCCCCACATCATAGTTGCGCTCCGCCGGACTGAGCTTCTTAGAAAAGAAAGCACAGGGGCGGAGTTTTGGTGGCGTACCCGAGTGCTGAGACAGTAAAGCTCCAATCCCAGCCTCGGACGCGTCCACCTCAACCTGGAATGCCAAGGAAGGATCCGGATGAGCCAGCACCGGAGCCAAGGTAAACAGGTCCTTCAGATGACCAAAAGCCCTGTCCGCCTCAGCTGACCACTGTATACTCACCGGTCCTCCCTTTAGCAAGGAGGTAATGGGAGCCGCTACCTGACCAAAGACCCGGATAAACCTCCGGTAGTAGTTGGCAAAACCCAAGAATCGCTGCACCTCCTTCACCATGGTTGGAGTCGGTCAATTACACACGGGCGAAATGCGGTCAATCTCCATCTCCACACCTGACGCGGACAGGCGGTGTCCTAGGAAGGAGACGGACTCTTGGAAGAACAGACATTTCTCCGCCTTCACATACAGGTCATGCTCCAACAGTCGACCAAGCACCAGGGACACATGCTCGGCCCGTGTAGCGGAGTATATGAGAATGTCATCAATATACACCACTACACCCTGTCCGTGCAGGTCCCTGAAAATCTCATCAACAAAAGATTGGGAGACTGATGGAGCATTCATCAATCCGTATGGCATGACGAGGTACTCATAGTGCCCAGAGGTGGTATTAAATGCTGTCTTCCACTCATCTCCATCCCGGATACGCACCAGGTTGTACGCGCTCCTGAGATCCAATTTCGTGAAGAAGCACGCCCTGTGCAATGACTCCGTCATACTCGCAATCAGAGGTAGTGGATAGCTGTATTTTACTGTGATCTGATTAAGACCACGGTAGTCAATGCACGGCCGTAAGCCACCATCCTTCTTCTTCACAAAAAATTAACTCGATGACACAGGGGAAGTGGAAGGCCGAATGTATCCTTGCCTCAGTGATTCGGTGACATATGTTTCCATAGCCGCCGTCTCTTCCTGTGACAGAGGATACACATGACTCCGGGGAAGCGCAGCACCTACCTGGAGGTTTATCGCACAATCCCCCTGTCGATGGGGTGGTAATTGAGCCAAATCGGCATATTCAGGTGGAATGTGCATGGTGGGAACCTGGTTTGGACTTTCCACCGTAGTTGCCCCTATGGAAACACCTACACACCTCCCCGAGCACTGACTTGACCATCCCTTGAGAGCCCTCTGTTGCCATGAAATAGTGGGGTCATAAGAGGTTAACCAGGGAAGCCCCAACACCACTGGAAACGCAGGAGAATCAATCAGATATAGACTAATTGTTTCCTCATGCCCCTCCTGGGTCTTCATCCAGAGTGGCGCTGTGACCTCCCTAATCAGACCTGACCCTAAAGGGCGACTATCTAGGGCATGTATAGGGAAGGACACATCAACTGGCACAATAGGAATCCCTAGCCTACGGGTAAACTGACGATCAATAAAGTTCCCAGCTGCGCCTGAATCTACTAGCGCCTTATGCTGGGAATGAGAAGAAAACTCGGGAAATACAACACCTATACATATATGCGCAACAGGGAGCTCTGGATGAGTTGGGTGCCTACTCACCTGAAACGATCCACCAGTGCTCTGCCTACTGCCTCGACTCCTAGAAGACCCTCCCCAGCACCGACCAGCAGTGTGTCCTCTGCGGCCACAGTTGGTGCAGGGGACGGCCCCTCTACCGGTCTCCCTCATAGCAGCACCTCCAAGCTCCGTAGGGGTAGGGTCGGAGGTGCTGGGGGATGGAATGGACGGCCCCTGATCCGAACGTCCGCAAGTGGCCAACAGGTTATCCAGTCGGATTGACATATCCACCAGTTGGTCCAGGTTTAGGTTGGTGTCCCTGCAGGCCAGTTCTCGACGAACGTCCTCCCTTAAGCTGCAACGGTAGTGGTCGATGAGGGCCCTCTCATTCCATCCTGCGCTGGCAGCCAGAGTCCGAAAGTCCAGTGCAAAAGTCCAGCGCGCTCCTCTTCCCCTGTCTGAGGTGTAATAGATGGTAACCCGCCGCTTTCCCCTCTGGTGGATGATCGAATACCGCCCTAAAGCAGCGGGTAACCTCTGCATAGCTTACAGTTGCGGCGTCTATTCCCCCCCACTCGGCATTGGCCCACTCAAGCGCTTTACCGGACAGACAGGAGATGAGGGCGGACACGCTCTCGTATCCCGAGGGAGCCGGGTGGATGGTTGCCAGGTAGAGCTCTACCTGGAGCAGAAAACCCTGACACCCGGCAGCTGTACCGTCATATGCCCTCGGGAGCGAGAGCCGAATCCCACTGGACCCAGATGGTGAAGAGGTGGACAGCAGTGTTGGTGGTGGTGTAATTGGAGGAGGTATAGGGATACCGCCTCTCTCCCATTGTTCCATGGTATTAACCACCCGTTCCATAGCGGTGCCGAGAGCCTGGATCATGGCCGCTTGTTGTTGGACGCGTTCCTCCATTGATCCGGCTGGCATTGCTGTACCTGCTGACTCCATGTCAAGGCGTCAGTGTAATGCGGTAGGCGAAGTCAGGCGCAGGACACAGAGCTAATCAAAAAACGTACTTTACTCGTAGGTAAAAGTATGAAACAAAACCTCCACGCAGGGAGGGAACAAACCCGCACACTAACGACAACCAAAACATGAACAAACATGCACAACACACAGTGTGAGACAGAGGGTGAAATAGGGAAGACATAACTACATAATGGGAAACAGGTGTGACCAATGAAGACAAAACAAGTCAAACATAGATACATGGATCGGTAGTAGCTAGTACTCCAGTGACGACGAACGCCGAAGCCTGCCCGAGCAAAGAGGAGGGGCAGCCTCGGCTGAATCCGTGACAAGTCTTCTACGTATGGTAGACTTTGACACATCTACACCTGCATCCAGGAGAGTGTTTTTTATCTGTTGGGCTGTTGTCAAGGGGGTTTTCTTCACCATAGAGAGTATTCTCCGGTCATCCACTACAGTGGTCTTCCTCGGTCTACCGGGTCTTTTGACATAATTTAGTTCACCAGTTGTTTTTTTCTTGTTAATGATGAACCAAATTGTTGACTTGGGCATGGCCAGGGTTTTTGCAATGTTCCTGATTGATTGATTTTAATTTCTGAGCCTTATGACGGCCAGCTTCATTTGCATCGACACTGCTGTCTTCCTCATGTTATTTCACCCCAACAACAACCTCCAATGGCAATAGCAAAGTCTAGAATCAATACTATTCATCAACAGCTCTCCTGCATTCACTAATGACACAAATGAATACACCTGCCTAATGACTGTGAAGCCAATTTAACAAATCCTTGTAGTACCTTAAAATGGGGGGACCATGTACAAAAGGTGCTGTCATTTCTAAACGGTTCTTCCGATATGTATGAAAATACCCTCAAATTAAAACTGACAGTCTGCGCTTCACCCTCATTGTCATTGTATCCTTTCAAACTCAAAGTGCTAGAGTACAGAACCAAAATAACAATGAATTATGGTGCTCACTGTATGTTGATAAAAGTCACCTTGTCCTAGAGAGATTTACACAGTTATCTAAACGTCACGCCAGGGCAAGCCTACACGAAACGCAGCTCTTATTTTAGGTGTTTCTAAAATCCCCTATGGGAAAAATGTATGGTGGAAAAACGACTCATACTGTGGTACTCTATACTGGCAATACTAGATAACGGACCTGGGTTCAAAAAGTATTTGTTTTCTTTCCAAAGAATTTTAGCGTTTGATTCAGCCTGCCTGGAGTGCCATCTGGTACTATTCCATTGGTTCATTGTGCCAGACAAGTTCAATAAAATGACATTTTAATCCAGGTCTGCCATAATATTGCATTAGTGTAAAGACTGATACTAGAGCGTTGGAGGTTTCTTATCCTTGGGTGTCATGGGTTTGACTGATGTGCAAGCTGTGGCACCCTTTTCCACTTAAAAGCACATCATTCACAACTTCAGATGGATTACTCATGATAATTATATGCACACTATTTACAGAGCGCTATTACCTTGGAAATTCCCATCTGCAAAGGGGCACCGGATCCAGGATCCAGAATCTTTGGTAAACTGTAGATAAAACAACAGCCAGGAGCATGCATTTGTTAGATTAATTTGTTCTGCATACTCAAAGGGGAGATTTACCGGCATGTTCAGATAGTAAATAGGACTTCTTAGAAAGATAATGCATTCAGTCATTGAAGACGCCACAGGCAAAGGTGATGTCTTACCTTCATACAAAGCTGTGGGTGTGGATCCACTCTGGAGAATGTTATCTGAAAGGAAAGTTAAATGAGGACTTTAATCTATAATAGTTATTGTAAAACAGTCATCTGGTGATATAGCCTTGGTCATATCAGTCTTTTGTCTTTGAAACAGCATATTAACTGTGAAGGAGTTCAAAGAGGTACAGCTGATTGATTTACTAATTGATTGATTGAGGCACCTAACCTTTTCCCTGCTGAGGGTCTGTGATGAACCAGCCAGATCGTCACACTCATCATCCCCTCGTTTTTGGCACAGTGAGATCACCACGGCAACAGGACACACTGGTTCCCATGACAAAGCCTCCTCCACCGGGTCAAAGTTAATGCCGGACCACAACTCCTCCAGACCTTTGGAGAAAAGAAGCGGCGCGGTCAAAAGCAATACACTGACAATATAGCAAATTTCACAGTCAATCAACCAACCAACTAATAAAACATTCAGTCTAATAGAAGTTGAAGGACACTCACGGTCTTTGAAGGGAAAGACTTGAACTCTGGGTGCATCAGACGTGGCAGACCATCCCTGTGGGATAAATATAGAAATATATACAGTGCATTCGGAAAGTATTCAGACCCCTTGACTTTTCCCACATTTTGTTACGTTACAGCCTTATTCTGAAATTGATTAAATAAATACAAAATCCTCATCAAGCTCCACACAATATCCCATAATGACAAAGAAAAAACAGGTTTTTAAAAATTGTTGCAAAAAAATACAACAAAAAATAGAAATACCTTATTTACATAAGTATTCAGACTCTTTGCTGTCAGACTCAAAATTGAGCTCAGGTGCATCATGTTTCTATTGATAATCCTTGAGATGTTTCTACAACTTGATTGGAGTCCAACTGTGGTAAATTCAATTGATTGGACATGATTTGGAAAGGCACCCACCTGTCTATACAAGGTCCCACAGTTGACAGTGCATGTCAGAGCAAAAACCAAGCCATGAGGTCGAAGGAATTGTCCGTCAAGGCACAGATCTGGGAAAGGGTACCAAAACATTTCTGCAGCACTGAAGCTCCCCAAGAACACATTGGCCTCCGTCATGCTTAAATGTAAGAAGTTTGGAACCACCAAGACTCTTCCTGGAGCTGGCCACCTGGCCAAACTGAGCAATCGGGGAAAAGGGCCTTGGTCAAGGAGGTGACCAAGAACCTGATGGTCACTCTGACAGAGCTCCAGAGTTCCTCTGTGGAGATGGGAAAACCTTCCAGAAGAACAACTATCTCTGCAGCACTCCACCAATCAGGCCTTTATGGTAGAGTGGCCAGACGGAAGCCACTCCTCAGTAAAAGGAACATGAAGGCCCGCTTCGCACCTAAAGACTCTCAGACCATGAGAAACAAGATTCTCTGGTCTGATGAAACCAAGATTGAACTCTTTGGCCCGAATGCCAAGCGTCATATCTGGAGGAAACCTGGCACCATCCCTACGGTGAAGCATGGTGGTGTCAGCATCATACCCAATAATACTCAAGGCTGTAATCACTGCCAAAGGTGCTTCAACAAAGTACTGAGTAAAGGGTCTGAATATGTACAGTACCAGTCAAAAGTTTGGACCTACTCATTCCAGGGTTTTTCTTTATTTTTACATTGTAGAATTGTAGTGAAGACATAAAAACTAGGAAATGACACACATGGAATCTGTAGTAACCAAAAAAAGTGTTAAACAAATCAAAATATATTTTATATTTTATATCCTTCAAAGTACCCACCCTTTGCCTTGATGACAGCTTTGCACACTCTTGGCATTCTCTCAACCAGCTTCATGAGGTAGTCACCAGGAATGCATTTGTTAAAAGTTAATTTGTGGAATTTATTTCCTTCTTAATGCGTTTGAGACAATCAGTTTTGTGACAAGGAGGTTGTGGTATACAGAAGATAGCCCTATTTGGTAAAATACGAAGTCCAAAAAATGGCAAGAACAGCTCAAATTAGCAAAGAGAAACAACAGTCCATCATTACTTTAAGACATGAATGTCAGTTAATACAGAACATTTCAAGAACTTTGAAAGTTTCTTCAAGTGCAGTCGCAAAAACCATCAAGTGCTATGATGAAACTGGCTCTAATGAGGACCGCCACAAGAATGGAAGACCCAGAGGTACCTCTGCTGCAGAGGATAAGTTCATTAGAGTTACCAGACTCAGAAATTGCAGCCCAAATAAACGCTTCACAGAGTTCAAGTAACAGACACATCTCAAAATCAACTGTTCAGAGAAGATTGTATAAATCAGGCCTTTATGGTCGAATTGCTGCAAAGAAACCACTACTAAAGGACACAAATAACAAGAGACTTGCTTGGGCCAAGAAACACGAGCAATGGACATTAGACCGGTGGAAATTTGTCCTTTGGTCTGGAGTCCAAATTTTAGATTTCTGGTTCCAACCGCCGTGGCTTTGTGAGACGCGGTGTGGGTGAACGGATGATCTCCGCATGTGTATTTCCCACCGTAAAGCATGGAGGACGAGGTGTGATGATATTTTGCTGGTGACACGGTCTGTGACTTCTTTAGAATTCAAGGCACACTTAACCAGCATGGCTACCACAGCATTCTACAGCGATACGCCATCCCATCTGGTTTGGGCTTAGTGGGACTCTCATTTGTTTTTCAACAGGACAATGACCCAACAGACCTCCAAGCTGTGTAAGAACTATTTTACCAAGAAGGAGAGTGATGGATTGCTGCATCGGATGACCTGGCCTCAACCAAATTGAGATGGTTTGGAATGAGTCGGACCACAGAGTGAAGGAAAAGCAAGTGCTCAGCAAATGTGGGAACTCCTTCAAGACTGTTGGAAAAGCATTCCAGGTGAAGCTGGTTGAGAGAATGTCAAGAATGTGCAAAGCTGCCATCAAGGCAAAGGGTGGCTATTTGAAAAATCTCAAATATAAAATATATTTTGATTTGTTTAACACTTTTTTTGTTTACTACATGATTCCATATGTGTGATTTCATAGTTTTGATGTCTTCACTATTATTCTGCAATGTAAAAATAGTAAAAAATAAATAAAAACCCTTGAATGGGTCATCCGTCAGTGTGTAGCGGTAGGACGGAGTCAGGCGCAGGACACAGAATTTAGTCAACGACGTACCTTACTTGACACAAGTAAATAAACATATCTTCCACGCAGGGAAGAAAATACCGACTCACATGTCAATGATCACAAAACAACGAACAATCACGCACAAAACCATGAGGGAACCAGAGGGTAAAATAGGGAAACAAATTATCGTAATTGGAACCAGGTGTGTGCAATATAGAAAAAACAAGTAGAACACAGAAACATAGATCGGTGGCAGCTAGTACTCCGGTGACGACGACCGCCGAAGCCTGCCCGAGCAAGGAGAAGGAGCAGCCTCGGCTGAATTCGTGACAGAATGAGTAGGTGTGTCCAAACTTTTGACTTGTAGTTGTCACGGTTTCGGCCGAGGCTGCCTCTCTTCCTTGCTCGGGCAGGCTTCGCGTTCGTCGTCTCCGGAATACTAGCTGCCACCGTTGTATGTTTCTATGTTCGTTTGGTCTTGTCTGGAATTGTACACCTGTTGTCGTTTAGTGTCATTAGTGTCCTATAAGTTCTCGTTGTGTTTGTCAGGTGTTGTGTGTGATTGTTTCCTATGTCGTGTTGGTGCGCTACCCTTTCGGTGCGCTATTTGTAGCTTGCCTCCTTTGTATTTGGGAGAGGATTTTCGCACATGTTTAGTGCGCCCTTCTGTTTACGCCTGTGTGCGCATTTTTCTCGCCTCCGGGCTGTTGGATTGTGTTTTTGTGTGTGCTCTACTAAAAGTCTTTGTTGGACTTATCTTCTGCGTCCTGCGCCTGATTCCACACCACACCCACCTACAGCACCTACTGACAGAATCACACACCATCTGAATGGAATCAGCAGGAGCCGCAGCAGCACAGGAGACGTTGGAGGATCGGGTTCGGGAGCAGAATGACCAGATCCTGCGGATCGGGACCGCCCTGCAGGATGTGATCAACACGCTCCAACGCTGGGAGACCCGAGGAACACCCCCAACGCCACCGTCCCTACCATCACCATCAGCAAGTCAGCCCATTCCCGCTCCGGAACCCAGAGGAGTTCGACTCTCGCTCCCGAGGGCCTACGATGGGACCGCTGCCGGGTGTCAGGGCTTCCTTCTCCAGGTGGAGCTTTACCTGGCCACCGTGCACCCGGCGCCCTCGGGACACGAGAGCGTGTCCGCCCTTATCTCCTGCCTTTCCGGCAAGGCGTTAGAATGGGCCAACGCCGAGTGGAGGAGGATAGACGCTACCACCATCACTTACGCTGAGTTCTCCCGCCGCTTCAGGGCGGTGTTTGACCATCCACCAGAGGGGAAAGCGGCGGGGGAGTGTCTGTTCTGCCTCCGGCAGGGGAAGAGGAGTGCCCAGGAGTTCGCGTTGGAATTCCGTACTCTAGCGGCGGATGCAGGGTGGAATGAGCGGGCCCTCATCGATCACTACCGCTGTAGTCTACGTGAGGACGTCCATCGGGAGCTGGCCTGTCGGGACACCAGCCTCTCTTTCGACCAGTTAGTCGACATGTCCATCAGGCTGGACACCCTGCTGGCTACCCGTGGACGTCCCGGGGGAGGTCCGTCCATTTCACCCTCCAGCGTCTCCGAGCCGAGCCCCATGGAGCTCGGGGGCGCTGGCGCTAGAGAGAGGAGGGGTCGGAGTACGAGGGGGTCCATCTCCTGCACCAACTGTGGTCGGGGAGGACACACCGCGGCTAGGTGCTGGGGATGGCCTCCTAGGGGAGAAGACGACAGGCCCCGCACTGGGGAGTCCTTCCAGGTGAGTAGGCGCCCCACTCACCCAGAGCTCTCTGTTGCGCACTTCTGTATACCTGTGCGTTTTCCACAGGTAGCACCTCATTCCCAGCATAAGGCGCTGGTAGATTCAGGCGCGGCTGGGAATTTTGTTGATAAGAAATTTTGTTTAGCCTTAGGGATTCCCCTTCTCCCTGTTGACGTCCCCTTCCCCGTTCATGCCCTAGATAGCCGTCCGTTGGGATCGGGCTTGATCAGGGAGGTCACGGCGCCACTTAGGATGTGTGCGCAGGGGGATCATCAGGAGATGATCCAGCTATTTCTGATTGACTCGCCTGCGTATCCGGTGGTGCTGGGCATGCCCTGGTTGAGTACCCATAACCCGTCTATTTCGTGGCAGGAGAGGGCTCTGATGGAGTGGTCTGCCCAGTGTGTGGGTCGATGTTTAGGCGTTTCCGTAGGGGCTACCTCGGTGGAGAGTCCAAACCAGGTGCCCGCATTGCACGTTCCCCCTGAGTATGGGGATTTGGCTATTGTGTTCAGTAAGTCGAGGGCGACGCAGTTGCCTCCCCATAGGCAGGGAGATTGTGCGATAGACCTCCAGGCAGGAGCTGCGCTCCCACGGAGCCATGTGTATCCTCTGTCTCAGGAGGAGAAGAGAGCTATGGAGACTTACATAGACGAATCTCTGAGACAAGGATACATACGGCCCTCCACTTCCCCTGCGTCCTCGAGTTTCTTTTTTGTGAAGAAAAAGGATGGTGGGTTACGCCCGTGCATTGATTACCGTGGTCTCAATCAGATCACGGTGAAGTACAGTTATCCACTCCCGCTGATTGCGACCATGACGGAGTCATTGCACGGGGCGCGTTTCTTCACTAAATTAGATCTCAGGAGCGCGTACAACTTGGTGCGCATTAGGGGGGGCGATGAATGGAAGACAGCCTTTAGTACCACCTCGGGCCATTACGAGTATCTTGTCATGTCATACGGGTTGATGAACGCTCCTTCAGTTTTCCAATCATTCGTGGATGAGATCTTCAGGGACATGCAGGGGCAGGGGGTGGTCGTGTACATAGATGACATTCTCGTGTACTCGTCTACCCGAGTCGAGCATGTGGCACTGGTGCGCCGAGTGTTGCGGAGGCTGTTGGAGCACGACCTGTATGTCAAGGCAGAGAAGTGTCTGTTTTTCCAGGAGTCGGTCTCCTTTTTGGGTTATCAGTTGTCTGCGTCAGGGGTGAAGATGGAGGTAGACCGGGTGTCAGCCGTGCGTAATTGGCAAACGCCAACCACTGTGAAGGAGGTGCAGCAGTTTTTGGGGTTTGCGAATTACTACCGGAGGTTTATCCGGGGTTTTGGACAGCTGGCAGCTCCCATAACGTCTCTTTTGAAGGGGGGTCCGGTGCGTCTGCAGTGGTCAGCCGAGGCGGACAGGGCGTTTGGGAGGCTGAAGGACCTGTTTACCTCGGCTCCGGTGCTGGCGCATCCGGATCCCTCTTTACCATTTCAGGTAGAGGTGGACGCGTCAGAGGCCGGTATAGGAGCCATGCTTTCGCAACGGTCCGGCACGCCACTTAAACTCCGCCCCTGTGCTTTTTGTTCCAAGAAGCTCAGTCCGGCGGAGCGAAACTATGACGTAGGGGACAGGGAGCTGTTAGCCGTGGTACAGGCCCTAAAGGTGTGGAGGCACTGGCTTGAGGGGGCTCAACACCCTTTCCTCATTTTGACGGACCACCGTAACCTGGAGTACATCCGGGCAGCTAGGAGACTGAAACCTCGCCAGGCGCGGTGGAATATGTTTTTGACCCGGTTCATATTTAAGATCACATACATCCCTGGGTCACAGAACGGTAAGGCAGACGCGCTGTCTCGGCGGTATGACACGGAGGAGAGGTCCGTGGAGCCCACTCCCATACTGCCGGAGTCTTGTCTGGTGGCACCGGTAGTGTGGGAGGTCGATGCTGAACTCGAGCGGGCGCTGCGCACCGACCCTAGTCCACCTCAATGCCCGGAGGGTCGGAAGTACGTTCCGCTCGAGGTGCGGGATCGATTGATCTATTGGGCTCACACGTCACCCTTCTCTGGACATCCTGGTATCGGCCGGACAGTGCACTGCCTTAGTGCTAAGTACTGGTGGCCCACGTTGGCGAGGGATGTGAGGGTTTATGTATCCTCCTGCTCGGTGTGCGCCCAGTGTAAGGCGCCTAGACATCTGCCTAGGGGTAAGTTACTACCCCTGCCCGTTCCACAACGACCATGGTCTCACCTCTCGGTGGATTTCATCACTGACCTTCCTCCCTCACAGGGGAATACTACTATACTGGTCGTTGTGGACCGGTTCTCTAAGGCCTGTCGTTTGCTCCCTATGCCGGGCCTTCCTACGGCCCTACAGACCGCCGAAGCGCTATTCACCCATGTTTCCCGGCACTACGGGGTACCCGAGGATATTGTGTCTGATCGAGGTCCCCAATTTACCTCCAGAGTCTGGAGAGCCTTTATGGAGCGGTTGGGGGTCTCGGTGAGCCTCACCTCGGGTTACCATCCGGAGAGTAATGGGCAGGTGGAACGTGTGAACCAGGATGTGGGTAGGTTTCTTAGATCATACTGCCAGGACCGGCCGGAGGAGTGGGCACGGTACGTTCCCTGGGCAGAAATGGCCCAGAATTCCCTACGCCATTCCTCCACTAACCTAACCCCTTTCCAATGTGTGTTAGGTTACCAGCCGGTTCTGGCACCTTGGCAGCAGAGCCAGATCGAGGCTCCTGCGGTGGATGAGTGGGTGCCGCGCTCGGAGGAGACGTGGAACGCTGCACACGTCCACCTGCAGCGGGCCCTCCGTCGTCAAAAGGCGAGCGCCGATCTCCACCGCAGTGAGGGACCGGTGTACGCACCTGGTGATCGAGTCTGGCTCTCTACCAGAAACCTGCCCCTCCGCCTGCCCTGTCGGAAACTGGGTCAGCGGTTTGTGGGGCCATTTAAAGTCCTGAGAAGATTGAACGAGGTGTGTTACAGATTACAACTACCTGTTGAGTATAAAAGTATTAACCCCTCGTTCCATGTGTCTCTTCTCAGGCCGGTGGTAGCTGGCCCACTCCAAGAAAATGAGATCAGGGAGACTCCTCCGCCCCCATTGGACATCGAGGGGGCACCGGCGTACTCCGTGCGGTCCATCTCGGATTCGAGACGTCGGATGGGGGGTCTCCAATATCTGGTGGAGTGGGAGGGGTACGGCCCGGAGGAACGGTGCTGGGTGCCGAGGGGAGCCATTTTGGACCCGTCTCTCCTGACGGAATTCCATCGTAGTCACCCGACGCGCCCTGCTCCGCGTCCTCCTGGTCGTCCCCAAGGCCGGAGTCGGCGCACGTCTGGAGCCGCGCGTCAAGGGGGGGGGGTACTGTCACGGTTTCGGCCGAGGCTGCCTCTCTTCCTTTTTCGGGCAGGCTTCGGCGTTCGTCGTCTCCGGAATACTAGCTGCCACCGTTGTATGTTTCTATGTTCGTTTGGTCTTGTCTGGAATTGTACACCTGTTGTTGTTTAGTGTCATTAGTGGCCTATAAGTTCTCGTTGTGTTTGTCAGGTGTTGTGTGTGATTGTTTCCTATGTCGTGTTGGTGCGCTACCCTTTCGGTGCGCTATTTGTAGCTTGCCTCCTTTGTATTTGGGAGAGGATTTTCGCACATGTTTAGTGCGCCCTTCTGTTTACGCCTGTGTGCGCATTTTTCTCTCCTCCGGGCTGTTGGATTGTGTTTTTGTGTGTGCTCTACTAAAAGTCTTTGTTGGACTTATCTTCTGCGTCCTGCGCCTGATTCCACACCACACCCACCTACAGCACCTACTGACAGTAGTGTACGAAATGTGATATTTCAGTTGTTGTTGTTTTTTATAAATTTGCAACAATTTCTAAAAACCTTTTTTTGCTTTGTCATTATGGCGTATTGTGTCTAGATTGATGAGGGACAAAATCAATATAATCCATTTTAGAATAAGGCCGTAACGTATCAAAATGTGAAAGAAGTAAAGGGGTCTGAACACTTTCCGAATGCACTGTAACACCACAATGTCCACAAGACAGTCCAGATCGTCATAAAGACATTTGATTGCATAAAGGTCAAACAAAATGATCTAGCAAGCAGATAAAAAAGTAGATACAGATTGATCTAACTAGATAATGATCCGTGAAGAGTCAGTACCTCAATACAGAGACAGGGCAAAGGTGTAGAATACTGCAGAGTAGTATTCTTCAACACATCCTCCTTTCTGATCTGCGGAGAAGGAACAAGGGTCAACAAGGATCAGACCTGGGTTCAAATACTATTTGACATATTTTCAAATACTAGTCTGCCTGGAGTGCCAGATGGGTTTGTAGTTTTGGCACTATTATATTGGTTCCATTGTGCTAGGCAAGCTCAATCAAGCCCAGGTAAAGTACTTGAAATTATTTCAAATGGTATTTAAATCCAGGGTCTGATGAGTATAGCGCAACTGATTTATGATGCCTGTCTTATCATCATACCATCTGGCTGAGGCATTTCTACGACCTTACTCTTCCCTGTGTTACTATCAGAGTATGCACAAAGTATAGTGTTGACTATCACCGTTTTACAACACTTACTGGCAAGCAGTAGTTGTAAACGCACTTGTCACTGGGAGGGGTTATTATGCTAGGAAAGTGAAGGTGGGGAAGTGCATCAACATATTATTAGTGCCTAGCCACACTCCAAACTGAATATCAATCTGTTTCAATATGCTTTCATTTCACTGAGTGAAACAATAGTGAAATATACATTATGGAATCCAGGCTAACCAAGGTCCCACCATTTGAGAAGAAACGTTTACTCTATAAGGTCCCCATCTCCTGTAATCTTACCAGTGTGTTGGCCCCTGTGTCTCTACAGGTGTAGGCTTTTCTGTGACACAGTCTCAGGTGATAGTCTTCATCCTCCAACATGTCTGAGACAGACACAGCCAGCTCCTTTCTGTCTGAGTCCACAGTGTACGCTAGCCTCCCAGCTGTCATAGGACACAGTCAGTCAGTAATCACACAGTCAAGGGAAATGGATGTACTGCCAATATCTTTAGGCTGATTTGTACACAAGGAAATATAGAATGAGTATGATGTTGTCTGGTTTGGCAAGGCAAAAATGAAGCCTTGTTGAACGCAGAAATAGTCTGTCATTGTAAACCATGCTAAGGGATATCTAGTGTGATTCAATGGTTGTGAACTATAGAACAATAGAGAAATAACATCTATCAAACTTACTGATACATTCTGGAATGTTACTCCGAAGATCTCTGCTGCCACATTCTGAAATATAGTTTAAAACCAAGTTGAGTTTTGTTCTCTGTAAAACAAACAGTGCATCGACAAAGTTTCCCCCTTACTATGTTAAGTGCTTTGAGTACCTCAGTTGGTAGAAAGGCTCTATATAAATCCAATCCATTATTATTATTCACCATTGATCACGGTCCTCATCCTCACCTGGGACATGGTAAGTGCTTGTCCAGGTGACTCCACAGTAGCCTGGATTGGTCTTTAGAGTGACGTGAACATCTTGACCTGGCCACACCTCAGAGCAGTCATTATGAACCTCCACCTTGAGAGAGAGAGAGAGAGAGAGAGAGAGAGAGAGAGAGAGAGAAAAAGAGAGAGAGAGAGAGAGAGAGATAGAGATAGAGAGATAGATTACAAGTGTTCTGAAGCCAGATCCATATTTGTGTTCTTGGGTGTGATGGGAGGTTGTTGCCACAAGCACACATACTGTACAGCAATGTTTTGCTTGACTAAGTGTATTGTTCCTGTTGTCCCTCCAGTCTCTATGTTGTAGGGTAGTGGTATGGGGTGTAGTTTGTAGTATGGTAGGGTGCATGGTGTGGTAGTGTAATACTGTACCTGCTGTCCCTCCAGTCTCTTTCTGGCTACTCTGGGGAAGCTGACGAGCCTACAGCTTGCCAACATCATCCCTGCGGTAACAGTGCATATGGAGACACCATGGATGTGCTCTGAGGAAAAGTAGCATTAAAAATCATGAGAATGCAAGCTATACAGGGTCAGTGCAAGTACCGTAATTACAGTGTGTGTGTGTCAGGGTTGGCCTCAATTCAAATAGAAGGAAGTCAGTTCAGGAAGTAAACAGAAATGACAATTCAATAATCGAAAAAAGGGCTATTTATTTCAAAACTTTTTAAATGTCCGAATTTTTTATTCACATCATTTCTTAAATTGACTGCCTACAATGTATATGTGTGAGCGTACGTGCGTGTCACATGCGTGTCACATGCGCTACAGGAAGCAGTGTGACCCTGAATCAAAGGGCCAGGTAAGATATTATTGCAGGGGTTTCCCCTCTCCGGCCCCCATCCCGCTCTCACCTGTACAGAACTGCTCTGAGGAGAACTGACTAGGGAAGTACATGCTGTGGCTCTGTTCTGTTCATAGTGTGAGAGATTTATTATTTTTATAATTGATGGGATGACTAACTTAGAAAGAATGCATTCTTGACTGGGCTAATGTAGGTTGTGTCACCTGGCAAGCTGTGATTGATGTGAAGAGCTGTTTTAGGGGGTAAAATGAGATAAGGATTTGTGTCTCCAAATACTAGACTACACTGGTTCTTTGTGATCTGTGAACCTTCCTTGGACGTAGGAATGGTGTCTAGGGGAGCTGGCTCTTCTCACTATGACAGGTTGTTATGATAAACGTATGCCTGGAAACAGGGATGCGCTAAGAGGCGGGGGACTAGCCTGTGCGTCAACGGATTGGCTGAGTAAGTCTAAACCACGCTCAAGTCTCTACTCTGATTGGCCAGCAGAGAGGTGGGAAACTCTCTCTGTAAGAGTATTTGAAGAACAATCTGAAACAATGGATTTAGTTCTCTGAAGTGCCCTGTGAGGTATTTCAAAGAGCCCGTATATACGAAACATCATATTTACCATTGAAGGTTTTTGCATTAATTAAAATAACTAGTATATCTTAGAAGTCGTGTTGACCTCTTTTGTTCCTAATGCCAGATTTGAATTGACGCAACTTTGACAATAGTGTTCTATCTGGTTTCAGTGGTATGCTGTTTTCACAACATAGTCTCCCTGTGAGCGCCCCAATCTTATAAATCAAAGAATTGCAAGGAAAACACCAAGTTTCCCTGTAAAGGGTAGCTTCAAATGACACCCTATTCCCCATATGGTGCACTGCTTCATGGGAAATAGGGTGTTATTTGAGAAGCAAACAGAGATTAAGGGTTCGAGTAAATCAGATTGACATCCGCATAATGTCATTTTGGCGTGTCAGGGGTGGAACTGCGTTAGAGCAGTCAAATCCACAAGCAAATAATTAAGTTACCTTTTCGTGGACACTGCCATTGGATGCAACAACACAAATCCCATGCCGCCGCGTTAGAAATGAATGCAGCACCGTTACAAGTTAAAACACTCAAATTAGATTGAAAGGCATAAATCCCCACATCCAAATTAAAAGAACGCTCAGATCGACACTACTCCTCGGCCAGAGCGTCCAGTGTGCGCTCTGAACACTCCGAGAGCAAACAACACACCCTATTCAGTGCCTTGCAAAAGTATTCATCCCCCTTGGCGTTTTTCCTATTTTGTTGCATTACAACCTGTAATTTAAATGGATTTTTATTTGGATTTCATGTAATGGACATACACAAAATAGTCCAAATTGGTGAAGTGAAATGAAAAAAGTTACTTGTTGAAAGAAATTCTAAAAAATACATTATGGAAAAGTGGTGCGTGCATATGTATTCACCCCCTTTGCTATGAAGCCACTAAATAAGATCTGGTGCAACCAATTACCTTCAGAAGTCACATAATTAGTTAAATAAAGTCCACCTGTGTGCAATCTAAGTGTCACATGATCAGTCACATCATTTCAGTATATATATACACACCTGTTCTGAAAGGCCCCAGAGTCTGCAACACCACTAAGCAAGGGGCACCACCAAGCAAGCGGCACCAAGAAGACCAAGGAGCTCTCCAAACAGGTCAGGGACAAAGTTGTGGAGAAGTACAGATCAGGGTTGTGTTATAAAAAAAATATCCGAAACTTTGACCATCCCACGAAGCACCATTAAATCCATTATTAAAAAAATTTTAAGAATATGGCACCACAACAAACCTGCGAAGAGAGGGCCACCCACCAAAACTCACGAACCAGGCAAGGAGGGCATTAATCAGAGAGACAATAAAGACACCAAAGATAACCCTGAAGGAGCTGCAAAGCTCCACAGCGGAGAATGGAGTATCTGTCCATAGGACCACTTTAAGCCGTACACTCCACAGAGTTGGGCTTTATGGAAGAGTGGCCAGAAAAAAGCCATTGCTTAAAGAAAACAATAAGCAAACACGTTTGGTGTTCGCCAAAAGGCATGTGGGAGACTCTCCAAACATATGGAAGAAGGTACTCTGGTCAGATGAGACAAATATTGAGCTTTTTGGCCATCAAGGAAAAAGCTATGTCTGGCGCAAACCTAACACCTCTCATCACCCTGAGAACACCATCTCCACAGTGAAGCATGGTGGTGGCAGCATCATGCTGTGGGGATGTTTTTCATCGGCAGGGACTGGGAAACTGGTCAGAATTGAAAGAATGATGGATGGTGCTAAATACAGTGAAATTCTTGAGGGAAACCTGTTTCAGTCTTCCAGAGATTTGAGACTGGACAATGACCTTAAGCATACTGCTAAAGCAACACTCGAGTGGTTTAAGGGGAAACATTTAAATGTCTTGGAATGGCCTAGTCAAAGCCCAGACCTCAATCCAATTGAGAATCTCTGGTATGACTTAAGGATAGCTGTACACCAGCGGAACCCATCCAACTTGAAGGAGCTGGAGCAGTTTTGCCTTGAAGAATGGGAAGAAATCCCAGTGACTAGATGTGCCAAGCTTATAGAGACATACGCCAAGAGACTTAGAACTGTAATTGCTGCAAAAGCTGGCTCTATAAAGTATTGACTTTGGGGGGGTGAATAGTTATGCTGTTTTTTTGTATTTTTTCTTGTTTGTTTCACAATAAAAAATATTTTGCATCTTCAAAGTGGTAGGCATGTTGTGTAAATCAAATGATACAACCCCCCAAAAAATCCATTTTAATTCCAGGTTTTAAGGCAACAAAATAGCAAAAATGCCAAGGGGGGTGAATACTTTCACAAGCCACTGTATCTGTGTCATTATCGCAAAATTAGCTTGCTAACAACCTGTTGTCATATTCGCGTGGCTGTCGTCATCAACCAGAAACCGGAAACAGGCTGTTGTCGGGAGACACCGACTCAACGCCGAAAACTTCGGAACTCAAGAACTCGGATACCTGTGTCAACACCTGCTACCAACTAGCCAGCTAGCTAGGTTGCAATGGAGCCCTCTTCGCCTTGAATAGCTAACAAACATTTCCACGCTGTAGAATCTGTGTTTATTACGGTCTTGTCCAGGACAATAATGACAATACGGAGTTCCAATGCGGCAATTGTTTGCTAGCGGAGGATTACAGGAATGAGGTGGCTATGCTTAGCAAACAAATCTCAATTTTGCACAAGGTTATGGGGAAAACACAAATTGGAACTTTCTCGTTCTCAACTCCTATGGCTGTACATCGCTCGGGCCTGATGGAAGTTTCCCCGCCTTGTCATCTGTCCCTATCCGAATGACCTGTGCTACCTGGAACTTGCCTGTCAAGGAAATCGTCTTCATCTGCTTCTCCTGCTCCATCCTGTAGTGAAGAAGACGGGGAACAGCAAGTAGAAATCAACGCTGGTCCCATGTCACAAGTCGTGGAAACCGAAGGCAGCGGCATGCTGCTAAGCGGATGGGGGTGACTGCGAGAGGTTCGGAGCACATTGACATAAGGAATAGCTTCACTGTACTGGGGCCTGATCTATCTGTGCCTTCATCGCTGGGATTGCCTGTGTCTGCAACGACGGTGCTGACTCAAATTATGCTGACTCCAGCAGCGGCGTTATCGAGTTTGGGGTACGTTATCCTGCTTCTCGTGGGCCTGTGAAAGACTCAATGAATTGTGTGAGGGGTGGGAATGGGCGGATTTCACCATTCCCTTCTCCGGCCATTGTATTGGGCAGTTCAATGGTGAGAAATGTCTCAATCCCTGGAGCAAAAATGTTGTGCTGTCCAGGAGCACGAGTACAGGCCATCAATAAGCTGCTCCCAAACATTTTAAACCAGCATCAGGACATTGAGTATATCATAGTTCATATGGGATTCAATGATGTTATGAAGGGCAGCTCAGAATAGCTGAAGATGGATTTTAAAGAACTGATTGGCTCACTACTTACACCAATGAACGTGTCACGATCCCCCCTGGTACTGCTGCTCAATCCCGTTCACCAGCTCCGGAGGTCTACCTCACCGGCCTTCTAGGCATCACTGACCTGGTTCATTGCCACCAACCCGGACTGTCTTGTCTCATTACGCACACCTGGTTCCCATTCCCCCTGATTAGTATGTGTATATATGTGCCCTCTGTTCCCCATTGTCCTTGTCGATTATTGTCCCATGTCCGTTGGTCTCGTGAGTACTGTGTATTGTGCTTGTTATTACGGGTCTCGTCCCATGTATTTGTTTGGAGGTTTACGCCTCGCTCTTTTGTTTGGGTTACATCCCGGTGTTATATATATACATGTTTGTTTTGGGCTTCGTCCCCGTCGTTTTTTCATGACGTACCTTGTGTTGGGTGGGGTAATAAAAAAAAAGAATACGTATTCCTGCGCCTGTCTTCTAATCATTATACAACATGACAAAACAGCCCATAATTTCTGGCCCTCTGCCCTCCCTAAATCGTGGCATTGAATGGTTCAGCTGACTTTTAGCCCTCAATAACTGGTTATGAGACTATTGCAGCTCTGTAGGTGTAACATTTATTGACAATTTTGATACCTTCTGGAAAAAAATCTTGTGTTATAAGGAGGATGGGATCCACCCAAATCATTTTGGTTCCTGGTTCCTTTCACAGCATTGTAAGAATGTGTTGAGACAGTGACTTATCAATTACCCAAGCCCAGCTCATTTAATCCCTAATATTGTGTCGCTGAGTTGTCATAATGCTTCAGCAAATGCACATTATCCCAGGGCCGTTGAATGACACAATGTAAGTAACCTAATTGATGTCCCTCTTACTGCCCTGAATTCTTCTGCTGATCCCACAGCTATTGTATGCAGTAATCATGTGCCTATGAACCAGAGTGATACTGTTAGCACTGAGGCGGTGTGTTCTAGTAGGAAGTCCACTGTGTGCAGCTCACCCTGCACTAACATAAATAACATGAGCATGTCTACCTCTGCTAAGCTTCCCAGTAAAGCAATAAAAACAATCAAGCATCCCAGAAAAGTGCTAAAAATAGCCCACATTAACATATGTAGCTGAAATCAATAATTTGCTAGTAACAGATGACATTCCTATTCTGACAATCTCTGAAACTCACTTAGATAATACATTTGATGTTACAGTGGTAGCAATACATGGTTATAAGATCTACAGAAAAGACAGAAATGCCAAAGGTGGAGGTGTGGCCGTTTCTATTTGGAACCACATTCCTGTAAAGCTTAGAGAGGATCTCATGTTAAACACTGTTGAAGTAATATGACAACAGGTTAATCTGCCTCACCTAAAGCCTATTCTGGTGGGAATCTGCTATAGACCACCAAGTGCTAACAGTCCGTATCTGGATATAACGTGTGAAATGTTTGATAATGTATGTGATATTAACAGAGAGGTATATTTTCTGGCCGATTTAAATATTGACTGGCTTTCATCAGGCTGCCCACTCAAGAGAAAGCTTCAAACTGTAAGCTGGTTCAGGTTATCAGTCAACCAGTCAACCTACCAATCAGGATGCTGCCTTGTAGGCTGTTTCATATGTAAGGCTCTTTGCAGACAGCCTTCAAGGCAGCATCCTGACTTATCAGCCTCTGAGGCAGCATCCAGACATCGGCCTCTGAGGCTGTTATTGAATCTGATCAGCCTGCAAGGAATAGAGCTCACCCCCTGGATCAGATAGAGTTGAAGTCGGAAGTTTACATACAACTTAGCCAAATGCATTTAAACTCTGTTTTTCACAATTCTTGACATTTAATCCTAGTAAAAATTCCCTGTTTTAGGTCAGTTAGGATCACCACTTTATTTTAAGAATATGAAATGTCAGAATAATAGTAGAAAGAAGGATTTATTTCAGCTTTTATTTCTTTCATCACATTCCCAGTGGGTCAGAAGTTTACATATACTCAATTAGTATTTGGTAGCATTGCCTTTAAATTGTTTAACTTGGGTCAAACGTTTCGGGTAGCCTTCCACAAGCTTCCCACAATAACTTGGGTGAATTTTGGCCAATTCCTCCTGACAGAGCTGGTGTAACTGAGTCAGGTTTGTAGGCCTCCTTGTTCGACACGCTTTTTCAGTTCTGCCCACAAATGTTCCATAGGATTGAGGTCAGGGCTTTGTGATGGCCACTCCAATACCTTGACTTTGTTGTACTTAAGCCATTTTGCCACAACTTTGGAAATATGCTTGGGGTCATTGTCCATTTGGAAGACCCTTTTGCGACCAAGCTTTAACTTCCTGACTGATGTCTTGAGATTTTGCTTCAATATATCCACATAATTTTCCTTCCTCATGATGCCATCTATTTTGTGAAGTGCACCAGTCCCTCCTGCAGCAAAGCACCCCCACAGCATGATGCTGCCACCCCCGTGCTTCATGGTTGGGATGGTGTTCTTCAGCTTGCAACATAACGATGATCATTATGGCCAAACAGTTCTTTTTTTGTTTCATCAGACCAGAGGACATTTCTCCAAAAAATACAATCTTTGTCCCATGTGCAGTTGCAAACCGTAGTCTGGCTTTTTTATGGCGGTTTTGGAGCAGTGGCTTTTTCCTTGCTGAGCAGCCTTTCAGGTTATGTCGATATAGGACTTGTTTTACTGTGGATATAGATACTTTTGTACCTGTTTCCTCCAGCATCTTCACAAGGTCCTTTGCTGTTGTTCTGGGATTGATTTGCACTTTTCGCACCAAAGTACGTTCATCTCTAGGAGACAGAATGTGTCTCCTTCCTGAGCGGTATGACGGCTGCGTGGTCCCATGGTGTTTATACATGCGTACTATTGTTTGTACAGATGAACGTGGTACCTTCAGGCGTTTGGAAATTGCTCCCAAGGATGAACAAGACTTGTGGAGGTCTACGATTTTTTTTCTGAGGTCTTGGCTGATTTCTTTTGATTTTCCCATGATATCAAGCAAAGAGGCACTGAGTTTGAAGGCAGGCCTTGAAATACATCCACAAGTACACCTCCAATTGACTAAAATGATGTCAATTAGCCTATCAGAAGCTTCTAAAGCCATGACATCATTTTCTGGAATTTTCCAAGCTGTTTAAAGGCACAGTCAACTTAGTGTATGTAAACTGCTGACCCACTGGAATTGTGATACAGTGAATTAATTATAAGTGAAATAATCTGTCTGTAAACAATTGTTGGAAAATGACTTGTGTTATGCACAAAGTAGATGTCCTAACCGACTTGCCAAAACGATCGTTTGTTAACAAGAAATTTGTGGAAGGTTGAAAAACAAGTTTTAATGACTCCAACCTAAGTGTATGTAAACTTCCGACTTCAACTGTATGTATCTGCCTATATAGCACTTTGACAGCTAATCTGCCTGCAATGAGCCTTACCTACCAAACAGCCTACAAAGCAGTATCCTGATTTATCAGCCTCTAAGGCCGAAATTGAATCTGATCAGACTGTCAGGAATTAAACTAGCTAGTTCACAAGACTAGCCAAGTTAGCTGTGTGGTTCTTTGCATGCAATGGCTCTGGTCTTTGGGGCAGCACGCAGCCTGGGAGACAGTGCTGGCTCAGGCATTGTTCCGGGCTTAAATGCCCTGCAATGCGATCAATTCAGCCACAGGGCTCCTTGATAAAGTGGTTATCGTGCATCTGAACAAATTAATGGATGATGCGTGGTACTTTTGATTATCTCATGATCTCAACAAAACAACTTTTGTTATGTGGTGAGATAAATAAGTCGTGATCTAGACATAACGAGGGACCAATTTTTTTTATTTGTATGTCCTCTCTGGACTTCCGTAGATCATTGTTGTTCACAAGGCAGAAAATATTTCAACATGAAATCTCAAAGTGGAGAGCCCAACCTACCACTGAGCTGAAGAGCAGTGTGAACTCGAAGGTGAAGAGAGCACTTCTGTTTCCCCTCACACCTCATCACTGTGGACAGACTGACGCTGTGGAAGACAACACTGGTGTTGAGGTCTGCTTGCTGGGTCCTGCACGGGACAAAGGAATCTGTTTGGGTAATAAATACATTGGAAATCTTACTCTCACATTAAAAATAGCAAGACTTTCAGGACAAATGTATACAAATATACAACAACCAGTAATATCAAATAGCCAGCAACTTTACTCATACTTCACTCAGTCATGTCAAGGCCCTGACTACTGCTTTATCAGATGATAATAGATATATTATCCATCCATCTTTCTTTCTCCCTCCCTGCCTGAGCTGTCATGCTCTTTCTTTCACTTGTGGAAGGTACAGTTGTGGTGAGGTGCTGATTAAGTTAGACGCTGATTAACCTGACTTTTGTTATGTATTATTGTGGACTCACTCTGTCTCTGTTCACTCCAGCTAGAGGCGTCTACTTGGACTATGACTCTATTGTACTGTATGGGGGGTCCATGCTACAATAAACAAACCTGCAAAAGTTTTATCACTTGGACCACCCATACCACAAACATTGGAACTGGATCCTTTTATTGTAAATGTCAAGTATTTCAGACATCAATTTATATCTGATCAGAGGACCATCAGAGATTTACCATAGTGTCATTGTCAACACACTCAAGCACACACACAGAGAGTATAACAACATTGTTTGTAATGGGTATATTGTAATGCACTCACAGTGGGGTTTACTTTTGCATTGGAGGCCCTGCAGAGAGAAGATGAAAAATAATGTAAGCGGTTTATTTATGCATTTGATATACACTTTATACTACTTATACACATTATACACTTAACAGAGTACTCACAACCCCAGCTGTACAAACAAACAAGCCCAGTTGGCCACTATTCCAGTTAACAATTCTAGGGAGAGAGCACGTTTTTGTAACGTTACCCGTAATGTTCCACTAATGTTTGAGATATTAATGTTCTAGACACGTTTCATGGGAACATTGCAAAAACATTTACAGTGCATTCGGAAAGTATTCAGACCCCTTGACCTTTTCCACATTTTGTTACATTACAGACTTATTCTAAAATGGATTCCCATAATGACAAAGCGAAAACATGTTTTTAGAAAAAACACAAATACCTTATTTACATAAGTATTCAGACCCTTTGCTATGAGACTCGAAATTGAGCTCAGGTGCATCCTGTTTCCATTGATCATCCTTGAGATGTTTCTACAACTTGATTGGAGTCCACCTGTGGTAAATTCCATTGATTGGACATGGTTTGGAAAGGCACACACCTGTCTATATAAGGTCCCACAGTTGACAGTGCATGTCAGAGCAAAAACCAAGCCATGAGTTCGAAGGAATTGTCCATAGAGCTCCGAGACAGGATTGTGTCGAAGCACAGATCTGGGGAAGGGTACCAAAACATTTCTGCAACACAGTGGCCTCCATCATTCTTAAATGTAAGAAGTTTGGAACCACCAAGACTCTTTCTAGAGCTGGCCGCCCCGCCAAACTGAGCAATCGGGGGAGAAGGGCCTTGGTCAGGGAGGTGACCAAGAACCCAAATTTTTTTTGCAATGTTCTCATTTAACATGTCTAGAACATTAATATCTTAAGTTCTGATAACATGGTAATAACGTTCTGGGTAAGTTCTATTTGACATTAAGGGAATGTTCTCTTGGAAACATTCCTTGCACATCACAGGAACATTCCTATGAAAACGGTAGTTAATGACCTAATGAGACTCTTAAGGGAACGTTCTCTAAAGTTGTGGGAATGTTTGTTGTTAGCTGGGATTGTAGTAGTAGAGGTAATGGAGATAGCAAGGGTTGTCCTGTGTTTCTACCATGTGAAGACAACACACACCCCAGTGTTTGTTTTCCTGGCTTATTTACCGTGTGTCTCCTTATTTTCTACGGTGCGGTAAATGCATCCTTGCTTATCTTTCTTTCAGTGAAGGCACGTGCCCTTTTTAAAATTATGTTCGATATGTAAACGATTTATCTTACCAGTGTCCTCGTGTTGGATATCACAGAGAGAGTGACAGCCTCTGTACTGACAGAGGTACTAGGCTTGAGGAAATGCATCCACAGGGATTAACTCCCTAGTGCCGATGTCAGCGCCCCGTGGAAATCTAATTAGCATAATCAAAACATCCCCATCAAAATCGGTCAGTTTAAGCTAGAGATATGTTTTTTTTGCATGGGCTGCGTCTCAATCTTAAGCATCTGCCGATAGCCTGGTGTCATAGACTAGATGTAACATAGTAAATGGAAATCTTGGACACACAAATTAGTATGAAATATTACGTTTGGTATGGTTACATAAGACAGATGGTTACTTAAGGCAAAAACAAAAGCAGGATGGATGGATGGGTTTGCGTATAACGTGAACGTCTAGCAACGCAAAGGTTGCGAGTTCAAATCTCATCACAGATACCTTTAGCATTTTAGGTCATTAGCAACTTTGCAACTACTTACTACTTTTTAACTACATTGCAACTACTTAGCATATTAGCTAACCCTTCCCTTAACCCTTTAACCTTACTCCTAAACTTAACCCTATCTCTAACCCCTACCCCTCACCCCTAGCCTAGCTAATGTTAACCAACTAGCTAATTTTAGCCACCTAGCCACCTAGCTACGTTTTGCAAATTAGTAACATATAGGCCTTTTGCAAATTCGTAATGTATTGTATGTTTCGCAAATTCGTAACATATAATGCCAATTGTAATTCGTAACATGTAATACGAAAATGGGTGATGGACACTTGCAAATTAATACATACCATGTGAAATGTAACATATCATACTAAATGAGGTCGCTCAAATTTACGTACATAATAATACGAAATGCTCTGAGACCAGGTTGCCGCCGATGTTGCCCTTCAGCATCTGCGGTGAAAGTTGTCAGAGCTAAAGTGGTGTTTGTCAGACCATGAGACATGCCGAAAATCGGTCTTCTCACGTAAATGTCTGTAGCATCCGAATGGAAAGACCCCTCTATGGAAAGATGACTCTCACGAACACGATGGCGTTCTCCGTTTTGGTCTACAACACCCACAAGCATCACAGGACTCGTCTGGAGTCGGTACAGCCAATCTGCATACTTCTGTCTGTAGCGTCCGAACAGTTTGGGCTACACACTAATACGACCCCTCTATGGAAAGGTGAGTCTCTCACGAACACGTACATGTCGGTCGTTTCGCTTACAAGACTAGTCTGAAGGTATCTGTCCAAATTCAATGTTTAATTAAATAATTTTTGTACATCTTTTTTTATATCTTAAGGGGTCCAGAGGAGGCTGGTGGGAGGGGCTATAGGAGGATGGGCTCATTGTAATGGCTGGAATGGAATAAATGGAACGGAGTCAAATGTGGTTTCCATATGTTTGAAGTGTCTGATATTGTTCCATTTATTCCATTCCAGCCATTACAATAAGCCTGTCATCCTATAGCTCCTCCCATCATCCTCCTCTGATGCAAACATAGACAGAAAGTATCAAGGCTAACAGAGGAGTATATTACAAAGCAGGATCAATGAGTTAGCTAGATAACTTTGACAAGCAACCAGAAATAACTATTGATTTTATAGCTCATATTCTTGATGATGAATGTTGGGAAGCTCACTAGTTTGAGGTCACAAAATCAACAAAATCTGCTAGCGGTGCTAATACAGATGTAGGATCTTATTTTGAGCCAGTTTGCTACAGCAGGAAAATAGTCCTGCAGCAACAGGAAATGTAAATTATTGTATGGATTACAATTAATGGACATTTTTCGTAGGGATTGATACATTTTTCGTTTGGGGCAAATCAAGTCTGACATTTTAAAGTGGAAATTACAAACTTTAGAAGCCTTTTTAAATCTTGAATACACTACAAGTTTGCATTTCACGGAAAGTTCTCTGTAGCTCTTTTTTGAAAATATTGCATGTGATTTTTCAAAGTTAAATGATTTTATTATAATTTTACACACTTTATATCAGATTCTGGGATTAGTCATTAAAGTTCAGACTGAAGTATTTATTTCATAAAAATAAATTAGATTATATAAAAATAAAAAAACACCTGCGACCCTTTCAAAGCCTCCAGCGACCCAATTTGGGTCTCCAACCACCAGTTGAGAATCTTTCCATTGGGTGATATAGGGTCGTTCGTAACATTTACACTCTATCACAATATTGGAATTTCAAATGGTCAACACACCTAAGTGATAACTCTTCATGTCCTACACTCAGCCACTGTGTTTCACTGTATTAAAAGTTCAGTCAGAGTATAGTCAGAGCCACTGCCAAATGAAGCTACAAGCACCGTAGCTCAGCTGGTAGAGCACGGTGCTTGTAACGCCAAGGTAGTGGGTTCGATCCCTGGGACCACCCGTACACAAAAAAAAAATTATGCACGCATGACTGTAAGTCGCTTTGGATAAAAGCGTCTGCTAAATGGCATATATATATATATATATATATAAACTCTGATGGTGTAACAACTCTACAGAGTCATTATTATCATTTACTTTGTTTGGTTGCCATGGTTCCTCAGAATATATGGGGAATATGATATCAACATTCTATTATATGCAAGAGAGTAAATATGATAGACCGATACTAAAACATATTGGTCATGATATGACAAACACTACTCTCACTTCTGACTATTGGTATCAGTAGAGTGTGCTCTGTTTATAGTTCAGCTATAGTCATCACTATAGTCTAGTTTTAGACGTAATAGTAATAATAGTAATAATATTAGCAGTGGTATTCAAAGTGATAGGAGCTATGCTGCTCATAGACACTTGAGAAGTGTTTGAAACGGAAACAGTGTTTCCTCAGAAAGATACAGAAAGAGTGATTTCCTACCTTGGAGCATCTGGTTTTACATTCCTGGATCCTCTCCATTCCTTCCCCTTGGGCCAGAGAGAGCCCATAGAGAGACACCATCAATATAATAGTAGAAATCATCTTCACTCCCAGTCCTGTGACCTCACTATGGTTCTGAAGTCTGTTCAAAGTTTGGTTGGAAGATGTCTTCTTTCAAGTATGCTGGTTTGGTTTTGTACTCTAGCTGTGTGAGGCAGGTGGCTGATCTATAGCTAACCCTGTCTGTCACTGTGGCTGTTCCAGTAAGTGATGGTTGTAGTGTAGTAGATGGTTCACAGCCGAGAGAGAGAGACAGAAGCCCCACAGACGTAGGGTGATGATTGCAATTTAAATAGAGGGAAACCTAGAGCCTGCCCACAAGGATATCTCTCTCTCTCTCTCTCTCTCTCTCTCTCTCTCTCTCTCTCTCTCTCTCTCTCTCTCTCTCTCTCTCTCTCTCTCTCTGTCTCTCTCTCTCGCTCGCTCTCAGGTATTCCCCAGTCAAGTATAAACATCAACCACTTCATTGTTTGAAATCTGATTTCATAGAAACATTTCAAGACACTCTGGGCATTGCCCAGGCATATTGCCAAGAGCATAACACAATATCGTGCAATGTATCCTAACAAGGTGGGGCAGCTTTTTTATTTTATTTTTGAATTATTGCCTGGGTCATAGTATTTTTTGAATTATTGCATTATTATGGGTCATAGTATTAGTACTGTTATGTGTACTTAGTCAAAAATATGTTACAGTATTGCCATTGTAAGAAAATATACAGTAACAGTTGTTGTACAGAAACAAAAATAAATATTGTAATTTGTCCATGAAATGTAATGTTTATGCAGTGTCATTATGAACAGATAGGTGACATAATCTACATGTGAGGAATTTGTCATGTTTGTGAAGGAAGTGATCTGAGTGTGGAAACCCCACACAGTACACATACCTACAGTGCACTGTATCAATGTTGCTATGTGTCAGTTAAGCCAGAACTAAAATCTTGCGTCATTTGTACCATTTATATTTACGTATTCTGTCCACAAGAGATTATGTCTGCAGTGACATTTTGCAATTTCACAACAAATGTTTGTATCATAGTGAAAAATGTGTTACATCCTGAGACATCTGTTTTTCCTGTAGGTTTAGTAGAGACCACATGTTATAGAAAAGAGAGCGAAAGGTTGTCACAGACATACAGTAATGGATGGTTGCTTTGTCCATGTACACAGGACTGTATTGGTTGCTGTGTGCAAATTGACAGGGAAGACCACTGAAAAACGGTGAAGTTCGTAAGGAGCAAACCAATTATCTTCCATTATTGAAATGCCACCATCAATCAGAACCTTATATAGAGATATATGGCTCTGGTTACCATGGCATTACACCTGAAGGTTCATCGCCATGGGTTCTCCTTTCAAGGCTTTGATGAGACAAACTGCCAAAGGAAACACAGACATGTTCCCCTATTTGTGTCAGACAGTGATTGCTGTTATACAAATGTTCTCATAACACATTGACAATCAAACCATTTAAAAAGGAACATTTCTCAATAAACAAAATGTTGATGTGTGCCTGTAGCCATGGTGAAAACTATACATGTTCTTTATTCAACCGTAAAGCCCCCATGGCAGCTGCTGACAGAAATGAAAACATCTCAAAGTACCTGCAGAAGACGACCCAGGCTGTACTCAAACATCTGTAGCATAGCTTTAGTGCAGCCATGCAGGAAAGAATGGAAGACACAGAAACAAAAAGAGAAAAAGAAAGAAGGGACCCTCTTTGAACTTCTGAAGGAAATCCCATGTTTCTGATGCTGGGAAAAGAGACAGATAAGATGTTGACATGTCCTCACAGGTATAGTTGTATGGGCTATCCCCATGTACCCAGACAACCTGAAGGCAGCAAAGGATAAGGGGAAATTCTACAGGAGTAATGTATTACAGGAAGTTACTGTTCTTCGCTAGCCTTAATAGCATGTAGTGATGTAATTAATAGCATGTAATGATGTTGGGAAGAGAGACAGATAAGAGGTTGACAGACAGGTCCTAGGTGTATGGTCTCGTATAACTTTGTTTCCATGACTGTGAATGGGAAAATTGCATGTGTGGGACCATTGAACCCATTATAATCTGAAGGCTGCAAGGGACAAGATGAATTCTTCAGGAGTAATGGATGTCTTACTGGAAGTAGCACATCTTGTCTATAGATTTAAGCATGTTTGGTTAGGGTGCTTTGCGCAATATCATCCCCCAGGGTAAACATAATGATTTGTAGTGATGTAAGTATTTCCTGAAAGCGAATATTTTGTAAACATATTGAAAAGTTAGTGACCAAAAGCACATTTTTCAGTCTAATCGCTCTGTGTAATGGCTCCATCTACTGGATATAACTGTGTATTACATTGTGTTTCTAGAAAGGTACAGTAAGAGGTACTGTATGTTGGTCAGTGTCGACCCTAGCTGTTTAGCAAGAAAGCCCCACCTGTTTTGCATGTTATTTTTGCATTAATAAGTGTCACATATCAGTTTGCAAACAATGTCAAAAAATATATATCATTGAGTTAATAACACAAACATGGTGTCTTTTTTGCTTTCTTGAGTAAGGCAGCTCCAAAATGCAGGTGTTTCAGCCTAGCTCAGTGCTTTCTGTGGTGATGGGTCAGCCAGCCAGAGTGTAGGGGTTGGTAATGTTCTCTACAGTCGTGGTCAAAGGTATTGAGAATGACACAAGCATTGGTCTTCACAAAGTTCGCTGCTTCAGTGTTATGAGATATTTTTGTCAGATGTTACTATGGTATACTGAAGTATAATTACAAGCATTCCATAAGTGTCAAAGGCTTTTATTGACAATTACATTAAGTTTATGCAAAGAGTCAATATCTGCAGTGTTGACCCTTCTTTTTCAAGACCTCTGCAATCCGCCCTGGCATGCTGTCAATTAACTTCTGGGCCACATCCTGACTGATGGCAGCCCATTCTTGCATAATCAATGCTTGGAGTTTGTCAGAATTTGTGGGTTTTTGTTTGTCCACCCACCTCTTGAGGATCAACCACAAGTTCTCAATGGGATTAAGGTCTGGGGAGTTTCCTGGCCATGGACCCAAAATGTCAATGTTTTGTTCCCTGAGCCACTTAGTTATCACTTTTGCCTTATGGCAAGGTGCTCCATCATGCTGGAAAAGGCATTGATCGTCACCAAACTGTTCTTGGATGGTTGGGAGAAGTTGCTCTCGTAGGATGTGTAGGTACCATTCTTTATTCATGACTGTCTTCTTAGGCAAAATTGTGAGTGAGCCCACTCCCTTGGCTGAGAAGCAGCCCCACACATGAATGGTCTCAGGATGCTTTACTGTTGGCATGACACAGGACTGATGGTAGCGCTCACCTTGTCTTTCCGGATGCCCCAAACAATCGGAAAGGGGATTCATCAGAGAAAATGACTTTACCCCAGTCCTCAGCAGTCCAATCCCTGTACCTTTTGCAGAATATCAGTCTGTCCCTGATGTTTTTCCTGGAGAGAAGTGGCTTCTTTGCTGCCCTTCTTGACACCAGGCCATCCTCCAAAAGTCTTTGCCTCACTGTGAGTGCAGATGCACTCACACCTGCCTGCTGCCATTCCTGAGCAAGCTCTGCACTGGTGGTGCCCCGATCCCGCAACTGAATCAACTTTAGGAGATGGTCCTGGCGCTTGCTGGACTTTCTTGGGTGCCCTGACGCCTTCTTCACAACAATTTAACCTCTCTCCTTGAAGTTCTTGATGATCCGATAAATGGTTGATTTAGGTGCAATCTTACTAGCAGCAATATCCTTGCCTGTGAAGTTCCTTGCATGTAACCATGGTTAACAGAGGAAGAACAATGATTTCAAGCACCACCCTCCTTTTAAAGCTTCCAGTCTGTTATTCTAACTCAATCAGCATGACAGAGTGATCTCCAGCCTTGTCCTCGTCAACACTCTCACCTGTGTTAACGAGAGAATCACTGACATGATGGCAGCTTGTCCTTTTGTGGCAGGGCTGAAATGCAATGGAAATGTTTTTGGGGGATTAAGTTCATTTTCATGGCAAAGAGGGACTTTGCAATGAATTGCAATTCATCTGATTACTCTACATGACATTCTGGAGTATATGCAGATTGCCATCATCAAAACCGAGGCAGCAGACTTCGTGAAAATTAGTATTTGTGTCATTCTCAAAACTTTTGACCACGACTGTAGTTGCGCCGTGATTGGCTCAGTGTTCTGTCACTCATGGGGACACTATGTCAAAGCAAAATCTCAAGGTCATTGGCTACAGATAAAATTACATCAAATTGCCTCCTGAGTGGCGCAGCGGTCTAAGACACTGCATCGCAGTGTTGCAGCCAGCTGCGACCGGGAGACCCATGAGGCGGCACACAATTGGCCCAGCGTCGTACGGGTTAGGGGAAGGTTTGGCCGGCTGGGATGTCCTTGTCCCATTGCGATCTAGCGACACCTTGTGGCGGCCAGGCGCATGCACGATGACTTCAGTCGCCAGCTGTACAGTGTTTCCTCTGACACATTGGTGCGTCTGGTTTCCAGGTTAAGCGAGCAGTGTGTGAAGAAGTAGTGCGGCTTGGCGGGGTTGTGTTTAGGAGGACGCATGGCTCTCGACCTTCACCTCTCCCGAGTCCATACGGGAGTTGCAGCGATGGGACAAGACTGTAACTACCAATTGGCTATCACGAAATTTGGGAGAAAAAGGGTTTTAAAAAGTACCTACAATTTTTTATTCAAATAGACAAAAATTAAATGACATCAAATCAAGTTATATCTACCGTAGCTTTGATTGGACTGATCATGTCAACATCACACTTTCAAAATCTTAACTAGCAAGCTTCCAGTCATCATCATGAATCAAGTCGACATTCTACTGGCAAATCCTTTTCAATCCTTGTCATATGAAGAGAAATTATAAAGAGAAATTATAGATAAAACATATCGGTGCTCATTGGCCATTGGACATAAACATTACACAACAAGTTGGACTCCTGAACAGCTAATCATGGCTACCCGGACTATTTGCACTGGATACAGACCAGTATCCCTTCTTTCTTTTCTCTCCAAAACTCTTGGGCGTGCCGTCTTTAGCCAACTCTCTTGCTATCTCTCTCAGAATGACCTTCTTGATCCAAACCAGTCATGTTTCAAGACTGGTCATTCAACTGAGACTGCTCTTCTCTGTGTCACGGAGGCTCTCCGCACTGCTAAAGCTAACTCTCTCTCCTCTGCTCTTGTCCTTCTAGGCCTGTCTGCTGCCTTTGATACTGTGAACCATCAGATCCTCCTCTCCACCCTCTCCGAGTTGGGCATCTCCGGCGCGGCTCACTCTTGGATTGCGTCCTACCTGACCGGTCGCTCCTACCAAGTGGCGTGGCGAGAATCTGTCTCCGCACCACGTGCTCTCACCACTAGTGCCCCCCAGGGCTCAGTTCTAAGCCCTCTCCTATTCTCGCTATACACCAAGTCACTTGGCTCTGTCATATCCTCACATGGCCTCTCCTATCATTGCTACGCAGACGACACACAACTAATCTTCTCCTTTCCCCCTTCTGATAACAGGTGGCGAATCGCATCTCTGCATGTCTGGCAGACATATCAGTGTGGATGACGGATCACCACCTCAAGCTGAACCTCGGCAAGACGGAGCTGCTCTTCCTCCCGGGGAAGGACTGCCCGTTCCATGATCTCGCCATCACGGTTGACAACTCCGTTGTGTCCTCCTCCCAGAGTGCGAAGAGCCTTGGCGTGACCCTGGACAACACCCTGTCGTTCTCCGCTAACATCAAGGCGGTGACCCGATCCTGCAGGTTCATGCTCTACAACATTCGGAGGGTACGACCCTGCCTTACACAGGAAGCAGCACAGGTCCTAATCCAGGCACTTGTCATCTCCCGTCTGGATTACTGCAACTCGCTGTTGGCTGGGCTCCCTGCCTGTGCCATTAAACCCCTACAACTCATCCAGAATGCCACAGCCCATCTGGTGTTCAACCTTCCGAAGTTCTCTCACGTCACCCCGCTCCTCCGCACACTCCACTGGCTTCCAGTTGAGGGCATTGCGTTCATCCACCTCTGGCCTGCTGGCCCTCCTACCTCTGCGGAAGCACAGTTCCCACTCAGCCCAGTCAAAACTGTTCGCTGCTCTGGCACCCCAATGGTGGAACAAGCTCCCTCGCGACGCCAGGACAGCGGAGTCACTCACCACCTTCCGGAGACACAGTTGAAACCCCACCTCTTTAAGGAATACCTGGGATAGGATAAAGTAATCCTTCTACCCCCCCTTACCCCACCCCAAAAAAATAAAATAAAAAATAAATAAAAAAACATATTGTAAAGTGGTTATCCCACTGGCTATAAGGTGAATGCACCAATTTGTAAGTCGCTCTGGATAAGAGCGTCTGCTAAATGACGTAAATGTACAGTGGGGAGAACAAGTATTTGATACACTGCCGATTTTGCAGGTTTTCCTACTTACAAAGCATGTAGAGGTCTGTAATTTTTATCATAGGTACACTTAAACTGTGAGAGACGGAATATAAAACAAAAATCCAGAAAATCACATTGTATGATTTTTAAGTAATTCATTTGCATTTTATTGCATGACATAAGTATTTGATACATCAGAAAAGCAGAACTTAATATTTGGTACAGAAACCTTTGTTTGCAATTACAGAGATCATACGTTTCCTGTAGGTCTTGACCAGGTTTGCACACACTGCAGCAGGGATTTTGGCCCACTCTTCCATACAGACCTTCTCCAGATCCTTCAGGTTTCGGGGCTGTCACTGGGCAATACGGACTTTCAGCTCCCTCCAAAGATTTTCTATTGGGTTCAGGTCTGGAAACTGGCTAGGCCACTCCAGGACCTTGAGATGCTTCTTACAGAGCCACTCCTTAGTTGCCCTGGCTGTGTGTTTCGGGTCGTTGTCATGCTGGAAGACCCAGCCACGACCCATCTTCAATGCTCTTACTGAGGGAAGGAGGTTGTTGGCCAAGATCTCGCGATACATGGCCCCATCCATCCTCCCCTCAATACGGTGCAGTCGTCCTGTCCCCTTTGCAGAAAAGCATCCCCAAAAAATTATGTTTCCACCTCCATGCTTCATGGTTGGGATGGTGTTCTTGGGGTTGGACTCGTCCTTCGTCTTCCTCCAAACACGGCGAGTGGAGTTTAGACCAAAAAGCTCTATTTTTGTCTCATCAGACCACATTACCTTCTCCCATTCCTCCTCTGGATCATCCAGATGGTCATTGGCAAACTTCAGACGGGCCTGGACATGCGCTGGCTTGAGCAGGGGGACCTTGCGTGCGCTATAGGATTTTAATCTATGACGGCGTAGTGTGTTACTAATGGTTTTCTTTGAGACTGTGGTCCCAGCTCTCTTCAGGTCATTGACCAGGTCCTGTCGTGTAGTTCTGGGCTGATCCCTCACCTTCCTCATGATCATTGATGCCCCACGAGGTGAGATCTTGCATGGAGCCCCAGACCGAGGGTGATTGACCGTCATCTTGTACTTCTTCCATTTTCTAATAATTGCTCCAACAGTTGTTGCCTTCTCACCAAGCTGCTTGCCTATTGTCCTGTAGCCCATCCCAGCCTTGTGCAGGTCTACAATTTTATCCCTGATGTCCTTACACAGCTCTCTGGTCTTGGCCATTGTGGAGAGGTTGGAGTCTGTTTGATTGAGTGTGTGGACAGGTGTATTTTATACAGGTAACGAGTTCAAACAGGTGTAGTTAATACAGGTAATGAGTGGAGAACAGGAGGGCTTCTGAAAGAAAAACGAACAGGTCTGTGAGAGCCAGAATTCTTACTGGTTGGTAGGTGATCAAATACTTATGTCATGCAATAAAATGCAAATGAATTACTTAAAAATCAAACAATGTGATTTTCTGGATTTTTGTTTTAGATTCCGTCTCTCACAGTTGTAGTGTACCTATGATAAAAATTATAGACCTCTACATGCTTTGTAAGTAGGAAAACCTGCAAAATCGGCAGTGTATCAAATACTTGTTCTCCCCACTGTAAATGTAAATTTGATTTGAAATCGTAAATTCAACAATGAGTGGTTTGGAAGGACCAGTGGCTAATTGCAAGCGTTGCAAAGCAATCACTATCCTGCTTGTCAGTGGAGTGGGTGTGTGGTCCAAGTCTGGGTTTAAGGGTCTCTTTTCCAAGCTTAAAGGGATAAACATTCAACACCATGAGCCATAAAAGGTGGAATACATTGGCCATGCTGTCAATCCAGCATGACTTCTGACTCATCCAAGACAACTGGGAACTCAAAAAAATTAAATAAACTCAGGCTAGGACAATATGTTTTGAACGGTCATCGAACTCGGTATTCCAAGTCGGGAACTTGGGCCTCTTTCTAGAGCTCCGACCTGAATATCACTAACGTCATAATTCAACCTTGTTTTTTTTCAGAGTTCCCAGTTGTCTTAAAAGCTCCATAAATCAAGAGAATGCCAGACTTTGATGACAAAGTTTTATGACAAAATATGCCCACAAAGGACCGTCGCTCCACCTTCCTGTTAGAGTGAGCACAGCACAACAAGGTGAGTCCAAAAATGTCTTGTATGCTGCTACATAAATGATGTAATATGCCAGGGAGATATGTACAGTGCCTTGCAAAGGTATTCATCCCCCTTGGCGTTTTTCCTATTTTGTTGCATTACAACCTGTAATTTAAATAGATTTTTATTTGGATTTCATGTAATGGACATACACAAAAAGTGAAATGAAAAAAATAACTACAAAATAAATAACGGAAAAGTGGTGCGTGCATATGTATTCACCCCGTTTACTATGAAGCACCTAAATAAGATCTGGTGCAACCAACTACCTTCAGAAGTCACATAATTAGTTAAATAAAGTCCACCTGTGTGCAATCTAAGTGTCACGTGATCTCAGTATATATACACCTGTTCTGAAACGCCCCAGATGTCACGGCGGTGGTAAGGATGAAACCAATGCGCAGCGTAGCGAGTGAACATGACTTTAATTTGATAAAGAAACACACGACAAAACAAAACACGAACCGTGACGTCCTCAGTACACAGACTGAACATAGAACATTTGGAACAATAACCCACCACTAACACCAGAAACCTACATCTTAAATATGGCTCCCAATCAGAGATAACGAGCCGAACAGCTGACACTCGTTACCTCCGATTGGGAGTCAATGAATACAAACACGCACAATCACCCAACATAGAAATACAACAACCTAGACACCCCCACATAGAAATACACCCAAAACAAATGAACATGAACAACCCTGGCTCAAGAATAAAGGTCCGTGGAGCCAGAGTGTCACATTACCCCCCCCTAAAGGTGCGACCTCCGGGCGCACCAGCATACAGTCTAGGGGAGGGTCTGGGTGGGCGTCTGTCCCTGGTGGCGGCTCTGGCCCAGGTCGTGGTCCCCACTCCACCTTAGTCACTCTCCGCTTTAGTCTACCCTTCCTCATGACCACCCCCCAACTAAACCCCACTGGATTAAGGGGCGGCACCGGACTAAGGGGCAGCACCGGACTAAGGGACAGTACCTGACTGAGGGGCAGCACCAGACTGAATGGCGGATCCTGGCTGGCTGGCTCTGGCGGATCCTGTCTGGCAGAAGGCTCTGGCTGATCCTGTCTGGCGGAAGGCTCTGGCTGATCCTGTCTGGCGGAAGGCTCTGGCTGATCCTGTCTGGCGGAAGGCTCTGGCTGATCCTGTCTGGCGGAAGGCTCTGGCTGATCCTGTCTGGCGGAAGGCTCTGGCTGATCCTGTCTGGCGGAAGGCTCTGGCTGCTCCGGTCTGGCGGAGAGCTCTAGCGGCTCCGGTCTGGCGGACGGCTCTGTAGGCTCATGGCAGACGGGCGGCTTTGCAGGCTCATGGCAGACGGGCAGCCCCTGCGGCGCTTGGCAGACGGGCAGTTCAGGCGCCGTTGGGCAGACGGGCAGTTCAGACGGCGTTGGGCAGACGGACAGTTCAGGCCCCGTTGGGCAGACGGCAGACTCTGGCTGTCTGAAGCGCATCGTAGAACTGGTGCGTGGTGCCGGAACTGGAGGTACCGGGCTGAGGACACGCATCTCAGGGCTAGTGCGGGGAGAAGCAACAGGGCATGCTTGGCCCTGGGGACGCACCGTAGGCCTGATGCGTGGTGCCGGAACTGGAGGTACCGGGCTGAGGACACGCATCTCAGGGCTAGTGCGGGGAGCAGGAACAGGCCGGGCTGGGCTGGCGACGCGCACCGTCTCCCAGGTGCGGGTGGCCGGAACAGGCCGGGCCGGGCTGGCGAAGCGCACCGTATCCCTGGTGCGTGGAGTAGGAACAGGCCGGGCTGGGCTGGCGAAGCGCACCGTATCCCTGGTGCGTGGAGTAGGAACAGGCCGAGCTGGGCTGGCGACGCGCACCGTACACGTAGTGCGAGGGACCGGAACAGGCCGTACCGTACGGGGAACACACACTACTGGCTGCACCTCGGGACTAGGAACGGGCCGGACCGAACTGGTTACACACCCCAGTACCACATGCCGTGCCTCAACACTTTCCTTCCCTGCTTTACCCAGTAGCCCCCTTGTACTGGCGGCCATATCTGCCAACCTCTTGCACTCCTCCGGGCCGTACACCTTCTGCCCCGACGTCGTGAGCCCCCCCAAAAAAATTTTCTGGGGTTCTCTCCTCCCCGTGGACCAGGCATCTATCCTCCTCGCCAGACTCTCCAGACTCTCCATCCTCTGCTCCCAAGTCCAACATCTCTCCTCCTCACGCGGCTTGACCCAGTTAAAGTGGATATCCGCTAAAGTTGGAAAGGGCGTCGGCTCCTGGACACCCTGCTTGTTACGCCGCTTGGTCCTCTTGTGGTGGGTTATTCTGTCACGGCGGTGGTAAGGATGAAACCAATGCGCAGCGTAGCGAGTGAACATGACTTTAATTTGATAAAGAAACACACGACAAAACAAAACACGAACCGTGACGTCCTCAGTACACAGACTGAACATAGAACATTTGGAACAATAACCCACCACTAACACCAGAAACCTACATCTTAAATATGGCTCCCAATCAGAGATAACGAGCCGAACAGCTGACACTCGTTACCTCCGATTGGGAGTCAATGAATACAAACACGCACAATCACCCAACATAGAAATACAACAACCTAGACACCCCCACATAGAAATACACCCAAAACAAATGAACATGAACAACCCTGGCTCAAGAATAAAGGTCCGTGGAGCCAGAGTGTCACACCAGAGTCTGCAACACCACTAAGCAAGCGGCACCACCAAGCAAGCGGCACCATGAAGACCAAGGAGCTCTCCAAACAGGTCAGGGACAAAGTTGTGGAGAAGTACAGATCAGGGTTGGGTTTTAAAAAAAGATCAGAAACAGAACATCCCACGGAGCACCATTAAATACATTATTAAAAAATGGAAAGAATATGGCACCACAACAAACCTGCCAAGAGAGGGCCGCCCACCAAAACTCGCAGACCAGGCAAGGACGGCATTAATCAGAGAGGCCACAAAGAGACCAAAGATAACCCTGAAGGAGCTGCAATGTTCCACAGAGGAGATTGGCATATCTGTCCATTGGACCACTTTAAGCTGTACACTCCACAGAGTTGGGCTTTACGGAAGAGTGGCCAGAAAAAAGCCATTGCTTAAAGAAAAAAATAAGCAAACACGTTTGGTGTTCACCAAAAGCAATGTGGGAGACTCCCCAAACATATGGAAGAAGGTACTCTGGTCAGATGAGACAAAAATTGAGCTTTTTGGCCATCAAGGAAAATGTCTGGTGCAAACCCATCACCTCTCATTACCCCGAGAACACCATCTGTGGGGATGTTTTTCATCAACAGGGACTGGGAAACTGGTCAGAATTGAAGGAATGATGGATGGCACTAAATACAGGGAAATTCTTGAGGGAAACCTGTTTCAGTCTTCCAGAGATTTGAGACTGGGACGGAGATTCACCTTCCAGCAGGACAATGACCCTAAGCATACTGCTAAAGCAACACTCGAGTGGTTTAAGGGGAAACATTTAAATGTATTGGAATGGCCTAGTCAAAGCCCAGACGTCAATCCAATTGAGAATCTGTAGCATGACTTAAAGATTGATGTACACCAGCGGAACCCATCCAACTTGAAGGAGCTGGAGCAGTTTTTCCTTGAAGAATGGGCATAAATCCCAGTGGCTAGATGTGCCAAGCTTATAGATACATACCCCAAGAGACTTGCAGCTGTAATTGCTGCAAAAGGTGGCTCTACAAAGTATTGACTTTGGGGGGGTGAATAGTTATGCACGCTCAAGTTTTCTGTTTTTTTGGTCTTATTTCTTGTTTGTTTCACAATAAAACAGATTTTGCATCTTCAAAGTGGTAGACATGTCCTGTAAATCTACAGTAACTTATTGGCTACTCTGCTGCCAGAAATCTACTGTAATTCAGTACCATACTGTAAATTTGGAATCTAAAAGACTTTACCTGTAAATCTACAGTAATTTACTGGCTACTGTGCTTCCAGTAATTTACTATAATTCAATAACATCCCACATAATACAGTACCATACTGTAATTTTGGAATCTGAAAACCTTTACCTGTAAATCTAGAGTAATTAACTGGAAACTGTGCTGCCAGTAATTTACTGTAATTCAGTACCACCCCCACTGAATACAGTACCATCCTCTCCTTCCCCATACATCAAAGAAAGACCCTTCTTTACACTTCCTGTTAAGCATGATGCTCTCAAAGTGTGTCTCTCCATTTCTCTCATGTCCTGTGGTATTATCTCACTCTCTCTTTCTCTCCAGGATACATTAGGGGAAGTTGTTTTGCTGTTGGCACCAATCCCATGCTGCCAGGCTGCCAAGTCAACTACTTTATCCCCCTCATACTAAACTTTGCTCATTGTTGTTCAACTGCCCTTTGAATAAATCAGTTTATTTCAATGTTTAAATTTGCTTCAAGTGTGATTTTTACTGACCATTGACAGATGGCACTTGTATGGAGGGAAGTGGGTGTGGGGGGAGAGTGGATAGATGGGTGTAGATGGGTTTGGTTGAAGAAACTCCCTTTCCTCCTACCTCCCTTCCTACTCTTGATAAGTAATACAAGTAAATGAAATTGCTGCATTTTACCTGTGATCCAAAATCAAATAAAACTGAATATTTTATAAGTTACAAGCTAAGACAAAATTAGATTTCATGATATTACTTTGTCTTTACACATCTATTTACTACTGGCCAAATGCAGTCACCATCCACTTCAGCTAGCACTTCCTGTTTTCGGCCTGTTTTCACACTTTAATGTAAAGAACTTTGGATGAAGTGTCAAAAATGTGACACAGTTGTATTATTATGCTTATTAGGCCTGAGGCTACAGCCAACTAACAAATGACCAGCCAGGCTACCACACACACCTCCAGTACACTCCTCTGCCCGTCCCCACTTACTTACACACATTCAATTCAATTAAGATCTAAGTCTGTATTCACAAAATGTCTCTTTGAATGGGCTGCTTCTCAATCCACCGCATCCACTGATATCGGCCCTCTGAATCTGCGGTGAAAGGTTGCAGAGCTACCGGTGAATGTCAGACTACAGTGGGGGAAAAAAGTATTTAGTCAGCCACCAATTGTGCAAGTTCTCCCACTTAAAAAGATGAGAGAGGCCTGTAATTTTCAACATAAGTACACGTCAACTATGACAGACAAATTGAGGAAAAAAATTCCAGAAAATCACATTCTAGGATTTTTAATGAATTTATTTGCAAATTATGGTGGAAAATAAGTATTTGGTCACCTGCAAACAAGCAAGATTTCTGGCTCTCACAGACCTGTAACTTCTTATTTAAGAGGCTCCTCTGTCCTTCACTCGTTACCTGTATTAATGGCACCTGTTTGAACTTGTTATCAGTATAAAAGACACCTGTCCACAACCTCAAACAGTCACACACCAAACTCCACTATGGCCAAGACCAAAGAGCTGTCAAAGGACACCAGAAACAAAATTGTAGACCTGCACCAGGCTGGGAAGACTGAATCTGCAATAGGTAAGCAGCTTGGTTTGAAGAAATCAACTGTGGGAGCAATTATTAGGAAATGGAAGACATACAAGACCACTGATAATCTCCCTCGATCTGGGGCTCGACGCAAGATCTCACCCCGTGGGGTCAAAATGATCACAAGAACGGTGAGCAAAAATCCCAGAACCACACGGGGGGACCTAGTGAATGACCTGCAGAGAGCTGGGACCAAAGTAACAAAGCCTACCATCAGTAACACACTACGCCGCCAGGGACTCAAATCCTGCAGTGCCAGACGTGTCCCCCTGCTTAAGCCAGTACATGTCCAGGCCCGTCTGAAGTTTGCTAGAGTGCATTTGGATGATCCAGAAGAGGATTGGGAGAATGTCATATGGTCAGATGAAACCAAAATAGAACTTTTTGGTAAAAACTAAACTCGTCGTGTTTGGAGGACAAAGAATGCTGAGTTGCATCCAAAGAACACCATACCTACTGTGAAGCATGGGGGTGGAAACATCATGCTTTGGGGCTGTTTTTCTGCAAAGGGACCAGGACGACTGATCCGTGTAAAGGAAATAATGAATGGGGCCATGTATCGTGAGATTTTGAGTGAAAACCTCCTTCCATCAGCAAGGGCATTGCAGATTAAACGTGGCTGGGTCTTTCAGCATGACAATGATCCCAAACACACCGCCCGGGCAACGAAGGAGTGGCTTCGTAAGAAGCATTTCAAGGTCCTGGAGTGGCCTAGCCAGTCTCCAGATCTCAAACCCATAGAAAATCTTTGGAGGGAGTTGAAAGTCCGTGTTGCCCAGCGACAGCCCCAAAACATCACTGCTCTAGATGAGATCTGCATGGAGGAATGGGCCAAAATACCAGCAACAGTGTGTGAAAACCTTGTGAAGACTTACAGAAAACGTTTGACCTGTGTCATTGCCAACAAAGGCTATATAACAAAGTATTGAGAAACTTTTGTTATTGACCAAATACTTATTTTCCACCATAATTTGCAAATAAATTCATAAAAAATCCTACAATGTGATTTTCTGGATTTTTATTTCTCATTTTGTCTGTCATAGTTGACGTGTACCTATGATGAAAATGACAGGCCTCTCTCATCTTTTTAAGTGGGAGAACTTGCACAATTGGTGGCTGACTAAATACTTTTTTTCCCCACTGTATGTGACATCCCGAAAATGTTTCTTCTTACATAAATGTCTGTAGCATCCCAACAGTTTGGGCTATACACTAATATGACCCCTCAATGGAAAGGTGAGACTCTCACAAACATGTACATTGTTGTTTTGCTCTAGGAGTGAGTGAGTGAGTGAGTGAGTGAGTGAGTGAGTGAGTGAGTGAGTGAGTGAGTGAGTGAGTGAGTGAGTGAGTGAGTGAGTGAGTGAGTGAGTGAGTGAGTGAGTGAGTGAGTGAGGAGAGGAAAGGGAGATAGAGAGAGAGAGAGCGTGTGTGTGGGGGTGAATCAGTAATATGAGACTGGTTGTCACGCTCTGGCTCCGGGACTTTGTATGTTGAGCCAGGGTGTGTTCGTTTCGTTGTGTTTTGTTTGGTTGGTTTGTCATTGGTTGTGTTTGGTCAAATGACTCCCAATCGGAGGTAACGAGTGTCAGCTGTCGGCTCGTTATCTCTGATTGGGAGCCATATTTAAACTGTCTGTGTTCACCTGGTATTTGTGGGTTTTTGTTCTATGTTCAGTCGTTGTCACTGAGGACTTCATGATCGTGTTTTGTTTTGTATTCTTGTGTAGTTCATTAAAGTCAATATGTTCGCTACCAACGCTGCGCTTTGGTCCTATTTCATAGACGATCGTGACAGAAAAACCCACCACAACGAGACCAAGCAGCGTTTCCAGGAGTTGGATGACGAGTGGTGGAGACAGAAGAGCGAAGGTTGGGAGAGGACTATAGAGGCCTGGTCCACGGAGAGGAGAGACCCCCAGAACATTTTTAGGGGGGGGCTCACGACGTCGGGGCAGCAGGAGTACGGGTTAGAGGAGTGCAGTAGGTTGGCAGAAAAGGCCGCCAGGTTAAGGGGGCCACTGGTCACGAAGGGGAAGGAAGGTGTGGAGGCACGGCAAAGGGTACTGGGGTGTGTTACCAGTCCGGTCCGGCCCGTTCCTGATCCCCGTGTAGGGCCAGGGGTGTGTGTCCTCAGTGCGGTCCTGTCTGTTCCTGTTTCTCGCATGGAGCCTGTGGTGCGCGTCGCCAGCCCAGCCCGGCCTGTTCCTGCTCCCCACACCAAACCTGTGGTGCGCGTCGCCAGCCCGGCCCGGCCCGTTCCTGCTCTCCGCACAAAGCCTACGGTGTGCGTCGCCAGCCCAGCCCGGCCTGTTCCTGCTCCACGCAAAAAACCTACGGTGTGCGTCGCCAGCCCAGCCCGACCTGTTCCTGCTACTCGCACCAAGCCAAGGGTGCGAGTCGTCAGCCTGGTCCAGCCCGTTCCTGCTACTCGCACCAAGCCTAGGGTGCGAGTCGTCAGCCTGGTCCAGCCCGTTCCTGCTACTCGCACCAAGCCAGGGGTACGAGTCGTCGGCCTGGTCCAGCCCGTTCCTGCTACTCGCACCAAGCCAAGGGTGCGAGTCATCAGCCGGGTTCAGCTCGTCCCTGCTACTCGCACCAAGCCAAGGGTGCGAGCCGTCAGCCTGATCCAGCCCATTCCTACTACTCGCACCAAGCCAGGGATGCGAGTCGTCAGCCTGGTGAGGCCCGTTCCGGCTCCACGCATCAAGCCTAGGGTGCGTATCGTCTGTCAGGTCCGGTCCGTTCCTGCCTCACGCGCCAAGCCAGGGGTGCGCGTCGTCAGTCCAGATCCTACCAGCTGGGTCAGATCGGACTGGGGGCGCTACGGGGGGATTGAAGAAGGGTGGTGGTCAAGCCCGGAGCCGGAGCCGCCTCCGAGGAGTAATGCCCACCCAGCCCTCCCCTGTTTGGGGTTTTTGAGGCGCGGTCGCAGTCCGCGCCTTTAGGGGGGGGTACTGTCACGCTCTGGCTCCGGGACTTTGTATGTTGAGCCAGGGTGTGTTCGTTTCGTTGTGTTTTGTTTGGTTGGTTTGTCATTGGTTGTGTTTGGTCAAATGACTCCCAATCGGAGGTAACGAGTGTCAGCTGTCGGCTCGTTATCTCTGATTGGGAGCCATATTTAAACTGTCTGTGTTCACCTGGTATTTGTGGGTTTTTGTTCTATGTTCAGTCGTTGTCACTGAGGACTTCATGATCGTGTTTTGTTTTGTATTCTCGTGTAGTTCATTAAAGTCAATATGTTCGCTACCAACGCTGCGCTTTGGTCCTATTTCATAGACGATCGTGACACTGGTTCCGTATCATTGATCATTAACGCCCCCACAGGGATTATGTGCAGATGTAGGATCTTAATTTGATCCTTTTCTCATAGCAGAAAAATAATCCTGCAGCAAAAGGAAATGTGAATTATTGTGTGGATTATAATTAATTAACATTTTTGTAAGGGTTGATACATTTAGGGCAAATCAAGTCTGACATTTTAAAGTGAAAATTACAAACTTTAGAAGCCTTTTTAAACCTTGAATACACTTAAAGTTTGCATTTCCTGCAGTGCATGACATTTCCTGCAACAACAGGGTGATCAAATTAAGATCCTACACCTGTATACACTGAGTATACAAAACTCTTTCCAGGACATAGACTGACCAGGTGAATCCAGGTGAAAGCTATGATCCCTTATTGATGTCACTTGTTCAATTCACTTCAATCAGTGTAGATGAAGGGGAGGAGAAAGGTTAAAGAAGGGTTTTTAAGCCTTGAGACAATTGAGACATGGATTGTGTATGTGTGCCATTCAGAGGGTGAATGGGCAAGAAAAAACATTTAAGTGCCTTTGAACGGGGTATGGTAGTAGGTGCAAGGGGCACCGGTTTGTGTCAAGAACAGCAACGCTGCTGGGTTTTTTATGCTTAACAGTTTCCCATGTGTATCAAGAATGGTCCACCACCCAAAGGACATCCAGCCAACTTGACACAACTGTGGGAAGCATTGGAATCAACATGAGCCAGCATCCCTGTGGAACAATTTTGACACTGTAGTGTATTAAGATTATGACTTTCTTAATGGTTTTAAGTGGAACCTTTGAGGATGTTTATTTTAGTATCAAGAGGGAATGTTTTAGTGTAACGCCACATACAACAGACAGGAAGTGTGTGTTGTAGACAGGGGATTGGACAGTAGAGGGAGCCACCCATATCTTGGGAAGATTATATATACTGGGTAAAAGCGAAGAAGAGGTTAGAGCGGCCATTGCAATCTGGGACGCCGTTCTCCGGGTGATCTTGACACCTGTAACCTCATGCTGAAATCTTGTGATATGAATAAAACTTATGATCAAAGGTTCAGTATGAGCGGACTCCTTTGTTTATCAGCAATAATTGCCAGCATTTACTCGATACTACAAATGGCGTCACAAAAAGGGAGGGTCTGCATCTCTTCTTTGTTCCATTCAAGCGCCAAGCTAACTCGTTCTGAAGTCATGGCCAGATAAGGGTGAGTTTTTTCTCACCGCTTTGGGAGTTTGTTAGTTGGGATGCTATTTGGGTGTGCACTGGAGAGATGTACCGTTAGGACCGAAGTGTGCTTTGTGTTGCGTTATTGCTGAGAACTGGGGGTCTGGCTAATCATTAAATTTATTTGCACTGGTAGACAGTGCAAAAGGGGGGAGAGTAGGCTTGGAATTTTAGAGCAATCGATGGTAGTGAATGAGGCAGATATTGAAGACAGATATAAAAAGGCAGATATACAAGGCAGATATTAAAGGCAGATATACGTATACAATTAGGGCATTGTGAATCTGGAAAGACCCCAGGGGGGCGACCTCTCGGGTGGGACATAAATCCTGGTAACGCGTTAGGTGTTTATAGGTCAGTCTGGGACTGGGGTTTTTGGAATATATTCTGTTGCATGTTACCGCTCAGCTGGTGGTTGACGAAGCATTTTGTTTGATGTAACCTCTCATAGGATATCCATTGAACTCACGGCAGCATAAAGTTAGTGGTAAAGGAAAAATAATTTAGGCACAATGCAGGTTACATGTTGCACGCCACATGGTACATATATGCTAAGGCTAAATGCTAATGCTGAATGCTAATTGTGTTACATGCTACATGCTAACATGTGACCTTAGAGGGCCATTGCGATGGAATAAAGCCTCTTAAATTATGTTTGTGTGTGTAGAATTCAGGTTCTATGCGTTGTGAGCTCTGTTAAGTGTTATTGTTTGACTATAAGGGGTAAAAGAGAGGAGCTGTAGCAGAATGCTAACGTTCTGTTGTCTGGAAATCGTATCGTTGAATGTATTGCGCATGCGTTTGATTTTACGGCACTAAAACTACAACACGAGGGATTTTACTAAAACTACAACACGGGGGATTTTGGGTAAATCGGTCATGCTTCTGTTGGACTGTGCTGCAGGGGGAAACAGACACAGACGAGGGAACAAAGAGAAGAGATTTGAACACGAATGGAATCTTCTGGTTGTTACATCGGCTGTTGGTTAAAGATGAAACTGTTTTTGTGACCTATTGAATTGATAAATGAGAGAGATATGTTGACGGATTAAAAATAAAGTAATTAAATAAATAAATAAATAAATGTTAGAGCTATTTATGCGATTCCTGAGTTGATTCTTAGAGCGAATGTGACTGGAGGAATATTGAATGCTGGAAATAACTCAGTGAGTGTATAAACTCTAAATTCTTGTCTGTTTCTATGCTCTTTTGTCATATGAGAGGAAATAGGAACGATGGGACGAGAGAGAGAGAAAGAGAGGTGCTGACGTGTACATCACGTGACAGATTGTGATGCAACAGAGGATCGAGTAGGAAGGTTTTGGTGCTGTTCTGTTTACAAAATCTTCCCCTACAGGATGTTTGATGTTATGACAATTTCACAGAGGCTTGGCAAAATACTGATTCATTAAAAATTGCATTTTGGAGTTTCTGTGCATGAGGGGGTTTGATTACAGTTCTGTTGGAAATCGAGTACTGACATTATTCTGTAAAATTAAGATAATTGGGTGCTTATAAAGCAAGGGGTTTATGGGTATTGGAGTGTTGTAGGATTAGAAGTCTTTGTTTTTTGGGATTGCTCTGAAGTTGACTACTTGCATTTACTTTCCTGATGGGATGTGGTAAGATAGCCACTAATTGATAAATTGGTAAAATAGGATATAGAAATAAAAAATTGTTTTTGATTATTCATAATTTTTTAATTGATTTTTTAAATTGATTTATTTTAATAAAAAATATTTTTTTTGAATAAAATTTTTTATATAGAATTTTTTTATATTCATATTTTTGTTGATTGATTTAAAAAAAAAAAAAATAATTGTTGTTTAGTTTATATTAATAATTAAAGGGGGGAAGCCATAGGCTATATAGTCTGAAATAAAATAATTCTCAATAAAGGAATATAAAAGAGTTGGTACAATGGGAAAAAGATATCAGGACTATGAAGGTAATTACACCTGTTGGTATAGTACAAAATAGTAATCTTTTAACTAAAGTATTGCTAGGTTATCTGGCAAATGAAACAAAAGTTGGCCTGACATTGAACAAACCATAGCTAGTAGAGGGAATCTTAACCCTGACGTCATCAACATAATGAAAGTGCTTCTGTCAATTCATAAAGCAGATCAAAAGAAGGGAAAAAAAGGGAACTACGTAAAGAAAAGAGACAGAGAGCTGGGTGTTCTTAAGTTGTCCTTCATTCTCAAACAAAAACTGATAAAAGATTCCAGCGATAAGATAAACAAAGGTATAGAGAAAATTGTGAAACAAGGAAAGGCGACAGAAAAACTAATGGCAGAAGTTAGTACACCTTTCTCACATACGGATTCAGCAAAAAGACCCCCACCTTATGAGAAGGAAGTAGAGCTTAGGGATGTTTAACCTCAGCTTCCAGTGATCATCCAGGAGGGTGATTATTGCATCAGAGATGAAGATGACCGAATAATAGATAGAGGACAAGCAGAAACGACCATAAAAATGAATCCAAAACTCCAGAAGTAAGAAAAAACCGAGATGTCTGGAAACTAAGAGAAGAATGAGGTTCGGAAAGATGAAGATAAAGATGAAGATACAGAAGAGAAGAAAAAACTGCTGAGAAAAGGATCCCAAGAATTGGAGGAGAAGAATACATTGAGGCCAAGGAAAAAGGCCAATAGTAAGAAGATGATGGAAGATGATATTTCGAGGACAGAACTTAGAATATAAGCTGTTGAAGAATCCTGATATGTCAACAACAAGAAAGAACAGGACGAAGAAACTCTCAGAAAACTCAATCAAATACAACTGGTGGAGAAGAAGAAGGAGAAGAGAAGCTTTGGTTAAGAAGAATCAGAGTGAACCAAATCAACAATCACTGCTATAGCTTCAACTGAACAAGGTCAAATGCAATTGTATCAGCCACCAATGGCGGTACCAGTTATTCCATATCCACAGCCAGTTTCTGGACAGACACAGAATTGGAGAGGAAGAGGACGAGAAGGCTTAGAAGGAGGAGGAAGGTTTCAGCTACACTTCCAGCAACTTTCAGAAGAGTGTTATAATTGTGGACAGGTTGGTCACTTTACCTGTGATTGCAATGCGTCAGGAGGAAACAACAGAGGACATTTCTGAGGAAGATAAAGGAGCAAGTGAAGATCACCTGTTCTCCAGGTGAACCCTTAAAGGAGCAAGGATTCTAGAGTGCCTAGAAGATCCGAAGGGGGGTGTCAGCTGATAGAACCGATTTAGGGAGAGGAAGAAAATATCCAACAATTGAAGTGAAAATAAAAAGGACTATGAGAAGTGATGGTGAATAGAGGAAAAGCTTTTATCTGTGTTGAGCCTAAAGAGGTTAAACATCTCACTATGTAAAATTAACTAATTAGGATAGGATTTGAGGGAGTAAAACAGCTAATTACTCTTAAGGAACCAATTGAGCTCTGCTATAAAAATCAAAGAGAAATTAAAATAGACATACTAGTATTAGAACATATACCTATTGCATTGTTGGGAAGAGATGCATGGTGTAAATTGAACTGTACAATAAGATGTACACTAAACGGCTGTCTGGTAGAAGATTTTAAAAGAGTAGGGTTTTTGGGAATCATATTTGGTTGAAAATAATATCATAGGAAGGATGACAATCTATTAGACTGCCTATTAGACAATCTGTCTGAAAAATAAAGTTAAAAGGGGTGACTGTTATTCTGGGTTACATTCCTACACCAAGGGATTTCAGACTAGGCTAAAAGATGTTTAGTCGTTTGCCAAGTCTGTGTGTAAAGAAGTCAGAAGCAGGTGGGGACTTCCCGATCACATATTCAAAAAATTTGGTGGTAAAGGATTTTGTGAATAAATCAGTGGAAAAAGGTTTTTAAAAGTTAGGAGAAAAGATTAGATTAAAAAGTTAAGAAAACTAAGATTGAAGGAACTCTAGGACAGTAAGCTAAGTTTCAAAGTTAGTAGTAAGAGAGAGAGAACAGTGGTGAAGGAAAATGTAGAGTTTAGTGGGAAGATAGATATGGTAGGAGTTTAGATCTGTTAGGAGCAAATGCATTGAGAAAGTATGCGTTGCTGAATGATAAGAGAAGATTGAGGGTGGTTGAGTATCTATACTTACAGTTCCCAGCAGGAAGATCAAGGTAATTGTAGGTGTATTTTTTATAATCAAAAGTTTGAAAGTGAGGGATTAGAGGTAGGACTGAGAGTAAAAAAAAAGTGACACTAGTGGTGATAGAGGGAAATACAAGTAAGGAGTTAAAAGTCTTAGGGAAAATAGATGAAGTAACAACAATGACATTAACACTTCAGCATATTAAAACAACAGTGAGAAGCAATTCAACTCTTTCAACATTGATAGTTATTGAAGCCATAAATATATCGCATTTGATTACAAGGGAACCAATAGCTCCAGCAGCAATTTTAGAGGAAAAGACTGTTATTAGGGTTAAAATAGGAGAGCAGATGGTGGTAGAGAAGAATATAGATTCATCTGAAATAGTGAAGGATACTATCATGGAGGTACAGGATGAGTTCTTTGATTTTAATGACAGACAAGGAGAGGTATCTGATCAGTACCGCTCGTTAGGGAAGAGAGAAACTAAATGGAAGGTATATGGGTTTGATTCTTCTGTTGTGAAAATTAAAGATGGATGGGCAGGTAGGAATCTTTGGTTCCAGCAGCTAGCTCATTCTTAAGATCAGTGAGGAATCTTGAGGGTCCATGTCTGTTGAGAATTCCAGCACCAGACACGTGGGGTTACATTTTAGAGACGGTCGCTCAGCCTCTATCGAGTATGTGTCAGTCTTATGCTTTGTCATGGCTGTTGTATCAGAAACAATCATTAACAGATAAAATAATGTCGTTGTCAAAACATTTGTTTAAGCCTAGGTTTAAGTGTTCTTGGTTAAATGAATTACCCTAGGTGAATTTGTTAGATGGGAAGGAAAATCAGGTAACAGCAAACCCTGAAGCATTGGAGGTGAAACCAGTGAGGGCTAAAAGTTGTTTTTGTTCTAATAAAACATATGATGTAAGGGGTATGTTTATGGGAATATCAGATTGTGATGATTATATGATGACTTTGGGTAAGCATGACCTTAAGGGTAGTAATGAGAAATATAATGTTACTTTTTATGTTCCAGTTAGTAAGAAGAGCAGGACTTTGATGGTGAAAGATTAGCTTTTGCCTGGCAATGTGACTATTGGGAATTTTAGTGATAAAGCGTATATATTCTTACCCTATGGATGGACAGGATGTTGTTACATGTCAACGTTGAAGCTTCCATATGAGGTTTCTACCATTAAAAAAGGGGTAGCACCGAACACAGATAAATCTGAATCTAGGTTTGGAAATAGGGTGAAAAGAGACATGGTGACATTTCATAGTCTGGGAAGCCTATCATTGGAGGATAAGTCTAAGAGAGAAGGGGGGACTTTGATAATATTACCTATACTTTGATTCCAGATAGTTATATATGCATTGAAGAATATAAGGGATGCATTTGGTAGATCTGAAGGAGCTGGATGGTCAGTGAAGTCTTGGTTGCACGATCAGTTAGGCCCAGTGGGAGCAGTGATGGATTAGATTTTAATGGCAGTTTTGATAGCACTGTGTGTGATGTTTTTCTTTTGTAATTTGTTACTGACCTTTGAGAAAGCTATGATATTGAGATAGGTTGGAGTAGTGATGCCTGGAGACAACACTCAGATGCCGTTGTTGACTGTTCCTGATCTGGATGAAGATGGACAAGTGGGACTGGATGGAGTATTGATGGATAAATATCCTTTTTGATTATTTGATCATTTTTCACACAAAAAAATCAATGTTAGTGTGATTTTAGTATGATGTTATGAATCAAAGGTGGGAAATAGGATAATGTGATTCATACATCATTTATATATAATTTTTATATTCTTAGTTGATATTGATGTTTAATTTGAAAATGTTGTTTTGCAAAAGATACTGTTTGGTCTTTTCTTTTCTTCCAGAAGCATTTGGGGGAATATGTAGAGATTGAAATACTCAAACAAGGACAATATGAAGGGACAATATGAAAGGAGAATGACTGGAGGAGATGGAACAAGGAAGGTGTGGAAATGTTCCGATTCCATCATCAACGATGCATTGGAAGAGGAGACTACGGGGGAGATGAAGTGTAGTGGACTACATTCCAGTGTCTGCAATGAAATATAGACATATTTGCATGTGTAATACATAATGTGTGTCATATTCTTAGGTATTAATTTTTGTAGAATGATATTTGATGGTTATTGGATACATGTGGGGATCTTAGATGTTTTGTTTATTTCGTGAATGCTTAGGGACAGGGAGTCTAGGCAGGGATAGAGATCCACTGTAGGGTCCGATGGGTTGACCAGCCTGAGAGTGGACATTTTGGATAGTATTTTGTTTGCAGGGGCTTACATGTGTATTTAATTGCATCATAGTTTCAAATGCATTGATAAAGATTTATAAATTCATCAGGAGTACCTAGGTGGTTGCCTGGGGCATAGGGACCGTGAGAGAATTTTACTGTCTTGATTGATGGATGGATATTTGGAACGAAGGTTGCCAGACAGTTTTTCTCCATAAAGATTTGTTCATATTTCATAGTAATGTATTCACACTCCATAAAGATTTGTTCATATTTCATAGTAATGTATTCACACTTCATAAACATTTGTTCATATTTCATAGAAAGGTATTTACACTCCAGAGGGAAATGTTTTTGGTTTATTGTTAAAGATACTCAATAAGATAAATTGTTACTTGTCATAATCCTATTCTGTTTGTTTTCAAGACTTTTAGTTAGTCTCGAAGGGGGAATATGTAGTGTATTAAGATTATGACTTTCTTAATGGTTTTAAGTGGAACCTTTGAGGATGTTTATTTTAGTATCAAGAGGGAATGTTTTAGTGTAACGCCACATACAACAGACAGGAAGTGTGTGTGTAGACAGGGGATTGGACAGTAGAGGGAGCCACCCATATCTTGGGAAGATTATATATACTGGGTAAAAGCGAAGAAGAGGTTAGAGCGGCCATTGCAATCTGGGACGCCGTTCTCCGGGTGATCTTGACACCTGTAACCTCATGCTGAAATCTTGTGATATGAATAAAACTTATGATCAAAGGTTCAGTATGAGCGGACTCCTTTGTTTATCAGCAATAATTGCCAGCATTTACTCGATACTACAACACCTTGTAGAGTCCATGTGCGACGAATCGAGGCTGTTCTGTGGTTTTCCAAATGTCTGGTATACTCAGTGTACATTCAGAGAAGTAGGCCAATTGTTGCAACAAAATTCATTTTGTGCTGAAGAGTATGGCCTATGTCTGCCTTTCAGTGAGCAGGAAAGGATGTTGGTGAAGTATACACATACCAAAAAAGGCTTATTTTAACTTACTGTATTGGCTGATGTAACTACATGAAGTTCATGATGATCACCTGAGATCCCAGAGATGGCGTAGCAGTGCGGTCGTGTATTCTGTAGTGTGCTCATGTAAATAGCCTGTTTTTTAGTTTTTTGTCTTTTTCGTATATATTTCTCAATCTCACTTTTCATCCTTCAACTAAATATACTTTACTGCAACCCGCCTCACCCAATATAGAACGGATTCTGTTATTTCTTATATCTTTTTATCTAGAACCGGCTGAAACTAGCCAGCTAGCCAGCTAACTAGCTACTTCCTAGCTACTTGCTATTAGCCACCGTTAGCGGTTTTCACCATTGTCCATGGCCTGCACTACCTACCAGCCAACTCTAGCCTGGACAATTATCGGCAAGTCTGCACAGCGCCCAGAACATATCGGTTGATGTGCTTTCAACAGGCTTCCCGTTGTGACAACCACGAAGATCCATCTGCTAGCCCCGGCCCGCTAGCACACGCAATCAACAGCCGTGGCTCCTGCTCGCCTGTGCTGTAGCAGCCATCAAACTTGCTCCCGGACTCGCCTATTGCTGTTCACTGGACCTTATGATTACTCAGCTACACAGCTGATGCCTGCTGGACTGTTCCTTTACACGGTACCCCATCCTGTTCATCTGTCCTGTTTATCTGTTTAGCCTTAGCCCAAACTTTCGTCACCATTACCAGCTGTTGTCTCAGCTCTCTCGAATAACACCTGTGATTGCTTTATGCCTCTCTCCCATGTCAATATGCCTTGCCTATTGCTGTTTCGGTTAGTTCTTATTATACAATTTCACTGTAGAGCCCCCAGTCCCGCTCAACCTGCCTCCGATAGCTCCTTTGTCCCACCCCCCACACACGCAGAGACCGGCTCAATCGGTGCCTCCAGTGATTCTATCTCTTTCATCGTTACCCAACGCTTAGGTTTACCTCCACTGTACTCATATCCTTTCATATCCTTGTCTGTACATATTGCCCTGAATCTATTCTACAACGCCTGGAAACCGGCCCCTTTTATTCTCTGTACCCAACGCACTAGAAGACCAGTTCTTAAAGCCTTTAGCCGTATCCTTATTCTACTCCTCCTCTGTTCCTCTGGTGATGTAGAGGTTAACCCAGGCCCTGTAGCCCCCAGTATCACTCCTACTCCCCAGACGCTATCATTTGTTGACATCTGTAACCGTAAAAGCCTTGGTTTCTTGCATGAAAAAATTAACTGCGTTAGCACACTCCGCCAACCCTGATGTTCTAGCAGTGTCTGAATCCTGGCTTAGGAAGGCCACCAAAAACTCTGAAATGTCCATCCCCAACTACAACATTTCTCATCTAGATAGAACTGCCAAAGGGGGCGGAGTTGCAATCTACTGTAGAGATAGCCTGCAGAGCTCTATCATACTATCCAGGTCTGTGCCCAAACAGTTTGAGCTTCTAAAAATCCACCTTTCCAGAAATAAGTCTCTCACTGTTGCCGCTTGCTACAGACACCCCTCAGCCCCCAGCTGTGCCCTGGACACCATATGTGAATTGATTGTGCCCCCATCTATCCTCAGAGTTCGTACTGCTTGGTGACCTAAACTGGGATATGCTTAACAACGCGGCCATCCTACAATCTAAACTAGATGCCCTCAATCTCACACAAATTATCAAGGAACCTACCAGGTACAACCCTAAATCTGTAAACATGGGCACCCTCATAGATATCATCCTGACTAATTTACCCTCTAAATACACCTCCGCTGTCTTCAACCAGGATCTCAGCGATCACTGCCTCCTTGCCTGCTTCCGTAATGGGTCCGCGGTCAAACGACCACCCCTCATCACTGTCAAACGCTCCCTAAAACACTTCAGCGAGCAGGCCTTTCTAATTGACCTGGCCCGGGTATCCTGGATGGATATTGACCTCATTCCGTCAGTAGAGGATGCCTGGTTGTTCTTTAAAAGTGCTTTACTCCATCTTAAATAAGCATGCCCCAGGCAAAAATTCAGAACTAAGAACAGACATAGCCCCTGGTTCACCCCAGACTTGACTGCCCTTGACCAGCACAAAAACATCCTGTGGCGTCCTGCATTAGAAATCGAACAGCCCCCGCGATATACAACTTTTCTGGGAAGTCAGGAACAAATATACACAATCAGTTAGGAAAGCAAAGGCTAGATTTTTCAAACAGAAATTTGCATCCTGTAGCACTAACTCCAAAAAGTTTTGGGACACTGTAAAGTCCATGGAGAATAAGAGCACCTCCTCCCAGCTGCCCACTGCACTGAGGCTAGGAAACTATCACCACCGATAAATCTACGATAATCGAGAATTTCAATAAGCATTTTGCTACGGCTGGCCATGCTTTCCACCTGGCTACCCTACCCCGGCCACCAGCTCTGCACCCTCCACTGCAACTTGCCCATGCCCCCCCCCCCCCCCCCCCCCGCTTCTCCTTCACCCAAATTCAGATAGCTGATGTTCTGAAAGAACTGCAAAATCTGGACCCCTACAAATCAGCTGGGCTAGACAATCTGGACCCTTTCTTTCTAAAATTTACCGCCGAAATTGTAGCAACCCCTGTTACTAGCCTGTTCAACCTCTCTTTCATATCATCTGAGATCCCCAGAGATTAGAAAGCTGCTGCCAATCACCGCATTCTTATTGGCAGACTAAATAGCCTTGGTTTCTCAAATGACTCCCTCGCTTGGTTCACCAAAAACTTCTCAGATAGAGTTCAATGTGTCAAATCGGAGGGCCTGTTGTCTGGACCTCTGGCAGTCTCTATAGGGGTGCCACAGGGTTCAATTCTCGGGCCGACTATTCTCTGTGTATATCAATGATGTCGCTCTTGCTGCTGGTGACTCTCAGATCCACCTCTACGCAGACGACACCATTTTGTATACATCTGGCCCTTCATTGGACACTGTGTTAACAAACCTCCAAACGAGCTTCAACGCCATACAACACTCCTTCCGTAGACTCTTAAACACTAGTAAAACTACACGCATGCTCTTCAATCGAACGCTGCTTGCACCCGCCCGTCCGACTAGAATCACTACTCTCGGCAGGTCTGACTTAGAATATGTGGACAACTACGAATACCTAGGTGTCTGGTTAGACCGCAAACTCTCCTTCCAGACTCACATTAAGCATCTCCAATCCAAAGTTAAATCTAGAATCGGCTTCCTATTTCGCAACAAAGCCTCCTTCACTCATGTTGCCAAACATGCCCTCGTAAAACTGACTATCCTACCGATCCTTGACTTCGGCGATGTCATTTACAAAATAGCCTCCAACACTCTACTCAGCAAACTGGATGTAGTCTATCACAGTGCCATCCGTTTAGTCACCAAATCCCCATATACTACCCACCATTGTGACCTGTACGTTCTCGTTGGCTGGCCCTCACTACATATTCGTCGCCAATCCCACTGGCTACAGGTCATCTATAAATCTCTGCTAGGCAAATCCCTGCCTTATCTTAGCTCATTGGTCACCATAGCAACACCTACCTGTAGTATGCGCTCCAGCAGGTATATCTCACTGGTCATCCCCAAAGCCAACACCTCCTTTGGCCGCCATTCCTTCCAGTTCTCTGCTGCCAATGACTGGAACGAACTGCAAAAATCTCTGAAGCCGGAGACTATTATCTCCCTCATTAAGCATCAGTTGTCAGAGCAGCTTACCCATCACTGCACCTGTAAACAGCACATCTGTAATTAGCCCACCCAACTACCTCATCCCCATATTGTTATTTATTTTGTTCATTTGCACCCCAGTATATCTATTTTCACATCATCACTCCAGTGTTAATACTAAATTGTAATACTCCCAAGTGGCGCATTGGTCTAAGGCACTGCATCGCAGTGCTAGCTGTGCCACTAGAGATCCTGGTTCGAGTCCAATCTCTGTCGCAGCCGGCCGTGACTGGGAGACCCATGGGCGGCGCACAATTGGTCCAAGGTAGGGGAGGGTTTGGCCGGCAGGGATGTGGGTTCATTTCCCACGGGGGGCCAGTATGAAAAAAAAATATATATATATATATATATGCATTCACTAACTGTAAGTTGCTCTGGATAAGAGTGTCTGGTAAATGTAATTATTTTGCACTATGGCCTATTTATTGCCTTACCTCCTGTCAGAGTGCTGTGTAGGGAATCAAGCGCAGGAACCAGGATGACTTCAACAGACTTTAGTAATTCCAAAAACAGGTAAAGAGTCGCCAACCCAACCGGGCGGCGCGAACAATTACGCACAAACACAGTGCGGAAAACAAGAAAAAGCGCACGCAGTGCGAACTCTCGAAAATGACAATAAACGAGAGAGAACAAACTCCTCTGTGGCAAGCTGACAAAATACAATCACGCATAACACCTGACCCAAACAAACAAAACTAAATAGGGAACATAATCAAACACAAACAAGGGACAGGTGTTACAAAGAGACAAAACCAAACGAACATGAAACATAGAACGGTGGCAGCTAGTACTCCGGAGACGACGACCGCCGAAGCATGCCCGAACAAGGAAGAGGAGCAGCCTCGGCCGAAACCGTGACAGTACCCCCCCCTTGACGCGACCCGGACGACGCGGAGCAGGGCGCGCAGGATGACCCCGATGGAACTCGGTCAGCAGGGACTGGTCCAATATGTCCCTCCTTGGCACCCAGCACCGCTCCTCCGGGCCGTACCCCTCCCACTCCACGAGATATTGAAGACCCCCCATCCGGCGTCTCGAATCAAGGATGGACCTCACGGTGTACGCCGGAGCCCCCTCGATGTCCAACGGGGGCGGAGGAGTCTCCTCTATCTCATACTCCTGGAGTGGACCAGCTACCACCGGCCTGAGGAGAGACACATGGAACGAGGGGTTAATATTCCTATAGTCAATAGGCAGTTCTAACCTGTAACACACCTCGTTCAACCTCCTCAGGACTTTGAATGGCCCCACAAACCGCCGACCCAGCTTCCGGCAGGGCAGGCGGAGGGGCAGGTTTCTGGTCGAGAGCCAGACTCGATCTCCAGGTGCGTACACAGGCCCCTCACTGCGGTGGAGATCGGCGCTCGTTTTCTGCCGACGGATGGCCCGCTGCAGATGTACGTGGGCAGCGTTCCATGTTTCCTCCGAGCGCCGTACCCATTCATCCACCGCAGGGGCCTCGATCTGGCTCTCGTGCCAAGGTGCCAGAACCGGCTGGTACCCTAACACACACTGGAAAGGGGTTAGTTGGGTGGAGGAGTGGCGGAGAGAGTTCTGTGCCATTTCGGCCCACGGAACGTATCTCGCCCACTCCTCCGGCCGGCCCTGGCAATAAGACCTCAGAAACCTACCCACCTCCTGGTTAACACGTTCAACCTGCCCATTACTCTCCGGGTGGTAACCCGAGGTAAGGCTTACCGAAACCCCCAACCGTTCCATAAACGCTCTCCACACTCTGGAGGTGAACTGGGGGCCTCGGTCAGACACTATATCCTCGGGTACCCCGTAATGCCGGAAGACATGGGTAAACAGAGCCTCAGCGGTCTGTAGGGCAGTGGGTAGACCCGGCATGGGAAGGAGACGACAGGCCTTCGAGAACCGATCCACAACGACCAGGATGGTAGTATTCCCCTGTGAGGGTGGAAGGTCGGTAACAAAATCCACCGAGAGGTGGGACCAGGGTCGTTGTGGAATAGGCAGGGGTTGTAGCTTACCCCTGGGCAAATGTCTGGGCGCCTTACACTGGGCACACACCGAACAGGAGGAGACATGAATCCTCACATCCCTAGCTAACGTTGGCCACCAGTACTTCGTGCTAAGGCAGTGCACTGTCCGGCCGATACCCGGATGGCCAGAGGAGGGGGACGTATGAGCCCAACAAATGAGGCGATCGCGTACCTCGAGCGGAACGTACGTCCGACCCACTGGACACTGTGGAGGACTTGGGTCGGTGCGTAACGCCCGCTCGATCTCGCCATCAACCTCCCACACCACCGGTGCAACCAGACAAGACTCTGGTAGTATGGGCATGGGCTCAACGGACCTCTCCTCCGCGTCATACCGCCGAGACAGAGCATCTGCCTTCCCGTTCTGGGACCCAGGGATGTATGTGATTTTAAACACAAACCGGGCTAGAAACATAGTCCAGCGGGCCTGGCGAGGATTCAGTCTCCTAGCTGCCCGGATGTACTCCAGGTTACGATGGTCAGTTAGAATGAGGAAAGGGTGTTGAGCCCCCTCGAGCCAATGCCGCCACACCTTTAGGGCCTGTACCACGGCTAACAGCTCCCTGTCTCCTACGTCATAATTCCGCTCCGCCGGACTGAGCTTTTTAGAATAAAACGCACAGGGACGGAGTTTAGGTGGAGTGCCAGAACGTTGGGAAAGAACGGCCCCTATACCGGCCTCTGACGCGTCCACCTCTACCTGGAACGGTAAAGAGGGATCCGGATGCGCCAACACCGGCGCCGAGGTAAACAGGTCCTTCAGTCTCCCAAAAGCCCTGTCCGCCTCAGCTGACCACCGCAAGCGCACCGGACCCCCCTTTAACAGAGACGTTATGGGAGCTGCCACCTGTCCAAAACCCCGGATAAACCTCCGGTAATAATTCGCAAAACCCAAGAACTGTTGCACCTCCTTCACAGTGGTTGGGGTCTGCCAATTACGCACAGCTGACACCCGGTCTACCTCCATCTTCACCCCTGACGCAGACAACTGGTAACCCAGAAAGGAGACCGACTTCTGGAAAAACAGACATTTCTCTGCCTTGACATATAGGTCATGCTCCAACAGCCTCCTCAATACTCGGCGCACCAGGGCTACATGCTCTGCTCGGGTAGGACTGTACACCAGAATGTCGTCGATGTACACGACTACTCCCTGTCCCTGCATGTCCCGGAAAATCTCATCGACGAAGGATTGGAAGACTGAGGGAGCATTCATTAACCCATATGGCATGACTAGATACTCGTAGTGTCCGGAAGTCGTGCTAAACGCTGTCTTCCATTCATCGCCCTCTCTAATGCGCACCAAGTTATATGCGCTCCTGAGATCCAATTTTGTAAAGAACTGCGCACCGTGCAGTGACTCCGTCAAAGTCGCAATCAGAGGAAGTGGATAGCTGTACTTCACCGTAATCTGATTGAGACCGCGGTAATCAATACACGGGCGCAGACCTCCATCCTTTTTCTTCACAAAAAAGAAACTCGAGGAAGCGGGTGAAGTGGAGGCCCGTATGTATCCCTGTCTCAGAGACTCAGCGATGTACGTCTCCATTGCCTTCCTCTCCTCTTGAGACAAGGGATACACATGGCTCCGCGGGAGAGCTGCTCCTGACTGGAGATCTATCGCACAATCCCCCCGTCTATGAGGCGGCAGCTGCGCCGCCCTAGTCTTACTAAACACCAGTTTCAAATCCTCATACTCGGGGGGAATATGCAGTGCTGTCATTAGATTCGGACTTTCCACCGAGGTCGCCCCTATGGAAACACCCAGACACCGCCCCTCACACTGGGCAGACCACCCTTTAAGAGCTTTCTCTCGCCACATAATAGTAGGGTCATGGGTCATCAACCAGGGAAGGCCCAGCACTACCGGATACGCAGGAGAGTCAATCAGATAGAGCTGAATCGTCTCCTCATGACCCTCCTGGGCCATCATTTGAAGGGGCGCTGTGACCTCCCTAATCAACCCAGACCCTAACGGACGGCTATCTAGGGCATGAACAGGGAAAGGCTTATCAACTGGAAGGAGGGGAATCCCTAACTCTATACAAAACTGGCGATCTACAAAATTCCCAGCTGCGCCTGAATCTACCAGCGCCTTATGCTGGGAACGAGGTGCAACCTGTGGAAAACAAACAGGCAAGGTTAGGTGCACGACAGAAAGCTCTGGGTAAGTAGGGCGCCTACTCACCTGGGGGGACCCCCCAATGCGTGACCTGCCTTCTCCTCCACCGGGGGACCCTCCCCAACACCTAGCCGCGGTGTGCCCTCCACGGCCACAGTTAGTGCAGGGAACGGCCCCCCTCGGGTTCCTACTCCTCCGTTCTCTAGCGCCAGCACCCCCGAGCTCCATAGGGCTCGGCTCGGAGGTGCTGGAGAGTGGAATGGGCGAACCCCACCCGGGACGTCCACGGGTGGCGAGCAGGGTATCCAGCCGAATGGCCATGTCGACAAGTTGGTCAAAGGTCAACGAGGTGTCCCTGCACGCCAACTCTCGCTGGACGTCCTCCCGGAGGCTGCAACGGAAGTGGTCTATATGGGCCCGCTCATTCCACCCTGCATCGGCCGCTAGAGTCCGGAATTCCAAGGCAAAGTCCTGGGCGCTCCTCATCCCCTGTCGGAGGTAGAACAGACGCTCCCCCGCCGCCTTCCCCTCTGGTGGATGGTCAAACACAGCACGGAAGCGGCGGGAGAACTCTGCATAGGTAGTGGTAGCGGCGTCCATTCTCCTCCATTCGGCGTAGGCCCACTCCAACGCCTTGCCGGTGAGACAGGAGATGAGGGCTGAGACGCTCTCGTGTCCCGAGGGCGCCGGGTGTACGGTGGCGAGGTAGAGCTCCACTTGCAGCAGGAACCCTTGACACCCGGCAGTGGAGCCGTCGTATGCCCTCGGGAGCGAGAGCCGAATCCCACTGGGTTCCGGAGATGGGACAGGAGGACTGACCGATGGGGATGGTTCGGTAGGTGGGGTCGTGGGTACCCCGCTGGTTTCCCATCGGTGGAGAGTGTTCATCACCCCCTCCAGGGCATGACAGACCTGGTTAATCCGATCCTCCTGCCCACGAAGACGTTCCTCCATACCTGCTGTTGGCGCGGTCGCTCCTGCTGATTCCATGGAATGATGCGTGATTCTGTCAGAGTGCTGTGTGTGGATGAGTGTAGGGAATCAAGCGCAGGAACCAGGATGACTTCAACAGACTTTAGTAATTCCAAAAACAGGTAAAGAGTCGCCAACCCAACCGGGCGGCGCGAACAATTACGCACAAACACAGTGCGGAAAACAAGAAAAAGCGCACGCAGTGCGAACTCTCGAAAATGACAATAAACGAGAGAGAACAAACTCCTCTGTGGCAAGCTGACAAAATACAATCACGCATAACACCTGACCCAAACAAACGAAACTAAATAGGGAACATAATCAAACAAGGGACAGGTGTTACAAAGAGACAAAACCAAATGAACATGAAACATAGAACGGTGGCAGCTAGTACTCCGGAGACGACGACCGCCGAAGCCTGCCCGAACAAGGAAGAGGAGCAGCCTCGGCCGAAACCGTGACACCTCCATAACTTACTATATTTGCAGACACTGTATATAGATTTTCTATTGTGTTATTGACTGTATGTTTTGTTTATCCCATGTGTAACTCTGTGTTGTTGTTGTTTTTATCACACTGCTTTGCTCTATCTTGGCCAGGTCGCAGTTGTAAATGAGAACTTGTTCTCAACTGGCCTACCTGGTTAAATAAATGTGAAATAAATAAATAAAAACCTGAGATGCTATTATTGGGGAATTATTATTCTCCTAAATTGATGGGATGACTAACTTAGAAAGAATGCAGTCTTGACTGGGCTAATGTAGGCTGTGACACCTGGCAAGGCTGTGATTGATGTGAAGAGCTGTTTTAGGGGGTAAAAATAAGATAAGGATTGTGTCTTCAAATGCTAGACTATAATAGTTATTTGTGATCTGTGAGCCTTCCTTTGACGTAGGAATGATGTCTAAGGGAGCTGGCTCTTCTCACTATGATAGGTTGTTATGATAATCTTGTGCCTGGCTGAAGTGTGCAACAAATGGCACCGAGGAGATGAGACCAACCCCTGAACTAACGGATTGGCTGAGAAAGTTTAAACCACGCTCAAGTCTTTACTCTAATTGGCCAGCAGAGAAGTGGGAAACTTCCTCTGTCAGACTATTTGGGTATTGTTTCTGAAACAATGTGTCAGTTGTCTGGAGTGTCCTGCGAGACATCTCAGAGAGCCCGTATATACGAAACATCATATTTACCATTGAAGGTTTTTGCATTAATTAAAATAACTAGTATATCTTAGAAGTCGTGTTGACCTCTTTTGTTCCTGATACCAGATTTGGATTGACGCAATTTCTAACAATTGGTGACACCCGTCGTGATCTGGTAGAAGGGACTTTGCTGGGTAATGTCCGGCACATTTGGTAAACTCTTTCATCGAACCGTATGTTTCACAAACTGCCCGGGCTTCTAAAAAGGTAAGCAGATACCTATTGTTAAATAACTGAAGATCTGCACATTGGCTTTATCCAAATTAATTTTGTGAAACAACTGTCTGATGTAAGTGAACTAAATTATGAAACTATTATGAGTAGATAAGCACAATATTGTGACATGCAAACCTGTGATAAATGTGATGTTTAAACCATGGTACCAGAGAGTGTTGATCTACCGGCAAGGTCCGTAACTATGGATACGGCTAGGTTCAGGAGACAATGCTGACATCTACCGGCAAGGTCCGTAACTGCGAGGGTACGGCTAAGGTTCGGAGATACAGGGAATTATTGGCTAAGGGCGTTGGCTACTGACACATATCCTTAAGAGATATGGCTAGGATCAGAGGAGCGCCAAAATTTTAGTTGAGTATTGTTTCTCTGACACATATCCAGAAGAGATATGGCTAGGTTCTGAGAAAATACTGAAGTCTCCAGGCTAGGATCACCAGGGGTGAGAACTGGAGATACAGGGAATTATTGGCTAAGGGCGTTGGCTACTGACACATATCCATGAGATATGGCCAGGATCAGAGGAGCGCCAAAATTTTAGTTGAGTATTGTTTCTGAGACACATATCCAGAAGAGATATGGCTAGGTTCTGAGGAAAATACTGAAGTCTCTGGACCACAAATGGTGGAACTGTGAGATACAGGGATTAATTGATTAAAGTGTAACGTTGTGGCACATATCCACTGAAGATATGGCTAGGATCATAATGGCCACTTAAATTTTAGATAGTGTTATGCTACTGACACGTATCAGAAGGCTAGATACGGATAGAGTCAGGGGGACACTGGGTGTTGTTGTATGCATGAGTGCGCAAATGATCACAGACTAAATAAAATAGTGAATAGGGGTTATTAGAAAATAATAAACCTGTATATTAAAACGTCTGTGGCTGTCCAAACGGTATAATTTGGGAATAACTGTTGGATTTGTGGTTGCTTAAACCATATAACCCGTTAAAAACAATTGGGAACATAAAGCTAAAGTGATGAATTGTGTGACTGAACTAAAACGTTTGAACTGATATATTTGAAATATAACGTTTGGTGTTTGAAATAGCATAATACTGCATTTGAATAGTTGTGTCGAAGCAATTCGGTTTAGTATTTGATTTGACGTTTGATGTTTGACCGTGCAAAATACTGGTTAAACAATTAGACCGAAATAATTCGGTTTATAAACGTGCACCAACTTTAACTAATTAGGTGGGAATTATTTGATTTAAATAAATGGACTGGAGTACTTTGAGTAACGGCGGAATATTGGAGGCGCGCTGGGACGAGAAGCAGCTCCTCACAGCTCCTCAAAAAGGTAGAGTTGCGAGGGGAGGGGCTGGAGAGAGCGAAAGTGTGGCTTTTGGAGCCAGAAAAGACTGGCAGTTGGCTGGGAACGCATGTGGGTATCTGACGAGAGAATGTTCTAAACTTGCTCACCGAGCACAGACGTGCGCCGGGTGAGAAAGTAGAGAATATTTACATTTGCGGTAATTTGGCAGACGCTCTTGTCCAGAGCGATTTATGGGAGCAATTGGGGTTGAGTGCCTTGCTCGAGGGCACATCGGCAGATTTTTCGCCTGGTCGGCTCGGGGATTGGAACCGGCGAACTCTCGGTTGTTGGCGCGGCGCTATTGGTCACTAAACTGCCAGCCGCCCCATATGAGTTTAAGATTGGGGCGTTGTTGGATAATATGATGGCGGAATAAACTGACCATAAGTAAATGTTGTTTTAGACGTAATGTATAATATAGTACAAAACAAATAGAGGGTTAAATTGAACTAATTATCATGGTAGAGCTAACGTAGTACAGTGAGGGAACTTCATTTTGTGTCAGAGGGTAAGATGAGATCATTAATGTTACTATTAGTGGAAATCTATTTATCATTTCAAGGCATGGAGTAACAATCTGCATTAATGAGTGTAAATTCCATGGCTGATGTGTTGATTGAATGGGTACGATGAGTATTTGGTTTGGTAATGTTGAATGGACTATTTGTAGCGTGTTTAGAGGTTAAATAGAAAAACGAACTTATACAATAGGGAATCAAAAGGAGAGAGAGTTTTTGCTGAGGTGAAAGCTACTGCGATTTTCATTTGGTGACGTCACTTACTCTATGAATGAACTGGGAGTAGTTACTTTGAGAGCATCACAGATGGTGTGGAGTGACTGGCAATGTCCCTGGTTCGAACACAGGTAGGGACAGTAGACAAAGCTTTCGCAGTGGGGCTATATACCTAGATTACTATGTGGATTGAGAAATGCGAAAGGTTGAATTAGATAGCTTAAATAGAAGTATTCTAGAAAAGTCTATGAAAATATGTTATAAGGTTACCATGCGCTCTCCCCGAAGGAGCAAGGGGAGGGTGAGAGACAGTATAGTTCAGATGGTAGGAATGTCATTAAGCGTATGCTGACCAACGATAGCAAGTATTTGTTTTATTAATTAGGGCCTAATCAGAGAGAACAGTTAAATAAATTGAATAGCGAACTGAAATGGGTTAGCAGGAAAATACAGAATAATTGGACGATTTTAAAACGATAATTTATTTTGGTTAGGATGAAAGTATGCATTGGCTGTTATGCTGGGGAATAGCGCCAGCCTGTAGTGGGTTATGGATTTGTTACATAAATTTATATTTTAAATTAAAGTGATGGAATAGGCTACAATTATAACATTATCAGAAAAAAGACACAATTTAATGTGAAATAGTTATTACAATTGTTGTTGATAGTTGTTACGGTTATTATAATTGATCCAGTAATGATATAAGGATAGTAGAGGAAGGCAGGGGATTTAATCTCATTTAGGGAAGTTATATTAGAAAGAAAATACCATTAAATGAGGGAACATTTGATGTAACCGTGATTGTATTGGCTAAAAACTCAAATATGACATTTACAGGGAGGACAGGAACAATAGAAGGGAAGACAGGTTTTCCTAGGGGGTTGAATAAATAATTGATAAATGGATCATTTGAGATGAGATCACATGTAGCAGAGTTAGGGTAATCAATTAAATAATCATTGTATACTCGAGGAATTTTGAGTGGTTTAATGGATTAGTTAGGAGGAATTAGAATGATACAAACAATTATTGATGGGTTAAGACTGGGAATATCTATCATGTTTTGTGTGTACTACCATCTTTAGATTATAACTAGGAGAAAGAGATTAGCTCATCTCAGTTAGGCAGTATTTAGGTTATAAAAGTGAGCTATCAAATTGAGTGAGGCCTGGCTATTTGTGATTGTTGTTTTTTCAAATTGGGTTAAAATGGGTTCACAGAGCCAGAGGCTGTACAGAGAAAGGTGGAGCCCACATGTTGCCCTAGTGAAAGAACATTCAGAGGAATGGTTATCACTAGGTAAATGGATAAAACAGGGGGAAAACATTACTGACTGGCAGAATACACCAAATGGGGTTCAGTATGGCCACTCCACTGGGAGATATAGAAGAAAGTTAAATTGGAGAGCAAAAAACCCAGCCCAGAGTCCATCTGGAGATAAGTTTTAACGGATGACAGGAATAGATTTTCTTAACTCAGGAACAGGAGGCTGAGTTAGAAGCAATTCCGTTCAAATTATGGTCACAAGGACAGCAGATGTAAGACTAATTAAGGGGGTAGCTCCAGTACAAGTGATTCCTCGATTCGATAATAGACCATACCAAAAGCAATATACTATGGAACCAGAAGCAATAAAAGGGATAACACCTACATTTGAGCATTTACTTAAGGGAGAGGTGATAATTCCTGGAGATGAGGTACAATGAAACTCTCCAATATTTCCTGTTAGAAAGGAGGCACCTAGCGCCGACTGGAGGATGGTCATGGACTTGCAGGGGGTTAATAGAAATATCATTGCTGAAATACATTGCTGAACCAATTGAAACCAGAGAACTCCTATTTTACAGTGATAGATTTAGCTAATGCTTTCTTTAGTATCCAAGTTCATCCGGATAGTTAGGGGTGGTTTGGCTTTACTTTTCAGGGAAGGAAATGGACTTAGGCTAGGATGCCTCAAGGCTACTCGGAAAGTCTTACAATCTTAGCCCAGGCTATAACTAAGAATTTGGGAAAGTTTGAACATAGGGAAGGACGCAAATGTTAGTTTATGTAGATGATATTCTATTGGCTAATCCCACTCAGGAGGGATGTAAGAGAGATACAATCCAATTGTTAACCTTCCTGGCAGAACAGGGACACAAAGTGAGCAAAAACAAACTTCAACTTTGGTAGAGCGAGGTCATTTACCTAGGACACACTATAACACAGGAGGGGCGAATGTTAAACTCATACAGGAAAACTGCTATATTTGAAGCGCCAAAACCGTTAAAACAAAAAACTAATGATGAGCTTATTGGTAATGATAAAGTGCTGTAAAGTTTGCGTACTCCATTATGTACTGCATACGGGTAAATTAAGTGATCTTATCTATGGGAAGGCAATGGTAGCCCATGGTAAAGTAATTTGGAACTCTAAGGAGGCATACATACATCAGGGATGTTATCCAAATGGTAGAGAGTAACGAGGGATATGACATTGGTAGTGATTTAAAGATGATGAGGTTTTTTGGTGGGCTATTAGATATAACTGGGTTAATCATGAACATAAAGATTTTTATTCTTTGTTGCTAGACAGAAGACTTAGGTGACTTAAAAAATAGACTTGTCATGTCCAACAATTAGTCTTCAGGTCAAGCCCGGGAGAGCCTGGGTAGAACAGAGTTTGAACTAAACATAAGTGTTTTTACAAGATAAGAGATTGATTGATTGGATTACTAATTGATTCTGAACTGGATGAAAGTTGAATTTAGCTGCCATAAAAGACAAAGGAAGTGGGAGGAGCAATAAAGAAGCAAAAGATAATCCCAAAAATGAGAGGCATGGCAATAGGATGATAAATTACATAAGGAATGGTTTAGAAAGGTGGTAATATTGACACATGGGCAAATCATGTGTCAAAAAGGGGGAGTGATAGGATAGGATTAAATAAATCCTGGCGCTGACGGAAACATGGATCACCACTGAAAACACTGCTACTCCTACTGCTCTCTCCTCGTCTGACCATGTGTTCTCGCATACCCCGAGAACATCTGGTCAGAGGGGTGGTGGTACAGGAATCCTCATCTCTCCCAAGTGGACATTCTCAATTTTTCCCCTAACCCATCTGTCTATCTCCTCATTTGAATTCCATGCTGTCACAGTCACTAGCCCATTTAAGCTTAATATCCTTGTCATCTATCGCCCTCCAGGTTCCCTTGGAGAGTTCATCAATGAGCTTGACGCCTTGATAAGTTCCTTTCCTGAGGATGGCTCACCCCTCACAGTTTTGGGGGATTTCAACCTCCCTATGTCCACATTTGACTCATTTCTCTCTACCTTTTTCTTTCCACTCCTCTCCTCTTTTGACCTCACCCTCTCACCGTCCCCCCCTACTCACAAGGCAGGCAATACGCTTGACCTCATCTTCACTAGATGCTGCTCCTCTACTAATCTCACTGCAACTCCCCTCCATGTCTCCGACCACTACTTTGTTTCCTTTTCTCTCTCGCTCTCCTCCCACACTACTCACTCTGCCCCTACACAGATGGTAATGCGCCGCCGCAACCTTCGCTCTCTCTCTCCCACTACTCTCTCCTCTTCCATCCTATCATCTCTTCCCTCTGCTCAATCCTTCTCCCTCCAATCTCCTGATTCTGCCTCCTCAACCCTCCTCTCCTCCCTTTCTGCATCCTTTGACTCTCTGTGTCCCCTATCCTCCCGGCCGGCTCGGTCCTCCCCTCCAGCTCTGTGGCTTGATGACTCACTGCGAGCTCACAGAACAGAGCTCCGGGCAGCGGAGCGGAAATGGAAGAAAACTAAACTCCCTGCCGACCTGGCATCTTTTCACTCCCTCCTCTCTACATTTTCTTCATCTGTTTCTGCTGCTAAGGCCACCTTCTACCACTCTAAATTCCAAGCATCTGCCTCTAACCCTAGGAAGCTCTTTGCCACATTTTCCTCCCTCCTGAATCCTCCCCCCCCCCCCCTCCTCTCTCTCTGTGGATGACTTCGTCAACCACTTTGAAAAGAAGGTTGACGACATCCGATCCTCGTTTGTTAAGTCTAATGACACTGCTGGTCCTGCTCACACTGCCCTACCCTATGCTTTGACTTCTTTCTCCCCTCTCTCTCCAGATAAAATCCTGCGACTTGTGACTGCAGGCCGCACAACAACCTGCCCGCTTGACCCCATCCCCTCCTCCCTTCTCCAGACCATCTCCGGTGACCTTCTCCCCTACCTCACCTCGCTGATCAACTCATCCTTGACCGCTGGCCATGTCCCTTCCGTCTTCAAGAGAGCGAGAGTTGCTCCCCTTCTCAAAAAACCAACACTCGACCCCACTGATGTCAACAACTACAGACCAGTATCCCTTCTTTCTTTTCTTTCCAAAACTATTGAGCGTGCCGTCTTTAGCCAACTCTCTTGCTATCTCTCTCAGAATGACCTTCTTGATCCAAACCAATCAGGTTTCAGGACTGGTCATTCAACTGAGACTGCTCTTCTCTGTGTCACGGAGACTCTCCGCACTGCTAAAGCTAACTCTCTCTCCTCTGCTCTTGTCCTTCTAGACCTGTCTGCTGCCTTTGATACTGTGAACCATCAGATCCTCCTCTCCACCCTCTCCGAGCTGGGCATCTCCGGCGTGGCTCACTCCTGGATTGCGTCCTACCTGACCGGTCGCTCCTACCAAGTGGCGTGGCGAGAAGCTGTCTCCGCACCACGTGCTCTCACCACTGGTGTCCCCCAAGGCTCAGTTCTAGGCCCTCTCCTTTTCTCCCTATACACCAAGTCACTTGGCTCTGTCATATCCTCACATGGTCTCTCCTATCATTGCTACGCTGACGATACACAACTAATCTTCTCCTTTCCCCCTTCTGATAACCAGGTGGCGAATCGCATCTCTGCATGTCTGGCAGACATATCAGTATGGATGACGGATCACCACCTCAAGCTGAACCCTGGCAAGACGGAGCTGCTCTTCCTCCCGGGGAAGGACTGCCCGTTCCATGATCTCGCCATCACGGTTGACAACTCCGCTGTGTCCTCCTCCCAGAGTGCGAAGAGCCTAGGCGTGACCCTGGACAACACCCTGTCGTTCTCCGCCAACATCAAGGCGGTGACCCGCTCCTGCAGGTTCATGCTCTACAACATTCGGAGAGTACGACCCTGCCTTACACAGGAAGCGGCACAGGTCCTAATCCAGGCACTTGTCATCTCCCGTCTGGACTACTGCAACTCGCTGTTGGCTGGCCTCCCTGCCTGTGCCATTAAACCCCTACAACTCATCCAGAATGCCGCAGCCCGTCTGGTGTTCAACCTTCCCAAGTTCTCTCACGTCTGGCTTCCAGTTGAAGCTCGCATCCGCTACAAGACCATGGTGCTTGCCTATGGAGCAGTGAGGGGAACGGCACCTCTGTACCTTCAGGCTCTGATCAGTCCCTACACCCAAACGAGGGCATTGCGCTCATCCACCTCTGGTCTGCTGGCTCCCCTTCCTCTGCGGAAGCATAGTTCCCGCTCAGCCCAGTCAAAACTGTTCGCTGCTCTGGCACCCCAATGGTGGAACAAGCTCCCTCACGACGCCAGGACAGCGGAGTCACTCACCACCTTCCGGAGACATTTGAAACCCCACCTCTTTAAGGAATACCTGGGATAGGATAAAGGAATCCTTCTACCCCCCCCCCCCCCCCCCCAATTGTAAAGTGGTTATCCCACTGGCTATAGGGTGAACGCACCAATTTGTGAGTCGCTCTGGCTAAGAGCGTCTGCTAAATGACGTTAATGTGCCCTTGAGCAAGGCACTTAACCCTAATTGCTCCTGTAAGTCGCTCTGGATAAGAGCGTCTGCTAAATGACTAAAATGTAAATGTAAATGTAAATAAATAAAAATACTTAAAAAGAAAAAACAACAATAGAAATTGAGAGCTCAACATGTATGTGTGAAGATAGTTTATTAACCACACCCGTATGTCAGAGGTTTTGTGCCCCACAGGTGAACTAAAGGAGAAGGTGACCCACTCTATCACACCAGGAGACTGGGTGTGGATCCAGTCCCTAAAAGAAGAAAAACTGGAAGCAGGCCTGTTGGGAAGGGCCCTATCAAGTCCTATTAGATCCATCTGGGTGCATGTCACACACTGCAAAAAGGTAAACCCAGTTACACCTGATGAACAAACACAGAGTTAGGAGAAAGATCCGATCACCATTAGGGCTCGGGGGTTGGCTCCTTAACGAAGATTCCCTTACCCTGTCTGATCATCCCTGTGTGAGTTTGGTAGAAGGTGAAGCAATGGGTTGGCATCTGACATGTTCTCAGGGCGAGGGTGGGGATTCACAGGTCTCCTGACGGTAGGTAGCTGTCTGATTGTGGGGGCCATATTCCTAACACACTCAAACCCTTCTGATCAGCCGAAAGTAGTAGTTAACCTAATACAAGTTGATAAAATAATACCTGAGCACAGTCTATGAAGGCATAGGAGACAGCTAGACGTAGGGAAAGGGGAAGATTAGGGACTTTAGGAGAGGACATCACTGTATGTGTGTCGCCGTGTACATCCTGGGACTATGTAGTTGCTTATGTCGAGAGCGTGGGGGATGTGTAGGTCTCCGTGCACAGTTTAGGGACAGGTGAAGTATTGTGAAAATAGGGAATTACCAGAAATGGCAGTGCGACCCATAGAAGGGTAGGTACTGTCTGAAAGTCTGAAGTACGCAAAAACAGGTTTATCCTCCATGCAAGCCACCTGGGAATGTGGTGAAAGAGTCTTGTAGTAACTTGAACTATCAGTATCCCCCGATAACAAAGTCATTCCGACCTAGGTTGCCTACGTTTGAAGTCTCAGGGGATTCTAATTGTTATTCTAGGACTAGTAAGATAGGATACAGAGTAGGGCATCTTAGCTCTGCTCCTACACAGAGAATATCACAACTGAAAGAGAACATGACTAATCTCTCCTCTTTGTTGCAGCCAGAGGATTGTAGGAACTAAAACCAGGCCCGTGCTGACATCTGATGGTTGTGTGGTGATAACTGATTGTGAACTCAACTACATATGTAAACAATCAAACGTGTCAGAGACTGGTGAGTTGTCACGTAGAAAGTAGGACCTCCTCCCGGGATCCTTTGATGAAAGGATCCTTTGATGGGATAGGAGTACCTCGAGAGGTTCCAGAACAATTCAAAGCTAGGAATCAGATCGCAGTTGAGTTTGAATCAAGTATTTTTTGGTGGTCAACAATTAATAAAAACGTAGATTGGATAAATTATATTTACTATAACCAGCAAAGATTTATAAACCACACTTGTGATGCAATAAAGGGATTAGATGAGCAGACAGCGGCAACTATCTTAATGACAAGGCAGAATAGAATAGCTTTAGATATGCTTTTGGCTGAGAGGGGCCGAGTTTGTGTTCTGTTTGGATCTATGTGCTGTATTTTCATCCTCAAACAATATAGCACCAGACGGGTCCGTGACAAAAGAGCTTCAGGGGAGTAACTACGCTGGTGAACAAACTGGCTGAGAGATCTGGTATTGATAGCTCCATAAACGGTTGGTTTGATAACATATTTGATAAATGGAAAACTATTGTTGTAACTATTCTGGGTGAAGTTATATGGGTATACTTGTTCTTTGTGGATGTTGTCTTATTTCCTGTGTCTGAGGTTTGGTGAGAAAGGAGATGGGGAAGGTGATTTCCCAACAGATGGTGAGATATGGCCCAATCCTGGACTCCAACCTAGGAATGGAGGATATGACGTACCAGGCTTGGTGGAGTGACACTAGAGGCAGTGGCGGCTCCTGAAAGAATTCTCAGGAGGGGCAATTTTTCTGATGATTTAGGTGACCTACACACATTTTAAAAAAGATATGTCCAGCAACAACATGAAGACAGGGGCACCATATAAGTCAATACCAGAAGCATTTATTGACTGATCTGGGGAGATGGATTCCAGTTTCTGTGACAGATTATAAATAATCTCTGATGCCTTTGTTATATTAGCTTTTGGTTGAATGTACTGTCGTAGTAAATATATAATGTTATAGCTTGGTCTGACTAAAATCTTGTGCATGACCCATTTTGTGTTGGGCCTTTGTATTCAATACAATGAACAAGAGTCCTATCTTGTCAGCCTTGTCAGCAGGTGGCTAAGGATAACACCCACGCCATAGGTCTCTCAGTTCTTCCAACTCACGAGTTCTTGCCCTGAGGACACACACACACACACACCCACACACACACACACACACACACACACACACACATCATCACTGATAAACACACACACACACACACACACATCATCACTGATAACAAACACACACACACACACACACACACACACACACACTGATAACAAACACACACACACACACACAAATCCTCTTCTCTTAGGCTGAACATCTGAAGACAGAGAACCCGACTCAGAGCCAATGCAACAGTGACACTAGCCTGGAGGTGACCTCGCCCAACTCATCAGGACCAATCAGAAGATCAGAACTACTAGATTCAACCTACTTCATTTTATTGTATAAAATGTCAGCACACAATGTTTAGGGGCTCTTCTGATAAACTCCCTACGAGTTTGACGAACGGGTCCGTGCACGCGATTCCAGATATCTTTACCTCTGAATAAACTGCCTTATATTATACAATTATCCACCTTGTCCAAAAGTCTCTACTTGGTCTCCGTTCTCCAGTAAACTTGTTTTATCAACAATAGTAAGGTTCAATGACACAGAAAGCAGTTCAATGTCGGGGTACAGAGTCGCTCTCTTACCAGGATCGCGGTCCGCTCTGACCAGGGTGAAGCCGGCCGGCTCCACCTCTCTGTCCGGGACTCTGTCATCCAGCCAAATCTCCCAGCTGTATTGGGATTCCGCTGCCAGCAGCGTTTTCATTATTTAGTCCGTTCGTAGCGGGTATGTACACGATCAACAAGATCAGTCCAAAACCGAAGATCAGTCCAAAGCAGAATGTTTGCAGAATGTTTGTAAACTAAGTCTACAAATTAAAAACATAAAATAACGCCACACTGCAGGTCGCAACATAGACGCTGCTAGCCGCCATTGTCTTAGTTACGTTCAACGTTACGTCACGTATGACGAAAGCGCGTAAGTGCATGCCCACAGACACCCATAGAGAATGTATTGAAAGCTTTGAAATGTGAAAAAAATAGATTTTACATGACAGGCTATGAGAGACTTCTGGGCGATTTTCAACCTGACTGAAATCGCCCAAAAAACGGGCGGGGCCATTTGAAGCACGACTTTAGCCTGATTTGACATTTAGTGGCTGGCAGATCAGACGTGAACACTGATAACTGCTGTTGCCGTGATATAATTGATTAGAAAAAAAATCCCTTCCTTTTCCCGTTTGGCAGTGCGTCGCCCATATCGCCCTATTGAACAAGCCGTCCCTGACTAGAGGGTGTCTAAAGGGGGCCAAAATATACTTCTCTGTTTGTGTTTTATGTTTTAATAGTCTTATGTTTTGTGTTTTATTAATCCTGTGTTTTATGGTTTGAAGTTCTTTGATGACTGGTAACAATTTGCAAGTGGGGTGTAGATGGACTGAGGGTTTGAATTGTTTAGTATCATTATGGCCTATTAATAAAAGTGTGATTTTTTGTTTGTATTGTATTATAATGAATGACAATCAGTGCTTTCTTATTTTTTGAATCACACCTTATTAGGTGTGAAAAGGGGGACTATTGGGGATTTATTATTCTCCTAAATTGATGGGATGACTAACTTAGAAAGAATGCAGTCTTGACTGGGCTAATGTAGGCTGTGACACCTGGCAAGGCTGTGATTGATGTGAAGAGCTGTTTTAGGGGGTAAAAATAAGATAAGGATTGTGTCTTCAAATGCTAGACTATAATAGTTATTTGTGATCTGTGAGCCTTCCTTTGACGTAGGAATGATGTCTAAGGGAGCTGGCTCTTCTCACTATGATAGGTTGTTATGATAATCTTGTGCCTGGCTGAAGTGTGCAACAAATGGCGCCGAGGAGATGAGACCAACCCCTGAACTAACGGATTGGCTGAGAAAGTTTAAACCACGCTTAAGTCTTTACTCTAATTGGCCAGCAGAGAAGTGGGAAACTTCCTCTGTCAGAGTATTTGGGTATTGTTTCTGAAACAATATGTCAGTTGTCTGGAGTGTCCTGCGAGACATCTCAGAGAGCCCATATATACGAAACATCATATTTACCATTGAAGGTTTTTGCATTAATTAAAATAACTAGTATATCTTAGAAGTCGTGTTGACCTCTTTTGTTCCTGATACCAGATTTGGATTGACGCAATTTCTAACACTATACTGTGCTTTTCTGCTGCGGGAACATTCAGAACTCTCTCACACAAAGACACACAGACACACACGCACTGACTATTGCTTAATTGGATATCGTTGTATGTGTAAGCAATAGCTAAGTTAGCTACTCAGTCAATAAACACCATCAGCTGACAGAAGATCTGGGTCATTCTACAGATTCGGTGACATTTCAGTATTGTCAGTGTCCCAAGATGTACTAGTGTTATAACTTGTCAGAACATTTATCAAACTACACTTAAATTACAACATTTCAAAGTTTTACATGTTTTTAATATGGAGTAGAGAATATGATTTTAAACAGAGATGAATTTCAATACTTATATGTTTGCTTTTCTTAGGAGTATTAAGAATTTCGCCTGTCCCTATTGACCATCATGCAAATGGCGTGACTCATTTTGAGTACACAGTGTTAAATAATAATGCTTTTTTTTTGTTAAATTAATTGTATATGCCCCCTTATTATGCATAATCCATTTTCTCAGCATAAGACATTTTATTTTCTGAGAAATTCAGGCTTTTACCCCTGTCCTTGTATTTCTTTCAACCCCGTAACGCAACAATACCCCCACTCACAATTAAATAATGGTTTGATCCTGTGGACATCATTTATGAGGAAGTGACATCATACAAGTCTTCAGAGAAGCCTGGTGTGACAAGTGGTAAGCTGCTCTCTCACTTTTTATAAATATTTCATGTTTTTTAAGCACATATGGGCTTTGTCAATCTCAGGTATTCAACTCTGTTGGGGGGGGGGAATTCATAGTTAAGATTTTACCAAGAATTGTTTTTATAGCTATGAAGTATAACAATGTATTTTGTTGAATAAGGCCATGTGGCACACTGCTAGCTGCTAGCATCCCGAATTAGCAACAGATTAGCACAAAATCTTCAACCCTGTCACATTCAACCCCATCACATTTTTCAATGTTACGGGGTTGAATGGCTGTTACAGGGTTGAATAGCTGTTAAATCTTAGCAATATTTAATGTATATTGCTTAATACCAATCATATTTTCTTGTTGAATGTTTGTTGTTTACGGTTTTACAGTATCAACTAAAAGTACGAGGAATTTTTGAAAATAATAACTTTAAAAAAGTGACAATTAATTTGTTCTCTCTCCTATATACATTGACATATTTAGGAGTATTATCTGCAAGTTCATGTTCATTTTACTACATAGTGATTAAAAGGATACAATATTTAGTCTTGAAGAGTAAGCAGGTCATTGACTTGACCTTGACCTACAATTTCAGATTCAACAATGGAAAAAACAGCAGCAGAAAGGAAACACACATAGAGAGGAAGGTGAGGGACATCCGCGCGCCGGTGGTCAGGTAATTCTCCTGGAAATGTAAGATCTTTAAGACACGAGGTAGTGGTGGTCATGGACACACAATCAACAGAAAATAAAGTTTTGTTGCTTTAAAGCATAATTTGGTAATGCATAAAAAGACTAGAGAATGTAAATGAAGACTAGTCTAAAAAGACATACATGTATACTGCCTTGGCAACTGGTGCGTGAGGGGTTCATGTTCACTAGCCGACTGGTTTGTACTGACATATTTAGGAGTATTATCTGCAAGTTCACGTTCATTTTACTACATAGTGATTAAAAGGATACAGTAATTAGTTTTGGAGAGTAAACTGGTCATTGACTTGACCTTGACCTACAATTTCAGATTCAACAATGGCAAAAACAGCAGCAGAAAGGCAAAGAGAGTACAGGGCAAGAAGAAATGCTGATCCAGAACGAAGGGAAAAGTACCTCAGGAGTGAACGCATGAGATGGACAAAATATGTTTTAGCAGGAAAGAAGAAAGGAATGGAGATCTAGATAAGAGAGGTCAAAAGATGAGGAGAAAGGGATGGAGAAAAGCGAAGGAGCGGCAAAAGCAAAGGGAAATGGCTGTTAATACTATTGCCACCCCTCCACAAAGTCCTGATAGAGACGTGGTGATGTCACATGAGCCCACAAGGTTAGGAAAAATATTGTGTGAGAGAGAGAGAGAGAGAGAGAGAGAGAGAGAGAGAGAGAGAGAGAGAGAGAGAGAGAGAGAGAGAGAGAGAGAGAGAGAGAGAGAGAGAGAGAGAGAGAGAGAGAGAGAGAGAGAGAGAGAGAGAGAGAGAGAGAGAGAGAGAGAGAGAGAGAGAGAGAGAGAGAGAGAGAGAGAGAGAGAGAGAGAGAGAGAGAGAGAGAGAGAGAGAGAGAGAGAGAGAGAGAGAGAGAGAGAGAGAGAGAGAGAGAGAGAGAGAGAGAGAGAGAGAGAGAAGAGAGAGAGAGAGAGAGAGAGAGAGAGAGAGAGAGAGAGAGAGAGAGAGAGAGAGAGAGAGAGAGAGAGAGAGAGAGAGAGAGAGAGAGAGAGAATTGGAGTGCAAAGGAGTGCATACAAATATTATTTCTGGTAACTTTGTACACTATTTCTTCAAAACTGCTTAGACATATTCACATTGTAATAGTATCCTTAACATTTATTTATACTGCTTATGAACTTACCTTGTTATGATTTGATACAATAAATAAAATTGAATTGAATTGTCTATTTGTTTGTTTTAGACAATCTGTGAAGGGGAAGAAAAAATCAAGAAAGACAAAAGACAAATTGAGAAAGCAGGTAGCTGATTTACAGAAATGTCTTGATGAAGAAAGGAAGGCCAAAGAAAAGTACAAAAAAAGGCTCCAGCGTTTAGAAAAGAAGACTTTGTCAAAATCCACAGCTGTACCAAGTGATGTCAGAAGATCTGCACTGCATCACACAGCACTCGTTGCTCAAATAAAGGAGCATTATAAAAATGCAAAAACTGAACGAGAGAAGCAAATTATATCCAGAGTAGTGGCAGGTAACATTATTAAGAAGTATAGACTGCAATCATTTTCAGAGTCTGCTTTGGGTTTTTCAAAGAAACGCTGGAAGCTCACAGGCAGTGTATCTACATTTCAAAGAAAGAAAATCTCAAACTTTGTGGACATCAAGAAGAGGGTGAGGGATTTCTTCACACGTGATGATATCAGTAGAATGACCACTGGCAAAAAGCAAACTAAAACAAAGAACAAACAGAAGATGCAGAAGAGGTTCCTCCTTGACACGTTGAAAAATCTGCATAGGAAGTTTCTTGCAGAGAACACAGAAGAAATTTCATACTCCATGTTCAGCCGCCTCCGGCCTTTCTGGGTGGTTTACCCTTCCCTTGCTGATCGGGACACTTGTATGTGTAAGCTTCACGAAAACCTGACCTTTGTCGCAGAGAAGCTCAAACAAATTAAGCTTATTGAATCGTCAGTGCTTGAAGATTTAGTTGAAAGTGTGTGTTGTAGTTCCTTGAATAAGCAGTGCATGTACGGTGAATGTGAACAATGCAAGAACCAAACAGTTCCAATGTCAAGCTTGTATGCTGCTGATGTTAGTGATCTCAAAAGATAAAACATATGACACGTGATGCTTTTCACTCAACCCTGTTACATGATTTTCAACCCTGTTGCGGTGCATTCATCCCTGTTACGAGATTATTTTTTTACATTTTTGTATTAAATACACAAAATATAACATCAATAGTGTTTTTATTGTGTGTATTAAATCAGGGTAAATAAGGCTATTTCAATTTTGTCAGGAATTACGCAGCATTCTTGCACATTTCTTGCGAAAATGTGGAGTTAGATTAGAAATTTCTTCATCGTAAACTGGAAAGGATGGTGCTGGTCAGTTTTTCTTGATTTTCTCTTTAATTACAATATGCCATTACTTACAAGGGACATCTAAACTGTGAGATTATGCCAGAAGCTGATCTCAAGCTTATTGGAAAAATGAATAGTTGAATAACAAAATGACTGTGACGGGGTTGAATTAAATTGGGACTTGTTTGAGAAAATAATACAGAATAATAACTTAATACTCTACATTGAGATGGGAAAAGGTATTTTCTATCAAGTACACACATTACTTTGTCACATCAAATAAAAAAAAGCTTAAGATTTTAATGTTCATTGTTTCATCCTCCTCAATCACAAAAGGCACCGAATCTGTAGAATGACCCATCTAGCTAATTTAGCTTCAGAAAGTAATGGAGAGATCTGGCCTTTCTGCAGCAGGTAGCTCTGGCCGGACAGCTTAATCTTGTAGCAGCTTGAGGGACTAACTTACTTCCACTAGTTACTACTAGCTAGCATGACTATAGCCAGTAACCAGGTAGGACTAGCTAGCAGCCTGCTCGCTAGCGCCAGCTAAGCTAGCTAGCGAGGCAACTAGTGCTAGTTAGCCAGCTAGTGCAAGACAACTTTGTTCAGTTGTTGTTGAGTTTGTGATAAGTTCTGCATCTTAGCTAACATAAGTATTTTTATCTTCCTGTCACACTCACACAGTCTAATCATTTCTTTGTGCTGCCAACCCAGGCTGTATTCTGGAGAATTTTGTATTGGAAAAACAGTTTAAATATGGGCCAAGATTCTGTTTGGATGCTACATTTCAAGAGCCCTCCCCCCACATGCCTGTTGGTCCTATGTTCGTCACTGTTTTCAGACCAGGAAGGACACATTTTGCAAAGAGTTGTTCCATATGCTAGTTTGCAACAAAAATAATTGTCATGCACTGTTGCACCTATGACACAAATCTAGTGAGCACTATTGGTGCTTTCGAGACAACTGGGAACTCGGGGAAAAAAACTAGGCCAAATCATGACGTCAGTGATCTTCAGGTCAGAAAGCCGGAGCTCTAGAAAGATGCCAGAGTTTCTGAGTTGGATGACCATTCAAAACGATTTTTCCCAGTCCGAGCTTGTTTTCTTTCGAGATCCCAGTTGTCTTGAACGCACTGAAGTCGGAAGTCAGAGATTTCCGAGTTCCGAGTTTTGAACGCAGCATATTACCGGGTTTCCGGCTCTATTTAGAACTTCCCCAGGCTTACCCATATTAGGGAAGCCTGGTTCTCCACGAGGCTATCATTAAATACGTATTTTTGATTTCAAATGTAATGTTTGGACATTTCCATCAAACACAGAATAACATTAAATGTTTTTATTTTTAAGTCAAAGGGGATCTGTCAGAATTGGCGCACCAACTGCACATTTTGGCATATTGCGCACCAATATGCTTATTATAACAAACAGGGGCTCAACTTTCACTGGGGATGGCGGAAAGTTAAAATGTATCACATTTGAATGTGATTCAAAACGATGCTTGGGTGTGTTTTAGGACCATGCGGACGCCTCCGAGCGGTCGGGGTAGGCTGTTTGGAGTGTTTATCCGACTGGATAAAACATAAATAAATACATTATTTCCACCCACTTCTTAAACCAAAGTTGCGCCCCTGATAACACACACCTCTGGGAAACTCTACGATGCGTGTAAATCCAGAGGTTGTCCCTCACAGCTGTCCGGTTGTTTACGTTGCCTATAATGCTCAAGGTCACGGGATATGGGTTACCTTTGACCCGCAACTGTTAGTCAACCCTATTACAGCTCAGTGCTCGCGTCGTGGCTTTGGCGACAAATCCAGCAGCTTGATAGGCTGGAGTCACATGACTCTGCTAATCGTGAGTGTATTTCAGCGTCCACGAGAGGACTGTAGCTCTCTCCTCTGAGAGCGGCTTTGAATGAAATCCTGAATCGGAGGAGGAGGTATTTTTTGCAACCATCGCGCTACCGTTGAAACGTGTTGCCGAGCTGGGGGGAAATTCGGGAAAGGGGAGCCGCGCTGGAGCACCGCACAGCACCGACACACGACGCGGCACGAACATGCTCACGCGGGTTAAATCTGCGGTGGCCAATTTCATGGGAGGCGTTGTGGCTGGTGGCGCTAACGGTGACTGTTCCGGATCAGATCTGCCGCTGAAATTCCCCTACATGAGACCCGAGTTCCTAGGACTGACCCCGGATGAAATCGAGTGCTCCGCAGATCACATAGCGCGGCCGATTCTCATCCTCAAAGAGACGAAGAGATTGCCGTGGGCCACAGGTTACGCAGAGTAAGTACAGTAGCCTAGGCCGATGTAGCCTATAGATGCGTCCATCTTCCAAGTGTTGTCAACCCTTTAGTTTCATTGCAAGGCTGCACCCAGAGCCCATCTCTCTGCCTCAGCATCCGCTGCCTTTTACAGATAACGGTTTTGGAACTAGATTCAAATGCGTGCCACATAATAGAATTAAACATGTAGGCTATTGCCTATCATAGATTTGTGTTGTGTGTCACAGTCCAAGCTGTTATGAGAGAGCGAGAGAGAGATTGTATGAGGATGGAGGAGAAGACAGCGTCTGGGAATTATCATGTTATTTATGGCCATGGAGCTTGCGTGCAACTGACAGCTCCTTGCCTGCCTACTCCCACGCACAGCTCAGCTCAGTGAAAAAACCTTCCAATGTAGCCTGCTCATCTGTAGATGGATGTAGGCCTAATAGATATTCCTTGTGTAGACCCATGCATTTATTGGAAACGTAAACAATCCTGAAGTCCAAACTTAAATGTGTGATAATAGCAAAATGTTTGCCATAATAGCTCATTGAAATAGGCTAAGGGAATCCTTTGTCTATATGCAGTCATTTTATTCTGCACACTATTATGCTGATTTTAGTGGCCTACATGTTTCATTCTCCCATTTTATTGCCTGTTCACCGCAAGTCAACATCAACATGGCGAAGTACCATCTAAGCGCACTCGGTTACATCATCCAATACGCAGCTGTTTTCCACTTCAGAAAAGGGGGCTAGCTCTCATCAGCCCTAGGAGCTGTGTCCTTACCAGTAGCTGTGCATGAGTAAAATCACTGGGGTAGCCAAGCCATAAAAACAGCCATAATGTGGTTACAACCTATGTGTTGTGACAATTGCATTATTTGCTTTACAACCTGTTGGTTCATATGCCTTGCAACCGTGATATATAGGCCTAAGGCCGAGACAATAAGAAGACACAGTGGCAGAATAAATTCAACCACACCTTTGTTTCATCACAAAACCGGAGAGCAACCTCTGTCTGGTGAAGTCAACAAACGATATTGCATATAACAAACAGTTACATGACCTGCAGCATGGTCAAGCAAGTTCATGTTTCCGACATTTTCAGATTACTAAACAACTATTGATTTAGAACCACGGACAGTTACCGCAAGTTGCAAAGAAAACAGGAGCTGCCTCCACTATTCCAGCACCATTTCAACTTCCAATTCAACATCATCAAATCTCCTATGCTTTGTCGAATACAGTGACAACTAAAAGATACCAAAAACGATTTAGTCCAATCAACGTAAGCTAAATATGATGTGGCTGTCCATGGTTCTGATTTATGTGTGTGTTTGTGCAAGTAGAAAACACTTATAGAGAAATGCCAATGCCATCCTCCTCTCTTTCATGTTGATGAAACGGTCTATGCCTCTGTCATACAGTATACACTTTTATTTTTTGTTGTCCTAGGCTACCTGGCTAAAATGCTTGCTCGCTAGCCTAACTTCCTTTCATGGGCAACGTTAGTTAGTTAACATTAGCGTTCTACATCTAGCTACATATTGAACTTCCATCCTCTCAGTCCAGGGGCACAATGTATGAATTTATGGTTGGATCAGAATCGCCGTTATAATCATTGGCTAGTACGGAGAATTAAGTAAAACCACAAGTCCAAATCCCTATCTCCATCCATGGCTAATTTAGAAAAGGGCCAATTTTAGCTAGCTAGCTAGCCACCGGAGGACAACACCACAACGAGATGCAACAATTCAAGTTGTTTCTGTCAATGACGTATTTCTCTTGATGCTATGTGATAGGAGAAAAGCCAAATCCAAACTGGCTTCCCTTGACATTTTTTTTGTTGGTGCACCTGGACCATTCACAGTTGAGCGCTCACTCAGTTTAGCTCAACGCTGATTGGCTATTCTTTTATACTTTTTTTGATCAAGGGAGGCCAAATACTCGCTGGTTTCCAAGGCATTCAAGGCTATGGGTGGCAACTATGTCATACTCTTTATGACCAGACAGCATCAGATAGATGGCCTACACATACAGAGACAGAGGGGCGCTGTTTCGCTCGCTCGGATGCTTTCTCCGGTGAGAAACAATCAGCCTTGAATTGAAGGAAAATTATGAAAACACAGAGAGACGAAAGATAAATAATAATAAATAAAATTTAAGGGGTCAATATTTTGGGGAAGCCTGGCTTCCCTTGGTATCCATGAATACACGCCGCTGGTCCTTACATAGACATACAGCTTTCTATTTGAGTTATATGTCCCATTGATAAATCCACAGTGTACATTGAAGAATCCAACCTGTTCAAAGCTAACAGCAAACAATATAAATGAAATTCAGGTGCAAGAGATGTCAGCGTGCATCTAATATGATGTGGTTATAAAAGAGCACATTTTCTAAGCAAATTCTTATTTCAGCAGTCATGGATGAAGTAATCACAGTCTGAATAACAGACAATCAATACCCTGAACAAACCCAAAACCCAGCCGTATACCTATTTTATTCCCACAGTAAAACAGATGCATTATCCTGGTTTAGCTTACATGCATCTATACTAATGTATGAAACATGTCTTTCTGTCTCTCACAAGGAAGGACAGTGGGAAATAAGTTTTTCTTCTGGCCCATATTTGTAGGGCAATTGTGTTCTGAGAACTTCACTAGGTCATTATAGCGTGTGTGTGTGTTTGTGTCCCTCTCTCTATCTCTCTCTATCTAATCCATCCATCCATCCGGTCCCATTGCCAATATTGTAGCAAAGTAGTTCACTCAGTCGTTAGATATTAATCTCACTCATAGACGTATAGATCTCATTCCACTCTGTCTGTGGTGCAAATACAACATCCTTTCCAATGGTTTTTGTGTAGTTTGAGATTAAAATTCGTTACTCATTGATCCTTGCTTCACCAATAACCCGTCTACCAGTGTGTCTTTTTCAGAGGAAACACACAGCCATGCCCATTTCTCTCTCTCTCTCTCTCTCGACTTGAAAGATGTCAATGGCCTTGATCAGCACTGTAAAGGGCCAATGGTGGAAAAAGTCAGCCAGATCAGAGGCGGAAGGGATGACCAGGGTTGTTCTCTTGATAAGTGCGTGAATTCGACCATTTTCCTGTCCTGCTAAGCTTTCAAAATGTAATGACTACTTTTGGGTGTCAGAGAAAATGTATGGAGTAAAAACTACATTATTTTCTTTAGGAATGTACAGATACCCCAAAAATCTACTTAAGTAAAAATACTTCTTAAGTACTTTACACCACTGTACAGGGCGAATAAAACCAACACAGATTTCAGACGGATACATAATTGTTCTGTTTGTTGCATTCTCCAGATCTTCAGTGTCTTTGTGCTCTTGCTCTCGCTCTCTCTCTTTCGCTACCACTCACTCTCTCTCCCTCAGAACCAGTTGAGGATTTGTAGGAAAATCTCTCTTTCCATCTATCGTTGTCTTCATCTTTCTTCTGTCTGTCGGTCTGTCTGTCTCTTCCACTCTCTCCCGCTCTCTTTCTCTCCCCTCTTTCTCTTGGGATCATCTTTGAGAAGACTGTTTTGCCTCTGTTAATGAGTCCAGACCTAATTGGCATTTCACTGTAAGAACCATCCTCTATCATTACACACCTCAACTCTGATTATACTATCTCGCATATATTAGGCAGACACCATCTAGCTGTCCATTTTGTTAGCAACTGTAATTATATATTACAGTACTGTAAAGAGAAATGCATTATGGGGGCTCAATGGCATTCTGCTACACTGCTGTAAATTGCTGAAATCTTACAATACAATTTACATTAACGTACTGTATTACCTGTTTTGCTGTATGTTTACAGCAGCATACTGTGAATTCTGGTGCATTGTGGGAAAATGTTGTGGGCGTGGGAAATAATCTCTGGTTCATTAAACATATTTTGAGGCGTGCCTTGTATGAGGCTGTATTTGTTGCACCAGTTAGTGTGAATGCTGTACCCCACAGAATACAGTGCAATACCATATTTCTAGTCTAAAACCTTGATCTGTAAATCTACAGTAACTTCCTGGCTACAGTGCTGCCAGTAATATACTGTAATTCAGCACCACCCCACAGAATACAGTACAATACTGTATTTCTGGTATATAAAAACTTTTTCCTGTAAATCTACGGTAATGTACTGGCTACTGTGCTGCCAGTAATTTGTTGTAATTCAATACCACCCCACATAATACAGTACCATACCGTATTTGTTGAGTGCCAAAAACCTTTTGAACACTAGTGGGTATGTTGTATTGTTGTTTCTGTCTCATTAACATATTTTTAGGCATGCCTTGTAAGAGGCTGTATTTGTTGCACAGTTAGTGAGAGTGTTGTACCAATTTAGCTGAAATGTGGTAGTAGTTCTCTAACAATGTAATGTGTATAGGGGACAGATCAGAGTGGCAGCAAGACTCAAACCTTTAACGGTTGAGTGTTTAGCCCTGTAGTCACTGCCAGTTTACAAGCCTTTGTTAAGACCTATACAAGTGCAAGTGATATAAAACACCAAATATTCATTGGTATGCTGTAATATATGATTACATATTCACTGTTAGCTATTGCTGTAATTTTATTACATTACAATTTAACAATACAGTACTGTATTGCTGTTTTAGTGTATATTTACTGCAACATTCTGTAAATTATGGTGCACAGTGGACACTTTGTGAGAGGGGAAAGAAATGCTGGCTCATTAACCTATTTCGAGGCGTGCCTTGTAAGTGGGGCTATTTGTTGCAACCGTTAGTAAGAATTCTGTACCAATTTTAATTCTATGTAGTTGTAGTGCCCTAACAATTTAATGGGTATAGGGGACAGATCAGAATGTCAGCAAGTTTTAAACCTTTAGGTTGAGTGGTTTGGAAGCCTTTGTTTAGGCCTCTAGAACTGTAAGTGATATAAAACACAAAATATTCTGTAATATACAAATGTCTAATAGCCAACCTGCTTGCACCAATCCCATGTAATTACAGTAAACCATTGTTAAATACCAATATTACGTTTACAGTAGCATTTAATTTCTTACAGTATAGTAGGATAATTTTAAAGTATTGTGATGTTAGTCAACCTTAGTTTAATGCACTGATTGTAAGTTGATCTGGACAAGAGCGTCTGCTAAATGATGTAATGGCTGATAATCGGCAGTAATGAGGTAATCTGCCAATTTGACTGTCTGATCTGGAAGAAACTGTGGGGGTCATCCAGACTACTCCATACCATTGTTTTTCTCCTTGTGGCCTTCTGGCTGTTTTCTCAGTCATAACCTCCCACAAACCTTGGAGAACAGCCACTGGAGTAATCACATTGTGGCCTAGCCTCCCTGAGACTCATTGAGCTATCAGTGAAGTGGAGAGTGCAATACCACATTTTTGGCTGACAGAGGTGACACTATCTCTCTCGCTCTGTTTGACCCTTGGCTGATTGTCACACACACACACACTCGCACACAGCGAACAAGGTTTCTGCTCTGAGCAGTAGATGAGTATGGGAGATGCTGCTGCAGTTGCAGAGCAGACACCCACAGACTGGTGCTACAGTGCGGTTCAAAAGTATTTGAACAGTGACAGTTTTTGTTGTTGTTTTGGCTCTCTAACCCAGCACTTTGGATTTGAAATGATACAATGACTATGATGTTAAAGTGCAGACTGTCAGCTTTAATTTGAGGGTATTTTCATCCATATCGGGTGAACCGTAAAAAATGTACTGCACTTTTTGTACATGGTCCCCCCCCCCCCCATTTTAGGGAACCAAAAGTATTTGGACAAACTCACTTATGTGTATTAAAGTAGTCAAACGTTTAGTATTTGGTCCCATATTCCTAGCATGCAATGACTACATAAAGCTTGTAACTGTACAAACTTGTTGGATGCATTTGTAGTTTGTTTTGGTTGTGTTTCAGAATATTTTGTGCCCAATAGTAAATAATGTATTGTGTCACTTTTATTGTAAATAACAATAGAATATGTTACTGAACACTTCTACATTCATGTGGATGCTACCATGATTACAGATAATCCTGAATGAATTGTGAATTGTGAATTATGATGAGTGAGAAAGTTAGAGGCACAAAGATCATACCCCCCAAGACATGCTAACCTCTCACCATTACCAATAACATGGGAGGTTAGCATTTTTTGGGGGGTATGATACTGTACTCATGTGAATATTCTAAAATCAGTGTGTGATGGCATAGTCCACACAAAATGTACTTTTCGCTTAAGTCTTCATATGCCGAATACAAATCTAAAGTTCAATGTGTTTCCATCACATTTTCAACTACCTATAGTTTTGTCACAAAAACTGTTGCATTAAATAGCAAATGTGCCTACTCTGGTCTTAACACGTGCACTCTAGCCAACAGCTCGTAGATACAGTGTGAGTAGGCTGTGCGGATAGGCTAGCCTACATGATGAGATTTATTATGGAAAGAGCGACAATATTTGTATTTGTCAAACGGCAGTCAAGCATCGATCATCATGTCACCAGAATAAGACCCTCAATATTTATTGGAAAGGAGCATCAAGATCACCACCCTGTGAAGTTCATCATAACTTATTTTATCTGTAGCCTAATAAACTGCATGATTTTCTGAGTTGTAGTGGGAGGACCACACACCATATCACGTGACTCCAAGTGTATTTAAATATGATGGGCTCCCGAGTGGCGCAGCGGTCTAAGGCACTATAGACCCCCTGGTTCGATTCCAGGCTATATCACAACCGGCCGTGATTGGGAGTCCCATACGGCGGTGCACAGTTGGCCCAGCGTCGTCTGAGTTTGGCCGGTGTAGGCCATCATTGTAAATAAGAATTTGTTCTTAACTGACTTGCCTAGTTAAATAAAGGTAAAATAAAAAATTAATAAAATGATGGTTATTATATCCATATTTGCGCATAAAGGCGTTTCCATCGCCATTTCTCGCATAATTATTTTTACTGATCCCACCATGTCGAACGATCAAATTACAGAGTCTGTTGGCATTTATAAAATTGTACTGAAACGTCCTGTTTCCATCACAGCTGTCATAATATAAAAAAAATGTATATACGGTATGACTTTACTCGCATAAAAACTGTGGATGGAAACGTGGTTTAACTTTCTCACTCCTCATTGATCATTGTCTCCGCTAACCTCCCCCTTCTCCAACCTCCCCCTTTTCGCCCTTCTCCCTGTCTGTTTCATCCAACTTCCCCCTTCTCCCTGTCTGGCTCAACTAATCCCCCTCGTTTGATCATATGTACACGCTGACAGAGATGGGCAGTATTTCTGTTACATGTATTTGAAATATGTATTTAAATTACTTCTAAGTATCTTGTAATTTGAATTACATTGAGCTGAACAATACTCCAATGTATTTTATAACAGTATACTTTCGAGAGCTGTATTTGTATTTTCAAAATACAAAATACTTTTCTATACCATTTTCTTTTTGTGTGTATATATAGCAGTTCACATTTGGTGGCTCCCTTTCACCCTGCACTGGTATCAGAAGTCTGATGGCACTATGGTGTGATAAGTGTCTGCTAAATGTACTAAATAATAAAAGTATATGAACAATTGCAAAGCATGCTGAGTATTATTCTAATGCACTCCACCCTCAAACAAGGCCAATAATAATACCCAGTGTGCTTTGCAGTTCATTTAGGTATCTCAATTTTCACATATACATTTACATCTTGGTCATTTAGCAGACACTATTTTCCACAGTGCATTCAACAAAGATAGATAAACAACAACATATCACAGTCATAGCAAGAAAAAAGTTAATGTAAACTGTTACTGAGAATGTTGTTGCTGTTCGGCCGGCTGCTTGCAACTGTATATTTGCATTTGAAAATACAAAAATACATGTGTTTTAAGTAAATACAATTATTTTGTAGTTTATTTTGATACATTGATCTTTATGGTATTTTTTAAATTATATTTTGTAATTTTTGCACATCACTGCATGCTTACTACGTCCTGCTGACCTCTTGCCAGGTCCCCCTCGAAAAATAGGTTTCTAACCTCAAGTGTGTTTTCCTTGTTAAATAAAGGCTAAATAAACAAAATAGAAAATCATCAATGGTTGCAATTAAATGTGCTGAGGTAAAGGGATGAATACTCATGAAAAACAGTACCACCCTCTCTTAGATGGCATCTCCATTAGATGGGAAGGATGAGTCAGAGCTGTGCGTGCGCTCATGTTTATCATCTGTTGGCTGTAACTTGAAATCTGGAGGTTTTTACAAGACCAGTTTTCTTTTTCCTGCTACACTCCTTGAAACAAATGTAGATTTGTTCTTAAAGGGGTGCAAACACTAGTCACTGTAGTGGTACCCTGTAAGGTACACCTTTGTACCTTTTTTAGTTATAGGTACATAATACTTCAGATAGTACAGTGCATTCAGAAAGTATTCAGACCCTTTGCTATGAGACTTGAAATTGAGCTCAGGTGCATCCTGTTTCCATTGATCATCCTTGAGATGTTTCTACAACTTGATTGGAGTCCACCTGTGGTAAATTCAATTGATTGGACATGATTTGGAAAGGCACACACCTGTCTATATAAGGTCCCACAGTTGACAGTGCATGTCAGAGAAAAAACCAAACAACGAGGTCGAAGGAATTGTCCGTAGAGCTCCGAGACAGGATTGTGTCGAGGCACAGATCTAGGGAAGGGTACCAAAAATGTCTGCTGCATTGAAGGTGCCCATGAAAAAAGTGGCATCCATCATTCTTAAATGGAAGAAGTTTAGAACCACCAAGACTCTTCCTAGAGCTGGGCGCCCGGCCAAACTGAGCAATCGGGGGAGAAGGGCCTTGGTCAGGGAGGTGACCAAGAACCCGATGGTCACTCTGTGGAGATGGGAGAACCTTCCAGAAGGACTACTATTTCTGCAGCACTCCACCAATCAGGCCTTGATGGTAGAGTGGCCAGATGGAAGCCATTCCTCTGTAAAAGGCACATGACAGCCCGCTTGGAGTTTGCCAAAAGGCACCTAAAGGACTCTCAGACCATGAGAAACAAGATTATCTGGTCTGATGTAACCAAGACTGACTCTTTGGCCTGAATGCCAAGCGTCCCTACGGTGAAGCATGGTGGTAGCAGCATCATGCTGTGGGGATGTTTTTCAGCGGCACGGACTGGAAGACTAGTCAGGATCGAGGGAAAGATGAACGGAGCAAAGTAGAGAGATGCTCCAGAGCGCTCAGGACCTCAGACTGGTGCGAAGATTCACCTTCCAACAGGACAACGACCCTAAGCACACAGCCAAGGCAACGCCGGAGTGGCTTCGGGACCAGTCTCTGAATGTCCTTGAGTGGCCCAGCCAGAGTCCGGACTTGAACCCGATCTAATATCTTTGGAGAGACCTGAAAATAGCTGTGCAGCGACGCTCCCCATCCAACCTGACAGAGCTTGAGAGGATCTGCAGAGAAGAATGAGAGAAACTCTCCAAATACAGGTGTTCCAAGCTTGTAGCGTCATACCCAAGAAGACTCGAGGCTGTAATTGCTGACAAAGGTGCTTCAACAAAGTTCTGAGTAAAGGGTCTGAATACTTATGTAAATGTGATACTTCTTTTTATTTGTATTTTTTTTAGCAAACATTTCTAAAAAAAACTGTTTTTGCTTTGTCATTATGGGGTATTGTGTGTAGAATGATGAGGAACAAAAACAATGTAATCAATTTTAGAATAAGGCTGTAACGTAGCAAAATGTGGAAGAAGTCAAGGGGTTTGAATACTTTCCCAATGCACTGTACCTTTCTTACATATAGTCCACAGGTACAAAATAATGCCTTTATACAGTGAGGGAATTAAGTATTTGATTGTAGGTTGGCCGGGGTGTTATGCATATCCCAGTTTAGGTCACCAAGCAGTATGAACTCTGAGGATAGATGGGGGGCAATCAGTTCACATATGGTGTCCAGGGCACAGCTCGGGGCTGAGGGTGGTCTGTAGCAAGCGGCAACAGTGAGAGACTTATTTCTGGAAAGGTGGATTTTTTTTAGAAGTAGAAGCTCAAACTGTTTGGGCACAGACTTGGATAGTACGATAGAGCTCTGCAGGCTATCTCTACAGTAGATTGCAACCCCACCCACTTTGTGAGTTCTATCTAGATGGAAAATGTTGTAGTTGGGGATGGAAATTTCAGAATTTTTGATGGCCTTCCTAAGCCAGGATTCAGACACTGCTAGGACATCTGGGTTGGCGGAGTGTGCTAACGCAGTGAATAACTCAATGATTATGGTACAAATGTGCCTTTTAATATACCGCCACAGTGACAAAGCCGTTAGTTCCTTTTAAGTGGCATAAAGTCATCATTGTACTTTATGGTGGGTATTGAGGGTACACATAATATGTTTGTACCCTGGGAAACAAATGTACCTTCACCGTGAGTGTGATGATTGTGCCTTTTTTTATATTCAAAATATTGGGTACGGAAATGTACCATTATACTAGATTATCCATACATGTACCCAAAAAGGTACCAAACAGTACCATGTCAGATCGTTATGTGTACCTCTGAAGGTACATAATGTGTATTTTGATATTTTTGTACACCAGGGCGCAGTTTTTCAAATGTTATCTGATCGGATTTGGCAATCGGATAGGATTAAATGCATAGAAATATAATGAATAGAATGGGCGTATCGTTGACTAGACTTGGGACGCCCATTCTATTAATTATATTTCTATGCAAAACTTTTGAAAAACTGGGCCCAGGGAACAATTTGTACCCTAACCATAGGGTGAAGAAAATTGGAGGTGAAGCGTTTTTGGATAATTGACGGTAAAGGTCATTTTGGGTCAACTTGGGTCAACTTTGAGCACCTCTATATCCTGGGTCAACTTTGAGCACCTCTATATCCTAAATGTTTTGGCATTCAGGTCCAAAATGTAACTTTCTGACCACTTCTACGTATGGCAAGTTTCGTTCAAATCAAATGCGGTGCCATCAAAAAGTGATTAAAATCAAATGGAACAACTCCGTACCCTTATTTCTAAGAGTGTAAGTAGCTAATCCAGTATGTTTGGTATGTGCTCCCCTCTCCTCTCTAGGGTGATCAATGCAGGTAAGAGTGCCCTGAATGAGGACCAGGCGTGTTGTGAGGTGGTGGTGGTGAGAAAGAGACCAGGAGACTCCACCACCCCCAGTAAGACCCCCACTGCCAAGAGAAGATCCTCGCTGCCCAACGAAGAAGGCCTGGGGTTGAAGGAGAACAGTGCGGTGAGAGACCGACGCAAACACACACAGGCGCACACACACACATGGGTGCACATACAGGTACAGTGAGGGAAAAAAGTATTTGATCCCCTGCTGATTTTGTACATTTGCCCACTGACAAAGAAATGATCAGTCTAATTTAAATAGTAGGTTTATTTGAACAGTGAGAGACAGAATAACAACAAAAAAATCCTGAAAAAACGCATGTCAAAAATGTTATAAATTGATTTGCATTTTAATGAGGGAAATAAGTATTTGACCCCTCTGCAAAACATGACTTAGTACTTGGTGGCAAAACCCTTGTTGGCAATCACAGAGGTCAGACGTTTCTTGTAGTTGGCCACCAGGTTTGCACACATCTCAGGAGGGATTTTGTCCCACTCTACTTTGCAGATTTTCTCCAAGTCATTAAGGTTTTGAGCCTGACGTTTGGCAACTCGAACCTTCAGCTCCCTCCACAGATTTTCTATGGGATTAAGGTCTGGAGACTGGCTAGGCCACTCCAGGACCTTAATGTGCTTCTTCTTGAGCCACTCCTTTGTTGCCTTGGCCGTGTGTTTTGGGTCATTGTCATGCTGGAATACCCATCCACGACCCATTTTCAATGCCCTGGCTGAGGGAAGGAGGTTCTCACCCAAGATTTGACGGTACATGGCCCCGTCCATCGTCCCTTTGATGCGGTGAAGTTGTCCTGTCCCCTTAGCAGAAAAACACCCCCAAAGCATAATGTTTCCACCTCCATGTTTGACGGTGGGGATGGTGTTCTTTGGGTCATAGGCAGCATTCCTCCTCCTCCAAACACGGCGAGTTGAGTTGATACCAAAAAGCTCGATTTTGGTCTCATCTGACCACAACACTTTCACCCAGTTCTCCTCTGAATCATTCAGATGTTCATTGGCAAACTTCAGACGGCCCTGTATATGTGCTTTCTTGAGCAGGGGGACCTTGCGGGCGCTGCAGGATTTCAGTCCTTCACGGCGTAGTGTGTTACCAATTGTTTTCTTGGTGACTATGGTCCCAGCTGCCTTGAGATCATTGACAAGATCCTCCCGTGTAGTTCTGGGCTGATTCCTCACCGTTCTCATGATCATTGCAACTCCACGAGGTGAGTTCCTACATGGAGCCCCAGGCCGAGGGAGATTGACAGTTATTTTGTGTTTCTTCCATTTGCGAATAATCGCACCAACTGTTGTCACCTTCTCACCAAGCTGCTTGGCGATGGTCTTGTAGCCCATTCCAGCCTTGTAGGTCTACAATCTTGTCCCTGACATCCTTGGAGAGCTCTTTGGTCTTGGCCATAGTGGAGAGTTTGGAATCTGATTGATTGATTGCTTCTGTGGACAGGTGTCTTTTATACAGATAACAAGCTGAGATTAGGAGCACTCCCTTTAAGAGTGTGCTCCTAATCTCAGCTCGTTACCTGTATAAAAGACACCTGGGAGCCAGAAAAACTTCTGATTGAGAGGGGGTCAAATAATTATTTCCCTCATTAAAATGTAAATCAATTTATAACATTTTTGACATGCGTTTTTCTGGATTTTTTTGTTGTTATTCTGTCTCTCACTGTTCAAATCAACCTACCATTAAAATTATAGACTGATCATTTCTTTGTCAGTGGGCAAAGGTACAAAATCAACAGGGGATCAAATACTTTTTTCCCTCACTGTACAGCGCATTCGGAAAGAATTCAGACCCCTTGACTTTTTCCACATTTTGTTACGTTACAGCCTTATTCTAAAATTAATTAAAACAAAATACCCCATAATGACAAAGCAAAAACAGGTTTTTATGTATAATGTATAAAACAAATAAAAAACATTATTTGCATGTATTCAGACCCTTTGCTATGAGACTCAAAATTGAGCTCTGGTGCATCCTGTTCCCATTGATCATCCTTGAGATGTTTTTACAACTTGATTGAAGTCCACCTGTGGTAAATTCAATTGATTGGACATGATTTGGAAAGACACACACCTGTCTATATAATGTCTCACAGTTGACAGTGCAGGTCAGAGCAGAAACCAAGACATGAGGTCGAAGGAATTGTCCGTAGAGCGCAGAGACAGGATTGTGTCAAGGCACAGATCTTGGGAAGGGTACCAAAACATTTCTGCAGCATTGAAGGTCCCCAAGAACACAGTGGCCTCCATCATTCTTAAATGGAAGAAGTTTGGAACCACCAAGACTCTTTCTAGAGCTGGCCCCCCAGCCAAACTGAGAAATCTGGGGAGAAGGGCCTTGGTCAGGGAGGTGACCAAGAAAATTATGGTCACTCTGACAGAGCTCCAGAGTTCCTCTGTGGAGATAGTTGTCCTTCTGGAAGGTTCTCCCATCTCTGCAGCACTCCCCCAATCAGGCCTTTATGGTAGAGTGGCCAGACAGAAGCCACTCCTCAGTAAAAGGCACATGACAGCCTGCTTGGAGTTTGCCAAAAGGCACCTAAAGGACTCTCCGACCATGTGAAACAATGTTCTCTGGTCTGATGAAAACAAGATTGAACTCTTTGGCCTGAATGCCAAGCGTCACGTCTGGAGGAAAGCTGGCACCATCCCTACGGTGAAGCATAGTGGTGGCAGCACCATGCTGTGGAGATGTTTTTCAGCGGCAGGGACTGGGAGACTAGTCAGGATTGAGGGGAAGATGAACGGAGCGAAGTACAGAGAGATCCTTGATGAAAACCTGCTCCAGAGCGATCAGGACCACAGACTGGAGTGAAGGTTCACCTTCCAACAGGACACTGACCAAGAAAACGCAGGAATGGCTTCGGGACAAGTCTCTGAATGTCCTTGGGTGTCCCAGCCAGTGCCCGGACTTGAACCCGATCGAACATCCCTGGAGAGACCTGAAAATAGCTGTGCAGCGACGCTCCCCATCCAACCTGACAGAGCTTGAGAGGATCTGCAGAGGAGAATGAGAGAAACTCCCCAAATACAGGTGTGCCAAGCTTGTAGCGTCATACCCAAGAAGACTCGAGACTGTAATCGCTGCCAAAGGTACTTCAATAAAGTACTGAGTAAAGGGTCTGAATACTTATGTAAATGTGCACACACAGACAGTCTCTTTATCTCCTCTCTCTCTCACACTCTCTCTATGCGTAAGCACACACAGACACACTTGTCTCTTTCTCTTAATCCATGATACTGTTGAGATGTAACCCATAGGCCATGCACATCCACTGGCCTTTCTTTTTCTGAGAAACCTATACCTTCTCTAGAGAGGATGTCTGTGGTCTACTGCTTCCTGTGTTGCCTATTGCCCTGAGCAGGCCAGGGGTGACTGTCACTCAGCCAGTGCCAGCAGGCACAGCACAGCATCCCTCACTGATTGGTTTGACCTATGTAGCGTACACATGTGATTGGTCAGAGTGAGTCATAATGCGTTACTCCAGTATCGCTGTCTTACAGAGCGAGCTCGTTACTTGACACCTACAAAATGACAAAACAAACCGAAATGAAATGTCTTAACACCAACATTTCAGCTTTGTTTTTCATTGCTCTTATCCACTCATGCAATACATTACCTTCATCTCTCCTGCCATAGTTTGAATGCTTTTGTATTTGAAGCAGCAGGGTACACATGTAACCTCCAGTTGTTTGATGACAATTGCCTCTCCTCTCCTCTGACATAATTGACTCGCCTTTTTTCCCGGCTGTTGCAAGCCCACTGTAGAGAGACACACACACACACACACACAGAGAGAGAGAGAGAGAGAGACCGACACAGAGCGTTTGGGCAGAACTCAACAACCCTTATGTACTGTATGTTCAACAGGGGTCATTTGTCATTCAAGCACCTCTTTCTCTCCCATTTGATTACTTAGTGCTCTGAGAAGCTGTACTGATGTATCTAATAATAGCAGGCAATTCCATTGAAACAGTAGTGTGGATGAATTAATGGGGATGGTTTATTATGTAGAGTTTAATGTGTATACACTGATCCTCTTATAGCGCCCTTCAAGGGACAAAACAGACGGGTTTCTGGAAAGTTTGTCTCTTGGCCAGAAACACACATATGGGCCTGGTACTACATCGACTGGCACGATATACTTTGTACATACTGTATTATAGCAACAGTTGGCCAGTTATAACTACAGTAGTTTGGTAACTCATTTAGAAATCCTCCCTAATGAAGGATGAACTGTGATTAAACACCATGAAAATAATCAGTGTAAAATAGATTCAGCATATTAATCCGACATGGCCACCTCCAGGAAAATGTTTGATCAAATTGAACACACAATAATAGACACTTCTGTATTGCAATATTTAGCTTTCTAAGTGTGTGTGTTTGTTTGTGTGTGTGAGGTTATGATAGCATTGATTTGCTATCAATGTAATTGAAAAATAGACTACAAAGTATCCATTCTATTTCTAAGCAAACATATTTATATTGTCCCCCCACACACACACACACACACCCACCCCTACAGGACTCAGAGGGTCTAGTATTCCACTACTGGGCATTGTTTGACGGCCATGCCGGCTCCGGAGCTGCAGTAGTGGCCTCCAAGCTCCTCCAACACCACATCGTCGAGCAGCTCCAGTCTGTCCTCGAGGTCCTAAAGAACCATGCCGTTTTACCGCCCACCATCTTTGGCGAGAAGTCTAATCACCAAATGACCCCCGGGATCCACCGGGCAACCCTGACCCGGGCCGCATCACTCCGTGGAGCCACTGGCGCCCCCAGCTCCCCCTGCACCCCTCCACCACAGAGGTTATTCACAGAGAAGAAGATCCAGCACGATAGCCTGGTGATGGGAGCCATGGAGAATGCCTTCAAGGAGATGGTGAGTGCCTGCCATGGCTGCTGTTGTTGCTTTGTGTGCATCTCAATGAGCCACTATTGTTTGAGGTAGAATATCAGAGTTGTGGAGATGTTGCCTCTGTCCTGGTTAAATGTGCCTTTGTAGGTATTTTTCCTCACAGACCTCTCCCTCCCACCTCAGCCCCGACCCCTCATCCCACCACCACCTTCATCCAGTTCTAACGTACCTAGTCACTCTCCATATCATCTCTCCACCATGTCTATTCATCTCATCACATCCTCCAGGTCTCAATCCACACAAAGAATAGCCCACCATCTGGTGTGAGGTGTATCAGTATATACAATGCTCAACCTAAAAATAGAACTGAATGTCACTGAGTGTACTAAGACCTAATACAGTGATAGCTTCAGTTCCATCTGTATGCTTAACTTAAAGAGTAATTGATTATTGATTCATGTTATCAACCATCTAAATCGCTGTCCTTCGTAAAATGTGATATGTTCTCGGATATTTAGCTTCCTAAATAGTTTCCTCCGGTTGTCTTCCTGAGGATATTGCTTTATCTCTACTTTCGTTATCTCTTCTTTTTCATACTTGTGGCTGACATAGCCTTAAAGGGGCAATCTGCAGTTCAAACAATAACAAAGCGAATACCCCACCACTGATTTGGTAAATAGCTGAGGGATGGGGCTGGAGAAATATAACCACTCTCAAATTCATAGACGGGGCTATGGATGCAAGGACGGACCATTCACAAGATCAAAATGATAGTTTTAACCATGTTTTGAGGCTATACAGTGTTAGTTTACAATTACTTTGTTCACAAACAAAGGAGTAAAACAAGCGTATATTGTGGGTTTTGATGGCCTAGCACAATTTAACTAAGCTCATAAGGCATTTATAAATTATATTCTTAAAAACTCAATGGGCACATACAATCACAGATTGCCCCTTTTAACCTCAATGCACACAACACAAATGATTAAGTGCATTATATGCAACACATTCATATAAAATCCCAAGTGGCAGATAATTACAGTCAGAGATTGGCAGTATTTCTGTTACATGTATTTGAGATACAGTGGGGAAAAAAAGTATTTAGTCAGCCACCAATTGTGCAAGTTCTCCCACTTAAAAAGATGAGAGGCCTGTAATTTTCATCATAGGTACACGTCAACTACGACAGAAAATTGAGGAAATAAAATCCAGAAAATCACATTGTATGATTTTTAATGAATTTATTAGCAAATTATTGTGGAAATAAGTATTTGGTCACCTACAAACAAGCAAGATTTCTGGCTCTCACAGACCTGTAACTTCTTCTTTAAGAGGCTCCTCTGTCCTCCACTCGTTACCTGTATTAATGGCACCTGTTTGAACTTGTTATCAGTATAAAAGACACCTGTCCACAACCTCAAACAGTCACACTCCAAACTCCACTATGACCAAGACCAAAGAGCTGTCAAAGGACACCAGAAACAAAATTGTAGACCTGCACCAGGCTGGGAAGACTGAATCTGCAATAGGTAAGCAGCTTGGTTTGAAGAAATCAACTGTGGGAGCAATTATTAGGAAATGGAAGACATACAAGACCACTGATAATCTCCCTCGATCTGGGGCTCGACGCAAGATCTCACCCCGTGGGGTCAAAATGATCACAAGAACGGTGAGCAAAAATCCCAGAACCACACGGGGGGACCTAGTGAATGACCTGCAGAGAGCTGGGACCAAAGTAACAAAGCCTACCATCAGTAACACACTACGCCGCCAGGGACACAAATCCTGCATTGCCAGACGTGTCCCCCTGCTTAAGCCAGTACATGTCCAGACCAGTCTGAAGTTTGCTAGAGTGCATTTGGATGATCCAGAAGAGGATTGGGAGAATGTCATATGGTCAGATGAAACCAAAATATAACTTTTTGGTAAAAACTCAACTCGTCGTGTTTGGAGGACAAAGAATGCTGAGTTGCATCCAAAGAACGCCATACCTACTGTGAAGCATGGGGGTGGAAACATCATGCTTTGGGGCTGTTTTTCTGCAAAGGGACCAGGACGACTGATCCGTGTAAAGGAAAGAATGAATGGGGCCATGTATCGTGAGATTTTGAGTGAAAACCTCCTTCCATCAGCAAGGGCATTGAAGATGAAAGTGGCTGGGTCTTTCAGCATGACAATGATCCCAAACACATCGCCCGGGCAACGAAGGAGTGGCTTCGTAAGAAGCATTTCAAGGTCCTGGAGTGGCCTAGCCAGTCTCCAGATCTCAACCCCATAGAAAATCTTTGGAGGGAGTTGAAAGTCCGTGTTGCCCAGCGACAGCCCCAAAACATCACTGCTCTAGAGGAGATCTGCATGGAGGAATGGGCCAAAATACCAGCAACAGTGTGTGAAAACCTTGTGAAGACCTACAGAAAACGTTTGACCTGTGTCATTGCCAACAAAGGGTATATAACAAAGTATTGAGAAACTTTTGTTATTGACCAAATACTTATTTTCCACCATAATTTGCAAATAAATTAATAAAAAATCCTACAATGTGATTTTCTGGATTTTTTTTCCTCATTTTGTCTGTCATAGTTGACGTATGATGAAAATTACAGGCCTCTCTCATCTTTTTAAGTGGGAGAACTTGCACAATTGGTGGCTGACTAAATACTTTTTTTCCCCACTGTATGTATTTCAATTACTTCCAAGTATTTTGTAATGTGTATTACACTTGGCTGAACTACACCCAAAGGTAATTTGTAGCAAGATTCAAAATACAAAATACTTTTCTATACTTTTTTTTTTATAGCGGTTCACAATTTTGTGGCCCCCTTTCAATCTGCATTGGTATCAGAGGTCTGATGCACTATGGTGTGATAAGAGCATCTGCTAAATTAACAAAATATAAATGTATATGTAAAAATGAACAATTGCAAAGCATGCTGAGCAGGGACGGCCTGTTCAATAGGGCGATATGGGCGACGCACTGCCAAACGGGAAAAGGAAGGGATTTTTTTTCTAATCAATTATATCACGGCAACAGTAGTTATCAGTGTTCACGTCTGATCTGCCAGCCACTAAATGTCAAATCAGGCTAAAGTCGTGCTTCAAATGGCCCCGCCCGTTTTTGGGGCGATTTCAGTCAAGTTGAAAATCGCCCAGAAGTCTCTCATAGCCTGTCATGTAAAATCTATTTTTTTCAAATTTCAAAGCTTTCAATACATTCTCTATGGGGGTCTGTGGGCTTGCACTTACGCGCTTTCGTCATACGTGACGTAACCATGAACGTAACTAAGACAATAGCGGCTAGCAGCGTCTCTGTTGCGACCTGCAGTGTGGCGTTATTTTATGTTTTTAATTTGTAGACTTAGTTTACAAACATTCTGCCAACCATGGATTTCCAGTGGTTGGTTTTGGACTGATCTTGTTGATCGTGTACATACCCGCTACGAACGGACTAAATAATGAAAACGCTGCTGGCAGCGGAATCCCAATACAGCTGGGAGACTTGGCTGGATGACAGAGTCCCGGACAGAGAAGTGGAGCCGGCCGGCTTCACCCTGGTCAGAGCGGACCGCGATCCTGGTAAGAGAGCGACTCTGTACCCCGACATTGAACTGCTTTTGTTGATAAAACAAGTTTACTGGAGAACGGAGACCAAGTAGAGACTTTGGACAGGGTGGATAATGGTATAATATAGGCAGTTTATTCAGAGGTAAAGATATCTGGAATAGCGTGCACGGACCCGTTCGTCAAACTCGTAGGGAGTTTATCAGAAGAGAGCCCCGAAACATTGTGTGCTGACATTTTATACAATAAAATGAAGTAGGTTGAATCTAGTAGTTCTGATCTTCTGATTGGTCCTGATGAGTTGGGCGAGGTCCCCTCCAGGTTAGTATCACTGTTGCATTGGCTCTGAGTCGGGTTCTCTGTCTTCAGATGTTCAGCCTAAGAGAAGGGGATTTTTGTGTGTGTGTGTGTGTGTGTGTGTGTTTAACAGTGATGATGTGTGTGTGTGTGTGTGTGTGTGTGTGTGTTTATCAGTGATGATGTGTGTGTGTGTGGGTGTGTGTGTGTGTGTCCTCAGAGCAAGAACTCGTGAGTTGGAAGAACTGAGAGACCTATGGCGTGGGTGTTGTCCTTAGCCACCTGCTGACAAGGCTGACAAGATAGGACTCTTTTGTTCATTGTTATAGGATAGGAACAGCATTGATTGAAAACAAACGCCCAACACAAAATGGGTCATGCACAAGATTTTAGTCAGACCAAGCTATAACATTATATATTTACTACGACAGTACATTCAAACAAAAGCTAATATAACAAAGGCATCAGAGATTATTTATAATCTGTCACAGAAACTGGAATCCATCTCCCCAGATCAGTCAATAAATGCTTCTGGTATTGACTTATATGCTGCCCCTGTCTTCATGTTGTTGCTGGACATATCTTTTTTAAAATGTGTGTAGGTCACCTAAATCATCAGAAAAATTGCCCCTCCTGAGAATTTTTTCAGGAGCCGCCACTGATGCTGAGTATTATTCTAGTGAGCTCCGCCCGAAACGAGGCCAATAGTAATACCCAGTGTGCTTTGCAGTTCATTTTGGCATGTTTATTTTCACATGCACATTTACATTTTGGTCATTTAGCAGACACTCTTATCCAGAGTGACTTACAGTCAGTGCATTCAACTAAGGTAGATAAACAACAACATATCACAGTCATAGCAAGTAAAACGTTTCTGTAACCGTTACGGATTAAACAAACAACTAAAGCTGAACTGTTTTCTCTAGTATACATAGTCTTTCCTATACTGATCAGTATAGACTTGTGTAATTCCTTGCTCTGCTGAGTTTCTGATTATCGCCACGGTGTGCTTTCTGTGTGTGTTTTTATACAATGTATTTTACGCACCAGTGCATAATCTGTCATTTACACACGCAACTCTGATAGAGTATCTCTTTACGCATGTCCTTTGTATACATTCCTGTGTGCTATTTTCCATTTTGCCTTTATTTTTAATGTTGTTTTTCATGTTGCCTCTATACACTGATGTGATAATGGTGTATATTTGTTTTCTATATAGTTATTCACCTGTCATGTAACATTTACCTGTCCCCACCTCTATTTCTAGATACACGTCAGCCCTCGTCCACAACGCTGCCTAATTTTTAAATAAATACATTGATCTTTATGGTATTTTGTAATTGTATTTTCTCATTTTTGCCCAGCCCTGATTAGTCAGTTACCAACAGCTGTTTTATAGGCAGCTGTCTATTCCTTGTGACCTTACTCATAGTATTTTTCATATGCAGACTTGAAGCTTGTCGTCTCTCAGAGATGGTATACTGTATATGGCCTCTAGATGGCAATGTATGTTAATATGGGATGCTCTCAAGTCTCCCACCCTGAGCTCCTTCCCATGTAAATTAAATCTGCCCGACGCAAGCTTATCCTAACTCATGTTCCCCTAAAATGTAGTAAGGCTAAGGCCAGTGAAACTGCCTGCATTTTGAAGAGCCTGCGGCGCAATCAGCCAGGAGCAAGATACTGTAACCTTTAAAGAGCATTACCTGCTGCGGGGCTTAGTCATACTATACATCAGGGCAGAAAGGATGTATAGTACAGTAGTATGGGAGATGAATTTATGAACATATCCTTTCTCTAGACTGAGTACACTTTAGGCTTACTCCGGCTGACCCTACTGTATGTGTTGGCTGTTTTTTTGAACTCATACCGACTTCAGCTGTCTTCCAACCCCCACAGAGTTTGAAAGGATCTATTGTTGCATATCTTTACATTGTCTCAGAATGTCCTGCATTTCCCAGTGTTCCATTGGTTCCATTGCGCCAGGCAAGCTCAAGCAAAGAATTATGTACTCTTTGAACTCGGGTCTGGTGGGAGTGGAAGGGCTTTATCATGGCATAACCCTCAGCTGCCCCCTGTCTGTGTAGTACAGAGTCATCAGATGGCCGATCAGCAGCCAGGCAGAATGCGTGGGAGAGAAACCCCACCACAGCTCCTCTCTCCCTCACATACATCTTCTGCACAGACGACACACACACACAGCAAGCACACACACACACCTTTCACGGTGCAGTGCATCTGCTTAGCCCCAGATCACTGTTTCTTGCCTTCTAGCCTATTCGCTTCCTCAGACTTCTGAAGGAAGTCTTCTTGCTTTAACTAGATGTTAATTGCATTTTATATTTATATTCTGTCTCCTATTAGTTTTTAATTGATTTTGGGGTCAAATTCAAAATCAACATGATTCACTCTACTATTTAAATGTTCTTATTCTCATGTTAGATTGTATGCCTTACACCCAATTTTAGGTTGACTAACGTGTGTGTGTGTGTGTGCGTGTGTGTTCAGGATGCCCAGATAGAGAAGGAGAAGCAGATGTATAACATCACAGGAGGATGCACAGCGCTGTGTGTTGTTTATCTGCTTGGAATGCTATATGTGGGAAACGCAGGAGACAGCAGGTTAGTGTGTGTTTTATCTATCCTGATTTGATCCTGAACTGCCTTGTCCTAAAAATAAACAAGTCTACTCTTAACATATTGGCGGTACGCTAGGCTAGTCTGTGTCAGTGTTTCCCCTATATTCATTTTTTTCATTTTTGTAAATATTTCTGCAAAGAGGCACTTTTTACAGAGGGAGTGCTAGATTTAGGCAATTAAGGTCAATGTCCGTGCCCCCGCATAAATCTAATTAGCATAATAATAAAAATCCCCATAAAAATCCCTCAGTTTAAGCTAGAGATATGTTTGTTTGCATTGGATGCGTCTCGATCCACACATCTGTGGTGAAAGGTGGCAGCGCTAGAGAGGTGTTTGTCAGACCATGAGACATCCCGAAAATCGGTCTTCTTACAAAATCATCTGTAGCGTCCGAACGGTTTGGACTACAAACTATGTAGTCCCAATGACCCCTCTATGGAAAGATGAGAATCTCACCCCACAAGTGTCTTGGGACTCATCTGAAGTCGGTACAGCCGATCTGCGCACTTCTATCTGTAGCGTCCCAACAGTTTGGGCTACACACTAATGCCCACAGGCCTCACAAGACTCATCTGAAGGTCCACCAGTACCAGTTGAAAAATGTATGGAAGTATATATGGAGACTGTTTAGTGCCAAAAATAAGGGAATAAATACATGTAAAAATCATCAAATAGCAAAATGATCCTTGGTATGACCTTAAAACAATTATATATAGCTTAGTAGAACCCACCCCGCCCCATCTTAGATAGGGCTTAGACTCTTATGGGTTAATCCCTTTTTCTACTTACCCAGAGTCAGATGAACTCATAGATACCATTTGCATGTCTCTGCATGCAGTTTGAAGGAGGGGGAGTGGGGGGGTCGATGTAAATAGTCCGGGTGGCCATTTGATTAATTGTTCAGCAGTCTTATGGCTTGGGGGTAGAAGCTGTTAAGGAGCCTTTTGGACCTAGATGCTCTCGATGGTGCAGCTTGTAGAACTTTTTGAGGATCTGGGGACCCATGCCAAATCTTTTCAGTCTCCTGAGGGGGAAAAGGCAGACAGTTTATTCGGAAAGTATTCAGACCACTTCCCTTTTTCCAAAAAATTTTACGTTACAGCCTTATTCTAAAATTGAAAAAAATATTAGTTTTCTCTCATCAATCTACACAAAATCAGCCAGAATGACAAACCAAAAACAGGTTTTTAGAAATGTTTGCAAACTTATACAAAATAAAAAACAGAAATGCCTCAAAATTGAGCTCAGGTGCATCCTGTTTCCATTGATCATCCTTGAGATGTTTCTACAACTTGATTGGAGTCCACCTGTGGTAAATTCAATTGATTGGACATGATTTGGGAAGGCACACACCTGTCTATATAAGGTCCCACAGTTGACAGTGCATGTCAGAGCAAAAACCAAGCCATGTGGTCGAAGGAATTGTCCGTAGCGCTCCGAGACAGGATTGTGTCGAGGCACAGATCAGGGGAAGGGTACCAAAACATTTCAGCAGCATTGAAGTTCCCCAAGAACACAGTGGCCTCCATCATTTTTAAATGGAAGAAGTTTGGAACCACCAAGACTCTTCCTAGAGCTGGCCGCCCGGCCAAACTGAGCAATCGGGGGAGAAGGGCCTTGGTCAGGGAGGTGACCAAGAACCCGATGGTCACTCTGACAGAGCTCCTCTGTGGAGATGGGAGAACCTTCCAGAAGGACAACCATCTCTGCAGCACTCCACCAATCAGGCATTTATGGTAGAGTGGCCAGACGGAAGTGTCACATCTAGAGGAAACCTGGCACTATCCCTACAGTGAAACATGGTGGCAGGGATTTCTTTCAGTGGCAGGGACTGGGAGACTAGTCAAGATCGAGGGAAAGATGAACAGAGCAAAGTACAGAGATCCTTGATGAAAACTTGCTCCATCTGCTAAACCCGTGTAGGTGACCAATACAATCTGATTTGATTTGATTGGGGCGAAGGTTCACCTTCCAAAAGGACAACGACCCTAAGCACACAGCAAAGACAATGCAGGAGTGGCTTCGGGACAAGTCTCTGAATGTCCTTGAGTGGCCCAGCCAGAGCCCGGACTTGAACCCGATCTAACATCTCTAGAGAGACCTGAAAATAGCTGTGCAGCAACGCTCCCCATCCAACCTGACAGAGCTTGACAGGATCTGCAGAGAAGAATGGGAGAAACTCCACAAATACAGGTGTGCCAAGCTCATACCCAAGAAGACTTGAAGCTGTAATCGCTGCCAAAGGTGCTTCAACAAAGTACTGAGTAAAGGGTCTAAATACTTATGTAAATGTGATATTTCCGTTTATTTATTTTCATAAATTTACAAAAATAAATTTAAAAAAACAGTTTTTGCTTTGTCATTATGGGGTATTGTGTGTAGATTGGGGGTTGGGGGGGGGACTATTTAATCAATTTTAGAATAAGGCTGTAACATAACATGTGGAAAAAGCAAAGGGGTCTGAATACTTTCCGAATACACTGTATGCTCAGTTAAACCAGTCAAATCCATATACTGTAACAGCCGACATGCACACTGTAAAGGGGTTACCGTGAATTTTATACTGTAAAAAAGTCAATGCTACCGTAAGAGAAGAGGTGTTTGTATTTCACTGTATTTTACCTGAAGGGATTGGTTCAAGCAGGTTGGCTGCTAGGTAAAGCATATTAATGAATATTTGGTGTTTTATATCACTTGCACTTCTAGAGGCCTTAACAAAGGCTTCCAATCCGGCAGTAACAGGTCAAAGCAGACGGCAAAAATGCTCAATCATTTAAGGTTTAAAACTAGCTGCCACTCCAATTTGTCTCCTATGAATTTTAAAATTATTTTTTCTCCCCAATTTTGTGATATCCAATTGCGATCTTGTCTCATCGCTACAACTCCCCAACGTGCTCGGGAGAGGCAAAGGTCGAGTCATGCATCCTCAGAAACATGACCCGCCAAATTGCACTTCTTAACACCCGCCCGCTTAACCCAGAAGCCAGCCACAGCAATGTGTCGGAGGATATAACATTCAACTGACGACCAAAGTCGGCCTGTAGGCACCCGGCCCGCCACAAGGAGTTGATAGAGCGCGATGAGTCAAGTAAAGCCCCTAACGACACTGGGCCAATTGTGCGCCGCCATATGGGACTCCCAATCACGACCGGTTGTGACACAGCCTGGGATTGAACCCGGAGCTGTATTGACACCTCAAGCATGCCTTAGACCGCTGCGCCACTTCGGAGACCCCATCTCCTATGCAATTTTAATTGATGGCCACCATAACCACATAGGAGTTAAATTGGTACAGCATTCTCACTCATGGGTGCAACAAATATAGCCTCTTGCATGGCACACCTCAAAATATTTTAATGAGCCAGAAAAAAGCAATACCATGCACACACTAGTGGTCAAAAGGTTTTTGGCGCTCCAAAGATACGGTACAGTACTGTATTCTGTGGGGTAGAATCACAGTACCATTCTAAATACAGCCATTTACAGTATGCTGCAGTAAAAAGTTTTTTTTTTTTTTTTACTGTTGATAATACCTAAAATTACCATATAAATTACAGTTTTCCATTACAGTGCAGTCTTTAATTACATCTACTATTCTAACTGGTTGCTGAAGCAGAGAAAATGGGTCATGTTTTATGTGTGTTTCCACTGAGAACGTGGGTTTTCTTCTAGGCATGTAACGTTAGGGATGTAACATTCACTGGTCCCAGTTCCAATTTTTAAGAGAATGACTGAATCGGTCTGTTAAGCATACATCAGTCAGAAAATGTAAAACCGATTCAAACGTTTTGTTTTTCATATTGTTTTATTCTGAAAATACCTCTTATCTGTTGTGACTGAATTGATACGTCCTCTCCTTCAATTCAGTAGCCTATCGAACTTTAATGCATGTAACTGTGTATGACTGTCAGATAACTGTGCGCACAGTGCGAGACAACAAGAGGTAGGCCTATCCCTGTTCTCATAGGATACATCTGCGCGGCACCTTCAGCATTCAGATGCTTGTAAAATGGTTTTCACAATGTAAAATCATAGGTATTCATTGAAAATGAATGTGTTCTTGTAAAAAATGTTAGTGCATCGAATCGAACCGAACCGAACCGCATCAATTCGTTCCCCTAATCAAACCGAATCGCACCGAATCAGTTCAAACTAAAACGTATTGTTCTGTATCATATCGGAGCCCATGTATCTAGATGTGTATCGAATCGTTCATGAAAGGAGATATGCACAATCTGTATTTTCTTCTGATGTTTATTTTCTGGCAGAATGTAGCGCAATTGGGGATTTGCACCATTCTGCTAGAAATAAGTTTATTGGTTAGACTTGTTGTGTCCTTTTTAATATATTTATCGTGTGTGTGTTCGTGCGTGCGTCCCCAGGGCGATCATTATAAGGGACGGGAAGGTCATACCCATGTCCACAGAGTTCACTCCAGAGTCAGAGAGACAGCGGCTACAGTTCCTGGTGAGAAGAGAACCTGTGGCTCACTTTTTTCATAGACACCAGTCATATACATTAATAATATATAGCTAACTATGATTGTAGGTCAGGATACCTTGGATCTCCTCTCCTTTCTCTGCACGAAAGGTTACAGTGTGTGATTATATACAATATCTTTTGGGCTTCAAGGATCTTTTAGAAATGTCTGACAGATTGCCTTGGCTGTCGGGGCATAGATGGCCCTGTCTGAACATAGCCTACCTAATGTAATGTAGCCTTTTCTGTCTGTGTGCAGGGCTTCATGCAGCCTCACCTATTAGGAGGAGAGTTCACCCATCTGGAGTTCCCCAGGAGAGTACAGAGGAAGGAGGTGGGCAAGAGGATGCTCTACAGAGACTTCACAATGAATGGATGGTCAGTACACTTCATCCACCAGATTGAAGGCTCCTTATTTGTTACAAAACACATGTAAACTGAACAATACAGCCTTCTAAAAGCAAGTCCCTGTATGGGTATCTTTCCATCATCATGCAGCTCAGATTGGACCAGGATGGACTGGACAACTCACTGTGGGGAAGCAGGCCATGTCTCATAATATGTTATGTCCAATCCTCTGTGTTTAGACAGCCAGGTCACACCAAATCCACTTCAGTATTCAACGTTTATCAGGGTCCCCGGGACATCAGGAGATGCCTTCAATACCGGCCACTAGGAGCAACGTGAGCGCCTATTACCATAGAGGAATGGCTTAAACCACGCTATGACTCCGAGGATCGCGGGTTCAATCCCAGTGCTTGGCACTCGTTTATATTTTTTCTGTTTTAACCCTATCTCTTACCTTAACCAGTTTCAATTAATGCTTAAACTTAACGGGACATTTCACCCTGGCTCTGCCACTGCATATAGTCATTACTATGTTAACAACATTACGTTTTTGTCATAAACATAAAAGGTTATCCATACCACAAGCATTTCACTGGTAGAATCAGGAAGTTTTGACTTCCTGTGGATTTGTCTGCTCATAGTGAACCACAAAGTCTGACATTCATAGCGAATGCAGATACCGCCCCGCTAGGTAGATGGGGCGTGCCCACAAACTTGATTCATGGCATTGTTTACTTTGAAACGCACAGTAATCTCAGAACTTCTCTAGGTTTGTTTTTCACTAACATTTGTCATCATGCCCGCGTGGTGTTCTGTGCCTGGCTGTGCGAATACCAAACAAGCGCTAAAAATGAGTTATCTTTCACCGTTCTACCTACCAGAGATTTACCCTGATGCTGCCAGTGGCTTGTGGCTATCAAGAATGATGTTTATGGTGACCAAAGATTATCCGAGGGATTTTTTAGGCTGAACTGATGGGAATCCATTTCGACGGCAGCTTTTTCCCCTTCACAACAAAACAGAAGAATCTCAATTAGAGGTAAACTAACATTAGCTAGCTTGCTAGCCTAGCTAGACTAAGTTAGCTAGCTTGCTACAGTGCTGTATTGAACTCTGAAAGGCATCAGCTAAATCACATAGCTATCTTTTGGATACACACTACTGTCAATCAATTTAGCCTAAGCCATGCTAGTCACTGATACACTGGTAGCTACCTTCAGCAGAGTAAACATCTTTGACTAACGTTAGCAAATAAGGGTATATTAATTTGGTAGCCAGAATTTCCACTCTTGTCTGGAAAACTAAAATAGAATTGCCGAAGTAGCTAACTCACTCTGTGTGTTGTTAGCAATGATGAATGTGTCTATGGTTGGTTAGCTTGTTGGTTCTCAGCTGGCTAGACATCTTGCTGCCAATTTAGTGATGCTAGCTAACAACAAGGTGACTATATTGAAATGTCCATGTTAGGTGTGCTAAGCTGGCCAGTCATATAGAGATCAATACAATTAGTGGGTTGGTTAAATTGTGTATTGTTATGTATTTTGCTGTAGGTGGTACAGAATCTGATTCCACCAGCATGTTCTTCCAACCCCTAGCTCTGCACAAGGTGAAGGTAAGTATTTACAAGCTGACGGCTAAGATAGCTGAATTTACAGTAAGAATGGCATAAACATGAATTGAGTAGTGTTTGTATGTGTTTGTGTTATGGGGTTATAGGTGGTTAGAGAGCCTGGGGACCACATAGTACCTTACAGACCATGTAATCAATTTAGTCTACCCCTTTTCTCTGTTTACCTTTTCTTTTTGTAAAACTCAGGTTATCTGGAGTCCTTCCATGGTGCCCTTCTGAAATATACACAAGCATGAGGGCGTGGACACACCTTGCAGTTATGGAGCACAACAAGATTGTGGGACAGAAACCAGCAAGGGATAATGAAAGGTATACAATCAAGACTACAACAGTAATGACACAACCACCTCATTATTCTCTCTGCAGATTTTCAAAACACAATACAAAAACATTACTACAAAAATCCCCCTGCCAAGGGCAACTATTGACAAGAAAGATCTGTCAAAGTCAATGGGCTGGGGGAGGTTTACAGACAGGTCTTTGAGATTAGGAATGTTTTTTTGGTTGTGCAGGTTGTGTTTAGAGACAGCAAATGTATTTTTGTGTATGAGAGCAATCTCCCACGCACAACAATACAGTGGCAAGAAAAAGTATGTGAACCCTTTGGAATTACCTGTATTTCTGAAGACCTAAGATTAAGAATTGTTGACTTGCATAAAGCTGGAAAGGGTTACAAAAGTATCTCTAAAAGCCTTGATTTACATCAGTCCACGGTAAGACAAATTGTCTATAAATGGAGAAAGTTCAGCACTGTTGCTACTCTCCCTAGGAGTGGCCGTCCTGCAAAGATGACTGCAAGAGCACAGTGCAGAATGCTCAATGAGGTTGTCGTAGAAATATTTGATTCAAAAGTAGTCAACTCAAAAATATCTCTCAAGAAACTGGAGCTTGTGAATCCAAAAATTAGACTTTATTATTGCGTAACAAAGCCGAGCTGCTCCATGGAACACCTGGCTTTCCTTAGCTCAAAGATCTCCTTTTATACACATACAAATGCATAGTCATGCTTACATAGAATATACAGTTACTCCCCCTAAAATAAATGATTAACATCTTTCACTGCCACGCCACCATTATCTTTCAAAGTCCAATGACACATGTTTACTCTTACAAGAGCTACGTGCGCTTTCCAATTGAGGCCTCTTTCCCTTATGTCTTTATATTGGTGGCGTGACTCAGACACTTAAAAAATAATATACATACATTGATTTAAGCATGGTTACACACTGTATTGGCTATATTTCTTATTTAGACATGCATCTGGATTATAAAAATGTCAATCATGTTTACTATATTTTACCTTTGATATTTCCCAACATTCTGCCTTAATGATACATAATTTATATCTATATACTCCCCCCAATAACTCAAAGATTAATTTTAAATGAATGTAAGTCTATGCATTTATTTAAACCAATATATCTTCATTGTTTGACCCATCCTGATGAGGACCCAGAGCCCAGTCAGGTATTGGATACAAGTCTGAAAGGTTTTCCTCTACATTAACCTCCAAGTTTTCCTGTTGGGCTTTGTAACCATGGCAGGCCCATCCACCCCCAGGAACAACACCATACAGACATTCAGGATTCCCGAATTGACAGTCCATTGGTCCTCCTTTAACATTACAAGGTTTCCCATATTCATTAACATACTGTCCTGGAGCTCCCTGAACTGGATGTATTTCTTTGTAAACATTGCTCCCCACTTTTGTTTAGTTGTAGAATTTCCCATATGTGTTAGTATCCTAACACATCAAAATATGCAACTTTGTCTTAACAATATTATCTAGGACATGTTAAGAATGGTGTCAACATCTTTAGCTTACATAACCTCTTTCACCCATATCACAAGTATTATAACAATCAAAAGAATCAATATCAATATCTAATCCATTAATTGCAATGTCAACATCATTAGGCATTAATAGTAATAACTTATTCAGATCAATCAGTCCACTTATAATTTATAATCATAATCAAATGAATTACCTAAAACAACTTTAGAATGACAATTCTTAGTCACCTTGGTTCCTTCATTCAAAGTTAAAACTCTCACCGTGGCACATATTGACACTGGCAGAATGTATATTTATATTATCATAATTCTAGCATTAACTTCCTCATAACGAGAATTACAACAGATCAGTATCTTAATGCATTCCTAGTCTAAATTACTATACATTTAGCAGTGTATAATACCTCCTTAATCAACATACTATCTCAAATAACAATCCCTTCCTCCCCCGGCACTCAATCTTCTGGCGTCTTCATTATGTTCTTCAGATAGCTTCATAGTTCATCTTGGATTGCCCATGGCAATGTCCCAATCCCAATGTCACACCTGAACCACCTCACCTCTACCCCCATTCTGTTTTGTCCATTTGCCAACCAGTATACCAGCACCATCAGAGATGTTATATTTGAATAAATCTCTATTCATGCCCACTCCAAATAGACTGACACTCTTGAGAGAAAAGGCATAAGAGAAAAGAAAAGGCAGTTGATTGCTTCGATTGGATGCTGGTTCTGATTCAGGTCTCCTGGTAGTGGTGATGCTGGACAGGAACATCTTCAACGCCTTTGTTGCTCCTCTTCAGCCGGGTAGAGTTTTTTTTTGGTTTTTATTGAGGTTCACACCGTTCTGGACCGAATTATCTCTGCTATGCATCAAGACACCATCCGTCGCAACCTCGAGAAAGGACAAATCATAAAAATTTAGTTGAGTTCATTTCGAATCCAAAACATCCCTATAAGCATTGACTATATGACAAGTTATTATGTTTCACCAATCATTCTTAATACCAATTTCTAATACTTGATCCTGCTGCCTGATACATTTTTCCTTGAGGGGTCCCTGTATTCCAAAGGCTATCTGTATAAATGCCACATTTCACATTCTCCCTTGTATTCTTCCAATTGTTTTATTGTACCACTCCAATATATTTGCTCATAGTCTATTTGACATTACTCTGGCGTTTTCCTTTTCCTTGTTCCTATTCTAACCACTAATTACTTACCCTTCTCTCCCCATCCTGATTGACTATAAAAAAATATATATTTAAGATTTCCTAAATATTACAAATATCCTGCTGGCCAATATGGTCTTTCCGAGTTCCTTATATGACAAAAGTTGTGGTTGAATCATAGCACAGTCCTAGTAACTATGGAGATGTTGAACTACTGTTTAATTATTTAAAACGGAAATGTGGTGCATATTAGACTATTTTCTTTATTTAATTTTAATGCAATATATTGTACTCATCTATACCAATCATTGTTTAACGGCTCCTTCCATTCCCTTTCTTCTGTATTTGGTATGGCTCTAACATGTACAGGGTTTAGTGCACTTTCCCAAGGAATAACTACTCCAACAACACTTCCCCCTGGAAATCCAACACTAAATACTACATCAAATTGTTTTTCTAAGTCTTGGACTGTTCTCCTTAAGTCTATGATTCACCTGTCTCTTTCTTTCATTATCTTAAGGTCACACTACCCCATGTGACTTCCCCATACTCTTTGTGCTGGTTCCTCCCACACCAATAATAATTTAACCCTTGTACAGTGGGGAAAAAAAGTATTTAGTCAGCCACCAATTGTGCAAGTTCTCCCACTTAAAAATATGAGAGAGGCCTGTAATTTTCATCATAGGTACACGTCAACTATGACAGACAAAATGAGATTTTTTTTCTCCAGAAAATCACATTGTAGGATTTTTTATGAATTTATTTGCAAATTATGGTGGAAAATAAGTATTTGGTCAATAACAAAAGTTTCTCAATACTTTGTTATATACCCTTTGTTGGCAATGATACAGGTCAAACGTTTTCTGTAAGTCTTTACAAGGTTTTCACACACTGTTGCTGGTATTTTGGCCCATTCCTCAATGCAGATCTCCTCTAGAGCAGTGATGTTTTGGGGCTGTCGCTGGGCAACACGGACTTTCAACTCCCTCCAAAGATTTTCTATGGGGTTGAGATCTGGAGACTGGCTAGGCCACTCCAGGACCTTGAAATGCTTCTTACGAAGCCACTCCTTCGTTGCCCGGGCGGTGTGTTTGGGATCATTGTCATGCTGAAAGACCCAGCCACGTTTCATCTTCAATGCCCTTGCTGATGGAAGGAGGTTTTCACTCAAAATCTCACGATACATGGCCCCATTCATTCTTTCCTTTACACTGATCAGTCGTCCTGGTCCCTTTGCAGAAAAACAGCCCCAAAGCATGGTGTTTCCACCCCCATGCTTCACAGTAGGTATGGTGTTCTTTGGATGCAACTCAGCATTCTTTGTCCTCCAAACACGACGAGTTGAGTTTTTACCAAAAATTTATATTTTGGTTTCATCTGACCATATGACATTCTCCCAATCCTCTTCTGGATCATCCAAATGCACTCTAGCAAACTTCAGACGGGCCTGGACATGTACTGGCTTAAGCAGGGCGACACGTATGGCACTGCAGGATTTGAGTCCCTGGCGGCATAGTGTGTTACTGATGGTAGGCTTTGTTACTTTGGTCCCAGCTCTCTGCAGGTCATTCACTAGGTCCCCCCGTGTGGTTCTGGGATTTTTGCTCACCGTTCTTGTGATCATTTTGACCCCACAGGGTGAGATCTTGCGTGGAGCCCCAGATCGAGGGAGATTATCAGTGTCTTCCATTTCCTAATAATTGCTCCCACAGTTGATTTCTTCAAACCAAGCTGCTTACCTATTGCAGATTCAGTATTCCCAGCCTGGTGCAGGTCTACAATTTTGTTTCTGGTGTCCTTTGACAGCTCTTTGGTCTTGGCCATAGTGGAGTTTGGAGTGTGACTGTTTGAGGTTGTGGACAGGTGTCTTTTATACTGATAAGTTCAAACAGGTGCCATTAATACAGGTAACGAGTGGAAGACAGACACAGGAGGTGAAAGATACCAAGACACCGTCTTGGTTTATCTCAAAGAGACCTCACATTACAGACCCCAAGGAGTACTGTAGTGAGTGTCTCTCATAGCAGGCTGCAGTCTCAGTCAAGAGACATGATGACGCAGCCGCTATTTGGGGATGGCGCACTATCGCAGACTAAGGTCTCGGTTAGTGCGATTCAGACCCTTGCTGCGTTCACGGAGGGCCCGATTACCACGGTCACGAAGGTGCCCAGTGTATCGGCGCCCCCACTTTCCTTTGAACGCGCTAATACTCACCACACTGAGCGTGACTCAACCCACCAGAGGTGCAGAGTTGAACACACACAGAAGGTGAAGGGTAAGACGGTATCAAGGCGCCGCCTTGTGTTACCTCATAGAGACCTCATATTACAGACTTCGAGGAGTATTGTAGTGTGTGGCTCTAATAGCGGTTTGCAGTCACCTACGATGACGCAATCGCTTGCTGGGGATGGTGCTCTGTCGCAGGCTGTGGCCTCGGTCAGTGCAATTCAGACCCGCGCTGCGTTCACGGAGGGCAGGAATACGACGGTTACGGGTTTAACTGACGTTTCTGCCCCCCCTTTTGGTTCAGAACGCACTAATGTTTCCTCTCCCTTTCTTGGGAGGCCCGCCTTGGGCTTTTCTACCACCTCAGTGTTTGGGAACAGCGGCGGCAAGTGCCATAGAGGAATACAGGTCCTTCCTACTGAATGTACCACAGCTTCGCGCTCGGCCGCTTTCTCTGTATTGCTGGCAGTGGCAGCGAAGCTGCACCCTCTCACGCTGGCTACAACAGACGTTGCAGAAGGGTTATGCTCTCCAATTCCACCGGACCCAACCCCCATTCAGGGGAGTGGTGGAGACAGTGATGAAAACGCCCGAAAAAGTGGCCGCTCTGGTTTCAGAGATTACGGAACTTTTGGCGAAGGAGGCGGTCACAGTGGTTCCCCAGGAGCAAAGGAACAAGGGGCTATATTCGCCCTACTTCCTAGTGCCAAAAAAGACAGGGGGAATGAGGCCAATATTGGATTTACGCATTCTCAACGAGAGCGTAACCAAACGGCCCTTTCGAATGCTAATGACAAAACGTCTGCTGGAATGTGTCCAGAAAGGAGACTTTTGTACGAGCATAGACCTAAAGGACGCGTACTTTCATGTGCCGGTACAGCCGCGTCACAGGAAGTTTCTGCGATTCGCCTTTCAAGGGGTGGCGTACGAATACACGAGGATGCCATTCGGGTACGCCCTGGCACCTTGCACGTTTTCCAAGTGTGTGGAGGTGGCATTGGAACCGTTGCGTCGTCAGGGAATACGGCTACTAGCCTACCTAGACGACCTACTGGTTCTCGCCCCGTCAGCAGAGCTGGCGATCACTCACACAACACAGACAGTGATTCATCTCACACGTCTGGGGTTCGCTGTGAATTGGAAAAAGAGCACGCCCTGGCCCAGTCATCAGATTGTCTACCTGGGGATACAGCTAGACACTGTAATGATGAGTGCTCGAATTTCGGACCCCCGAAGGGTAGCCTTGTTGCTAGTCCTGAGGAAGTGTCGTCCGAATCACACGGTGACGGCGCTGTCGATCATGTCACTCTTGGGTCTCATGTCGTCAGCCCACTCTGGTTCCGCTGGGACTCCTGCACATGCGCAGGATGCAGCGATGGTTCGCCCAACTGAGACTAGACCCGTTGCGTCAACGTCATCGGTTGGTGGTGGTTCCCCTCTCGCTCAGTGCAGATCTGAACTATTGGAGAAACCCGTGCGTTCTCACGCACGGAGTCCCGATAGGCAAAGTGTCCTCTTACATCCCAATGTTCACAGATGCGTCTCTGACGGGATGGGGAGGGACATGTCAGACCCAAGCGATAGGAGGTGTGTGGCCTCCTTCGAGTCGCCACATCAACCTCTTGGAGTTGGAAACGGTTCGACTGGTTTTGACCCACTTCGCGTCTACCCTTCGGGGTCGCGATGTGCTGGTCTGGTCAGACAACTGGACCACAGTAGCCCACATAAATCGCCAGGGAGGAGTCAGGTCTCCTGCTCTCCATCGGGCGGCAGAGGAATTGTGGCTGTGGGCTCACGAGCACCTTCGCTCATTGAGAGCAGCACACATTCCGGGCTACTTGAACGTAGGAGCAGACCTCATGTCAAGAGGGGGTCCTAGAGACGACGAGTTGTGTCTGCATCCGGACATTGTTCTCCAAATTTGGGAACAGTTCGGGAGAGCTGAGGTGGATCTATTCGCGTCACGTGTGAACGCGCAATGTCCCCTATGGTTCTCTCTAAGGGAACAGGAAGAACCGCCACTAGGAAGAGACGCCTTTGCGCATCACCCGTGGCCGAGAGTTCTTCTGTATGCATTCCCTCCGCTGTCCTGCATTCTCCCACTGTTAGCCAGGGTGAGATCAGGAGGGCTGTCAGTGATACTGGTAGCCCCCGATCGCCCAGGGGCTCCTTGGTTTGCGGAGATGAGTCAGATGTTGATTGCGCCACCTTGGCCAATTCCACATCGACGGGACGCGTTGTCTCAGGCGGGGGGCACGATAGGGCGGTTGCCCATAATCGGCCAACCACTGAAGGCCTGGCTGCTGAGAGGGACAGGCTAGAGCGCCGTGGGTTATCTGATGCGGTGATCAGGACCATAAAGGGTTCCGCCAATTTCCGTTCATCCCTCCTGTATTTCTCCATTGCGTGGATAATGTTTTTTTTTTTTCTTGTTCAGAGTTAGCATACTGTTCAAGTTCTTCATCCTCCTCATTACTTGTCTTCTCCACATCCTTTTTCCCATCATACTCTTGTTCATCCATCACAGTCTATATCTAACTGTGATTGTTCTCCTCTTCCTGGTGTGAAAACCTGCTGCTTCCTTTTTTATTTTTCTATCTCTACATTCCCTGTTATTGAGACGACCCGTAACCTGATAATACTGCCCCCCTTCTGTGTATGGTGGTGGTGTAATTAAGCCAGCCTTTTTTGGTTCACTCTCCCTCTATTGTTATCCTTCTAGCTTTGTATCATTACTGGATTAATGACATATGTAATAACGGTTTCGCATTAGATTGTGCCTTTTTCTGATAATGTTGTAATTGTAGCCTATTGCATTAATTTAGTTTAAAATACAAACTTGTTGTTGAACAAATCTAGAACCTACATTAAGTCGGTACTATCCCATCAGCATAATAGTTCAAACTACCTACACTCCACTGGTCCATGTAGCGAAAACAAATTATCATTTTAGAATTCATTTAACTATTTGCATACATCACTGGTGTCACACAAACTATAGAATAAAGTAATAACAATTAGAATTTGTCAAATAAATGTTTTCCATTCAACTATTCAGACTAGCTTCAAATATCGCTTTCAGCTCGATACAGTCAAGCAAGTATGACTCTCTTTTACCCGAGAACTAAAACATAGCATTAGTAAAGTCTATTCACAACCCAACAATAACTAATAGTATATTTGTATTCATATTATTAAAAGACGTTACTTTCATTCCAGTCTACCTAAACAATTCAAATTATGGCCACAACTCTATCGCAATTGCCAGTCCGCTATTCAAATGTATGTAACTGTCCTTTCTGATTGGACTATAGTCACTCCTCCCTCTTTCCCGTTGAATAAGTGAGTCCTTCAGTCTGAAAATACGTAGGCTGCTAAATCGTCCAGTCTTATCCTGACTGTTCCATCAATCTAAACAACCCACAACCATAGTTGAACTATACTTAGAAAACCTAGACTCTAATCAGCGATGCAGAATCTATGCTTTATTGAAATGACAAGTAAATCCTCCTTTATTCCAATGATAATGGTCAGTAGTTTTAGTATCTGGCACATACCACACTTTATCAGAAAATAGCTTTACAGGACTAAGATTTCACAAGCTGGAAGGTTTAGCAGTCAACGAGTCAAATCTACATTCATTAATTTGGAAACAGATCTAACTTATTCAATCAAATGGATAATGTTCTTTCCCCCTATTATACTAAAATTCATTTACTATCTCACTTCTGCTTCAAAATGATAGATAGTTATCATAATGCCTACTGTTATTTCTATCAATGATCTATGTACTTTCTCCCACCCCTCACATACGTCTACGTTTTTGGGTGTGCAAGTCAGCACCTATTATTTTATCCAATCCCTCGTAATAAATTACACTCACATAAAATTCATTCTATTCTAATATATTCACATCAACCAAACCATTCATGTTTCTAATGATTCTTTATTACCACACATCAGTTAATCATAATCTAGTCTCAGCGGAACAACAACTAATTACCCAAATCCTTCCCCTCAGTCATAGAATCCTCCCAGAATCGTATAGGCTGGTCACTATTCACTGATCTTACAAAATTCTATGACAGGCATTGTTGTACGAAACTCCAAGATATCATTTACATGAAAAGCTTATTATTCAAACTTATATATAATTATCATACACACCTCTATATCTCATCATTCAAAGTTCAGAGTGTGACTCATTTACACCATTATACCACTCTCATTCCACATTCACACAATGTTGTTCTCAAACGCGCTTAATTACTATTTGTATAACCTACAGGAATATTTTATGCTATCAAAGGTCCCAAATTTGGAATTTTAACCCTATTCCATTTATTTTTAACTGTAGTCAATTTATCACAATCCTACATCACCTCTAAAGTTTCCAAATATAATGTCAGAAACACACCCTGAAAGACCAAAATACAATGCATAGACGTCATATGATCACACCGGTACACGTGACCTGTTCCTCCAACAGGATTTCTCATACCCCTCCTAGTAATGTGAATTTTCAACTCAGTTGGTAAATGTATATCCAAATAACATTGAATTATTCTCTTTCCTAATGCGAGATTGGGCATGCCCTTTCTCCACCAGGCAGAAGCTTCAAACGACCTCAAATATAGTTCCTTTCCTTACAGAAAAGGCTATTACTTGCAGGATTTCTTATTATTCTCACTCACCCAGATTAGCAGCCACTTGTGCCCAAATGAATCAGACAGTTGAATGACTCACAGTAGCCCAAGCAAACCACTCATCCACATGAGATGATCAGACCTACTCTATCTAACACTTTCTCTATATTTTGAAGCCTTAGTGGCTGTTTAACCCGTTGACCTACTCAGGATGACCGGTGTTAACTCCAATTTATGTCACCTACTCCGGATGACCTATCTTTTTACCTGATCGACCCTTTCTGATTCACTTCCCTGACACAAAGACAATTTTATACAGGATTTCTATCTACCTATATAGCCCTCTAGGTGATTCACTTCCTCGACACACCCTTACTGGACTTCTATCTTACACTTTCCTAAGCGACCTGTAAATTCAGCCCTTTCTTCTGACACAGAAGAAAGTGGTAATACACAGGATTTCTGCCTACCTAAGCAGCCCTCTAAACGATACACTTCCTCGACACGTTTAGAGCGGTATCTTGTAGGACTTTTTACCTATTTATTCTCTGATCGTTCAAATAGATGGACAGCCGCCCGTGCCGAACTGACCCAGACAAAGTGATCAGCAAGATTAATCAAATGAATCGACCGACTCGAACAGACGCATCAGATGAGCAGCCGAGCGACCCTGATGACTGAATGCACAAATTGAGCAATCAAATCAAACAGATCGATCAGACCGTCCAGATGAGCACCATGAATGAGACAGAAGAATCATCCAACCCAACCACAACCAATTTAATCACAATGGCTTAAACAGAGTACAAGACACATCAGACAGAACAGTCAAATTAGTCAAACGGATGCAATCACACTGACCGAATGATCAACCCAAACGAAACAGATAACTCTCCCTACCCAACCACAATGAATGAACCACACCGACCCAAACAGACTGCCCACCCACTCGATCAGATCTACTCTTACTCTTACTGTTTTCTACATATTGCAAACATCAAGGCTTTTTATTTTATTTTTTATTTTTATCCCTTAACATGTATTTTTAAATCCAAAAGCTCCCAGTCTCAAATTTTCTGGTTCTTAAATTTGGAGAGACCTACTTGGTATTCTGCAGCTGAGGCCCCGGATCGAACCACACAAACTTTATACTATATAAGTAAGAACTTGGCTTACCTTTTTAAAAGCGGCCGCTTTTGTTTGTATGGTCCGTCCAAGCCATTTCACAACTGCAGATGTCCACCGTCTCTGGTCCCTGTTTTCAACTCCTGGCAACGCTCGTCATTTATGTCGTAGAAATATTTGATTCAAAAGTAGTAAACTCAAAAATATCTCTCAAGAAACTGGAGCTTGTGAATCCAAAAAATAGACTTTATTATTGCGTAACAAAGCTGAGCTGCTCCATGGAACACCTGCCTCTCCTTGGCTCAAAGATCTCCTTTTATACACATAGAATATACAGTTACTCCCCCTAAGATAAATGATTAACATCTCTCACTGCCACGCCACCATTATCTTTCAAAGTCCAATGACACATGTTGTTTACTCTTACAAGAGCTACGTGCGCTTTCCAATTGAGGCCTCTTTCCCTTATCTCTTTATATTGGTGGCGTGACTCAGACACTTTCTTAAAAAATTATATACATACATTAATTAAAGCATGGTTACACACTGTATTGCCTATATTCCTTATTTAGACATGCATCTGGATTTAAAAAATGTCAATCATGTTTACTATATTTTATCTTTGACATTTCCTAACATTTTGCCTTAATGATACATAATTTATTTCCATAAGGTTAAGAAGAATCCAGCTAAAGATTTACAGAAATCTCTGGAACATGCTAACATCTTTGTTGACGAGTCTACGTAAAACACTAAACAAGAATGGTGTTCATGGGAGGACACCACAGAAGAAGCCACTGCTGTCCCAAAAAAACATTGCTGCACGTCTATCATTGACGGAAAAATGAATTCCCAAGTTTATCAAGACATTTTGCAGGAGAATGTAAGGCTATCTGTCCGCCAATTGAAGCTCAACAGAAGTTGGGTGACGCAACAGGACAACGATCCAAAACACAGAAGTAAATCAACAACAGAATGGCTTCAACAGAAAGAAATAACCCTTCTGGAGTGGCCCAGTCAGAGTCCTGACCTCAACCCGATTTGAGATGCTGTGGCATGACCTCGAGAGCGGTTCACACCAAACATCCCAAGAATATTGCTGAACTGAAACAGTTTGGTAAAAGTGAATGGTCCAGAATTCCTCCTGACCGTTGTGCAGGTCTGATCCGCAACTACAGAAAATGTTTGGTTGAGGTTATTGCTGCCAAAAGAGGGTCAACCAGTTATTAAAACCAAGGGTTCACATACTTTTTCCACCCTGCACTATGAACTGTGTGTTCAACAAGGACATGAAAACATATAATTGGATGTGTGTTATTAGTTTAAGCAGACTGTGTTTGTCTATTGTTGAGACTTAGATGAAGATCAGATCAAATTTTATGACCAATTTATGCAGAATTCCAGGTAATTCCAAGGGGTTCACATACTTTTTCTTGCCACTGTATACTGTGTAAGAACTGCCCTCCTAAGAAATGTCACACCTATTGCAGCCCCCCAGGCCATTCACTTTGTTGACTTTCCTCTCAAAAGCATCTCCCAATGTCCCTCATTGTCCCTAAACAATACACTAGACTGTCTCTAAACACTTAGGTCCCATTCAGTTGACACCTTTATCAACAAAGGCGTGTTGCCCTACACCCTTCCCAAACTGAGTGTAAAATGCTAACACCACAACCATGTCTTTCCAGGAGACGTGCAGTGCCAGCAAATCTTCTGCAAGAGGTCCAAACAGTTGGTGGTTAAGAAGGTCTACGAGCCCTGCACTCACTACTTCCGGCAGAGTCTTATCCAGCTGGCCGTACACCACAGACAGGACATGACCATTCACCACAAGCACATGGAGTCTCAGCTTCCCCTCCTGAGATCCCTCCTTAGATGTGTGCAAACCTGGTGGCCAACTACAAGAAACGTCTGACCTCTGTGATTGCCAACAAGGGTTTTGCCACCAAGTACTAAGTTATGTTTTGCAGAAGGGTCAAATACTTATTTCCCTCATTAAAATGCAAATCAATTTATAACATTTTCGACATGCGTTTTTCCTGATTTTTTTGTTGTTATTCTGTCTCTCACTGTTCAAATAAACCTACCATTAAAATTATAGACTGATCATGTCTTTGTCAGTGGGCAAACGTACAAAATCAGCAGGGGATCAAATACTTTTTCCCCTCACTGTATATGTGCTTTCTTGAGCAGGGGGACCTTGCAGACGCTGCAGGATTTCAGTCCTTCACGGCGTAGTGTGTTACCAATTGTTTTCTTGGTGACTATGGTCCCAGCTGCCTTGAGATCATTGACAATATCCTCCCGTGTAGTTATGGGCTGATTCCTCACCATTCTCATGATCATTGCAACTCCACGAGGTGAGATCTTGCATGGCGCCCCAGGCCGAGGGAGATTGACAGTTATTTTGTGTTTCTTCCATTTGTGAATAATCGCACCAACTGTTGTCACCTTCTCACCAAGCTGCTTGGCGATGGTCTTGTAGCCCATTCCAGCCTTGTGTAGGTCTACAATCTTGTCCCTGACATCCTCGGAGAGCTCTTTCGTCTTGGCCATGGTGGAGAGTTTGGAATCTGATTGATTGATTGCTTCTGTGGACAGGTGTCTTTTATACAGGTAACAAACTGAGATTAGGAGCACTCCCTTTAAGAGTGTGCTCCTAATCTCAGCTCGTTACCTGTATAAAAGACACCTGGGAGCCAGAAATCTTTCTGATTGGGAGGGGGTCAAATACTTATTTCCCTCATTTAAAATGAAAATCAATTTATAACATTTTTGACATGCGTTTTTCTGGATTATTTTGTTATTATTCTGTCTCTCACTGTTCAAATAAACCTACCATTAAAATTATAGACTGATAATTTCTTTGTCAGTGGGCAAACGTACAAAATCAGCAGGGGATCTAATACTTTTTTCCCACACTGTAAGTTGTACATGGCTCTATAGCATCAAACAGATCTTAAGGCTGGTTTACAGTCAGTCTATTGACATGCCTGTAGACAATTGTCGTAGCGACATCATTAACATTTTATTGTCGTCCAACATCAAACTTGTCGTCATTATGAAAAAGTATAAACACAGAACAACAGCCTGTAAATGACATCAGCAGCCCGGTGCTCCAAATAAACACATTGGTTTAAAAATAAATGTCAACCTATCAAGCCAGGCAACTAAAAGCAATTTTCTAAACCATATTCTGGTTCGTTGCTAGCTACCGTCTAAACTTTAGCTATGTTTTATTCATTATTACAGGAAAATAAACCCACAACAACATCATTATTTACAAGGTAATGGCGAGCTTACAGAAAATAGGTTACTGCCACAGTGTGATGAAATAAAAGTAGATCATTCTATCTGACAATGTTAGAACTGCATCATCTTGTCTCAGGAGGATTTGGTTGCTGTGGCAGTCCGGTAACCACGTTAATGGACGTTGCGACAGTCGCAGAGACGGTCTACAGACATTCCACCACCGGAGTATAAATTGAATGTTGTTTTGACCAGCGACACTTGTTGCATTCTAATTGTCTACAGACATGTCAATAGACAAAGTATAAACTGGCCTTTATACATTCAGATATATCCCCCCAAAAATATTTGTCAAATTCTAAAATACAGGGGAATGTATACTATTTAATGCTAATTCAAAATGAGAACTGTGTGATCAGCAGATGATTGGAGAGGTGGTCATGATGAAATTGACATTCACAAAGAAACATTCAGGAAGAAAATACAGTATGATCACTGTAGTAAAGTTCAGGGAATATATGTCTGATGTGTAAAGTGCAGACATCTGTTGATCAGCAAATTATGGGAGGGGTGTTGTCATGATTAAACTGCCATTCAGCTCCTCTTGAGTCATCTATTGCTTGAAATCCAGCATAATGTCCAATCCATCGAGAGGGATACAATTAATGGGATACAGTTCTGCTCCAATGAAACACACAGGCAAAGGAATTCTGTTTCTCTCCCATCTAGAATCCACTCCAGGAAGAAGCCCAGGCACCACATGGTATTGTCTGTAAGACAAAAAATATTTACAACAGTAAATTGTTGCATTATTATTTCTCCTCACTGTTAGTTAACCTAGCTAGCTGGATAGCCAATAATTGTTATTTACATCTGTTTGGAATCCTATCATGTGTCATGCTTATAATTTTGTGAGATTGAAATGCATCCACTGTCATAATCATAACCATTGTCAACCCTTATGTTATTATGTTACATAGCTAGCTAGTAAAATGATTTACAAGTTAGAAGGCACCAGGCAAACTAGCTAGCCAACTCCAGTCATGCTAACGTTTACTAGTAAACCTAGCTTTAGGTAGCTGGTTGTAACGTTGGTTGTTTGCTGTTAAGTAGCCATTTCTATGAATTAAAAAAAAGAATAGGTTTTACAATCGAGATGCAATAGATCTCCAATTTGTAAAACCTCTTCTCATTTCAGTCATAGATATGGCTACTGGTAGATGTTTAGCTAACTTAGCTAGCTAGACTAGCTACATACCTAAGTTAGCAAACAGAAAAATAATTTGAATGTCAATAGAACATCAAAAAATGCTCCATCGTCGAATTTGTGTTGATGAGAGGAATCACTTGACGCCACTGCGTCTGGTCAGTTCTTTGTTTTTCCCAGAGGATTTTGTGTTGTGTCCGCCACCGTTTCAAAAAAGCCTGTATTGGGAGAGGGACGGGTATCCACGAGTTGAAGTCTTTCAGAGACTGGAAAAAATGTGTCACCTTGTATACACTACTGGTCAAAAGTTTTAGAACACCTACTCATTCAATGGTTTTTGTTTATTTTTACTATTTTCTACATTGTAGAATATAATAGTGAAGACATCAAAACTATGAAATAACACAAATGTAATCATGTAGTAACCAAAAAAGTGTTAAACAAATCAAAATATATTTTATATTTGAGATTCTTCAAATAGCCACCCTTTGCCTTGATGACCGCTTTGCACACTCTTGGCATTCTCTCAACCAGCTTCACCTGGAATACTTTTCCAACAGTCTTGAAGGAGTTCCCACATATGCTGAGCACTTGTTGGCTGCTTTTCCTTCAGTCTGCGGTCCGATTCATCTCAAACCATCTCAATTTGGTTAAGGTCGGGGGATTGTGGAGGCCAGGTCATCTGATGCAGCACTCCATCACTCTCCTTCTTGGTAAAACAGCCCTTACACAGCCTGGAGGTGTGTTGGGTCATTGACCTGTTGAAAAACAAATGATAGTCCCACTAAGCCCAAACCAGATGGGATGGCGTATCGCTGCAGAATGCTGTGGTAGCCATGCTGGTTAAGTGTGCCTTGAATTCTAAATAAATCAGCGTCACAAGCAAAGCACCCCCACACCATAACACCCCCTTATCCATGCTTTATGGTGGGAAATACCAAAAATCAAAAATTTGGACTCCAGACCAAAGGACACATTTCCACCGGTCTAATGTCCATTGCTCGTGTTTCTTGGCCAAAGCAAGTCTCTTCTTCTTGTTGGTGTCCTTTAGTAGTGGTTTGTTTGCAGCAATTCGACCATGAAGGCCTGATTCACACAGTCTCCTTTGAACAGTTGATGTTGAGATGTGTCTGTTACCTGAACTCTGTGAAGCATTTATTTGGGCTGCAATTTCTGAGGCTGGTAACTCTAATGAACTTATCCTCTGCAGCAGAGGTAACTCTGGGTCTTCCATTCCTGTGGCGGTCCTCATGAGAGCCAGTTTCATCATATCGCTTGATGGTTTTTGCGACTGCACTTGAAGAAACTTTCAAAATTCTTGAAATGTTCCGTATTGACTGATCTTCATGTCTTAAAGTAATGATGGACTGTCATTTCTCTTTGCTTATTTGAGCTGTTCTTGCCATAATATGGACTTGGTCTTTTATCAAATAGGGCTATCTTCTGTATACCCCCCCCCCCCCCCCTACCTTGTCACAACACAACTGATTGGCTCAAATGCATTAAGAAGGAAAGAAATTCCACAAATTAACTTTTAAGAAGCCACCCCTGTTAATTGAAATGCATTCCAGGTGACTACCACATGAAGCTGGTTGAGAGAATGCCAAGAGTGTGCAAAGCTGTCATCAAGGGGTGGCTATTTAAAGAATCTCAAATATATATATATATATATATATACACACACACACACACACACACACACAGTGGGGAAAAAAAGTATTTAGTCAGCCACCAATTGTGCAAGTTCTCCCACTTAAAAAGACGAGAGAGGCCTGTAATTTTCATCATAGGTACACGTCAACTATGACAGACAAATTGAGGGAAAAAAATCCAGAAAATCACATTGTAGGATTTATAATGAATTTATTTGCAAATTATGGTGGAAAATAAGTATTTGGGCAATAACAAAAGTTTCTCAATACTTTGTTATATACACTTTGTTGGCAATGACACAGGTCAAACGTTTTCTGTAAGTCTTCACAAGGTTTTCACACACTGTTGCTGGTATTTTGGCCCATTCCTCCATGCAGATCTCCTCTAGAGCAGTGATGTTTTGGGGCTGTCGCTGGGCAACACGGACTTTCAACTCCCTCCAAAGATTTTCTATGGGGTTGAGATCTGGAGACTGGCTAGGCCACTCCAGGACCTTGAAATGCTTCTTACGAAGCCACTCCTTCGTTGCCCAGGCGGTGTGTTTGGGATCATTGTCATGCTGAAAGACCCAGCCACGTTTAATCTTCAATGCCCTTGCTGATGGAAGGAGGTTTTCACTCAAAATCTCACGATACATGGCCCCATTCATTCTTTCCTTTACACGGATCAGTCGTCCTGGTCCCTTTGCAGAAAAACAGCCCCAAAGCATGATGTTTCCACCCCCATGCTTCACAGTAGGTATGGTGTTGGTGGTATGGTGGTGGTCTAAGGCACTGCGCAACTAGAGATCCTGGTTCGAATCCAGGGTCTGTCGCAGCCGGCCGCGACCGGGAGACTCATGGGCGGCGCACAATTGGCCCAGCTTCGTCCAGGGTAGGGGAGGGAATGGCCGGCAGGGATGTAGCTCAGTTGATAGAGCATGGCGTTTGCAACGCCAGGGTTGTGGGTTCGATTCCCAGGGGGGGCCAGTATAAAAAAATAATAATAATTGTGCTCTGGATAAGAGTGTCTGCTAAATGACTAAAATGTAAATGTAAAAATGTGTTCTTTGGATGCAACTCAGCATTCTTTGTCCTCCAAACACGACGAGTTAAGTTTTTACCAAAAAGTTTCATCTGACCATATGATATTCTCCCAATCCTCTTCTGGATCATCCAAATGCACTCTAGCAAACTTCAAACGGGCCTGGACATGTACTGGCTTAAGCAGGGGGACAAGTCTGGCACTGCAGGATTTGAGTCCCTGGCGGCGTAGTGTGTTACTGATGGTAGGCTTTGTTACTTTGGTCCCAGCTCTCTGCAGGTCATTCACTAGGTCCCGCCGTGTGGTTCTGGGATTTTTGCTCACCCTTCTTGTGATCATTTTGACCCCACGGGGTGAGATCTTGGGAGATTATCAGTGGTCTTGTATGTCTTCCATTTCCTAATAATTGCTCCCACAGTTGATTTCTTCAAACCAAGCTGCTTACCTATTGCAGATTCAGTCTTCCCAGCCTGGTGCAGGTCTACAATTTTGTTTCTGGTGTCCTTTGACAGCTCTTTGGTCTTGGTCATAGTGGAGTTTGGAGTGTGACTGTTTGAGGTTGTGGACAGGTGTCTTTTATACTGATAACAAGTTAAAACAGGTGCCATTAATACAGGTAACGAGTGGAGGACAGAGGAGCCTCTTAAAGAAGTTGTTACAGGTCTGTGAGAGCCAGAAATATTGCTTGTTTGTAGGTGACCAAATATTTATTTTCCACCATAATTTGCTAATAAATTCATAAAAAATCCTACAATGTGATTTTCTGGATTTTTTTTCCTCAATTTGTCTGTCATAGTTGACGTGTACCTATGATGAAAATTACAGGCCTCTCATCTTTTTAAGTGGGAGAACTTGCACAATTGGTGGCTGACTAAATACTTTTTTTCCCCCACTGTATATATATATACAATATATTTTGATTTGTTTAACACTTTTTTGGTTACTACATGGTTCCATATGTGTTATTTCATAGTTGTGATGTCTTCACTATTATTCTACAATGTAGAAAATAGTAACAATAAAGAAAAACCCTTGAATGAGTAGGTATTCTAAAACTTTTAACCGGTAGTGTACAGTGCCTTCTTATTCCACATTTTGTTGTGTTACAGCCTGAATTCGAAATGGATTTTTAAAAATGGTTCTCTCACTCATCGAAACACAATACCCCATAATGACAAAGTGAAAACATGTTTTTAGAAAATTGTGCACATTTATTGAAAATTAAATCTCATTTACATAAGTATTCACACCCCCTGAGTCAATACTTCAGCTTTAATATTGCAGATTGTGGCTTCAGTCAATGTAATTTTCTGCATCATTTCATATATTTTTTGGGTACATATACACTACCGTTCAAAAGTTTGGGGTCACTTCGAAATGTCCTTGTTTTCGAAAGAAAAGCAATTTTCAGAGGCACTGAGTTTGAAGGTAGGCCTTGAAATACATCCACAGGTACACCTCCAATTGACTCAAATGATGTCAATTAGCCTATCAGAAGCTTCTAAAGTAAGTGGAATTTTCTAAGTTGTTTAAAGGCACAGTTAACTTAGTGTATGTAAACTTCTGACCCACTGGAATTGTGATACAGTGAATTAAAAGTGAAATAATCTGTCTGTAAACAATTGTTGGAAAGATTACTTGTGTCTTGCACAAAGTAGATGTCCTAACCGACATACCAAAACTATAGTTTGTTAACAAGAAATTTGTGGAGTGGTTGAACTCCAACCGATGTGTATGTAAACTTCCGACAGCAACTGTATATACATTTTACAGACACAGTATATTTTACAATAGTTATCTTTTGTTTGTTTATAGTCCCTTCAGCTCTACTCAACCCCTCCCATCGATCTCTGTACACCATCCAACGGGCAGCAGGTAGCTTAGTGGTTAAGAGCGTTGTGCCAGTAACCGAAAGGTCGCTGGTTCTAATCCCCGAGCTGACTAGGTGAAAAATCTGTCAATGTGCCCTTGTGCAAGGCACTTAACCCTAATTTATCCTGTAAGTCGCTCTGGATAAGAGCGTCTGCTAAATTACTAATTTATCCAGTTTGGATTTCTATTTGCCTCATGGTGAAATCCTTGACAGTTTCCTTCCTCTCCGGCAACTGAGTTAGGAAGGACGCCTGTATATTTGTAGTGACTGGGTTTATTGATATACCATCCAGTGTAATGAATAACTTCACCACACTCAAAGGGATATTCAGTGCCTCAATTACAGAGATCATACGTTTCCTGTAGGTCTTGACCAGGTTTGCACACACTGCAGCAGGGATTTTGGCCCACTCCTCCATACAGACCTTCTCCAGATCCTTCAGGTTTCGGGGCTGTCGCTGGGCAATACAGACTTTCAGCTCCCTCCAAAGATGTTCTATTGGGTTCAGGTCTGGAGACTGGCTAGGCCACTCCAGGACCTTGAGATGCTTCTTACGGAGCCACTCCTTAGTTGCCCTGGCTGTGTGTTTCGCGTCATTGTCATGCTGGAAGACCCAGCCACGACCCATCTTGAATGCTCTTACTGAGGGAAGGAGGTTGTTGGCCAAGATCTCGCGATACATGGCCCCATCCATCCTCCCCTCAATACGGTGCAGTCGTCCTGTCCCCTTTGCAGAAAAGCATCCCCAAAGAATGATGTTTCCACCTCTATGCTTCACAGTTGGGATGATGTTCTTGGGGTTGTACTCATCCTTCTTCTTCCTCCAAACACGGCAAGTGGAGTTTAGACCAAAAAAGCTATATTTTTGTCTCATCAGACCACATGACCTTCTCCCATGCCTCCTCTGGATCATCCAGATGGTCATTGGCAAACTTCAGACGGGCCTGGATATGCACTGGCTTGAGCAGGGGGACCTTGCGTGCGCTGCAGGATTTTAATCCATGACGGCGTAGTGTGTTACTAATGGTTTTCTTTGACACTGTGGTCCCAGCTCTCTTCAGGTCATTGACCAGGTCCTGCCGTGTAGTTCTGGGCTAATCCCTCACCTTCCTCATGATCATTGATGCCCCACGAGGTGAAATCTTGCATGGAGCCCCAGACCGAGGGTGATTGACCGTCATCTTGAACTTCTTCCATTTTCTAATAATTGCGCCAACAGTTGTTGCCTTCTCACCAAGCTGCTTGCCTATTGTCCTGTAGCCCATCCCAGCCTTGTGCAGGTCTACAATTTTATCCCTGATGTCCTTACACAGCTCTCTGGTCTTGGCCATTGTGGAGAGGTTGGAGTCTGTTTGATTGAGTGTGTGGACAGGTGTCTTTTATACAGGTAACGAGTTCAAACAGTTGCAGTTAATACAGGTAATGAGTGGAGAACAGGAGGGCTTCTTAAAGAAAAACTAACAGGTCTGTGAGAGCTGGAATTCTTACTGGTTGGTAGGTGATCAAATACTTATGTCATGCAATAAAATGCAAATTAATTACTTAAAAATCATACAATGTGATTTTCTGGATTTTTGTTTTAGATTCCGTCTCTCACTGTTGAAGTGTACCTATGATAAAAATTACAGACCTCTACATGCTTTGTAAGTAGGAAAACCTGCAAAATCGGCAGTGTATCATATACTCGTTCTCCCCACTGTATGTGAAACTAGAGGAAGGGTCATGATTAAACGTCCTGACTGTGGCTATGAAGAACCAGAATGGCTCTCTGGCCTGTTATAAAGCAGAGAAGGAAAAACTACATGAACTGTAGCATAATTGAAAGATCTCTCTGAGGTCTCCATCTGCTTCCCTCGTTCTCAGGTGATTTTTCCTGTGCTTTCTTTCTTTCTCTGTCTCTTTCTCCTCTGTCTCTTTCTCCTCTGTCTCTTTATTCATCTATCTCGCTCCATCTCTTTTGCTTTCTCTCTCCACCTCTCTCCTCCCTTCAGCCACAGGTCTACTGAGAACCATCAAATACAGTGTGTGTAATGTTCAGCGCTATAAACCATGAAATAAAAACCCATTATTGTCTCCTCTTTCCACACAGGGCGTATAAAACCATAGAAGACGAGGACCTGAGGTTCCCCCTGGTCTACGGCGAAGGGAAAAAGGTTGTGTGTGTGTGTGTGTGTCTCGTGCTTGCATGTGAGAGAGTGTGTGTGCATGTCTGTGTTTAAATGTGGATGTGAACAGAATTTATAACAGACATATAACAGAGTTTATTACACAGTAAAAACTGGTTTATATCTTAGTGTAATAGTATATTAACTGGTGTCTTTACGACTCTTCCTCAGGCCAGAGTGATGGCCACCATAGGAGTGACCAGAGGCCTTGGTGACCATGATCTTAAAGTCCACGACTCCAACATCTACATCAAGCCTTTCCTGTCCTGCTGTCCAGAGGTAAATCTAATTCTGGCTACGGCATTTACCATCCTGGCACCATTCTACCCACAGATACACACACACACACACACAAACCATCGTATATCCAGCTCATGTCTTGTGCACACATTTAGCTCAGTTTATGATCCAGGCAGCTAGCGTACGTTACCCTATACCGAGTGAAAGTGTTGTTTTTTCAGTGGATTGGCTAACTGGGTTTGTAACATTGAGTAAAGACAAAAGTAAATATTTCATGTAAGGAAGAAATGAAAGAGTAATGCATAATGTACTTTTGCCCACCTGACTCTGGTAGTTTCACAGCTCTTTCATCTCACTCATAGTCCATCCGTCGAGTCTGTCTCGTTCAGTCTTATCATGTGCAGCTCTTTTGATCTTTAATTCATTATACAGGCAGTTCAGCCAGGGTTCATCTGGCTGCCTCAACAAGTTTAACTTCCTGTTCTTTTTCATCGAGGACACTTTCTCTATCTCTCACTCGCTCTCTCACACTCTCTTTCTCTTTCTCGCTCACTCTCTCACCCCCTCTTCCCCACCCCCACGTCTTTCCTACTTTCTCTGCTGTGAATGTATGAACGTATACTGTTAATCTAGTGTACAGTACTGTATGATGGAATATGAATGAGACACTTAGATGTCGTGTTAATGATGGAGACATTATTATACACTGTTATCGTCTTTAGATCAAAGGCAGAGAGAATGGCTTCAGGGTCTACAGTATGCCGATAGAAAAGGTGGCTAAAGCACATACAATATGGGATCAGGCTGGGTGTACAGTACCACAGTTCCTCTGTCATGGTCAAACCAAGGTTGTCTGATAGTGCTATTCAATTATATATGTAATTCTATGAGGCAGACTAGTGTGCGCGCATCCAAAGAAATCTCCCAGATGCTGGATTACGATGCATATGGTTTGTAAATCCTAGCTGTATTCTGATCTGATTTTAATTAGCACCAGTACTAAATTGGGACAAATGGAGGAGCTGGGAGGAGGTGTATGATAAAGGTTACTGGGAGGAGGTGTATGATAAAGTTTACTGGGAGGAGGTGTATGATAAAGGTTACTGGGAGGAGGTGTATGATAAAGGTTACTGGGAGGAGGTGTATGATAAAGAGTACTAGGAGGTGTATGATAAAGATTACTGGTAGTGATTAATGAACCACTGTCGTGACATTTGTCGCTGCAAGAGGTTTTGCTATGGTGTATCCTCCTGAATAAGACCCTGTTGTTTGTTACAGGTGAAGGTGTACAATAGGGTTCCCCAACTGGCGGGCAGCCCATGAGTGGTTTTATTTGGCCCCCAAAGTTTTCTGAGCAAACATTTTTATTCTGTCCAATTCTTATTGTTGGACATAAGACTGTAAAAACACCAGGAAATCAGCTCCAAGTGATTTTCATTTGGGAAATCTGTTCCAATATATTCCCATGCGTAATAGAGATACACGTGATCGTATAGAAATTTAAGCAAGGTTTGAAATTATTATGTTTTTGTCAAATATTATATCTGTTTGGGCTTCTTGCGGTCAATTTGCAGTCGGCCCGCGGCTGAATCTAGTTGATAATCCCTGGTGTACAACCTGACTCAGTACGAGCGTGATGCTAACTCTGCTGTTGCTGTTGTTGTTGTGCACAACCTGACCCATTATGTTGTTATTCTTTCTAGGTGACGGTGTACAACCTAAACCAGTATGAGCACGGTGCTGACGACGTCCTGGTGATGGGAACAGATGGCCTCTGGGACGTCCTGTCCAACAAGGAAGTCAACGAATCAGTCTCCACCTTCTTGGCCAACTGTGACCCTGACGACTTACACAGGTAGGTGTGTGTCTGTGTGCAAGTGGACCTGTGTGCGTGTAAAAGTTAATTTTTCACTAGTTTTCCATGACATCCTTCTGACATTCTATTATGTAATTTTGTAAATTGAGTGAACATCCAACATCTTACAAACAAGGCAAATACAACGATTGACGGTGGACCATTTTTGCCATAACACCCCTCCACTTCATGTCTGTGACCAGATACACGTTGGCTGCTCAGGATCTGGTGATGAGAGCACGGGGAGTACTGAAGGAACGAGGCTGGCGGATCACTAATGAACGGCTGGGATCTGGAGATGACATCTCCTGTTACATCATCCCTCTGATGTACGGAAACCGCCAGCCCTAGAACCACCTACAGGCCTTGAATGGAACAGACTCCCATCTCTATGGCAGGCTCCCTCCTCAACCAGCAGTACTGTACCCCTCTTTTTGAAACTCTCTCTCTCTCTCACCCCCCTACTCAGTGCTGTACTGTAAGTGATATTCAAGAAACTAATCCTACAAGATGTTACAATGTTCCCTTCTTCCCTAAACGTGTATGAGCTTAAGATTCTGTGGTATGTGACCTGAGATCCCAGTCATGTGATGCTGGACTGTGCTGACCTGTGAAGCTTTGTTTCCTGCTTTGCCACATTGTGTGGCTTCAGAGGAGTCACTTCCTGAAGAACAGTATTTCTTCAAGACCTACCAAGGTTCAGTACAGACAGGTGTTTGTCTGGCAGAAAATGGTTTCTATTAAAAGTATTATGTATGTCGTTTTCTAAAACATCTCACTCATCTCAACTGGAAAGGGAGGCTGAACTTAGTGAAGATCAAATTTTTTGATTTGTTGATGTAGCCTATGTAATGAAGATAGATAATCTGACTGAGCAAGGTGCAGTTGTTTACTATGGTACTGTTTCTGTTTTTGGATGACTTGATCTTGTTGTTTTCCTCATTGGTGTAAAAACGGTCATAGAACTCTTACCTTATTGTTTTTTTGAATGACAGTCGTACAATGTATTCATAGACCAAGACCCAAGTTCTGTTACAAATCTTATGATGTAGCTGTATATTTCTTTCTGTTCATCACCCTGTTAGATCATTACTTTAGGCTGATGATGGTCAAGATGTTTATTTGCATGTAATGCTGCTTGCTTTGGGAAAGAGATGGAGATAGAGATGGGGATAGTAGTTCAGACTGAACCCAAAGAAAAAAGATGAAGGATGTTTTTAGCTTTCATATACTCCATGGATTATTAAGTATGTTGGCCTATACCATTGCCACTTCAGTATGTGCCATTCTATGCGTATTTTACTTTTCAATACTGTAAGAGAGGATTTATTTATAGAGACTGATGTATTGTCACACTTGATCCTTCAATTCAGTGGCAGTAATCCACATATTAGTCATACTGCCACAAACATTTGTATTATTTTCATACATACCATGATAAAACATATTAATTGATGTAAACATACTATATCATTTCCTACATGTTACATTACATATTTGGTGACATTGTCACCCTTGATATATTGTTGATGGTGGCTCAAGTTCTGGATTAAGTTTTCACAGATGCAGTGCTCTAAAATGGTTTCCTAACATAATATACTAGTTTCTGGCTCTTGACTCTGCTATCTACCGGTCAGTAGACTCATGCGAGTGAGTCCTCAACACTATGTGCTACATTTAGGGCTAGTTCCAATCAGATCTACCTTAACCCACGATAACTGACAACTACATAGCAGTTTCATTGTTTTTATTTAGATTATGTCAGAGGTTTAACTGTGTTGGAGCTGTCAAATCAGCAAGCGACTCCCGGCATTATACCTATCGCGGACATTGCCATTGTCGCATTAGTAAAAATCCCATGCAGCCTTGTTGTTACAAGGTCAAACACTGGAATGTGTGTTGTAATCTACACCTCAATTAGGCTGATATCAATCCTTATTAATTTGTTTAATGCGTTTCAATTTTAGTGTCACTATTTCTATATAGCCTACACTTTCTCATTCTGAACTTCTAACCCGGGTGTGGTTTCGTGACAATGACGACAAGAGCAGCTCCAACGCAGTTACACCTCTGACATCACCTAAACAAAAGCAATGAAACTGCTGTGCAGTTGTCGGTCATGGCAGGTTAACGCTTGCACAGTCAAAATCATGTTTTTCATGAAATGTTATGATAATTGGATGAAACCAGATCAAAGTATGAAAAATGACTGTTGCTTCTACATTAATAAAATTTGATCATAAAGTTACTGGTCCATTCCCCGATGTCAAACATTTGGGTTCAGGGCTTTTTGTGACATCACAAAATCCTCATTTTAGTACACCAATTTAAATAGGTACCGCCTTGTAACCAATATCTCAGAAGGAGCGTTCGCAGAGGGGCGTGGTTTACATAGCTAGGTAGCTAGTCTAGTGGTGCTAAAATTTGACTGCAGCGTGTCAGCAAATATAATTAGAGGTTTCCCCTGCTCATCTAAGGCAAATATACTTCGGTTTCTACTTTCATCTGTGTCTGGTGTTAGCTAGAACTGGCTAGCTCGGTCTTCAGCCAGCATGGAAAAAAAGCGGGGGAAGGGTTGTCCAAAACTCAGACACAGTTGTCATGTCATTACACATGCCAAACTGGAGATTCATCCAAACTTCTTGACATCATTAATAGTCATGATATATGGACATTGCCTGACTCACCGGACAGTTTATTATGTACACTAATCTAGTACCGGGTCGGACCCCCCTTTGCCTCCAGAACAGCCTGATTTCTTTGGGGCATGGATTCTACAAGGTGTCGGAAATGTTCCACAGGGATGTTGGTCTATGCTGACACTATAGCATCATGTAGTTGCTGCAGATTGGACGGCGGTACGTTTATGCTGCGAACAGCCTATTTCATCGCATCCCAAAGATGCTATATTGGGTTTGGTCAGCAACAATGTTCAGATACGCTGTGGCGTTCAATCGTTGCTCAATTGGTATCAAGGGACCTAATGTGTGCCAGGAAAACATTCCCCACACCAGTACACCATAGACCATAGGTCACTAACAGGCGGACCGCGGTCCGGATCCGGACCCAGAAGCCGTCCCATACGGACCCGGACCAAAACAAAAGATTATGAATTAAAACCTGACGGGGCGCTTCTATTTTAATATGCACAGCTTTTGTAGTCTTTACGGTACTCGTTTTGTGAATGACGAAACTCACCGACCAATTGCATGTGAGTTAAGCGATCCCACGTGATACCACTCAGCCAATGAAGTCTTTGCATTCCTGGCGGTAAACATTGGGACTCTACAGTGCAGACAGATGAGAGTTTTAGAGGCAAGTTACCAAGGAAAAGAAAGTCGGATTAAAAAGATAGCGATATATGTAGAAAACAAAGGGAGCGAAAACAGACGAATGAGACGGAGAAAGGGAACGAAACAGACGAGTGAGAAACAGACGAATGAGACGGAGAAAGGGAGAGATACAGACGAGTGTGCCGGAGAAAGCTGAGGAAAATACGAGTGAGACGGAGAAAGTTGACGAAAATATGAGTGAGACGGAGAAAGGGAGCGAAACAGACGAGTGAGGCAGAAAAAGGGTAACAGTTAGAGAAAATAAGGAACAAATGGCACTCTCCAAAAAAAGAAAAGTGGACAATGAAAACAGAGCATTTAATCCAGAATGGACAGATATGACCAGTCCACCAGGATCCTGAGCAACACATTCACTGCCCAACAACGTGCTCTTGAGTGTTCCCTCAGAGTTTCTTGGATTTTGGGTAAACACAAAAAGCCATTTACAGATGGAGGGGTTGTCAAAGAATGCATGAGTGCAGTAGCTGAAACACTACTTGAGGGAAAACAAAAAAATTAGCTTTGTGATAAAATAAAGCAAATTCCCATGTCAGCATCATCTGCCACAAAGAAAAGTGAAATATTAACTCAGGATGTGCTAACCCAGCTAGATGAGGCACCATGTGGCACCATGTGTAGGCTTAGCTGTGGATGAGTCCACTGACATATGTGACAATGCTCAGCTGTTAGTGTTTGCCAGGTTTTTCAACACAGCCCAGAAAACATTCTGTGAAGACATGTTAGGTGTCACTCCCCTTCAGACCAGTACAAGAGGAGAGGATATCTACCTGGCCATTAAGGAGATGTTAACAAAAAGAGGAATAGAGCCAAAACAAGTGGTTTCAATAACCACAGATGGAGCCCCTTCTATGATAGGGAAAGAAAAAGGAGCTGTAGCAAGACTGAAAGGGGACAATCCTGAGCTTTTATCTTACCATTGCATCATTCATCAATCTGTCCTCTGTGCCTCCCTGTCAGATGAGCATGCTGAGGTGATGAATACAATGATGAAAATGATAAATTTTCTCAGGGCATCCTCTTCCTACCAGCATCGCATGCTTAGGGAATTCCTCAGAGAAGTTGATGCCAATGCTGATGATCTTTTGCTGCACAACAATGTGAGATGGCTCAGCAAAGGCAGGGTGCTAGAGCGCTTTTGGTACATCAGGAGGGAATTAGCATCTTTTTTGGCAGAGCTAAGCAGTCAGAAGGCAACACAGTTTTCTCTCTTTTTAGAAAATGAGAAATGGATGGATAATGTGGCCTTTTTGGTTGACATCACGTCACATCTGAATGAACTGAATTTGAGGCTACAGGGCAAGGACAATTCAATTTGTGAACTGATGACAGCTGTTCGCTCCTTTCAGAGGAAACTTGAAGTGTTCAAGGAAGACCTGCAGGGAGACTGTGTACACTTCCCAGCAGTGCAGGAACAGGTTCAGGGACAGAGAGATTTGTCTTCTTTTGTTGATTTTATTGATAAGCTGATTGTAAACTTCAGCAACCGTTTTGACAGCTTCAGCTTTGGAGAGCAGCTCACCATGTTAATTCAGAACCCATTTCTGATCACAGATGTCAGGGGGTTCTCAAAGGAAGTCACACAGCACTTTAAATGGGTAAATGCTGGGTCTCTCCAGATGCAATTGGTTGATCTCCAAGCAGATGTGGCCCTGAAAGAGCAGTTTGTAAGAACTGACCCTTCCACTTTCTGGTTCCAAATGGTCCCTGAGACTGCTTTCCCGGGTCTGAGGAAAGTAGCCCTATACATCTTGACCATGTTTGGCTCCACATACAACTGCGAGGCAGCTTTCTCCACAATGAACATAATTAAAACTAAATATCGTTCCAGGCTCACCAATGAGCACCTTCACATGTGTATGAGAATGGCCCTGACTCCATTCAAGCCCAGGTTTAAAATTCTGGCAAGACAGGCTAAAGCTCAATTCTCTCACTGAGCAAAAACATGGTGGAGTGGGATATGAGGGGAAGAAAGTGATACTCTAAAACTGTTCAATTGTTAAGATCTGTTGAGATTTATTATTTGTAAAATTGGTTGAGACTGTTGAGTCAAGATGTGAAACAGAAAAGGGGAAATTCAAACTTTTCCTCCCTTTATATTATTTTTCTGAAGTTAAGCACTTTTTTTGAAAATGCACAATTTTCACATTTTATTTATTTTCTCTTATTTTGACATGCAGCCCTAGTTTTATTTAGTTAATTAATGAGAGCACATTGTACATATCTACAGTCATACATATATGTTCAGTAGGGCTGCCCCTCTTAGTCGATTAGTCGATTTGGTCTTAGTCGACTAAGATTTCTTTAGTCGATAAGTCATTTTTTATGCTTATTCATGCTTAATTACTCATTTCCAAGTAACTTATGAGAACATTTCTGGTGAACACGAGATTTAAAGTGGTGCTTTTGCAGGATTAATTTCGGAGAAACTCAGTTTTACAGATGGTTAATTAACTACATTTATATTGCGCTTTTCTAGTCTTGCACAGCTCTGTCGATTAAATCAACTAATCGATTAGTCGACAAACTCATATAAGTGTTAGTCGACTAAGAATTTCTTTAGTCGAGGACAACCCTAATGTTCAGTTCTATGTTTCGTGATAATAAATATTGTCAACAAGTTTTTGAATTGTACTGAATTAATTTGATTAGACGGTCAGTTATTGATTACATTCAGAACTACTAGGCTACTTAAATATATATACCACTAAATTGTTAGACATTATGATCTTCTGGACCTTTGCTTCAAAACATTTTCTCTAACTGGACCTTTTTTAAATGTTGTTGAATACCCCTGCCATAGACTCATGCTGCTTTCGCCAAATCCTGACTCAACAGGAACTATCAGCAGTTACAGTTGACCTGGGCAGCTCTAGCAGGGCAGAAATTTGACTTACAGACTTGTTGGAAAGGTGGCATCCTATGACGGTGCCATGGTGAAAGTCACAGAGCTCTTCAGTAAGGCCAGTCTACTGTCAATGTTTGTCTATAGAGATTGCATGACTGTGTGCTCGATTGTATACACCTGTCAGCAACGGGTGTGGCTGAAATAGCAGAGTCCACTAATTTGAAGGGGGTGTCCACATACTTTTGTATATATAATGTACCTATCTATAGGCTAACACTTCTGTCTTGAATATGCCTACAAATTACACACATAAGCCTAATTGACTCAACAGGAACTGGGATTGGTCGGACCAGAGGATGTTTTTTCACTCCTCAATTGTCTAGTGTTGGTGATCACGTGCCCACTGGAGCCGCTTCTTCTTGTTTTTAGCTAATAGGTGTGGAACCTGGTGTGTTCGTCTGCTGTAATAGCCCATCTTTGACGAGGATCGACGAGTTGTGCTTTCCAAGATGCCGTTCTGCACACCGCTGTTGTACTGCACCATTATTTGTCTGTTTGTGGCCTGGATGTTAGTTTGTACGATTCTTGCCATCCTCCTTTGACCTCTCTCATCAACGAGCTGTTTTCGCCCACAGGACTGCCGCTGACTGGATGTTTTTTGTTTGCCGCAACATTCTCGGTAAACCCTAGACGCTGTCGATTGTGAAAATCCCAGGAGGGCGGCCGTTTCTGTGATACTGGATCCGGCGCACCTGACACCGACGATCATACCATGCTCAATGTTGCTTAGGTCACTCGTTTTGACCATTCTAATGTTCAATTGAACAGTAACTGAATGGCTCGATTCCTGTCTGCCTGCTTTATATAGCAAGCCACGGCCGTGTGACTCACTGTCTGTAGGAGCGATCCATTTTGGTGAACGGGGTGGTGTACCTTATAAACTGGCCGGTGAGTGTATATATTTTATGTACCCAGACCTCACCCTGTAAAGTTAACTAAAATTGTCCAAGATGAACTTGCTAGCTAGCTAACTTATATAGCCAACATTTGTCTATATTGATGCTGTTACAATAACCAAACAGGATAAACAAATCATTTGTGAAACCATGAGTTGCTTTGTGTATCAGCAAATTTGCTTAGGATAATCTCACCGCAACACTGCTTCCACGTTGCTTGACATAGGCGTTTTCCGAGAACTATCTATCAAGGTGAGCTCCCCGCCCACTCAGCCTATTAGCTCCCCACCCACTCAGTGTGTCTTTTCAGACTTCCTGGTTGTTTGACATGAGAGAAAAAGTATTTTTACTCAGATATTGAGCATTGTTATTGGGAAAAAAATATTGTGGATGATGTTTTTGTCACTCAAAATGCTATTTTACATGGTAATCAAATATATTGTTCAGGACCTTAAATCATGTTTAGTATGTTTTTTTTTGTAGTTTTTTTTTTACATCTTTTTATTTTTGTATGTTTTTTGGGGGGTATTTCTAAGAATGGGGGTTTCAAAGAAAGTAATCGCACTTGTAAAGTGTGGAAATGGGATATGCAGTATTGTATTTATGATCCCAAAGTGTCCAGAAAGACTGACTAACATGTACTGTATAATTATAACTTAAGTTGTAACACATTTATGGATTGTTCATACTTAACTACGTGGTATGAATGCATAGTTAATGTGTTTAGCCTTTCCTACTAGATGAATGTGAAGAAAGAATGAAGATGTATTTATTTATTTATACATGATAACTGTGCCACCCACACCTCCGCAGGGAGATCAACTCAAGTTTTTGGTAGTTTGGAAGGAAAAAATAATAGTTGTAGTGGAATTCATACATTGCTGAAGGCAGTGGACCCTTTGATATGAAGCAATTGTTTGTTATAAATGTGTACATTTGCTAGAGTTGAACAAGAGAGTAGAATACAGTGGGTATCAAATGAAAAGTGCATTTGAGATTATTACTCTGGATCAGGAGATATATTTAACCTACTAGCCTGGTAGCAGATTCGTATGTTCTTTATCCAACTCCTCTGCCAGTCATTGTATGCCATAAAATGTTGCTTACACGGCAGTGGAGTTGGTTATAAAGCACAAACTGGGCTGGTACCAGGCTATATTTGCCTCTCCTATTGCTGTATATTTTAGTAGCCTACCAATTGCTGTTGTTTTGTTCCAAATCATCTCTCAAACCCACACTCATCCATGTGACTTATACTGAAAGGGATTAGAATTGAGGCCATTCCCTGGTTATGGGTTGATTGAAGAATGTATTTCTGTGTATTTTTATGTACAAGGGACACATTAAGGAGAGTGGTGAAACTCTAAACACTTAAAGCTATCAATTTTGATGACAATTTTTGATCTCATTTATTCTACCCTGCTTCTACCCCTTTACTTTATTTTGTAAACTAGAGGTAACTTATAAAGTCAAATAATATTTGTAAATATTTATGTGCAATGATGACGACTTTGGGAAAATATTTTACCTTCAGTGTTTTTTTCAGAGAATAAAAACAATTAATTAAATGTATGCGAACACTTGAACCCAAAATGTGAGTCTTCTATTGGGACCTGAGACTGTTAGCAGCCCTGGCCAGAAATCAATAGTTCCAGAAAACAACATTGTTTCAGTCCAAATCACTAGGCCAATCAATCAATCAATCTGAAGTGGCATTAAAATGGCACTGAGGCACAAAAACGAATCGATGCCATTGCTCTTTGCATTCCCACTGTTTCTTGGGGAGAGGAAAATCAATATACTAAGTCAATAGTGCTCCAACAGGTACAGTGAGGGAAAAAGTATTTGATCCCCTGCTGATTTTGTACATTTGCCCACTGACAAAGAAATGATCAGTCTATAATTTTAATGGTAGGTTTATTTGAACAGTGAGAGACAGAATAACAACAAAAAAATCCAGAAAAACGCATGTCAAAAATTTTATTAATTGATTTGCATTTTAATGAGGGAAATAAGTATTTGACCCCCTCTCAATCAGAAAGATTTCTGGCTCCCAGGTGTCTTTTATACAGGTAACGAGCTGAGATTAGGAGCACACTGTTAAAGGGAGTGCTCCTAATCTCAGTTTGTTACCTGTATAAAATACACCTGTCCACAGAAGCAATCAATCAATCAGATTCCAAACTCTCCACCATGGCCAAGACCAAAGAGCTCTCCAAGGATGTCAGGGACAAGATTGTAGACCTACACAAGGCTGGAATGGGCTACAAGACCATCGCCAAGCAGCTTGGTGAGAAGGTGACAACAGTTGGTGCGATTATTCGCAAATGGAAGAAACACAAAAGAACTGTCAATCTCCCTCGGCCTGGGGCTCCATGCAAGATCTCACCTCGTGGAGTTGCAATGATCATGAGAACGGTGAGGAAACAGCCCAGAACTACACGGGAGGATCTTGTCAATGATGTCAAGGCAGCAGGGACCATAGTCACCAAGAAAACAATTGGTAACACACTACGCCATGAAGGACTGAAATCCTGCAGCGCCCGCAAGGTCCCCCTGCTCAAGAAAGCACATATACATGCCTGTCTGAAGTTTGCCAATTACCATCTGAATGATTCAGAGGAGAACTGGGTGAAAGTGTTGTGGCCAGATGAGACCAAAATGGAGCTTTTTGGCATCAACTCAACTTGCCGTGTTTGGAGGAGGAGGAATGCTGCCTATGACCCCAAGAACACCATCCCCACCGTCAAACATGGAGGTGGAAACATTATGCTTTGGGGGTGTTTTTCTGCTAAGGGAAGAGGACAACTTCACCGCATCAAAGGGACGATGGACGGGGCCATGTACCGTCAAATCTTGGGTGAGAACCTCCTTCCCTCAGTCAGGGCATTGAAAATGGGTCATGGATGGGTATTCCAGCATGACAATGACCCAAAACACACGGCCAAGGCAACAAAGGAGTGGCTCAAGAAGAAGCACATTAAGGTCCTGGAGTGGCCTAGCCAGTCTCCAGACCTTAATCCCATAGAAAATCTGTGGAGGGAGCTGAAGGTTCGAGTTGCCAAACGTCAGCCTCGAAACCTTAATGATTTGGAGAAGATCTGCAAAGAGGAGTGGAACAAAATCCCTCCTGAGATGTGTGCAAACCTTGTGGCCAACTACAAGAAACGTCTGACCTCTGTGATTGCCAACAAGGGTTTTGCCACCAAGTACTAAGTCATGTTTTGCAGAGGGGTCAAATACTTATTTCCTTCATTAAAATGCAAATCAATTCATAACATTTTCAACATGCGTATTTCTGGATTTTTTTGTTATTCTGTCTCTCACTGTTCAAATAAACCTACCATTAAAATTATAGACTGAACATTTCTTTGTCAGTGGGCAAACGTACAAAATCAGCAGGGGATCAAATACTTTTTTCCCTCACTGTATAACCCAGATTGCCATTGTATTACATTAAATTTTTTTTGCAAACAATTATTGTGGTTCATCCTATATTCTCCCTAACATCCTTACCCCCTTGCAACAGATGTGGGATACACACACACACACACATACTCGAACACACTCAATCCCTTTCCTCCACAATCAACCATAAGCTCAGATGCTGGGAAGACTGAATCTGCAATAGGTAAGCAGCTTGGTTTGAAGAAATCAACTGTGGGAGCAATTATTAGGAAATGGAAGACATACAAGACCACTGATAATCTCCCTCGATCTGGGGCTCCAAGCAAGATCTCACCCTGTGGGGTCAAAATGATCACAAGAACGGTGAGCAAAAATCCCAGAACCACACGGGGGGACCTAGTGAATGACCTGCAGAGAGCTGGAACCAAAGTAACAAAGCCTACCATCAGTAACACACTACGCCGCCAGGGACTCAAATCCTGCTGTGCCAGACGTGTCCCCCTGCTTAAGCCAGTACATGTCCAGGCCCGTCTGAAGTTTGCTAGAGTGCATTTGGATGATCCAGAAGAGGATTGGGAGAATGTCATATGGTCAGATGAAACCAAAATATAACTTTTTGGTAAAAACTAAACTCGTCGTGTTTGGAGGACAAAGAATGCTGAGTTGCATCCAAAGAACACCATACCTACTGTGAAGCATGGGGGTGGAAACATCATGCTTTGGGGCTGTTTTTCTGCAAAGGTTTTTTACGCGCTTCAGCACTCGGCGGTCCCGTTCTGTGAGCTTGTGTGGCCTACCACTACGCGGCTGTGCCGTTGTTGCTCCTAGACGTTTCCACTTCACAATATCAGCACTTACAGTTGACCCGGGCAACTCTAGCAGGGCAGACATTTTACTTACTCAATCAATCAATCAATTTTATTTTATATAGCCCTTCTTACATCAGCTAATATCTCGAAGTGCTGTACAGAAACCCAGCCTAAAACCCCAAACAGCTAGTAATGCAGGTGTAGAAGCACGGTGGCTAGGAAAAACTCCCTAGAAAGGCAAAACCTAGGAAGAAACCTAGAGAGGAACCAGGCTATGAGGGGTGGCCAGTCCTCTTCTGGCTGTGCCGGGTGGAGATTATAACAGAACCATGCCAAGATGTTCAAAAATGTTCATAAGTGACAAGCATGGTCAAATAATAATCAGGAATAAATCTCAGTTGGCTTTTCATAGCCGATCATTAGAGTTTAAAACAGCAGGTCTGGGACAGGTAGGGGTTCCATAACCGCAGGCAGAACAGTTTAAACTGGAATAGCAGCAAGGCCAGGCGGACTGGGGATAGCAAGGAGTCACCACGGCCGGTAGTCCCGACGTATGGTCCTAGGGCTCAGGTCTCTCAGTTGGCTTTTCATAGCCGATCATTTAGAGTTGAAAACAGCAGGTATGGGACAGGTAGGGGTTTCGTAGCCGCAGGCAGAACAGTTGAAACTGGAATAGCAGCAAGGCCAGGCGGACTGGGGGCAGCAGGGTGTCATCATGCCCGGTAGTCCTGACGTATGGTCCTAGGGCTCAGGTTCTCAGAGAGAAAGAGAGAACGAGAGAATTAGAGAGAGCATACTTAAATTCACACAGGACACTGGATAAGACAGGAGAAGTACTCCAGGTATAACCAACTAACCCCAGCCCCCCGACACATAAACTACTGCAGCATAAATACTGGAGGCTGAGACAGGAGCGGTCCGGAGACACTGTGGCCCCATCCGAAGAAACCCCCGGACAGGGCCAAACAGGAAGGATATAACCCCACCCACTCCGCCAAAGCACAGCCCCCGCACCACTAGAGGGATATCCCCAACCACCAACTTACAATCCTGAGACAAGGCCGAGTATAGCCCACAGAGGTCTCCACCACAGCACAAACCAAGGGGGGGGGGGGGGCGCCAACCCAGACAGGAAGATCACGTCAGTAACTCAACCCACTCAAGTGACGCACCCCTCCCAGGGACGGCATGAAAGAGCACCAGCAGGCCAGTGACTCAGCCCCTGCAACAGGGTTAGAGGCAGAGAACCCCAGTGGAGAGGGGAACCGGCCTGGCAGAGACAGCAAGGGCTGTTCGTTGCTCCAGCCTTTCCGTTCACCTTCACACTCCTGGGCCAGACTACACTCAATCATATGACCTACTGAAGAGATAAGTCTTCAGTAAAGACTTAAAGGTTGAGACCGAGTCTGCGTCTCTCACATGGGTAGGCAGACTGTTCCATAAAAATGGAGATCTATAGGAGAAAGCCCTGCCTCCCGCTGTTTGCTTAGAAATTCTAGGGACAATTAGGAGGCCTGCGTCTTGTGACCGTAGCGTACGTATTGGTATGTACGGCAGGACCAACTCGGAAAGATAGGTAGGAGCAAGCCCATGTAACGCTTTATAGGTTAACAGTAAAACCTTGAAATCAGCCCTTGCCTTAACAGGAAGCCAGTGTAGGGAAGCTAGCACTGGAGTAATATGATCAAATTTCTTGGTTCTAGTCAGGATTCTAGCAGCCGTATTTAGCACTAACTGAAGTTTATTTAGTGCTTTATCCGGGTAGCCGGAAAATAGAGCATTGCAGTAGTCTAATCTAGAAGTAACAAATGCATGGATTAATTTTTCTGCATCATTTTTGGACAGAAAATTTCTGATTTTTGCAATGTTACGTAGATGGAAAAAAGCTGTCCTTGAAACAGTCTTGATATGTTCGTCAAAAGAGAGATCAGGGTCAAGAGTAACGCCTAGGTCCTTCACAGTTTTATTTGAGACGACTTTACAACCATCAAGATGAATTGTCAGATTTAACAGAAGATCTCTTTGTTTCTTGGGACCTAGAACAAGCATCTCTGTTTTGTCCGAGTTTAAAAGTAAAAAGTTTTCAGCCATCCACTTCCTTATGTCTGAAACACAGGCTTCTAGCGAGGGCAATTTTGGGGCTTCGCCATGCTTCATTGAAATGTACAGCTGTGTGTCATCCGCATAGCAGTGAAAGTTAACATTATGTTTTCGAATAACATCCCCAAGAGGTAAAATATATAGTGAAAACAATAGTGGTCCTAAAACGGAACCTTGAGGAACACCGAAATGTACAGTTGATTTGTCGGAGGACAGACCATTCACAGAGACAAACTGATATCTTTCCGACAGGTAGGATCTAAACCAGGCCAGAACTTGTCCGTGTAGACCAATTTGGGTTTCCAGTCTCTCCAAAAGAATGTGGTGATCGATGGTGTCAAAGGCAGCACTAAGGTCTAGTAGCACGAGGACAGATGCAGAGCCTCGGTCTGACGCCATTAAAAGGTCATTTACCACCTTCACAAGTGCAGTCTCAGTGCTATGATGGGGTCTAAAACCAGACTGAAGCATTTCGTATACATTGTTTGTCTTCAGAAAGGCAGTGAGTTGCTGCGCAACAGCTTTTTCTAAAATTTTTGAGAGGAATGGAAGATTCGATATTGGCCGATAGTTTTTTATATTTTCCGGGTCAAGGTTTGGCTTTTTCAAGAGAGGCTTTATCACTGCCACTTTTAGTGAGTTTGGTACACATCCGGTGGATAGAGAGCTGTTTATTATGTTCAACATAGGAGGGCCAAGCACAGGAAGCAGCTCCTTCAGCAGTTTAGTAGGAATAGGATCCAGTATGCAGCTTGAAGGTTTAGAGGCCATGATTATTTTCATCATTGTGTCAAGAGATATAGTACTAAAACACTTAAGTGTCTCTCCCGATCCCAGGCCCTCGCAGAGCTGTGCAGATCCAGGACAGCTAAGCCCTGGAGGAATACGCAGATTCAAAGAGGAGTCCGTAATTTGCTTTCTAATGGTCATGATCTTTTCCTCAAAGAAGTTCATGAATTTATCACTGCTGAAGTGAAAACCATCCTCTCTTGGGGAATGCTGCTTTTTAGTTAGCTTTGCAACAGTATCAAAAAGAAATTTTGGATTGTTCTTATTTTCCTCGATTAATTTGGAAAAGTAGGATGATCGAGCAGCAGTGAGGGCTCTTCGGTACTGCACGGTACTGTCTTTCCAAGCTAGTCGGAAGACTTCCAGTTTGGTGTGGCGCCATTTCCGTTCCAATTTCCTGGAAGCTTGCTTCAAAGCTCGGGTATTTTCTGTATACCAGGGAGCTAGTTTCTTATGACAAATGTTTTTCGTTTTTAGGGGTGCAACTGCATCTAGGGTATTGTGCAAGGTTAAATTTAGTTCCTCAGTTAAGTGGTTAACTGATTTTTGTCCTCTGACGTCCTTGGGTAGGCAGAAGGGGTCTGGAAGGGCATCAATGAATTTTTGTGTTGTCTGAGAATTTATAGCACGACTTTTGATGCTCCTTGGTTGGGGTCTGAGCAGATTATTTGTTGCGATTGCAAACGTAATAAAATGGTGGTCCGATAGTCCAGGATTTTGTGGAAAAACATTAAGATCTACAACATTTATTCCATGGGACAAAACTAGGTCCAGAGTATGACTGTGGCAGTGAGTAGGTCCAGAGACATGTTGGACAAAACCCACTGAGTCGATAATGGCTCCGAAGGACTTTTGGAGTGGGTCTGTGGACTTCTCCATGTGAATATTAAAATCACCAAAAATTAGAATATGATCTGCTATGACTACAAGGTCTGATAGGAATTCAGGAAACTCAGAGAGGAACGCTGTATATGGCCCAGGAGGCCTGTAAACAGTAGCTATAAAAAGTGATTGAGTAGGCTGCATAGATTTCATGACTAGAAGCTCGAAAGATGAAAACGTCATTTTTTTTTTTGTAAATTGAAATTTGCTATCGTAAATGTTAGCAACACCTCCGCCTTTGCGGGATGCACGGGGAATATGGTCACTAGTGTAACCAGGAGGTGAGGCCTCATTTAACACAGCAAATTCATCAGGCTTAAGCCATGTTTCAGTCAGGCCAATCACATCAAGATTATGATCAGTGATTAGTTCATTGACTATGACTGCCTTTGAAGTGAGGGATCTAACATTAAGTAACCCTATTTTGAGATGTGAGGTATCACGATCTCTTTCAATAATGGCAGGAATGGAGGAGGTCTTTATCCTAATAAGATTGCTAGGGTGGACACCACCATGTTTAGTTTTGCCCAACCTAGGTCGAGGCACAGACACAGTCTCAATGGGTATGGCTGAGCTGACTACACTGACTATGCTATTGGCAGACTCCACTAAGCTGGCAGGTTGGCTAACAGCCTGCTGCCTGGCCTGCACCCTATTTCACTGTGGGGCTAAAGGAGTTAGAGCCCTATCTATGTTGGTAGATAAGAGGAGAGCACCCCTCCAGCTAGGATGGAGTCCGTCACTCCTCAGCAGGTCAGGCTTGATCCTGTTTGTGGGTGAGTCCCAGAAAGAGGGCCAATTATCCACAAATGTTATCTTTTGGGAGGGGCAGAAAACAGTTTTCAACCAGCGATTAAGTGCTGAGACTCTGCTGTAGAGCTCGTCACTTCCCCTAACTGGGAGGGGGCCAGAGACAATTACTCGATGCCGACACATCTTTCTAGCTGATTTACACGCTGAAGTTATGTTGCACTTGGTGACCTCTGACTGTTTCATCCTAACATCGTTGGTGCCGACGTGGATAACAATATCTCTATACTCTCTACACTCGCCAGTTTTAGCTTTAGCCAGCACCATCTTTAGATTAGCCTTAACGTCGGTAGCCCTGCCCCCTGGTAAACAGTGTATGATCGCTGGGTGATTCGTTTTAAGTCTAATACTGCGGGTAATGGAGTCGCCAATGACTAGGGTTTTCAATTTGTCAGAGCTAATGGTGGGAGCCTTCGGCGTCTCAGACCCCGTAACGGGAGGAGTAGAGACTAGAGAAGACTCAGACTCAGACTCCGACTCGCTACATAATGGGGAAAACCGGTTGAAGGTTTCTGTCGGCTGAATGAGCGACACCGGTTGAGCATTCCAACAGTATTTCCCTCCAGAAGCCATGAGAAAGTTGTCCGGCTGCAGGGACTGTGCGGGGGGAGTTATACTAACGTTACTGTCTGTACTTACTGGTGGCACAGACGCTGTTTCTTCCTTTCCTACACTGATAATACTCTTGCCTAACGATTGCGTCTGAAGCTGGGCTTGTAGCACAGCTATTCTCGCCGTAAGGCGAGAATTCTCCTGTATATTATGAGTACAGCGACTGCAATTAAAAGACATCATGTTAATGTTACTACTTAGCTTCGGCTGTTGAAGATGTTGATGAGCCATGTCCAGATAAAGCGTCCGGAGTGAAAAAGTTGAATAAGGGAAAAAAAGTTGCGATGGAAAAACGGAAAATAACGTAAAGTTGGCAGCTAAAACGCACAGGAAAATGACTCTTCTGTCTCGGGATAAACGTCCGGGGTGAAAAAGTTTAACGAAAAAAGATGAGTGAGGACAAAACTAAAAAGTTGGTAAATTTGTTGAACACAGAGATTGATTAAACGTTTATTAAAAGTCTGACTTGTTGGAAAGGTGGCATCATATGACAGTGCCACGTTGAAAATCATAGAGCTCTTCAGTAAGGCCATTCTACTGTCAATGTTTGTCTATAGAGATTGCATGACTGTGTGCTCGATCGTATACACCTGTCAGCAACGGGTGTGGCAGAAATAGCAGAGTCCACTAATTTGAAGGGGGTGTCCACATTTTTTGTATATATAATGTACCTATCTATAGGGTAACACTTCTGTCATGAATATGCCTACAAATTACGCACATAGGCCTAATTGAATGGTCATGAATTTACAACAGCAGTCCAGTTACTCAGAATTCCAAAAAGTAATTTGGCATCCTAACATGTTTTTGCTTTAGAAAAATAATAATACAGGTTTCTTGATGTGCATATCACCAGCGCCAGCAAGGCAGTAGCTTGCGCAGTTATCTCCACAGCGGGCCATGTCACAACCCGACCAACAGCACAAACTACTACCTCAGCCGGAGCACAGTGGAAAGGAACGAACCAGTGGTGTCATCCGTGTGTCTGCCTCCTGTCCAAACGGTTCAGAATGACCATATGAATTAACGGTTCCATGATGGCGGGTTCATATACAGTATCTGTGTCGTTAAGCACGTAAAATGCAATTGAAACCCCACCCAAGTCCCCGACCGACCCAGTCTCCTGATTTCATTGCCCTTCCCCTAAATTGACCTGGCTGGACATTGCATCATGTTTCGGCTAAGTTCTCGTTTGACCTAGGCTACAGAACGTTTGACTGTGTATTAACGGCAGTGGTTTTCTTTCTTTCTTTTTTATCCAGAGGTATATTTCATCGTCAACGATTGATTTGATAGGCTACTGAACATCCACGTTCCGTTTTCAACCTCATCAACCTACCTGGGGTCCCAATGAAAGATGCGACATATCACAGATCGTAGGAATTAATACAGGGCGAATATTGAATGCCATTATAGCCTAATAGTTTACAACAAAGCTATATCACAATCCAATAATTAAAAAACAGTTAAATGGCATGCACACAAAACAACCTTATAATTGTGATTGGTTGATCATCCAGCCCAGCAATGCAATAGTCTTGTGTGCACACCGAATTGTTGGTGCAGGTAGCAGCCAACCATCTCCCCATCTCCTCTTTCAAGAAAAAATAAAGGCAGAACAATGATCTGTGCTGTCGAGTTTTTAAGAAAAATACACGCGCAATTCAGTCTAGCAAAGCCACGCGCACGTTGCCGCATAGTCTACCAGTATCTTCCAGCGATCCGTGTGGAAAATTTAGGATTATGCGATCAACTGTGGATAAAATTGGCGGGAAACGTCAGACTGGGCATAAAGCACCGCGCACAAGCTCCATTCGTATTGGGTTGTGGGAAAGGGAATATTTCAAACGTTGGCCATTGCGATTTTGGGTGAAATTCTAAAACGCACCAGACCAATTCTGAAGAAGTCTGTAATAAATAAGCAAGTCAGACAAATGGTCATTCATGTTTGTGCTTGTTTGTTCTGAGCTTCAACACTTAAGAATCTCAGACAAAATATGTTTTAGTATAGTATTAATAGAACATCATATCCAGTCATGGTCCAGCTTCAACCACAAGAGGGCATCTATTTCCAATTTCTCTGTTGAGCCAGGAATGCTCCTGTGTTATACATTTACCTCCAGAGGGCACGAATACCCAATCAGTCATTATCAATCAAGTTACATCTACAGCCTACACAACCTTATACATTTGGTAAATCTGAATAGTTTACAGAAAAAAAAGAGTACTAGGCTTTACACAACTTTATTGAAGTTGGTGTATAAATACACATGCACATTTCAAATGTAAACCCAAGTGAACTCAAGCACAGCCAAACCTGGAAACCCCCATGTCATGCAAAGGATGCCTGAATGTATTCACCTTTTACAAAAGAAAAGTCAGAACAATAGAACATCCTTTAAAAAAGATCCAATCCCCCAGAAGAGAAGAGCACAGGTAAGAATTATGGGGCTGTGTCCAAAATGGCAGCCTATTCCCTATATAGGGCACTACTTTTGAACGGAACTCTATGCAGCATAGGGGGCCATTTTGGATGCAACCCTGAACTAGTGTACTATAAAGCCAAATTCCCATTACATCTTCAGTCTTGCCAAGGTCTTTAAATATATATATATTTTTTGGTATTATTAAACGCTTACATATAAATAAATACATGTTATCAAATGTGCACTCACAGAGTGAACTCTTATGTACAGTATTATATAGCCTATATGTAATCACCACATCTCACCCACTCAGGCTGATCAGTAATCCTACCCTCCACCCATCCCTCCCGCCCTCTCCAGAGAAAGACCCTACTCCATGCTCCAACCACAATGAAGCATTATTTTCCCTTGGAAGAGAGGACACATACAGCAGTACCCAGTTATTCCTATCAAAGACAATGAACCCCCTACTATTTCCCCCCCCCCTCACATTTAATCAAAGCAAGAAAAAAGAGGCAAAAAAAACCAACCTTGCCTTACAAGTGGATCAGTTCAATAGTCAGTCATTCAGTATACATTCCGGCCCAAGTGTTTGACTTTTCTTTTTTATTGGTTGATTTCCGGTAGCAGCGGTTGCTATTCATGGATGTTTCTGATGGGGACAGCAAAGATAGGGTGTGAGGGTGTGTACAAAGTTTTCCTGTGAGTATATGAATGAGTTTCAGCTCGTATCTGTGTCCTGTTCAAGTGTGTGTGTGTGTATTTGTGTTTCGGGGCCATGCACAAACAGCGTGACATAATAATGTGCAAAGAAAAGGCTACAATCTGAGATTAAGAGTTAAGGCTGAGGTGATCCAATCAAGAGACAGAAATCTAATGTATCACCAATATTCATAATCTCAAAAAGCCTCTAGAAGGAGCAGGTAGTGGAGGAGAGCCTAAAAAAAGCCATGTAAAGCTAGTAATGCAACATACAGCCTGAGAGAGGTGGGTCCGTTCCAGAAAAGCCCCTACCTCCTAAACAAACATGTCTCCTAATCACTTATGCAGATCTGAAAGAATTGGGTGTGAGCAATATGCTAGTAGCTCCACCTTGTCATGTGAAAGGTAAGGTGAATTCTTCGCCCCCTTTCTCATACCTATCTGATCATTTCAGATCTACAAAAGTGTCTAGGGGTTTAGGGGTTGTTTCTGGACCTTGACCTTGGCTTCATGTGGCTAGGATGATACTTACTGTAGGGACCAGCAGAATAAAAAAACGACAGAACTTAATCATAAGGCTCATATTGTATACATTAGTTATGTGTCTAAAATGCAAGATCACCACGACTGGTTTGGCTGTTTTACATTATAAAATGTATGTTGCTCTTCCTCCTCACATGCAGAGTAGGAGGGCTGATCTAAGATCAGGTCCCCCCTGTCCATATAACCTTATTCATTATGCTCCTAAAGGCAAAAATTATCCTAGATCAGCACTCCTACTCTACACAGGGCCACTATGTGTGGATGCGTGTTCTGTTGACCACAGTGTTTAAAGGCAGCGTTCAAAGCGTTTTAACTGAGAAGACCCTGGCTCAGAGTAATTTGTAAAACAATTGCAGTATGTGGCACAAATATACAATTTTTTTTTTTTTTTTTATGGGGGTGGAGGTGATTGTGTAACAAAATGAAAGTTTTAGGACGAATCCCCCAAAAAGCTTCAGAGCATCATGAAAACCTAATAATAATAATTCAGTGTTCATTCAAAAAATATATTTAGCTTAATAATAATGATAAAATGGTATGCCAATGCATTGCTCTCTCAAAAATATTTTTTTAAAACAACATTTAAGCTGGTGGGTGGGAGGGAGGATCGGTTGGAAGCGCCAAAGCAGCGACACCACTGCACTGTGACATTCTGTGTTTGATACTATGATGAACTGAACTCCGTAATGCAGGCCTTCCTAAAGCTTCAAATGGATCTATTTTATTTCAGTATGATGTCATTGTTCAGAATCAGAACAGAGCTTGACTTATTTTCCTCCAGAGTGGATGATTCATGTAGAATGGACATGGTGGAGACTCATTGCAGCCCGGATAAGACCGGTCGGTCAGACCACAGACATCTATAGGCCCTGATTGCTTTAGTAATGTTGCTTGGGTGTTCCAGCACTGACTAGCTTCTCAGTGGTTAGTTTCCCCTGGTAGCCCACTCTTTGTAGGGCTGGATGGGGTCAGAGGTCAGAGCGCAGCCTCAGGGCTGGCCCACTGCTCTGTGTCTGTCGATATGGCTTTGGATGGATATTCCTGTCTCTCGCTCTGTCTCCGTTTCTCCAGCTCAGTTGGTTTTCATGGTGACGTCGCAGCTAGGCTCCTGCTCTTTCTCATTCTTATTGTCGTTGACATCCTCTTTGTCACTCTGGACTGAAGCAGAGGCCCGCGGGGTTGGGGCGATGCTCTTCCTCTCCTCCTTTCCTTCTCTCTCCTCCTCTTCCTCTCGGTCCAGATCGAAGTAGCCTGTTCCCTTCACTGTGTCCTGGCGCTGGTAGAACAGCACGTACGCTGCTTTGGACTGAACACACACAAAGAGTTACACACAGCAGCACAGTAACTTGATATACAGTGTAGTAATAACAAAATGAAACTTGAGAACTGAAAAGATATATCTAAATTGCTATAACATCATACACATTCAGGATGCAGGTTAATGGCTTACATTACAGTATAATATGAAGTGCACATTCAATTCACACTGGGCAGTGCTGTGTATCTGACAAGATGTTAGAGGACCATGAAACTCACCACTATCTGATCTTCGTTGGCTGGAGAGACACTGCTGTCGTCAAAGTTGTACCACTTGTCATCATCCTTGTTCTTCGCATAAGCAGTATCTAAGTGTCCCAAAGATAAGATGAGAAGATCAGCATTTGTCTGCTACAAGCAAGCATTGAATTAAGACTGTTGGTTCAACTTCCTTGTTTGAATCAACTCGGAAAACAATATGGCTAGCAATGTCAGAATTTACCATTTTGAATACACATTATGTTCAAACGACGTCGTCTGCGCTTCTAGTGTTAATAGCCAAATTGTCATATAAGGAGACTTAAAATCAGACTTACAGTGTCCTCCTCCCATGCCTCCGTAGTGGTTGGAGACCGCAATGAGATCGTAGCGACAGGGACCAGCATTAGGGTCGATCAGGAACTCTGACATTTCCATGTCACTGGAGAGAGAATCACACAAAGAACCATTCATGAGGGGGAGCATTCCTTGTTTTCTCTTCAAGTGATATTCAACATTTGTGTAAGTGATTTACAACTTAAAGGGATACTTCATTTTGGCAATGAGGCCCTTTAACTACTTCCCCAGAGTCCGATGAACTTGTGGATACCATTTCTATGTCTTTGTCCTGTATGAAGGAAGTTAGAGGTAGTTTTGCAAGCAAATGCTAACTAGCGTTAGCACAATGACTGGACTATATATATTTTTTTTAACCTTTATTTAACTAGGCAAGTCAGTTAAGAACAAATTCATATTTACAATGACTGCCTACCCCGGCCAAAAAGTGTATGGGCATGCATGTTAGCAACTTCCTTCAAACTGCTCGCAGAGTCATAAAAATGGTATCCTCGAGTTCATCGGACTCTGGGGAAGTAGAACAACATCCTAAAGTATCCCTTTAAGTCATAGGGAAATAATGTTTTTAATTTACTTGTTAATAAACTTTGACATGATAGCTTATTTTGACAGAAAAGTATGGCCATCTGGTCAAAACCGTACCTGAGTGGGAAATCGACTAGTGAATCCAGCTTGTCCCTCATGTATCTGCTGTAGGAGAAACGTTTCAGATGGACCACTAGGACTGGAGGCAGAGACCACAGGTCCAGCTTCTTAGTGGCCTGCTGGTGCTCCTTGCAGTTCGGACAGTACCTGGGATAGATGGATGAATTATTATATTTTATTTGACAATTTAAAAAAGCATCCACTTTCTTAGTACCTGAGACAGCCAGGATAAATTACGCATGTGACCAAATTACGGAAGATTTTAGTTCTGGGTTAACCGAGACTAATACCATGTTAATTTGTATTTTGAGTGTACTGTTCTTTTAAATGTTCATTATTTTCTTTATTAGCCTTGACAATATGAAGGTAAGTCTCACCATGGGTCCTCAGCTCCGAGCTTCTCTTTCGTGGTGAACAGCTCGATGCAGTCTTTCAGCTTGAAGAAGGCTTTCTTCTGAGGCTTATACTCCATGCTCTCATGCTTCTCAAAGTCCTGTTCACAGGCAGAGCGAGATTTTGGTTATTACTTATTTAGTCCAGCATTATTACCATCCAAGGCTTAAAGAGAGACATTCATTCTCCAACAGTGTTTCCCAAGCCTCTGCTCAAATACCTCCAGCTATTCCAACTATTTCATCTACAAACTAGCACACCAGGTTTGGGAAACACTGTTCTAGTTTGAATGCATAAGGACAAACACATAGACATCCATACAGAGGAGTCTGACATTAATTGATATACACTCCCCTCTGTATTTATTTAGACAGTGACGCAAAAATTAGTATATTTGGCTCTATACTCCAGCATTTTGGATTTGAGATAAAATGTTTTATATGAGGCGACAGTACAGAATGTCACCTGTCATAATGATGAGTGAGAAAGTTACAGAGGAACAAAGCTCATACCCACCCAAAAAATGCTAACCTCTCACCATTACCAATAACAGGGGTGTTTAGCATTTTTGGGGGGGTATGATCTTTGTTCCTCTGTAACTTTCTCACGTATCATTATTCATAATTCATTCATGATTATCCATAATCATGGTACCATTCACATTCATGTAGAAGTTTATTCTTATTTACAATAAACGTGACTCCAAAATGACAATACATTATTCACCATTCAGTTCCTATTGGGCAAAACATTATCCAAAACAAACTGCAAATGCATCCAACAAGTCTGTAGAGTCACAAGCTTGATGTAGTCTAGGAATATGGGACCAAATACTCAAATTTTGACTACTTTAATACACTAAGTTAATTTGTTCAAATACTTATGAAAAAAAAGTATTCCAATTGGGGGACTAGATACATAGTGAATTCATTTCTAAATGGTAAAACATATGTATGAAAATACCCTCAAATAAAAGGTGACCCCTTATATGAAACATTTGATCTCAAATAGAAAATGCTGGAGTATAGGGCAAAATGTATCGTCACTGTCCAAATAAATACGGAGGGTAGTGTAGGTAAAATGGTTTCTAATATTAGGAGAGTAGAAAGCCTTACCTCTGTGATACCCTCATCAAAGTGTTTCTTCTTGACCTCTGGTTCCCAGTCCAAAGAGAGATAGGACCTGTCTGTTACAGAGACAGAGCAATATACCCTTTAAGACTCATTGTAAAGGTGAGAATGTAACGGAAAGACAAAGGTGGATTGTGCATTAACAACTAGTAGAGGCACTGCTTAGTGCTTACAATAAGTATAATGTTACTAGAACGTTACCATGTTTTTATCTTTATTGGAGGGTTGTGACTTCATCTGCGTACTGAATGTAAAATGCAGATCTTACCACTGAGTCTGAGGTGTCCCTCGTCGAACCGGATCTGCCGCGGTTCCTCCTTGATTAAGCTAAAGTCCGTCTTGCCCATGTTGTTAAACTGGAATGTAAACAATCTCTTCTTCTCCCCCATAGTCGTAGACGTCTGGTTCTGGTGAGCTTTGGTCCCCGAGTTCTCTCCCTCTGGACCAACCCCGTTCTCCAGCTCATTGTCCCCGCCACCCACAGAGTCTTCTGATTGGCTGTTGTCGTTCTCAGAGGGCAGCTCCTGGTCCTGACTGGATTCGTCGTCTCCATCCTGCTCGTCAGTCTCCATCTCGCCTGGAATGGAGTGGATCAGCTGATCAAATTTCGAAATAGCTTTATCGACAGGGGTTACATTTTTTATTTAACCTTTATTTAATGCTGAGACCACAGTCTCTTTCGCAGATGAGCCCTGCATGAACACATCAATAAAACAATTACACTATACATATCTACTTACACATCAATTACAACACACATCAAAGGGAAACACAATCATATGAAACAAACACATTCTTCAGTAAAAAGGCCCAGGTGAGCGCATGTGTATGTGTCTGTTTGAGCGTGTGTGTGTTACGTACTGGGCGAGCCCTCCTCCAGGACTCCATTGGTAGCGTTGCCATTGACAGTGTGTTGTTTAGAAGAGGGGGTTGTCTCCACAGTGTCGTCCTCCTCAACGACAGAACGCACAAACCGACTGTCCCATACAACACAAACACACAATATTAATATAATCAGTTACCATTCAATACATACAGACATACTCCAACATCTAACCGCTCAACATAATTGATATGCTCCCCCCGAAGAAAGAAACATCCACCCTCAAAATCATTCCACCCTCAATGGTGTTATTACTCAGTTCTTCAGTGCTCCCGGAGTATAAAACATTTCATGAGAAAACATATAAAAATCGGGACATTGTGTCAAAGCCTAGTTTACACTAGAAACTAAAAAGATTCCTTAGAAACAATGAAAAGAGCAATCAAAAGTATTTATATAGCCCTTTTTATAGCAACATCTGTCACAATTAGGCTAAGTACTTAACAAGAGCGCAGAGCACAAGGTTAGTTAGTGGCAGTTTCTGAGATGGTTACCTACCCACCAGATGCGTAGCAGCAGCATGTTGTAAAGCACATGTATGTATGTGCAGTGCATTCGGAAAGTATTCAGACCCTTGATTTTTTCTACATTTTGTTACGTTAAAGCCTTATTCTAAAATTGAATAAATTGCTTTTTTAACTCAACAATCTACACACAATACCCCATAATGACAAAGCAAAAACGGAAATATCACATTTACATAAGTATTCAGACCCTTTACTCAGTACTTTGTTGAAGCACCTTTGGCAGCGATTACAGCCTCGAGTCTTCTTGGGTATGACGCTACAAGCTTGGAACACCTGTATTCTCTCATTCTTCTCTGCAGACCCTCTCAAATTCTGTCAGGTTGGATGGGGAGCGTCGCTGCACAGCTATTTTCAGGTCTCTCCAGAGATGTTAGATCGGGTTCAAGTCTGGGCTCTGGCTGGGCAACTCAAGGACATTCAGAGACTTGTCTTGGCTGAAAAATAGACCACTCCTGCGTTGTCTTGGCTGTGTGCTTAGGGTCGTTGTCCTATTGGAAGGAGAGCCTTCGCCCCATTCTGAGGTCCTGAGCGCTCTGGAGCAGGTTTTCATCAAGGATCTCTCTGTACTTTGCTCTGTTCATCTTTCCCTCGATCCTGACTAGTCTCCCAGTCCCTGCCACTGAAAAACATCCCCACAGCATGATGCTGCCACCACCATGCTTCACTGTAAGGATGGTGTCAGGTTTCCTCCAGACATGACGCTTGGCATTCAAGCCAAAGAGTTCAATCTTGGTTTCATCAGACCAGATAATCTTGTTTCTCATGGTCTGAGAGACCTTTAGGTGCCTTTTGGCAAACTCCAAGCAGGCTGTCATGTGCCTTTTACTGAGGAGTGGCTTCTGTCTGGCCACTCTACCATAAAGGCCTGATTGGTGGAGTGCTGGAGAGATGGTTGTCCTTCTGGAAGGTTCTCCCATCTCCACAGAGGAACTCTGGAGCTCTGTCAGAGTGACCATCAGGTTGTTGGTCACCTCCCTGACCAAGGCCCTTCTCCCCCGATTGCTCAGTTTGGCCGAGTGCCCAGCTCTAGGAAGAGTCTTGATGGTTCCAAACTTCTTCCATTTAAGAATGATGGAAGCCACTATATTCTTGGGGACCTTCAATGCTGCAGAAATGTTTTGGAAGCCGTCCCCAGATCTGTGCCTCGACACAATCCTGTCTCGGGGCTCTACGGACAATTCCTTTGACATGGCTTGGTTTTTGCTCTGACATGCACTGTCAACTGTGGGACCTTATATAGACAGGTGTGTGCCTTCCCAAATCATGTCCAATCAATTGAATTTACCACAGGTGGACTCCAATCAAGTTGTAGAAACATCTCAAGGATGATCAATGGAAATAGGATGCAGCTGAGCTCAATTTCAAGTCTCATAGCAAAGGGTCTGAAAACTTATGTAAATAAGGTATTTCTGTTTGTTTTTTAAAATACATTTTCAAACATTTGTAAAAACCAGTTTTGACTGTCATTATGGGGTATTGTGTGTAGATTGATGAGAAAGAAAAAAAATTCACTCAATTTTAGAATAAGGCTGTAACGTAACAAAATGTGGAAAAAGTCAATGGGTTTGAATACTTTCCGAATAGACTGTATGCATGCGCGAGTGTGTGTGTGTGTGTGACCCACCAGAGGTGCAGCAGCAGCATGTTGTAGAGCTTGTCCTCGCTGAGTGTTCTGGGGACAGTGATGAGGAAGGGCTGGCCAAACAGAGGAGTGGAGGTGTGGTTGTACCCTGACTGCTTGTACTTTTCTCTAAGGTGGACTGGGATCACCACATGGTCTGTGTCCTCCAGCCGGTTCACTGCCACCTCAAAGCTGTACAACAAGGAGAGATGTATTTTTCCCCCCATTAATTTAACCTTTATTTACCTTGGCAAGTCAGTTAAGAACCACCCTCTGCAGGCTCGGCAACAACCAGATGTATCCAGTTTTCAGGGGAAATGGAAAGAGCCTGTGGACGTTAACAAGGCGACACTCCATCTTAATTCCTCTTCCACTTTTACTGGATTGGTTCAACAGTGCAGAAGAGAATCTGTGCTGTTTTTTTTCTTTCTCGTCAGGACCAGAAAGAAAGAAAATCCGCTCAGACGCCTGCTACGTTAAGTTAGTTATTAAGAACAAATGCCACCTCAAAGCTACAGAACTACAGTGGCTTGCGAAAGTATTCACCCCCCTTGGCATTTTTCCTATTTTGTTGCCTTACAACCTGGAATTAAAATGGATTTTTTGGGGGTTTGTATCATTTGATTTACACAACATGCCTACCACTTTGAAGATGCAAAAACATTTTTTTGTGAAACAAACAAGAAATAAGACAAAAAAACAGAAACTTGAGCGTGCATAACTATTCACCCCACCAAAGTCAATACTTTGCAGAGCCACCTTTTGCAGTAATTACAGCTGCAAGTATCTTGTTGTATGTCTCTATAAGCTTGGCACATCTAACCACTGGGATTTTTGCCCATTCTTCAAGGCAAAACTGCTCCAGCTCCTTCAAGTTGGATGAGTTCCGCTGGTCTACAGCAATCTAAGTCATACCACAGATTCTCAATTGGTTTGAGGTCTGGGCTTTGACTAGGCCATTCATTCCAAGACATTTACATGTTTCCCCTTAAACCACTCAAGTGTTGCTTTAGCAGTATGCTTAGGGTCATTGTCCTGCTGGAAGGTGAACCTCCGTCCCAGTCTCAGATCTCTGGAAAACTGAAACAGGTTTCCCTCAAGAATTTCCCTGTATTTAGCGCCACCCATCATTCCTTCAATTCTGACCAGTTTCCCAGTCCCTGCTGATGAAAAACATCCCCACAGCATGATGCTGCCACCACCATGCTTCACTGTGGGGATGGTGTTCTCGGGGTGTTGTGTTTGCGGCAGACATAGCGTTTTCCTTGATGGCCAAAAAGCTCAATTTTTGTCTCATCTGACCAGAATACCTTCTTCCATATGTTTGGGGAGTCTCCCACATGCCTTTTGGCGAACACCAAACGTGTTTGCTTATTTTTTTCTTTAAGCAATGGCTTTTTTCTGGCCACTCTTCCATAAAGCCCAGCTCTGTAGAGTGTACAGTTTAAAGTGGTCCTATGGACAGATACTCCAATCTCCGCTGTGGAGCATTGTAGCTCCTTCAGGGTTATCTTTGGTCTCTTTGTTGCCCCTCTAATTAATGCCGTCCTTGCCTGGTCCGTGAGTTTTGATGGGTGGCCCTCTCTTGGCAGGTTTGTTGTGGTGCCATATTCTTTCAATGTTTTAATAATGGATTTAATGGTGCTCCGTGGGATGTTCAAAGTTTCTGATATTTTTTTATAACACAACCCTGATCTGTACTTCTCCACAACTTTGTCCCTGACCTGTTTGGAGAGCTCCTTGGTCTTCATGGTGACGCTTGCTTGGTGGTGTTGCAGACTCTGGGGCCTTTCAGAACAGGTGTCTATATACTGAGATCATGTGACAATTAGATTGCACACAGGTGGACTTTATTTAACTAATTATGTGACTTCTGAAGGTAATTGGTTGCACCAGATCTTGTTTAGGGGCTTCATAGCAAAGGGGGTGAATAAATATGCACGCACCACTTTTCTGTTATGAATTTTTTTGAATTTTTTGAAACAAGTAATTTTTTTCATTTCACTTCACCAATTTGGACTATTTTGTGTATGTCCATTAAATCCATTTAAATTACAGGTTGTAATGCAACAAAATAGGAAAAACGCCAAGGGGATTAATACTTTTGCAAGGCACTGTATAGGGTAGGGTGAATGTGTTGCAGATTTCTGCATCTTTTGTAAGTTAAAGGTCGTATTCATTCGGGCATACCGTAGCAAAATGTTTTGCAAGGGAAAACTGAGTGTTTCCTATTGGACAGGTTCAGGTAGTCCCTCCCAGAATAGTCTGCATCTGACACTCACACATAGATGTCGTCCCTCTCCATGATGCTGCTGAGGTTCTCATTGGTGGCAAAGATCCGATGGAACCGATGGTTGTAGATATCTGTTACAATCATCTGAATTTGGAAAGAAAATATAAACATCTTAAGTACACATACAGTGCATTCAGAAAGTATTCAGACCCCCTGACTTTTTCCACTTTGTTACGTTATAGCCATATTCTAAAATGGATTCAATTGCTTTTTTTCCCTCATCAATGTACACACAATACCCCATAATGACAAAGCAAAACCAGGTTTATAGAATATTTTGCTAATGTATAAATAAATAAAAATAGAAAAATGACATTTACATAAGTATTCAGACCCTTTACTCAGTACTTTGTTAAGCACCTTTGGCAGCGATTACAGCCTCGAGTCTTCTTGGGTATGATGCTACTAGCTTGGCAAACCTGTATTTGTGGAGTTTCTCCCATTCTTCTCTGCAGATCCTCTTAAGCTCTGTCAGGTTGGATGGGGAGCGTCGCTGCACAGCTATTTTCAGGTCTCTGCAGAGATGTTCGATTGGGTTCAAGTCCGGGCTCTGGCTGGGCCATTCAAGGACATTCAGAGACTTGTCCCGAAGCCACTCCTGCGTTGTCTTGGCTGTGTGCTTAGGGTCGTTGTCCTGTTGGAAGGTGAACCTTTGCCCCAGTCTGAGGTCCTGAGCGTTCTGGAGCAGGGTTTTATCAAGGATCTCTCTGTACTTTGCTCCGTTCATCTTTCCCTCGATCTTGACTAGTTTCCCAGTCCCTGCCGCTGAAAAACATCCCCACAGCATGATCCCCACACCACCATGCTTCACCGTAGGGATGGTGCCAGGTTTTATCCAGAAGTGATGCTTGGCATTCAGGCCAAAGAGTTCAATCTTGGTTTCATTAGACCAGAGAATCTTGTTTCTCATGGTCTGAGAGACCTTTAGGTGCCCAGCTCTAGGATGAGTCTTAGTGGTTCCAAACTTCTTCCATTTAAGAATGATGGAGGCCACTGTGTTCTTGGGGACCTTCAATGCTGCAGAAATGTTTTGGTACCCTTCTCCAGATCTGTGCCTCGACACAATCGTGTCTCGGAGCTCTACGGACAATTCCTTCGACCTCACGGCTTGGTTTTTGCTCTGACATGATCAATGGAAACAGGATGCACCTGAGCTCAATTTAATTTAATCCATTTTAGAATAAGGCTGTAACGTAACAAAATCTGGAAAAGGGGAAGGGGTCTGAATACTTTCCGAATGCACTGTACGCCATTCCAGAGCGTACATTTTCATTTAGCCTCTATTTAACCAGGTATAAAATCCCTTGAGGTTAAAAACCTATTTTTCGAGGGAGAACTGATTTAGTTAAGAGCAGGACAGACGTGTGTGTGTGTCTTACCTTCTCAGCAGGGACATCAGATAGAGTGGAGAGCGAGGTACAGAGGTCTGATATGTAGCCCACCTTGGGCACAGTCAGTTTATACTGAAACACAGAGAAAGACAAACGCCCATTAAGCTGGGGTCCTAAGACTACCTCATAACTTCATCCGCAGGAACAACATTTCCCCAAGCCCCATGAAGAATGAATAGCTGCAGATTCATTAAATATACACCATGCTTTCAGAAGGTATTGATAAAAAGGACCTCCCTGCAGATTCCATCTGGCCCTATTCAGAGCATAAACTGATTACAAAATACTCAAATCCACTTTAGAGGATATCCATTCAAAAGCAGAGAATATTGTGGGTGACCACAATATGTGAAGGATGACTCATTTCTAGGTAAGCGGTAACAGCTCAGTACCTGTGTGGGTTTGGCCAGGGGGTCCAGACTGACCTTGGTCATATACACTAGATACAAAACAGAAGCAAACAAGGCAAAACGGGGAGGTGCTATCCAATAAGAAACACGTTTTTGTTTTCAGTTGCAAAAGCTTTTGCTACGGTGTGCACTAATGAATACAACCCAGATACTGTAGTTACCTGTGTGGGTTTGGCCAGGGGGTCCAACCTGACCAGGTAGACCTCCAGGGTGCGCTCCTTTTTCATGGGCAGCGGCAGGGTCAGGTAGCAGAAGGGGTCAAATGTGACGGAGACCTTGGCACAGACGGGGCACACCAGGGTGGACTTGAAGAGTCCGTGGAAGATGTCCACGACGATGGAGTCATTCCTCTTGATGTGGTTCTCCCATGCCTCCTCGGCCACCACCTACAGACACACAGAGGGGAGGGAAGATAGTGAGGAACCATTTTTGAAACAGAGTGAGTGGGCAACAATGGAGTGTCTGGAGGTACATTACTATGACACTGTTTATTCCCACTACTGGTTTTGCTCTTCTCCTCAGCCACTACCTAGTTACACAGAGGGGAAGGGAAAGACTCAAACTATTTAGATACGGGGTGAAGGGACACATGGAGCGTGTGGTGGTACAACTATTCCCACACCTCCTCGGCAAACACCTACAGTAGTCACACAGAGGGGAGGGATATGGCTGAGAAACCATTTTGACATAAACCAAGGGAACACTATGGAGTGGTACACTGTTTATATTCATTGTTTATACTCTAGAAACATGCCTACAGTCATACTGATATGATGTTTTTATGGTATAATGATGTCATGTCATAGTGTTGTGAGGACAGAGGAAGAGTTAAGAGATGAGTGGTTTGGGGCCATGAAGTCTACATTCCATTATGTCAAGGTAGATTAGTGATGTTTAGGATAGCATGAGTGATGTTTAGGATACTGACTTGGGGTAAAAAGTGATGAACATCAAAGACAGGGAGTGCCCATGGAGACTTGCCAGATGTATGTGAAAGGAAGGAGAACCAAAGGCTATATAAGATAGAGAGTCTTCTTTGTCTACTTAGTTCAGCTGACGAAGGGCAAAGCCAAAATGTATGCACGCATGACTAAGTCGCTTTGGATAAAAGCGTCTGCTAAATGGCATATTATTATTATTATGTCCGTTTGTTAGATGAACCCACGAGCTCGTGATTCAATAAATACTTGGTATGAAATCTCCACAGAATGTCTAAGTATATCCTTGCATCCTTGATTCTTTGATACCTGAGAAACTCATCATAACATATTGGTGTCTAAATGAACAGGATGCAGTTCACAGCTCAACTAACAGGTAAGCAGACTTTCATTTTTTGAATTATGTCAAAATCTGCTTATCTGTGGTAAGGCTTAGCTGTAACGGACCTTTAAAATTCTATATTTTTAAAGGGGGACGATGAGTGGTATTGAATTATGTAAAGGGATGTAAGGAGGAATATATCATTTGACTATTACATGGTGCTATGATTCAAATTAGAGTGTGGTCGAAGTAAGGAGTAAATGCAACAGAATAGTGAGATAAGGCGCAGGGCACCTTTAATATGATTAAAAATATTATATTATAAAGAGATTAGGCGCAGAGCACCTTTAAAATGATTTAAAACATTATATTATAAAGAGAGTGGATGATTCCATGGATGGGCTCAGGTAAACCCTTGATGTTAAAGACATCATAAAGAGAATGGGCGGAAGACACCCTTAATGTATGGTACATTATAAAGTAGTGGGTTTTTAGTCCCGTAGTGTGAAAGACATTACAAAAGAGAGAAATAGGTTATGGACCTTTGATGTGGTAAATCGTCATAAACAGAAGGGAGAATAAATCCCTGTGTAATACTCAAAACGACCAGGAGATGGAGCCAATGACATAGCACCAAAATTTGACATTTAAAGGCGAACTACATTTTAAAAACATTATCAGAAGTGGATTTGATGCAAGTATTTAAATGACTAACATTGAATGTTACTAACATTGCATGGGTGATAATGAATATCCTCAGGAGAGTATTTATAAGGGGTAAATAGAGCTTGATGTTATTGTAGAGAGTAGTGGAAAGTCTGTTTTCTGGGACAGGAACGGCAGTGTCCATGGAAATTACAGTTTGTTTTTTTGGTTCCGCTGAGAGAATGAAGGAGAGGATGATTTGGGTTGAATGAGGATTGTTAAACTAACTGAAGGATTATTTGATGTGAGTATCTAGAAGTTTCTGACGTTCTATAAGGAGTTGTGACGATTTGGAAATGGTAATGACAAAATCATAATTAGAGTGCCATGTCTGTATTATATTTTTTCACCCAGACGTAGACGTGCGTCGTGGCTGAAGAAAGTAATTAATATGGGTTTTCTAAGTTTATACCGTTGTTGGATCATGTGATAGTGGAATAAACTGACCATAAGTAATGTTGTTTTAGACAAAGCAAATAGGGGGTTCAATGTAAATAATTATCATGGTAGAGCTAACGTAGTAAAGTGAGGGAACTTCATTTTGTATCAGAGGGTAAGATGAGAAATCATTGTAATGGCGCTATTGGTGGAAATCTATTTATCATTTCAAGGCATGGAGTAACAATCTGCATTTATGAGTGTACATTCTACTGCTGATGTGTTGATTGAATGGGTACGACGGAGTATTTGGTTTGGTGATGTTGAATGGATGATTTGTATGGAGGACTAAAAGTGCCACAATTAAATAAATAAATACACCATTAAATAATTACTTAAATGTGTCATTAATTAATTAAATGTGTCATTAAGTAATTCAAATTAGAATTAAATACATAAATGTGTAATTAAATGTATCATTAATTAATTCAAATACCGATTCATTTTATGTAAAATACATATATAATTATTTCACTATTTACATTTACATTTCATGATCCTGCATTGCAGTGATTCATGAATTACTTAAAACTGTCAAACTGACCCATCAAAGTCAGTGGGCGGGGCTAACGCGAATCTAGTCTGATCCATTGCTTTGGTCTGAAGTAGAGTAGGCCAACCTGGATAGAGACAATGGAGGATCTCCGTGAACTTTCCAGGGAGTTGGTTAGAGACATTTTAAACTTAGCAGAGGATGTAGAAGCAGGACCTGCTGACATTATCCGGAATTGATTTGTCTTGGCTTGATGCAGAGGGTAACCAATCAGGCGTTAGGTTCCGCCTACCAACTTTTGATGGGTCAGTTTGACAGTTTTAAGTAATTCAGGAAGCACTCCAACGCAGGACCATGAAATGTAAATGTAAATAGTGAAATTATTATATATGTATTTTACATAAAATGAATCGGTATTTGAATTAATTAATGATACATTTAATAACACATTTATGTATTTAATTCTAATTTTAATTAATTAATGACACATTTCAGTAATTATTTAATGGTGTATTTATTTATTTAATTGTGGCACTTTTAGTCCTCCATAGATTTGAAGCGTGTGTGGTTTAAATAGCAGGACACTTGTGGCTCGTTTGGTGGATAATGGTGCTTGCAACGCCAGGGTTGCGTGTTCGATTCCCAAGGGGGCCTAGTATAAGTATAAAAATGTAGGAGCTCACTAATTGTGGGTCGCTCGGGATAGGAGCTTCAGCTAAATGAGTCAAATGTATAAAATGTTAACGAGTATGGAGAGAAGAGTGCGTGGTAGTATTTTTTGGGGGGCATTGATTAAGGTTTTATTAGATTAAACGAGTGAAAGTGGTGAAATATGTCTATAAATAAATTGGATAGTGATAAATGGATGATTTCAATATATGATGGTAAACTACAGCAAGTGTTTGGTGTTACTTGTAGCATACTTAGAAAGGATAGTTGAATAGATCTCATTCATTCTGATAATGGCGGAGTGATGGTTTCATTGCGTGGCTATGATTTTAGTTGATTACAAGAGAAATAGGATATAGTTTACGACGCATGGAGAAGTGAATGTCTTATATCGTAATAGATAAACTGAACCAAACATGACGTTACTACGGCAATTTAGGATGGTTAATGTTGTTAAGTTCGTTTTTAAACCCTATGATAGAGGTAAATGCAGAACGCTGTTTGAAGAATTTCAATTTTTGTCTGCGGGTGTTAACCATTGGAGCTTGCTGAAACGTGAGAGCGCTGTAAGGGACATTATGGGTTACGTTAGGTGTACAAGGATCGCGTATTTTGTAGGAAGTCGTTGGGGGTTGAATGTTTGGTGAAATGGCTAGCTAGTTAGCGGTGAGAGCTAGGGCAAGGTTTTCATTAAGTGACGTCACTTGCTCTATGAACTGGAAGTAGTTGCTTTGCTAGTATCGCGGATTGGGTAACGGTGCTTTGAGGGTGAATGTTGTTGATGTGTGCAGAGGGTCCCTGGTTCGAACCCAGTAAGGGACAGAAAGCAAATCTTTTACATTGATGCTATTGACATGAATTACTGGTTTCATTGATAACATTATAGGAAAGATGTTGTCCTACCAATCCATGTCGGATAGGATAACATAGTAATTAAAATTGCATATCGGTGAATGGATCTTTTATTGGTTTTGACTATAACTTTAAATTAATTTGTCATCTGATGAGGTACCGTTATGAGGAAAATTAGCGGTAGAGTATGATAGATATTGTAGAGGGTTTAAAAAGTAAGTAAGTTAATCGGGTGATGAGACAGGTTGACTTGATGTTGAATGGGATTGTTTAATTTAAGTAATTATTTATATTTAGGAAAATGAGAATATGTTTAGGTAGTATTGCTTTGTGGAGACGATTTACTAATGAAGAACATGTCTAGATAGTTCAATAAGAAACGATATTTGATAATTGATCATTAGTATTATGACATTATATCATTTGTTTAAACAGCGGTGAATTATGAAGATGGTTCATTACTTCTGATAACGATAGGTTGTTTATAGTACGTTGAACGATGGGAGATAGTTGTTGCTGTTGGCCTGATGGATTAAGTAGACATCTTTTTGTGGGTTTTGGATTATGAAACAATAGGTTTATATTTTTAAAAACATCAATACAACAGTTTGCGATGATTAAATTACTAAAAAGGGGTTATAGGTTTATAGTGGAAGGTGTAGTTAACTTAATGAAACGTGTTATTATCTAGTGTCTTCTAAGTGGGAGTTTTTTTCCAGGATTGATGGAAGTCTCCTATAATATTATGTTAGGGGTAAAGTAGGACACAACGTATCAAACCATTTTTAATCGATGCCGGGGATAAGATATCTAGTCTTACTTAAGTGGAGTACGTGATTGTATTGGATAATGTATGGAATTTTACATTTAGAGGGAAGTTAGGAACAATAAAAAGGGGAAACTGATATTTCCTAAGTTGTTGATCTGTAGTAAACGATAATGGTTTATTTCATATGGGATCACAAAGAGCAGAGTTAAGGGTTCAGTAATCATGGTGAGATTTAAAGAGGATATGATCTGAAGGGTAATCAATTCAACATAATCATTGTAAACTCAGAGGAATTTTGAGTGGTTTAAATTTTTTGAGAGGTTTTATATAATCTTTTTATGGAGTAGTTATGAGGAGTGACATTGATACAAATGATTATTGATGAGATAGGACTGGGGATATATGTATAATGTTTTGTGTGTAATTACTATCTTTGGATTGTTTATTATATGTTAACAACATGTATACTTTCTCTTCCAGGAACATGGGGATTTCTTTATATCTCATTGGGATGTTAAAAAAGTATGTAGGCTAGGTGGAGCTAGTTAGTCTAATTAAGTAGTTTTATTTTTAGGTTGTCATAGGGAGCTACCAAATTATATAAGGCCTGGCCATGTTTGTTTTACAAATGGGTTTTTCAAATAAACACAACACACCTAGTATGATGTTTATAAAGGGTTGTTATTTTGAGTGTTAGGAGTTTCAACAGGTCAAAGGTGATACGTCTTAAAGGAGCACACACAATGACTTTTATGGAGTTTTTATTTTTATTTTTGACTGAGTTTTGGGTATACATGATTTCTTATGAGAGTAAATGTCATTAGGATTTTATGTACACTTGGGGTACATAACATTTATTAGATGTTTTGAATGGTGGTAATGATTAGTATACTATCAATTCGTTGAATGATTTCAATGACCTCTGAACTCTGTTCTGACTTGCTGGTGTGATCTGATCATCCACACTAGTAATCCTAGAAACAAGGGCTGAGGAATTTAAGATAGTTCATTTTATTGAGTTGAGGGTAATTTATTAAAACTGACTATTGTGTAGTGGTTTATAATTTGATTTTGATATATATGATTTGGGCTAGATAATAACAAGGGAGAGAGAGAGCTATCCTGAATGAGGAGTACCTGTTGATAGTTAAATATACTAATCGTGGATTACTTTACGGGATAGAAGTAAATTGAGGTATTATCAAAGGTTGTCTTTTTAATTTCATTTTTTTAGGCTTTAGTAAACAATGTTGGTGTTTTGTTTTTGAAAGCATGAATCACGTTGTGACTCATGTGTTCAAAAAAGGGGGTAGTATTGATGGTATGAGGATTTATTGGTATATTTGCATATCATAGTAAGAATTTGAGCTGTAGTAAGTCATGTGTTATGGGTTAGATTAAATGTTTTAGGGGAAAATGTATTTGTGGTATAAGGCAGAATTTAGAGGAAGCCTTTCTATGACATTAGTGACTATAACAAGCTGCAATAATGTGCACTTCCTAATCTAAAAGGATGATCAGGAATGATAAGAAGAAAGGTTGAAGTAGCATGCTGTGTCTCAACTAACAATGTTATGAATACTTTTTTTTCGAAAAGGTGAAGGCTTTTCTGACAGACCTACCAGGAGAATCTGGACATTTTCTGCAATTTGGAGACTATGTGGTGTTAAAGGATTAATGAAGTCATTGATGGACAACACCCAAGTGGGAAGGTTAGTAATAGGTGTTGATGGCTACCTTGATGGAGGGGCAAGTAAGAGAGAGAGATTCCTAGATCTATATGTAACATTGTAGGACTTTTCTAACACAAAGGAGGAAGATGGCACTGCTTCGGCGGAGCATTGTTTTGTTTTGTTTGTGTGTTTGTGGAAGCAATGAATATTGGTACGCTGATAGAAGGACACAACAACAGAGAGATGGTGATAAATGGAGAAGGACTCTGCATGATCATAGAACTAGGGAAGGAAGAAGGTTCATGCATCATCACACAGTCTACACAAAGGAGGTATGGATAGAGGGGAGATTGAACAGGTATCATGTCAACCAATGCTACAGAAGGCTAAAATGAAATTGACGATTAGAGATGAGGATACTGTTGATGACAATTATCAGGTGATGGAGGACGATGTCAGATGAAGGATAATGATGAGATGTGGGTTATGGCTGATTACCTCAGTGGAGGAACAGAGCTATTGACCTCCAATAATTTCAAGATTTACAGATTTTCAGGAATCAACTGGTTGTCATTCCATTCGGTTATATGTATTTAAAGGGTTTATATAATAGAAATTGGGAAGTATATTAGGAATTAGTATTAGGAATAATTGTTAAAGCATAATAATTTGTCATATGGTAAATGTTTATAGGGATTTATTGGTTTAGAAATTAAATCAATTAAATTGTTGTGTTTTTTGTCTTCTAGTGAGGTAAATACAGATGGTATCTTAATGCATAATAAGGGATAATTTGGCATAGAATGGTGTGAACCTATAAATAAGTAAAAGTAACAAACTATGAACCGGCTGAAGATGAATATCAGAGGCGTTGAAGACGTTTTTGTAAAATACCACTTTTACATGCAACTGGTCTATAACAACAAATCGAAGATATCAAAGGATTTTCTCATGTTTTTATATCGAAGGAGTGGGAAAGGAGTCCACCATTGAGTGAGAATGGAGAAAGATCTGTTCAAATGCAACATTTCTCATGTTGCTGGTATAATGGTTGACAAATGGACATTGAAGTTGTGGAGTTGGTGGTAAATCGAATTAGACATTGTAATTGTGACATTGTAATGGGCAAGTCATTTTGAAATATGAAGCTGTTTGAAGAACAACATGAAGAGACGCCAGAAGATTTAAGTGCCGGGTGGAATAAAGGGGTTGCTTGTTGATAATAAAATTTGAATTATCTAAATTTGATAATTTGGGTATATACACTGCTAAATTGATAGTATTAGGAATACATTGAGATAATGATCTGTATTTATTTTCTGGAGGAGGAGAGTCATAATTGAAGTATGAATGTTTATAATGTATGATAATATAAGTATACATTCTGGAAGTTTTAATATGGAAGTTAAGGTGAGGATTGTGAATGAAATCATGAAGATGTTGATTAATTGGGTTAAAGTATTAACATATTAGTAATGATATAGATTTGAAGTATTGGGTGATATTGATATGGATGTTTAGAGTGGTAAATATCTAGGTTGATTAGCAAGTACTTAATTGGGTACCATCATGGGGTTATGATATTTTCATATGATATGAATTTGATTGAATTATTAAAGCAGGAATAGTTGAGAGATGTAATGATTTAACAGGGAGTGATAATAGAGTGTTATAATGTGTATGTCATATTAGGAGAACAAAGTCGGAGTTGAATATTGTTTATTTTAACAATCATGGGTTTTTAAGAATTGGGTCTGAGATGTTAATTATTAGAATGGGTAATTGATAATCACATGGCATTGGATGATATTATATTAAGATTAGGATGATATGGTAATTTGAATGCTGTTGAAGTTTTTTTTCAAATGTTTTTTTAGTGGTAATTCCATAGGAACATGGATGGCAAGCATTCTAGGTCCTCTAGTGGTCATAGTAATTATTGTAGCCATAGTTATGGGGTGTTGTTTTAAACTTTTTAGAGGATTGATTTTAAGATATGTACAAATGATCTTTAACATGCCAGTTATTACAGTTAGAGATGTATCAGTTGATGTTAATGCAAGGAGGGAGAGGAATGATTCTTCTTCTATGTAGTTTTATTCCAGTTCAGATTCCATTGATAATGTTGATTGAGGACAAGGAATGTTAAATTGGAATTGTATGCCATAGAATTGAGGGTTACAGGAAGAAGACGAATATCAGTGGATCAGATAGCGCCCCAAGTGACCAGGAAAAGCTTGGGGTTCCTCTGACTGCGCGAGGAGGAAGAAGACGGATGTTTTTGTTATTTTTATAGTCATGTGTATAGATTATAATATTCATGTGACTTAGTAATGAGTATGTATAATTGTTGTGTATTGTTTATGTTTATATGGTAACAATTTATTTCTATGTATGTTTTTTTTTGATTGCGTGTATCAGAAAAATAGGTTATTTTAAAAGGGGGGATAATAATCTGTGGGATTTTTCCTTATATATATAAAAAAATTGGGTTTTGACTACATTGATTATTAGCATGAATATATTACCTACTGGTAATTATGTGTTTATCTTTTACTCAGACTGAGTTTATAGAGGTTTGAGATCGCATAAGATAGATGACTGAGAATTTATACCTTTGTTGATTAAATATATGGAGAATCAAGTTGGATTCAGGTATGAAAGGTGGAAGGAATCAATTCTCAATTAGCATAGTTTAGGATCTAGTCAGAGATGTGTGTACTACTGATGGGAGAATATTGTATTTTATATTAAGTTATATGTGAATTGTTGGGGTTAAGTCATGTCACTAACCACAACAACAACACTGTCACACTGTAGCTCAATTGGTAGAGCACGGCGCTTGTAACGCCAGGGTAGTGGGTTCGATCCCCGGGACCACCCATGCAAAAATGTATGCACACATGACTGTAAGTCGCTTTGGATAAAAGCGTCTGCTAAATGGCATATTATTTTTATTATTATTAAAAAAAAGAGTGGATTGATATGATGTTTTTATGGTATAATGATGTCATGTCATAGTGTTGTGAGGACAGAGGAAAGAGTTAAGAGATGAGTGGTTTGGGGCCATGAAGTCTACATTCCATTATGTCAAGGTAGATTAGTGATGTTTAGGATAGCATGAGTGATGTTTAGGATACTGACTTGGGGTAAAAAGTGATGAACATCAAAGACAGGGAGTGCCCATGGAGACTTGCCAGATGTACAGTGGGGGAAAAAGTATTTAGTCAGCCACCAATTGTGCAAGTTCTCCCACTTAAAAAGATGAGAGGCCTGTAATTTTCATCATAGGTACACGTCAACTATGACAGACAAAATGAGGGAAAAAAATCCAGAAAATCACATTGTAGGATTTTTTAATGAATTTATTTGCAAATTATGGAGGAAAATAAGTATTTGGTCAATAACAAAAGTTTCTCAATACTTTGTTATATACCCTTTGTTGGCAATGACACAGGTCAAACGTTTTCTGTAAGTCTTCACAAGATTTTCACACACTGTTGCTGGTATTTTGGCCCATTCCTCCATGCAGATCTCCTCTAGAGCAGTGACGTTTTGGGGCTGTCGCTGGGCAACACGGACTTTCAACTCCCTCCAAAGATTTTCTATGGGGTTGAGATCTGGAGACTGGCTAGGCCACTCCAGGACCTTGAAATGCTTCTTACAAAGCCACTCCTTCGTTGCCCGGGCGGTGTGTTTGGGATCATTGTCATGCTGAAAGACCCAGCCACGTTTCATCTTCAATGCCCTTGCTGATGGAAGGAGGTTTTCACTCAAAATCTCACGATACATGGCCCCATTCATTTTTTCCTTTACACGGATCAGTCGTCCTGGTCCCTTTGCAGAAAAACAGCCCCAAAGCATGATGTTTCCACCCCCAAAGCATGATGTTTCCACCCCCATGCTTCACAGTCGGTATGGTGTTCTTTGGATGCAACTCGGCATTCTTTGTCCTCCAAACACGACGAGTTTAGTTTTTACCAAAAAGTTATATTTTGGTTTCATCTGACCATATGACATTCTCCCAATCCTCTTCTGGATCATCCAAATGCACTCTAGCAAACTTCAGACGGGCCTTGACATGTACTGGCTTAAGCAGGGGGACACGTCTGGCACTGCAGGATTTGAGTCCCTGGCGGCGTAGTGTGTTACTGATGGTAGGCTTTGTTACTTTGGTCCCAGCTCTCTGCAGGTCATTCACTAGGTCCCCCCGTGTGGTTCTGGGATTTTTGCTCACCGTTCTTGTGATCATTTTGACCCCACGGGGTGAGATCTTGCGTGGAGCCCCAGATCGAGGGAGATTATCAGTGGTCTTGTATGTCTTCCATTTCCTAATAATTGCTCCCACAGTTGATTTCTTCAAACCAAGCTGCTTACCTATTGCAGATTCAGTCTTCCCAGCCTGGTGCAGGTCTACAATTTTGTTTCTGGTGTCCTTTGACAGCTCTTTGGTCTTGGCCATAGTGGAGTTTGGAGTGTGACTGTTTGAGGTTGTGGACAGGTGTCTTTTATACTGATAACAAGTTCAAACAGGTGCCATTAATACAGGTAACGAGTGGAGGACAGCGGAGCCTCTTAAAGAAGAAGTTATAGGTCTGTGAGAGCCAGAAATCTTGCTTGTTTGTAGGTGACCAAATACTTATTTTCCACCATCATTTGCAAATAAATTCATTAAAAATCCTACAATGTGATTTTCTGGATTTTTTTCCTCATTTTGTCTGTCATAGTTGACGTGTACCTATGATAAAAATTACAGGCCTCTCATCTTTTTAAGTGGGAGAACTTGCACAATTGGTGGCTGACTAAATACTTTTTTCCCCCACTGTATGTGAAAGGAAGGAGAACCAAAGGCTATATAAGATAGAGAGTCTTCTTTGTCTACTTAGTTCAGCTGACGAAGGGCAAAGCCATGTCCGTTTGTTAGATGAACCCACGAGCTCGTGATTCAATAAATACTTGGTATGAAATCTCCACAGAATATCTAAGTATATCCTTGCATCTTTGATTCTTTGATACCTGAGAAACTCATCATAACACATACAGAAGGGAAGCAAAGCAATCAGAAACATAGCTGAGACAGACTTTATAAGCTACAATAATGGAGGTCTCAGGGCTATGAGAAACCATTTCAACACAGACTAAAATGACACAGTGGAGTGACTGGAGGTAGGAACACTGTTTGTTCCCACTGCGACTGGTTCTCCTCCAGAAACACATTAGCTACAGAGTCGATATGATGAGGTTATAGAGTTTGCGCAAGATCTGGCATATTTCCTGCCATTCAATTGGTAATTTCAATTAATGATATACCCATTGATTCTTGAATATAAATGCCTCATTGGGATGAAACACAAAACTCAAGATTGTGGCTTCAAAGATAAAGATTTCCATTTAAACAATCAACAACAACTGAATGAGTGTTGAGTGCCAGAGAGAGCGCAAAGACTACTTGGGAGTACAGAGAACATTTTGCCCAGCTGAGTACTGTAGCTATGGTGCAATGTATTTGTTGTGTATGGTCCCTGACAAATAGTAAAACGAATTAAACTAAACCAATAAAATAAAGAGTGACAGTAAGCTAGCAGTAACAGACCTTGTCAGGCCTGCCCTCGGCGTCTTTGAGCAGGATGTATGGTTTCTTCCTGATACGGTTCAGGTCCTCGTGTAGACCGTCCAACAGGAAGGCCAGCAACTCATGAGAGTCCTGCTGCTGGTAGCCTGAGAACTGGGGGGCGAAGCGACCCACCTGGGTCTGGAGGGAGGGGAGAACAGACATACACAAAAAAGGTTCAGCAACAGATATATAGGAAATTCCAAATTGACACCTCACCCCTAGGGAACTTGAATGAGAGGAATCAAAATAGCACAGATTCCACCAACATGTAGCCTGTCAGTTAGCAAAGTAGTACTATTGCCATATTTCTTACATGTGTGATCCTTTCAGATCTACTCAAGAGCAGTCGTGTAGTCGAGGGTAAACGCACATAAACACCGTTTACGCACCATTTCTATTTTGCGCAAACGTTTACCCACCTATTGCGGAAAACCGCATTGAAAGTATAGGGAGCATTACTTTATTCACCACGAACGAAAATCAGTGTTTACCCACCCATTTTTTTCTACCACTACATCACTGCTCAAGAGTCTCGGTTGTTGTGGCTTGTGGGTCAATTTGGGATCGGGCACATCATAGCTGCATTTCAATCCGATTTCGATCAGACAAGGAATCAAGGCAGAAGTGAGGGAACAACTTTCAGCCCATGTGAATTTCAGCAGGTAGGTATGGGTACAGTACATGGTTGGGGTCAATTCCATTTCAATTCAGAATGTAAACCAAATTCCAATTACACATTTTCCCAATTGGAAAGCATTGAAGATAATTGGAATTTCAGTGTACCTTCTGAATGGCCTGGAATGGAAATGGACTTGACACCAACCCTGGTACCGTAAATTACCTTGAAAGGCCGTGGTGTGACGTAGCTGTACTTCCCAGACCATGACTGCTTGGTGATATCAGCGTAGGCCTTGGCGATCTCCCCTTTCATTCCCAGAGGGTTGTCCTCGTTCAACTCATCGTTGTACTTGTCTTTCAGGAAATACTCGGTGAGAGGAGGTACATTACTTAAACACTGCAGAAAAACAATGAGAAAGAAAAATATAAATATATAAAAATGATTAAAGTTGGGAAAATAAGTAAAATATGCAAGAGACAGGGAATGAGAAAATCCAAATAAAAAATCCAACAGTCAAAGGAATCACCTAAACCAACAGTATTATACAATGCCAAAGGTCAATCAATAACCGCAGCTGTTCCTGCCATGATACAATTAAAACGAATGCATACACACAATAGTTCAGAGTTAACAGTTGAGGGGTTAGAGTATGGTACCTGCAGTGCAGAGTTCATGAAGCAGGTGTTTCCCAGGTTGGAGAGACCACACAGGCCAGCCTGCTCACTCTGCCTGCCCTCGGAGCACTCATAGCTGTTATACGGGTGGTAGGACGGAAGGCTGTAGCTAGAGTTTTTCACACTGAAGAGGATACATAACATCAGTCAGGAATAAATAGAGAACATGGACTTAGCATATTGCATATGGCTGGATAAAATTACTGGATAATGTTCCCAAACTAATGCAGGCATAAAATACTTAAGAGTAGTGGTGTAATAATGTGCTGTATGCATGACACACTGTTTAATTTATTTTTGTTATGCAATTGCCTTAATCTTGTTTGGATCCCAGGAAGAGTAATGGGGATCCTTAATAAATACAAATACAAAGGCTAGTGCCCACACACAAACATTAAACATTTGGGTGAATTTACGATAGCATTGTCTATTGATGATTATTGACAGCCATCATCGATGGTGACATCGTGATGTGATTGTCGAAAATAAACACAATAACAAAAATAAAACGCAACAACTTTAAAGAATTTACTGAGTTACAGTTCATATAAGGACATCAGTCAATTGAAAGAAATGCATTATGCCCTAATCTATGGATTTCACATGACTGGGTAGGGGCACAGCCATGGGAAGGCCTTGGAGGGCATAGGACCACCAACTTGGCAGTCAGGCCCACCCACTGGGGAGCCAGGCCCAGCCAATCAGAATCCGTTTTTCCCCACAAAAAGGTACTTATTACAGACAGAAATACTCCTAAGCAACACCCCCACCCCTCAGATGATCCTGCAGGTGAAGAAGCCGGATGTGGAGGTCTGCTGATGTGAGGCCGGTTGGATGAGACGTGGCATTGTGTTGTGTGACAAAACTGCACATTTTAAAGTGGTATTTTATTGTCCCCAGCACAAGGTGCACCTGTGTAATGATCATGCTGTTTAATCAGCTTCTTGATATGCCACACCTGTCAGGTGGATGGATTATCTTGGCAAATGAGAAATGCTCATTAACAGGGATGTAAACAAATTTGTGCACAAAATTAGAGAGAAATAAGATTTTTGTGCATATGGAACATTTCTGGGACTTATTTTTTCAGCTCATGAAACATGGGACAAACACTTTACATGTTATGATACACACACATTACAAGACTAAAAGTATGTGGACACCTGCTCGTCGAACATCTCATTCATGCGTATTAATATGGAGTTGGTCCCCCCTTTGCTGCTATAACAGCCTCCACCCTTCTGGGAAGGCTTTTCACTAGATGTTGGAACATTACCGCAGGGACCAACAGAGCATTAGTGAGGTCGGGCACTGATGTTGGGCGATTAGGCCTGGCTCGAAGTACGCGTTCCGATTCATCCCATAGGTGATCGGTGGGGTTGAGGTCAGGGCTCTGTGCAGGCCAGTCAAGTTATTCCACCACAATCTCGACAAACCATTTCTGAATGGACCTCGCTTTGGGCACGGAGGCATTGTCATGCTGAAACAGGAAAGGGCCTTCCTTAAACTGTTGCCACAAAGTTGGAAGCACAGAATCATCTAGAATGTCATAGTATGCTGTAGCATTAAGATTTCCTTTAACTGGAACTAAAGGGCCTAACCCGAACCATGAAAAACAGCCCCAGACAATTATGCCTCCTCTACCAAACTTTACAGTTGGCACTATGCATTGGGGCAGGTATCATTCTCCTGGCATCCGCCAAACCCAGATTCGCCGTCGGACTGCCAGATGGTTTAACATAATTCATCACTCCAGAGAACGCGTTTCCACTGCTCCAGAGACCAATGATGGCGAGCTTTACACCACTCCAGCCGACGCTTGGCATTGTGCATGGTGATCTTGGGCTTGTGTGCGGCTGCTCGGCTATGGAAATCCATTTCATGAAGCTCCCGACGAACATTCTTGTGATGACGTTGCTTCCAGAGACAGTTCGGAACACGGTAGTGAGTGTTGCAACCGAGGACAGACGATATTTACGCGCAACAACACTCGGCGGTCCCGTTCTGTGAGCTTGTGTGGTCTCGGACACTGCGGCTGAGCCGTTGTTGCTCCTAGACATTTTCACTTCACAATAACAGCACTTACAGTTGACCGGGGCAGCTCTACCAGGACAGAGATTTGACGAACTGACTTGTTGGAAAGGTGGCATCCTATGACGGTGCCACGTTGAATGTCACTGAGCTCTTCAGTAAGGCCATTATACTGCCAATGTTTGTCTACGGAGTTTGCACGGCTGTGTGCTCGATTTTATACACCTGTCAGCAACGGGTATGGCTCAAATAGCGGAATCGACTAATTTGAAGGGGTGTCCACATACTTTTGTATATATAGTTTACATACATACAGTAGCAGTCAAAAGTTTGGACACACCTACTCATTCAAGGGTTTTTCTTTATTTGTACTATTTTCTACATTGTAGAATAATAGTGAAGACATCAAAACTATGAAATACATATGGAATCATGTAGTAACCAAAAAAGTTTTAAACCAATCAATATATTATATATATATTTGAGATTCTTCAAAGTAGCCACCATTTGCCTTGATGACAGCTTTGCACACTCTTGGCATTCTCTGAACCAGCTTCAGTTCCCACATATGCTGAGCACCTGTTGGCTGCTTTTCCTTCACTAGTTCAGAGAATGCCAAGTGTGCAAAGCTGTCATCAAGGCAAAGGGTGGCTATTTGAGGAATCTCAAATATAAAATATATTTTGATTGGTTTAACACTTTTTTGGTTACTACATGATTCCATATGTATTAATTCATAGTTTTGATGTCTTTTGACCCGGTAGTAAGTAAGTAAGTAAGTAAGTAAGTAAGTGTGTGTGTATATATACAGTGGGGGAAAAAAGTATTTAGTCAGCCACCAATTGTGCAAGTTCTCCCACTTAAAAAGATGAGGCGCCTGTAATTTTCATCATAGGTACACGTCAACTATGACAGACAAACTGAGAAAAAGAATCCAGAAAATCACATTGTAGGATTTTTAATGAATTTATTTGCAAATTATGGTGGAAAATAAGTATTTGGTCAATAACAAAAGTTTCTCAATACTTTGTTATATACCCTTTGTTGGCAATGACACAGGTCAAACGTTTTCTGTAAGTCTTCACAAGGTTTTCACACACTGTTGCTGGTATTTTGGCCCATTCCTCCATGCAGATCTCCTCTAGAGCAGTGATGTTTTGGGGCTGTCGCTGGGAAACACGGACTTTCAACTCCCTCCAAAGATTTTCTATGGGGTTGAGATCTGGAGACTGGCTAGACCACTCCAGGACCTTGAAATGCTTCTTACGAAGCCACTCCTTCGTTGCCCGGGCGGTGTGTTTGGGATCATTGTCATACTGAAAGACCCAGCCACGTTTCATCTTCAATGCCCTTGCTGATGGAAGGAGGTTTTCACTCAAAATCTCTCGATACATGGCCCCATTCATTCTTTCCTTTACACGGATCAGTCGTCCTGGTCCCTTTGCAGAAAAACAGCCCCAAATAATGATGTTTCCACCCCCATGCTTCACAGTAGGTATGGTGTTCTTTGGATGCAACTCAGCAGTCTTTGTCCTCCAAACACGACGAGTTGAGTTTTTACCAAAAAGTTATATTTTGGTTTCATCTGACCATATGACATTCTCCCAATCCTCTTCTGGATCATCCAAATGCACTCTAGCAAACTTCAGACGGGCCTGGACATGTACTGGCTTAAGCAGGGGGACATGTCTGGCACTGCAGGATTTGAGTCCCTGGCGGCGTAGTGTGTTACTGATGTTAGGCTTTGTTACTTTGGTCCCAGCTCTCTGCAGGTCATTCACTAGGTCCCCCCGTGTGGTTCTGGGATTTTTGCTCACCGTTCTTGTGATCATTTTGACCCCACGGGGTGAGATCTTGCGTGGAGCCCCAGATCGAGGGAGATTATCAGTGGTCTTGTATGTCTTCCATTTCCTAATAATTGCTCCCACAGTTGATTTCTTCAAACCAAGCTGCTTACCTATTGCAGATTCAGTCTTCCCAGCCTGGTGCAGGTCTACAATTTTGTTTCTGGTGTCCTTTGACAGCTCTTTGGTCTTGGCCATAGTAGAGTTTGGAGTGTGACTGTTTGAGGTTGTGGACAGGTGTCTTTTATACTGATAACAAGTTCAAACAGGTGCCATTAATACAGGTAACGAGTGGAGGACAGAGGAGCCTCTTAAAGAAGAAGTTACAGGTCTGTGAGAGCCAGAAATCTTGCTTGTTTGTAGGTGACCAAATACTTATTTTCAACCATAATTTGCAAATAAATTCATTAAAAATCCTACAATGTGATTTTCTGGATTTCTTTCTCAATTTGTCTGTCATAGTTGACGTGTACCTATGATGAAAATTACAGGTCTCTCTCATCTTTTTAAGTGGGAGAACTTGCACAATTGGTGGCTGACTAAATACTTTTTTTTCCCCACTGTATATAAAAATAGAAAAAATTAAGCATTACCAATGTTATTTATATACTGTAGATTGTAAAAAATCCTTCATGTAAGTCAAGGAATTCAGATTTGATCCATCTACCTTGTTGCCGGAGTCCTGTCATTGTGATAATTATGAAACCATCGGCAAGCTTCAGTACCCAACCCTATCGAGGAAAGCTTATTCAACAGAATAAAATGGTCTCCAGTATCAAAAGCTAAACAAGTTTACAAACATGGCTGCACAATTCTTTCTAAGGCATTTGCAATTTAATTTACAACAAGCATAGTAGCCGTAGTGGTGCGATGTTTAGGTCTGTATCCGGATTGATTAACATTAAGAATACCATTTACAGATAGAAAATAACGTAGCTGTTTGTGGACCAATTAATCTAGTATTTTCGCAAGACAGGGGAGCCTGGAAATGGGTTGATAATTATTGAGATCACTACTATCCCCACCCTTGTGGAGTGGTAGCACCAAAGCTGCTTTCCACACTTTTGGAATATTTCCTAATAATAAAGTTAAATAAAAAATGTGTGTTACTGAGCAAGCAATGAGAGGCGCTGCATACTTAAGCAAAGACGGGTCCAAATTGTCAGCCCCTAATGACTTCTTGGTGTCAATAGCTAATAAGGCAGCAAAACTACTTCTTCTGTGAGTTGCCAAAAAGAAAAACCGAGACTACCATTTCCCAAGTTACGTGAGGTTGACTGATCATCCAGCGAGGCAACTGGAGGCTGTATGTGGGAAGAACAGTCAACTGACTGGCCAAGACCAGTATGACGGCCTTGTCTTTCAAATAGGAAACCAGCGGAGATGAAATGCTGATTAAAAGCATTATAAATCTTAACTTTTTCAGTAATGATGCAGGAAACTGCTTAAGCAGGGAAGTAGAGGAATTACCCGGCTTCAGTGAATTAACGGTTTTCCAGAATTTAGCGTGATCACTAAGAGTCTGCCATAGCGCTAAGGAAGTAGTTTGATTTGGCCTGTAACCTAGCTCACTACAGTAAGACAGTTCGTTCATCAGACAGTCACTGCTCCACATAGATGACATGTTCTGCTCCTCCACCAGAAAGGAATATTAGAAAATATTTTTGCCATTGCCTGAACTTAGCCTCTGCCCAGGCTTTCAACAACATTATCTTTCGTCAAAATCCATACAGTTGCATTCGATTTCGTGCTACAGCCCAACTGTTGTTTTAGCGGATGTTTTAAAATGTATTTTTATTTATTATTTATTTAACTTTTGGGGGGAGTGGCCAATGGGGGCAATAGATTCATATATCACAATGTTTTATGGGTACATAATCACGATAATACAAAGGTTGTCGTCACCCAACCCTAGCGCCCAATAATTACTCTAAACCTGAGGACACAGTCAGCACAACTTAAAAACAACACACTTTGCATATAGCCTCAACCCTAAAGCCTTGAGGTACAGCAAAAGGCTTTGCAACAGCAGTAACAGTCAGACCTCTGGGAGTGGGGCGAAGCTGTGTCCCATTGATCGAGGGGTGGTGTAGCAGCACCACCAGTAATACCGTCACCGGCCCCAGCAGTAGAAGTGTTAGCATTATCAGCCTGCTCACAGCTCAGTGCTTTCTCCACCACCACCTTGCTCCTGTCTAAATCTACTGTCGAGGCGTTCGTCCTCAGCTCTGTCCTCAGGCACCACCAGCAGCACAGGAGCATCTCATCTCAAACGCTTTAACCATTCGACACTGGCCTCACAAAATCCATCTCCATAACTCGGCCCTAGTCCTACTCCCGGGCTTAGTTCGATCCAGCCCTAATCCAGTCCCAAAGCCCAGAACTCAACCTGAGTCCAGTTCTAGCCCAGTTGTAGCTCAGCTCAGTCCACTCCTTGCCCAGGCCTTGGTCCCAGAACTCAGTCCCAGTTCAGTTCAGATACGCAGAAGAAAGGAACAGTAAGCGAGGCCCGTCCCGAGCGCAACACAGTCACACACAGCTAGCGAGAAGCCTCCTTCTCCGTCAGTCAGTCACAGTTGAAGTTTTGCAGTGCCTCTCCTCGCTCTGTCCCCGGGCCCTGCTGTGTGACGGTGTCATCCCCAGCCCAGTCCCCTAGCATCCCCCTGCTCCTGCCCTGATGTGTGCTCTGCTCTGCCCTGCTGCTACCACAGGATAGCCTATTTATAGCAGCAGCTAGCCAAGCTACGACGATGCACAAGAATCCGCTTCAAGAAGTAGAGTTACACAGACGGAGAGAGAGAGCGAGAGAGAGAGCGAGGGAGAGGGGGGACAATAGCAAAGGAAAGACAAGAGAGGTGGAGTACAGAGAGTGGTACAGGAGAAAGAGAGAGATGTAGGGTGAGAGAGAGGAAGGGGTACAGGAGAGAGACGGATGGGTAAAGGAAAGAAAGGGGATGTGCAGGCAAGAAAGAAAGAGACAGAGAGCACAAGAGAAAGGAGGAGCGTAAATGAGGGTGACAGAGGGGGCCTGACAGCAGAGAATTCCTGCTGAGGCTGCAGAATGCATCGTGACCAAATAGACAGCTACTTTCTCAAGTAGCTAGCTAGCTTCTTTAATATGCAATTAGGTATTCATATAGCTGGGTCTCCTTAAGAATCTACTGTAGCCTGAGTAGAGAGAATAGCTGGAGGAGGATGAGAGGAGAATAATTAAGTAGGCATCTGTGTCGCAGCCAGGAGAGAGAGAGGGGGTGGAGATGGAGAGAGGGAAAGGGGGAATGGGGGAGAGCGCAGATTAAATGCATTCTGAAGGTCACACAGGGACTGCAGAATATAAAGCACAAGGATCTCAGAGAGAGAGAAAAGTGTGAGAGAGAAAGAAGTGTGTGAGAGAGAGAGAGAGGGGAGTGAGCGCTGCAAATGCGCGAGAGAGAGGACTGTCACTGTACACAGGGAGTCTAGGGAGAGTAGCTCAGAACAAATGCATCTAGTCCCACCCAGGCTATGATAGCCTCAGCCTGCTTTCTATCCTATCCACAATCAAACAGTCAAAGACAGAGAGCCAGCCTTGCGTACTTAATACGGTTTGAAACATCCAAGATTAAAATAGCACAATATCCATTATTCAATCACAAAGCGGACCAAGCTGGCGCTGTACAGTGAGGAGTGGGTTGACAGGAAGGGAATCTGCAGGGAGATCCTATTCCCACATCACCACCATGGATTCCACAGATACAAGAAGACAATATTGAAATAAATCTACCATTACAGTGTGCAATGGTGAAAACAGTGATGTGCTCGGACCGTAAGTGTGCTACATACATTAATCTCACAGCAGTGTGCCCTTATTTCTCAGATGCTGGGTACAAGAAAATTGCAGGTAGCCTATATCCACACACAAGCCTTCAGTGAGAATAACCTACAGAGTGTTGAGTGACACTTATATTACACCCACTCCAGAATGGAATGGTTATTGTTCTACTACTGGACAGTGACAACACAATCCACACCCACAGCAGTGGTGTCCAACCCAGGTCTCAGAGTTTCTGGGTTGCATGAGGTTCACACTAGCTATTGATTCTCACTAGAACCACTCACATAAAATTACTTTCCTTGAATCTTGTTAGTTAAGATTGAAATGTCGATCAATCCATAATTCCGTCAGTAGATTATGATTTAATCTGAGATGACATTCAAATACAGTTTAATACACAGAAGGTCTTCAGTCCCATGATGGAGAACACTGCTGTGAAAAGTGAAAACGACACAGATGAAAACCCTAAACCATGCAGGCATCTGCAAATCACTGCATTACCACCTCAAGCCTAAACCCAGAGCCATAGATGTACAGAGTTCCACAAACTACCCTCCATATTGGCACCAAACATTCCATTATATCAATAACATTCTAGTTTGCACTCTTTGCCTAGATAGAACCTTTGGTACCAAGATGGCTGCCGTTCAAATCTGGACATCTTCATCAGAGTTGAACTCTGTAGTGTATCTCTATGGCTTTATGTGCCCCAACCCAGTCAGTCAATAAGACAACCCTCTCTATGCTCACTAGTCCTTACTTCCTGTTGTTGAAGCTGCTGTTATGATTATTTGTGAGAGATGAAGGGGAGATCTTTGGCAAAGCAGAAAGATTGGAAGCACCAGATGACCTTCAAAAGATAAAGAATATCATGAGTTAGAGAGAAAGGATAAAGGCTCTCAAAGAAGAGGATTTTGACCATTAATTCAAAAAGTATGGAAATGGGTTAAACCAGGGGTTTTCAAACTGGGGTCCAGGTACTGCAGGGGGTCTGCGATTTTTATGAATATCGCAAGCTGCAACAGAATACCATCGTGGATAACATTTTGAGGTCTCTGCGTCCAGTATGAAGTAAGTTAAAGGTAGTTTCACCAGCCAATGCTAATTAGTGTTAGTGCAATGACTGGAAGTCTACAGCAACAGTTAGCATGCTTGCTGTTCCTCCGATTCTGGGGAAGTAGATAAAGGGCTTCATTGCCAAAATTTCAAACTATCCCCTTAAAATGGAGGAAATTATAGTAATTGGAGCTAATCACAGGGTTTGTTCTGTATAGAAAATTCTTAAACGGGCCATCTAAATGGTAATTTTAGGGATGGCAAAATGCATAGAATTGCAAGAAATGTGCTGTAAAAAACAGCAAAATTGTCAATCAGCTCCATGGTAGAATTGCTGGAAATTTGATTAAAAACTGCAAAGTTCTCTCAGCTCAATGGATTGTTTTTTTTTTTATTGCAGAAAATGTGCTTTGAAACAGCAACATTTTCTCTACACCGCCAAGATACCTTTCTAGCTAATAGACTATATGTTAGAGTTTACCCTTCCTCTTCCATTGAACTGTGGTGAAGTCCAAATAATGAAACTGTTTACTAAATCTATTCATTTTAAAATGTTGATTACTTCTACCTGCATTATCATTCACCTGATGAGGCAATATATTATTTTTTATTTTGCTAACGTATTATGGAGGTCCCTATGTCGCCGGTTTGCCTTGGCGGGGGTCCCTGGGCAAGAAAAGTTTGAAAACCCCTGGGTTAAACGATAAGAGATATGTCAGCAACTAAAGCCAAGCAAATAGGATAGAGGCAAATATATGATAGGGAGTTGAAATTCAAAGACAGTAGGAAAATAGTCGCTAAAATAATCATAAGGGTCTGCTGGGTTGAACATAAAGGTATACATTGAATGTATAAAACAAACTTAGCAGAATAGACCAGTATAGAGAAAGCTCAGCCTCAGAAGAACCAATGTCTTGCAATCCCCAGGCCAAGTGGGAGTCATTCCTAATTGGAAGTCCAGCTCCTCACTCCCATAACCTAAGGTCATGGACCCAGCCAGACACACTCACTTAGGTGCAGAGGAACCTCTAGGCCACGATCCATCCTCATTCTTCTGCTCTATTACCAGGACCTGCATGGATATCAGAAATAGAAACATAATACACATATAAATATATGGAAACATAACAATACGTCCAACCGGTCTCCCAAACACAGACCACGTGTATGGCGTCGTGTGGGCAAGCGGTTTGCTGATGTCAACGTTGTGAACAGAGTGCCCCATGGTGGCGGTGGGGTTATGGTATGGGCAGAAATACGTTATGGACAACGAACACAATTGCATTTTATCGATGGCAATTTGAATGCACAGAAATACCGTGACGAGATCCTGAGGCCCATTGTGAGGTCCATTTCTTTGAAGGTATCTGTGACCAAAATATGCATATCTGTATTCCCAGTCATATGAAATCCATAGATTAGGGCCTAATGAATTTATTTAAATTAACTGATTTCCTCATATGAACTGTAACTCAGTAAAATCTTAGAAGTAGTTGCATGTTGCGTTTATATTTTTGTTCAGTATATGTACAAAACCATAAAGCTGAAATTTGAGCTGGTTAATGGACAAACCAGTGACAATTAATACTAGGATTTACATCTGACCACTGACGTACAGTATTATTACGGTCCTTGACTTCTCCCCAAGCATGTGACCTCACCTGACCAGGAAAAACTCCAGAACCTACTTACACTATAATCAAATGTTTTTACAAATTGTCACATGCGCCGAATACAACATGTGTAGACCTTACTGTGAAATGCTTACTTAGAAGCCATTAACCAACAACTCAGTTTGAAGAAAATAGAGTTAAGAAAATATTTACTAAGTCGAGGTAATTTGTACATGTAGGTAGGGGGAAAGTGACTATGCATAGATAAACAGAGAGTAGCAGCAGTGGGTGGCCATTTGATTATTTGTTCAGCAGTCTTATGGCTTGGGGGTAGAAGCTGTTAAGGAGCCTTTTGAACCTAGACTTGGTGCTCCGGTACCGCTTGCCATGCGGTAGCAGAGAGAACGGTCTATGACTTGGGTGACTGGAGTCTTTGACAATTTTTTGGGCCTTCCTTTTTGGGCCTAGTATACAGGTCCTGGATGGCAGGAAGCTTGGCCCCAATGATGTACTGGGCCGTACGCACTACCCTCTGTAGCGCCTTACGGTCGGATGCCGAGCAGTTGCCATAGCAGGCGGTGATGCAACCAGTCAGGATGCTCTCGAGGGTGCAGCTATAGAACTTTCTGAGGATCTAGGGACCCATGCAAAATCTTTTCAGTCTCCTGAGGGGGAAAAGGATTTGTTGTGCCCTCTTCACGACTTTCTTGGTGTGTTTGGACCATGATAGTTTGTTGGTGATGTGGACACCAAGGAACTTGAAACTCTTGACCCGCTCCCTCCTTTTCCTGCAGTCAACGAAAATCTCCTATGTCTTGCTCAGGTTGAGGGAGAGATTGTTGTGCTGGCACCACACAGCCAGGTCTTTGAACCTCCTCCCTATAGGCTGTCTCATCGTTGTCGGTGATCAGGCCTACCACCGTTGTGTCGTCAGCAAACTTACATTTACATTTTTTTTACATTTTAGTCATTTAGCAGACGCTCTTATCCAGAGCGACTTACAGTTAGTGAATACATATTTTTTTTTATACTGGCCCCCCGTGGGAAACGAACCCACAACCCTGGCGTTGCAAACGCCATGCTCTATCAACTGAGCTACATCCCTGCCGGCCATTCCCTCCCCTACCCTGGACGACGCTGGGCCAATTGTGCGCCGCCCATGAATCTCCCGGTCGCGGCCGGCTGCGACAGAGCCTGGATTCGAACCAGGATCTAGTGGCACAGTTAGCACTGCGATGCAGTGCCTTAGACCACTACGCCACTCAGAACTTAATGATGGTGTTGGAGTCGTGCTTGGCCACGCAGTTGTGGGTGAACAGGGAGTACTGGAGGGAACTAAGCACGGACCCCTGAGGGGCCCCCATGTTGAGGATCAGCGTGGCAGATGTGTTGTTGCCTACGCTTACCACCTGGGTGCGGCCCGTCAGGAAGTCCAGGATCTAGTTGCAGAGGGAGGTGTTTAGTCCCAGGGTCCTTAGCTTAGTGATGAGCTTTGTAGGCACTATGGTGTTGACCGCTGAGCTGTAGTCAATGAACAGCATTCTCACATACAGTGGGGAGAACAAGTATTTGATACACTGCCAATTTTGCAGGTTTTCCTACTTACAAAGCATGTAGAGGTCTGTAATAATAAATCCAGAAAATCACGTTGTATGATTTTTAAGTAATTAATTTGCATTTTATTGCATGACATAAGTATTTGATACATCAGAAAAGCAGAACTTAATATTTGGTACAGAAACCTTTGTTTGCAATTACAGAGACCATACGTTTCCTGTAGGTCTTGACCAGGTTTGCACACACTGCAGCAGGTATTTTGGCCCACTCCTCCATACAGATCCAGATCCTTCAGGTTTCGGTGCTGTCGCTGGGCAATACGGACTTTCAGCTCCCTCCAAATATTTTCTATTGGGTTCAGGTCTGGAGACTGGCTAGGCCACTCCAGGACCTTGAGATGCTTCTTACGGAGCCACTCCTTAGTTGCCCTGGCTGTGTGTTTCGGGTCGTTGTCATGCTGGAAGACCCAACCACGACCCATATTCAACGCTCTTACTGAGGGAAGGAGGTTGTTGGCCAAGATCTCGGGATACATGGCCCCATCCATCCTCCCCTCAATACGGTGCAGTCGTCCTGTCCCCTTTGCAGAAAAGAATCCCCAAAGAATGATGTTTCCACCTCCATGCTTCACGGTTGGGATGGTGTTCATGGGGTTGTACTCATCCTTCTTCTTCCTCCAAACACTGCGAGTGGAGTTTAGACCAAAAAGCTCTATTTTTGTCTCATCAGACCACATGACCTTCTCCCATTCCTCCTCTGGATCATCCAGATGGTCATTGGCAAACTTCAGACGGGCCTGGACATGCACTGGCTTGAGCAGGGAGACCTTGCGTGCGCTGCAGGATTTTAATCCATGACGGCATAGTGTGTTACTAATTCTTTGAGACTGTGGTCCCAGCTCTCTTCAGGTCATTGACCAGGTCCTGCCGTGTAGTTCTGGGCTGATCCCTCACCTTCCTCATGATCATTGATGCCCCACGAGGTGAGAGCTTGCATGGAGCCCCAGACCGAAGGTGATTGACCGTCATCTTGAACTTCTTCCATTTTCTAATAATTGCGCCAACAGTTGTTGCCTTCTCACCAAGCTGCTTGCCTATTGTCCTGTAGCCCATCCCAGCCTTGTGCAGGTCTACAATTTTATCCCTGATGTCTTTACACAGCTCTCTGGTCTTGGCCATTGTGGAGAGGTTGGAGTCTGTTTGATTGAGTGTGTAGACAGGTGTCTTTTATACAGGTAACGAGTTCAAACAGGTGCAGTTAATAAAGGTAATGAGTGGAGAACAGGAGGGCTTCTTAAAGAAAACTAACAGGTCTGTGAGAGCCAGAATTCTTACTGGATGGTAGGTGATCAAATACTTATGTCATGCAATAAAATGCAAATTTATTACTAAAAATCATACAATGGGATTTTCTGGATTTTTGTTTTAGATTCTGTCTCTCACAGTTGAAGTGTACCTATGATAAAAATTACAGACCTCTACGTGCTTTGTAAGTAGGAAAACCTGCAAAATTGGCAGTGTATCAAATACTTGTTCTCCCCACTGTAGGTGTTCCTCTTGTCCAGGTGGGAAAGGGCAGTGTGGAGTGCAATTGAGATTGCATTATCTGTGGATCTGTTGGGGCGGTATGCAAATTGGAGTGGGTCTAGGGTTTCCGGGATGATGGTGTTGATGTGAGCCATGACCAGTCTTTCAAAGCACTTCATGGCTACCAACAAGAATGCTAAGGGGCGGTAGTCATTTAGGCAGGTTACCTTCCCTTTCTTGGGCACAGGGACTATGGTGGTCTGCTCGAAACATGTAGGTATTACAGACTCGGCCAGGGAGAGCTTGAAAATGTCAGTGAAGACACTTGTCAGTTGGTCCGCGCATGCTCTGAGGACACGTCCTGGTACTCCTTCTGAATGTTGACCCGTTTAATAGGTCTTGCTCACATCGGCCAAGGAGAGAGTGATCACACAGTTGCCCGCTTCAGTGTTGCTTGCCTCGAAGCCAGCATAAAAAGGCATTTAGCCCATCTGGTAGGCTCGCGTCACTGGGCTGCTCGCGGCTGGGTTTCCTTTTGTAGTCCGTAATAGTTTGCAAGCCATGCCACATCCCACGAGCGTCAGAGCCGCTGTAGTAGGAGTCAATCTTAGTCCTGTATTGACGCTTTCCCTGTTTGATGTTTCGTCTGAGGGATATGTATGCACGGTCACCGCGGGGACGACGTCATCGATGCATTTATTGATGAAGCCAGTGACTGAGGTGGTATACCCCTCAACGCCATTGGATGAATCCTGGAACATATTCCAGTCTGTGCTAGCAAAACAGTCCTGTAGCGTAGCATCCGCGTCATCTGACCACTTCCGTATTGAGCGAGTCACTGGTACTTCCTGCTTTAGTTTTTGCTTGTAAGCAGGAATCAGTAGGATATAATTATGGTCAGATTTGCCAAATGGAGGGCGAGGGAGAGCTTTGTACGAGTCTCTGTGTGTGGAGTAAAGGTGGTCTTGAGTTTTTTCCTCTGGTTGCACGTGACATGCTGGTAGAAATTAGGTCAAACGGATTTAAGTTTGCCTGCATTAAAGTCCTCGGCCACTAGGAGCGCCGCTTCTGGATGAGCATTTTCTTGTTTGCTTTGGCCTTATACAGCTTGTTGAGTGCGGTCTTTGTGCCAGCGTCGGTTTGTGGTGGTAAATAGACGGCTACGAAAAATATAGATAAACTCTCTTGATAGATAGTGTGGGCTACAGCTTATCATGAGGTACTCTACCTCAGGCGAGCAATACCTCGAGACTACCTTAATATTAGACATCACGCACAAGCTGTTATTGACAAATACACACACACCCCCCCACCCCTCGTCTTACCAGACGTAGCTGTTCTGTCCTGCCGATGCACAGAAAACCCAGCCAACTGTATATTATCTGTGTCGTCACTCAGCCACGACTCGATGAAACATAAGATATTATCGTTTTTAATGTCCAGTTAGTAGGATAGTCTCGAATTGAGCTCATCCAGTTTATTATCCAGTGATTGCACGTTGGCTAATAGAACGGATGGTAGAGGCGGGTTACCCACTCGCTAACGAATTCTCACAAGGCACCCTGATCTCCGCCCACTGTATTTCCTTATTTTCTTCATGCGAATGACAGGGATTTGGGCCTTGTCTGGGAGCAACATTATATCTTTCGAGTCCGACTCATTAAAGAAAAAATCTTCGTCCAGTTCGAGGTGAGGAATTGCTGTTCTGATATCCAGAAGCTCTAAGAGACGGTAGCATCAACATTATGTACAAAATAAGTGACAAACAATGCGAAAACCCACAAAAAAGCACCATTGGTTAGGAGCCTGTAAAACGGCAGCCATCCCTCCCGGCGCCATTCCTAGTAACAAGAGCATAGAGAGTTTCCTTGTCAGTTTGCATGGTCTGGAATAATCTAGGCCCTATATAACTGGTGCGATGACAGGACAGGAAGTAGAAACAATGTATAAATAGCCTGGTATCCAAGGGTTATTTTATACCTGTCCTTGGTAGAGTCCTGCATCCTGTATAGTGCTGTCCGGTTTATTCAGAGGCTCGAACGTGTTGCTCATGTACTTGTTCCACAACCTGGTCTCTTTCTCGTCTGGGATGCTGAACAGTTTCCGCATCTCCTTCTCAATGGTGTCTGCATCACAGGAGGTTATAGGACTAAGATGACAAATACACAACATGCCACATACATTGAGTGTACAAAACATTAGGAACACCTTCATAATATTGAGTTGCACCACACTTTTTGCCCTCAGAACAGCCTCAATTTGACAGGGCATGGAATCTGCAAGGTGTCGAAAGTGTTCTACAGGGATGCTGGCCCATGTTGATTCCAATGCTTCCCACAGTTGTGTCATGTTGGGTGGATGTCCTTTGGGTGGTGGACCATTCTTGATACACATAGGAAACTGTTGAGTGTGAAAAACCCAGCAGCACTGCAGTTCCTTACACAAACCGGTGCACCTGGCACCTACTTCCATAACCCGTTCAAAAGGCACTTAAATATTTTGTCTTGCCCATTCACCCTCAATGGTACACATAGACAATCCATGTCTCAATTGTCTCAAGGCTTAAAAATCATTATTTAACCGGTCTCCTCCCCTTCATCTACACTGATTGAAGTGGATTTAACAGTTGACATCAATAAGGGATCATAGCTTTCATCTGGATTCACCTGGTCAGTCTGTCATGGAAAGAGCAGATGTTCCTAATGTTTTGTCCACTCAGTGTAGGTGACAAACTGACAAAACTACACGCATGCACCTGCATACTTAGGGCAGAGAATAATTGAGTGTATAAATCTCTCATGCTCTGATAAATTGGCAGCAGATTAATGAATTACTTTACGGTAACACTCCCTGCCCATGTAATTGTTGATTACTTATGTGTGCTTTAGGGAGCAGAGTTTTGGCAGTTCTTGTGGGAGCGCATCATTTTGCTGTAGCCAAAAGCAAATTCAGTTTACATAAGAGGTTGACAAACACTTTGAGAACAGAGTTATCAGTGACCTTCCCCTGTGATTTCACTGTTTAAATTGACCATTAAAAGGCTTGACAATGCATCCAATCTGCATAAATTGAACAAAATATGTTAGTATTATTAGTGAAATAACTAAGAGCAATGGTGCACTGTGAACCAAAGTATACAATCAACAAGTCAAATTAAGAACTACAGAACATGTCAGGTTATAAACACACAATCCTAATGTCAGGTAGAAAATGAGTGGAATTGATTCTGTGTCAGGTAGAAGAGAAGTTATCCTGTACAATCACTATGACTGGTGGTTAATGGATGGGAATGATCTATTAATTCATTATCTGTCTGGGAGAAGTGGCCAGTTGCTACATTTGTCAGGTTAACTGTACAATGAATATAATGGTTACACCAATATAATGGTACTCTATCGCTCAGTTGGTAGAGCATGGCGCTTGGTAGAGCATGGGTTCGACGCCCAGGACTAGGCCTACCCATACATGCACGCATGACTATAAGTCGCTACAGATAAAAGTGCAGGCTGAAGGGCATTCTATTATATTATAATGGCAGGTAGAAAACGGGTGGAAATTATCCATGAGGAAAAGAGACGAGTTTCTTCAAAATAAAGATATCATCTGCTCCATTCATTCTGTCAGGGAGAAGAAAAGTGTCTGCCTACCTATCGTGTCTGCTTTGCTGAAGCGTCTGGTGACCACGTTGTCCATGTTGCGGTCTTCACACAGCTTCAGCTCTGTGAGGTACACCTCCACCTTGCAGTGCTTCACAAACATACCCTGTTCTACCACCTGTAGAAATATGGCAATAAAGAGTGTCTTACATCATGGCAGATTGTTAATAATTTGGTTGATTTCCTCTTGTGTAAAGGTTTGTTTTGCAAATTAAACACTTGACAATGTTAAAGTTGTCTTACATGACAGATGGCATGAGAAGAAAATAGGCATCACTCGGTTACAATTTTGCCAATTAAACCCATTACATTGTTCATTTTGTTCAAAGCATTTGTCATACATGATGGCATATGAAGGAAACTAAAATATTCTTTGCTAATTAAACTCATCATGACATTGTTCCAATACGGGCAAGATTTGCATGGCTGAATGATCGCAAGTATGAACTTCCTAAAACTCTTCAACAGTGAACAGAGAAGCATTCACGAACTTTACCAAGAAAACAAGAACTAAAGAACACAGCGTATGGCATTAGAATAATCAAGCTCATTATTTGGGACAAAAACAACAACAAAACAGAAACAAACTAAGAATTTGGCTACCCAATTAATAGGCCTATCTATACACTGAAAGCACTTTAAGTGTATAAACTATAGGCTACACTTTCTAACTCCCTTGACAGGAGCGAGTCACGAAGACTCTTAATATAGCCCCAGAGCGTAGAGACAGCTGAAGGGTCCATTCCTATTCATTTCACACAGCCCCTCCGCTGGTGGCTGGACCCACACCACAGGGTACAGACCTGCCCCAGCCCATGACATCAGCTGTAGGCATGGGTCAGATTCACCCACCACCAGACACTGCCCTCCTTATACAATGAATGCCCAGCCATGTGTTCCACACAAAGCAGAGACAAAAGGCAAGTTGCAAGTCTCACAGTAACAAACTCTGACAGAACAGAAATGTCACAAAGTTCTTAAACAGCTATGCTAAGAACCAACGAGAACAGATCTACCCCGCCCCCTCACTTTCTGCTTAGGCTAGGCCATCTCTCCCTCGTTCTCTTTCCCCTCTCTCTTAAAAAGCCTCTCCCTCTCTCTCTCTCTCTCTGTTTGACCTCAGCCAGCATTCCTCCACTTCAAAAAACAAGGACACTCTAGAATCACTCCCCGGGTGAGCCTCAACGTAGAGAACCTGAGTGGAACCGCAAGAGGAGAACCCGGAAAATCAATTCCAACACAGTCTGACAAGAACCCCAAAAAGTGAGAAAGAAAGAAAAGAAAACCTCCTGCATGTTGTGTCTCGTAGCTCGCTCCATGTAGCGGTGTTTCAGTCATCCACAGCACTCTCTGAAAATAGAAACGGCCAGGGCAACTCGATACCCCCCACAACATACATGGCAAAAAGGGGAGGATCAATGGGGGGGAGAAAGAGAAAGCAGTGCAGCAGCCATGATGCGATGACTGGCTAGATTTGAAAATGCAGAAAGCTATGTCTGGGCTCACGGAAGTACAGTAGGCCTGGCTGGCAGTTAGCTGTTAGAAAATAGCCCTACGTTAGCAGAACCCCTTTGCCGGTGTTTCCGGGAACACAATCCTTATGTGAGTTACTGGCTTATACTGAAGTCAGTTGTCAGAGTTAAACCCAAAGCACACTGAATAAAAAAGCAACTAAATAATATCAATGTAGCCTACTTCCACTTTAGAAAATCTGATCTTCTGAGGACAACATTGCATCAGTAAGCATCTGTGATAGGGTCCACATTACGTTTTAAAAACCAATGAAGTCCTTATACAGCATGCTACTTTCAGTCCACATATTACAAATAATAGCTAGCATATTTGGAATACCGGTAGCTAAATTGTATCAAATCGCATGACCAGTCCAGCGGTTTCTCTTGAAGAAGACATAGTGAGAAAGACATCACCTAAACATTAAGATAGCTTATGCTTGAGATTCAGTTACTAGCTGGGTAGGCCTTAATATCGATCTAGAAATCAAAGTTATCCTGGTATCCTTTTTCACAATCGTCCCAATCTGACCTGTGTTGAGGTGTATTGATCAATCCAACCCTATAGAACACATCCAAGATTTTGACACAGTGAAACTTCAATTACTCCTCTCACACCACAATAAGCTCTTCAGCTACGAGTAGGCCATCAACAAACAGGCCTGACGGCAACCATTGAAATGTAATTGTGTACTGACCATATTATCTTACCTCATACTATTCACCAGTTCACATAAAAGTACCTGAGCTTTGACTGAGCTTCTCTTTCATCTGATTACCGCTGTAGCACTGGCGCTACGTGCACTGTGCCCAACGCTACGTGCACTGTGCCCAACGCTACGTGTACTGTGCCCAACCAGCTCTTATACCCCTACAGTAGCTGAACATTATTTTATTTGACCATTTAAAAACAACAAGATATTGGACCACACCAGCCATAATTAGCCACTAATAATGTCACCCATTCTTACCTTGCGTGAAACAGGCTCGTGTCCCTCCATCAGTGCATACCAGCTCACTAGCTTATTCCAGCCTTCTGTTGGGACCAGGATGTAGTCCAGCTCATCAATGAGGTGCTCCTTGATGGCCAGAACATCCCCATCTACTCACAACAGAGAGAGAGACAGACAGACACAGAGAGAGAGAGAGAGAGAGAGAGAGAGAGAGAGAGAGAGAGAGAGAGAGAGAGAATAGGGTCATGTTCATTAGGCAACAAACAGAAGAAAACGGACTGACACGGAAGGACTACCTGAACCTGGCCAATAACAATCTTCATTTTTGTTTGTTTGCCATAATGAATATGACCCAGGTTTAGTGGTGAAAGAGGGTTTCTTAAAGGGAACCATTATAGGACTATGTATGGGTAGGGTTATAATGGGTCATTCATTAGGGCGAGCTTCACTGGTGGTGGCCTACTCATAATGGCAGTTTCTCACACAATAACACACAAAGCAACAGAGAGCTTTCTATAGACCAGAGGTAGGCTACCCTTGACCATTTTCATTTATGTTTACAGAGTCAATTATAGACCTACTTTTTCTGTCATAGTAGTGACATAGTCATAGCCTATAGAAATTGAAAGTATAACAGCCTTTAGTTTGATATATTAGGTAAGATACATCATGATGTTCACTCTAAACATCCTGTACTGCGCAAAACAGTGGTGGGTTCATCCGGACACACTGGGGATGAGTAAAAGCACACATTATAATAATAATAATAATAATATAATATGCCATTTAGCAGACGCTTTTATCCAAAGCGACTTACAGTCATGCGTGCATACATTATTTTTTTGTGTATGGGTGGTCCCGGGGATCGAACCCACTACCTTGGCGTTACAAGCGCCGTGCTCTACCAGCTGAGCTACAGAGGACCACATTATGAAGTCACCATTTCCACTAATCTCTCCAGAGATTGACAATAAATATTGCTTCAAAGAGGTCTGAGTGTGGTGCATCTTACCACTTGTAAGGAGCCCCGAGTTGTCCACTGGTCCAGGGTAGACATTCTGGTCTCCCATCTGATATTTGTCCCAGCTGTCAAAGCCCACATACTTCTTCCACTGTTTGAACCAGTGGCTGTCCACTAGGTACCTATGCAGAAAGAGCGAGCGAGAGCACTGATTATTTAGATCTGAGATCACGCTAGACTATATCTAATGAGTGTGGTAACAGACGGTATCTGATAAGTAAAAAAATAACACACAAAATAACAAAAAGTGTGAAGCACCAAAGTACAGGCAGGGTATCCACTAACCAGCAGGGCTGAGAGAAAGACCTCAGGTTACAAAAGTCTCCTCTGTAATCTTTGTTTATTAGAGGAGAGAAGAACTCGAGACAAAGGGGTTATTTCAGAATGACCAGCAGCTGATCTGTTATGATTAGTTAAAACATAATATTAATTTGATGGAGTAACGTTAAACAATGTAAGGAATGTTACAATTATCACAAAACAGATGCTTGCTAACATAGTGGGAGCTAGCTAGTTCAGACACTTGATTGTTACTAAACATCAATTGTCAGCAGATAGCTAGTTTCATACTGGCACATTTGTGAGTGTGTTAGCTAGTTTGCATGCTAAGCAATTTTGACAGGTGCTTTTCACGACCCTGATTTGTCAGATGAGCTCACGTCACGGGCAAACCACTTGAAATCAAGTTAGCAAGCTTGGAATCGGAAGATCATGAAACTGAAATCATTGGGAAAATAAATGTATTTTACTAACTACGTTGGTAACATACCTATGTATCTAGACAATACCATGTTGGCAAATAACTTGGTCACTAAAAACTGTGGAATGTAGCGAACCCGCTGGCTAGCTTTAGCTGGCAGAAGCTGACTGACTTGATAACTAACTGACTGACTTGCTAACGTTAACTGGCTCGGTAACTGTCAACACGGCCTGTCACACTCGCTATCCGCTGGTTTGGCACTTTGACAGCCCCGACAGAGTCAGCAAGCACCCTCCTAAGACCTTTAAAAAGTTATCGGCAAACTCTTACCAAGTATCTCCCTTTCGTAGCTGTGTTTTCAGCAGCGCTGCGACTTCTCCTCTCTGGGTATCCAGATCAGCCGCTCCTCCTTCCGCCATCTTTCCTTGGACATCACCTGCTGCATGTTGGGATAGAGGCGCGTCACTCACGCACGCAAGACAGCCCTTTCTAGCCAATCATCAACCCGAACTGGAACTGTGCCTAGTAGCCAGCGGGGAAAGCGCGGCTTCTAGTGGTTCACAGCATGTCCCCTGAATATTGCTAGATCATTCTTGCTCTGATTTATAAAAGATCTGACAATATACATAGAGCAGAACTTGGTCCAAGAAGGACTACACAGGAAAATACTTGAATAGACTAGAACAATACTGTGAAGTGATTGTAAAGCCTTCCATAGTGAAGAGTGATCTCATAAGGATCACAATAATAGCATACAATACACTGATATATATAATATATTACACATTTTGTTTATTTCAAAACATACAGATTCATATTTTTTTTGTAGTCATGTTACACAGAAAATCTAATCATTAAAATATTGTACATAGTTTTCTATTAGTCCAAAGGTTGTTAGCTCTTAGAAAGGAAGCGCTACTAAGGCACACAATAGTAAATGTTGGTAGACAGAAGGTGCTCTTTGGTCAAAGGGGTGAATTGGTCATCAAAAAGAAATGAGGACCAAGGCACACTTCATATAATTAATTAAAATGCCTTTATTTGTATGGCATGTTCAATAGAAACAAGATTTTTTTTTTTTTTTATCCGACGCGTTTCGGCTGCATGGCCTTCGTCAGGGACGGTTGTTAGCTCTTGTTAAATTGACAAAGGTGATACAATACATCCTCGTTTAACAATGATCCACATTCTAACAATATCAATGGTTATTCATCTCATTTATAGTGTACAGCTTATTTTTCTTTACCAGCCCACTGGGCACACACTGGTTGAATCAACATTGTTTCCACGTAATTTCAATGAAATTACGTTGAACTAACGTAACGTGGAAGACGTTGAATTGACATCTGTGCCCAGTAGGATGATTCCTTTAATACAATACAGTAGGCCTAACAACAATCTCCCACTTGGCCATAGACAGACAATATTATACACGTGTAGATCAGTGTCCACTGAACAATGAGAAATAAGCTTTTGTAATTGAACACAGTTGTCATGTTTTCTACCTGAAAGCCCATTGGTTCTGTAAAAGAGAGCTTATGGGATGCAAGAGTGCACACTTGTTCCTCTCTCTCATTGCTTATCTGGCTGCCTGATGCACTTTCTCTTGAATTCTTGAATTGGATTTTCAGTTAATTTCCAAAAATGACTTAATTGACTGAATGAGTCACTCCAACGCTGTCACTGGGGTTTCCTTAGCAGTTTGAGTCCTTCACCCCCACTGGGAGGTAGCCATCTTTGTTTGGTACCCCTACTGGCTCCATGCCTCCCTCGCCCTTGGGGGCGAAGGTGGCCAGCATCCTCTCCTGTTCTCTCTTGGTTTTGGGTAGGTCGTTAGAGGGCTGGAGGAGGATGTGAATGCGCTGCAGAGAAAATGAGAAAAATGAATAAAGCATAATGGACTGAGCAGTTTGAGATAATGTTAGTAATGTTGTGTATCATAGACGAATGAAACATAATGGTCATAAAAACACTGGACTGAGAAACTTAAGGTTACTTGCTTAACCCCGGTTCTCTGATAATATGGGTGAGACATTTAACTGTGGGGTTCTCCAGAATAAGTAGCTCGAAGGACCAATCATACACAACTGTTGAACACAGACAGGTCGTGTGGCGAATGAGTGAGCCCCTCCCCTCATACTAAAGAGTCACTCGGCTTCCCTCTGATCACTCTCGAACGTGACAAACTTCCTCACAAGCTTGCGAGTAGGGGAATGGGGTGAGATGTCACACTCATAATATTAGAGAAGTGAGGTTACACTAGTAACCTTAAGTTCTCTAAATTATTTGATTCGACATCTCACTGTGGGATATGGCCAACTTCTGTATCGCACATGCTCTCTGAAGCCAGGCAGTCTCAATATCAACCCTCAGAGGCCCCGAAACTGTGGACAGTATGTGCCAATGAAGGCACAGTGACGTCTAGTCGGTGGAACCACATAAAAGTATGAGGGGATGCCCTACAAGCCGCATCGCAAATCTCCTGCAAGGAGATTCCCTTAAACAGTGCCCAAGAGGTGACCATACCTCTGGTGATGTGAGCCCTTAGGCCCTCCAGAGTCTGTAACCCCTTGCTATTATAGGCCAATATAATAGCATCCACAATCCAATGAGACAACCGCTGATGAGAGGGGCCTCACCTTTCAGGGAGGCGCCCAAGACACGAAGAGTTGGTCGCTCTTGCGCAAAGTTCTCATCCTATCCAAGTATATGTGCAACACGCATACTGGACAGAAATTGTGTAGCCGCTCCTCTTCCATAAAAAAGGCGGGTGGAAAGGCACAAGCTCCAAGACAAGACAATTGTAATTGTCGCTAACCTTGGGCATAAAAGCGGGTTTGGGCAACAAGGTGACCCAGGAAAATCCCCGGGCAAACTGCAGGCACGAATTGTGAACTGACAGTTCATGTAGCTCACTCACTCGCTTTTGTGGACATAAGGGCGACCAGTAAAGCGGTCTTAAAGGGAAGATATTTCATCTCCACGCTTTCCAGCGTCTGCTGTGAAACAGCCTCAAGCACAATAGACAAATTCCATGATGAGGCTTGGGAACAGGATGTAAGCGACAGGCCCCCTTAATGAAACAACATGACAGGGGATTTTTTCCCACCATGTTTTTGTGGAAGCCTATATGACAGGCCGAGATAGTGTCTAGATAGACCTTAACAGTGGAGAAAGCCTTCCCTCTGTCCAAAAGGTCCTGCAAGAAGCATAAAACCTTGGATACAGAGCATTGGTAAGTTTGTTTTTGGTCAACAGCAATTTTCCTAAATCCCTCTTTGTGGCACCTGACCACACGACTGAACTCTACCCACATGTACATATTACTTCAACTACCTCAACTAGCCGGTGCCCCCACACATTGACTCTGCACCGGTACCCCCCTGTATATATAGCCTCCCTACTGTTATTTTATTTTACTTCTGGATCTATCTACAATAGATGATTGAGTGTGTGGACAGGTGTATTTTATACAGGTAACGAGTTCAAACAGGTGCAGTTAATACAGGTAATGAGTGGAGAACAGGAGGGCTTCTTAAAGAAAAACTAACAGGTCTGTGAGAGCCGGAATTCTTACTGGTTGGTAGGTGATCAAATACTTATGTCATGCAATAAAATGCAAATGAATTACTTAAAAATCAAACAATGTGATTTTCTGGATTTTTGTTTTAGATTCCGTCTCTCACATGATACAAATTACAAAGCATGTAGAGGTCTGTAATTAGGAAAACCTGCTAAATCGGCAGTGTATCAAATACTTGTTCTCCCCACTGTATATAAATAAAAGTATGTGGACACCACTTCAAATTAGTGGATTCGGCTATTTCAGCCACACCCGTTGCTGACAGGTGTATAAAATCGAGGACACAGCCATGCAATCTCAATACACAAACATTGGCAGTAGAATGGCATTACTGAAGAGCTCCGCGACTTTCAACGTGGCACAGTCATAGGATGCCACCTTAACAACAAGGCAGTTCAAGCTGCCCCGGTCAACTGTAAGTGCTGGAGCAACAAAGGCACAGCCGTGAAGTTGTAGGCAACACAAGCTCACAGAACGGGACCACTGAGTTCTGAAGCGCCTGTCCTCGGTTGCAACACTCACTACCGAGTTCCAAACTGCCTCTGGAAGCAACGTCAGCAAAATAATTGTTTGTCAGGAGCTTCATGAAATGGGTTTCTATGGCAGAGCAGCCGCACACAAGCATCGGCTGGAGTGGTGTAAAGCTCACCGCCATTGGACTCTGGAGCAGTGGAAACGCGTTCTCTGGAGTGATGAATCACGCTTCACCATCTGGCAGTCCGACAGATTAATCTGGGTGTGGCGGATGACAGGAGAACGCTACCTGCCCCAATGCATAGTACCAACTGTAAAGTTTGGTGGAGGAGGAATAATGATCTGGTGCTATTTTTCATGGTTCGGGCTAGGCCCCTTATTTCCAGTGAAGGGAAATCTTCACACTACAGCATACATTCTAGACGATTCTGTGCTTCCAACTTTGTGGCAACAGTTTGGGCCCTTTCCTGTTTCAGCATGACAATCCATCAAATGTATTTATAAAACCTTTTTACATCAACAGATATACAGAAAGTGCTATACAATGCGAGGTTCATACAGAAATGGTTTGTCGAGATTGGTGAGGAAGAACTTGACTGGCCTGCACTGAGCCCTGACCTCAACCCCATCGAACACCTTTGGGATGAATTGGAAAGCCAACTGCAAGCCAGGCCTAATCGCCCAACATCAGTGCGCGACCTCACTAAATACACCACCGCTGTCTTCAACCAGGAGCTCAGCGATCACTGCCTCATTCCCTGCGTCTGTAATGGGTCCGCGGTCAAACGACCACCCCTCATCACTGTCAAACGCTCCCTAAAACACTTCAGCGAGCAGGCCTTTCTAACTGACCTGGCCCGGGTATCCTGGATGGATATTGACCTCATTCCGTCAGTAGAGGATGCCTGGATGTTCTTCAAAAGTGCTTTCCTCTCCATCTTAAATAAGCATGCCCCATTCAAAAAATTCAGAACTAAGAACAGATATAGCCCCTTGTTCACCCCAGACTTGACTGCCCTTGACCAGCACAAAAACATCCTGTGTCGTACTGCATTAGCATCGAACAGCCCCCACGATATGCAACTTTTCAGGGAAGTAAGGAACCAATATACACAACCAGTTAGACTAGCTTTTTCAAACAGCAATTTGCATCCTGTAGCACTAACTCCAAAAAGTTTTGGGACACTGTAAAGTCCATGGAGAATAAGAGCACCTCCTCCCAGCTACCCACTGCACTGAGGCTAGGAAACACTGTCACCATCGATAAATCTACGATAATTGAGAATTTCAATAAGCATTCTGCAACCGCTGGCCATGCTTTGCACCTGGCTACCCCTACCCCGGCCACCAGCTCTGCACCCTCGGCTGCAACTTGCCCATGCCCCCCCCGCTTCTCCTTCACCCAAATTCAGATAGCTGATTCCTGAAAGAGCTGCAAAATCTGGACCCCTACAAATCAGCTGGGCTAGACAATCTGGAATCTTTCTTTCTAAAATTAGCCGCTGAAATTGTCGCAACCCCTATTACTAGCCTGTTCAACCTCTCTTTCATATCGTCTGAGATCCCCAGAGATTGGAAAGCTGCCGCGGTCATCCCCCTCTTCAAAGGGGGTGACACTCTAGATCCAAACTGTTACAGACCTATATCCATCCTGCCCTGCCTATCGAAAGTATTTGAAAGCCAAATTAACAAACAGATCACGACCACTTCGAATCCCACCGTACCTTCTCCGCTATGCAATCTGGTTTTCGAGCTGGTCATGGGTGCACCTCAGCCACGCTCAAGGTCCTAAACGATATAATAACCGCGATTGATAAAATATTCTTATTGGCAGACTAAAAAGCCTTGGTTTCTCAACTGACTGCCTCGCCTGGTTCACCAACTACTTTTCAGATAGAGTTCAATGTGTCAAATCGGAAGGCCTGTTGTCTGGACCTCTGGCAGTCTCTATGGGGGTGCCACAGGTTTCAATTCTCGGGCCGACTCTATTCTCTGTGTATATCAATGATGTCGCTCTTGCTGCTGGTGACTCTCAGATCCACCTCTACGCAGACAACACCATTTTGTATACATCTGGCCCTTCATTGGACACTGTGTTAACAAACCTCCAAACAAGCTTCAATGCCATACAACACTCCTTCTGTGGCCTCCAACTGCTGTCATTTACAAAATAGCTTCCAACACTCAACTCAACAAATTGGATGTAGTCTATCACAGTGCCATCCGTTTTGACACCAAAGCCCCATTTACTACCCACCATTGTGACCGGTGCGCTCTCGTTGGCTGGCCCTCACTACATATTCGTCACCAAACCCACTGGCTCCAGGTCATCTATAAATCCCTTCTAGGCAAATTCCCGCCTTATCTTAGCTCATTGGTCACCATAGCAACACCCACCCGTAGTATGCGCTCCAGCAGGTATCTCTCACTGGTCATCCCCAAAGCCAACACCTCCTTTGGCCGCCATTCCTTCCAGTTCTCTGCTGCAAATGACTGGAACGAACTACAAAAATCTCTGAAGCTGGAGACACTTATCTCCCTCACTAACTTTAAGTATCAGTTGCCAGAGCAGTTTACCGATCACTGTACCTGTACACAGTCCATCTGTATTAGCCCACCCAACTACCTCATTCCCATTTGTTATTTACATTGTTATTTATTTTGCTCATTTGCACCCCAGTATCTCTATTTGCACATCATTTTCTGCACATCTATCACTCCAGTGTTAATACTAAATTGTAATTATTTTGCTCTATGGCCTATTTATTGCCTTACCTCCATAACTTACTACATTTGCACACACTGTATATAGATTTTCCATTTTCTATTGTGTTATTGTCTGTACGTTAGTGTTTATTCCATATGTAACTATGTGTTGTTGTTGTTTTTATCGCACTGCTTTATCTTGGCCAGGTCGCAGTTGTAAATGAAAACTTGTTCTCAACTGGCTTACCTGGTTAAATAAAGGTGAAATAAAAAATTCAAAAATAAATAATGCTCGTGGCTGAATGGAAGCAAGTCCCCGCAGCAGTGTTCCAACATCTAGTGGAAAGCCTTCCCAGAAGAGTGGAGGCTGTTATAGCAGCAAAGGGGGGACCAACTCCATATAAATGCCCATGATTCTGGAATGAGATGTTCGACGAGCAGGTGTCCACATACTTTTTTTATTTATTTATTTTACCCACCTTTTCTCCCCAATTTCGTGATATCCAATTGGTAGTTGTGTCAAGGGGAAATGTTCAGTAAGCAAAGGAACCTAAATTCACCTCCCTGAGCGTTCCTTCTGTGGTGGCGAGTTTGTAGATAATCCAGAGAGGGATGCAGACCATGGAGGCAAGAGCCAGGAGCCAGCCTATCACATAGCCCCACCAGGGGTACACATACTCATTGTTGTACTTCAGAGGGGTGTACTTGATGAGGGAGAATGCAAAGGTGGCCTAGAGAAAACAACAAGTATTTGATTTAGCAGTGGGCCTTGACTGGGGCCGTCAATGTTTACAACTCTAACTGGAGTTTTTCCAGATCATGGGATCTGTCTAGGTCCCAGAGTTTTTCCAGGAAAAAAATATTTCCCTAACGAATGGCATTTTATACTGTATACGAGAGTTTAAATGGGTTTGTAGGTCACTCACAATGCATGTGGCTGGGGTGACATACAGCCAGCAGTATTTAATGTAAGGTCCTGGACGGTAGCCAATCATGTCTTCGATGTTATCATAGAAGCGGTCGACACCTGGAACAACATACAACAGAGAGACAGGCTAACCATGCTGGGTTTGGTCATAAAACGAGCTGTGGACATAAATGCCAACAATTGGGACTATGAAGCAGTCTCTGAACAGTACTATCAAAAGGTGAGGAATATACAGTGCATTCGGAAAGCATTCAGACCACCTGACTTGCACATTGTTACGTTACAGCCTTATTATAAAATGGATTTCACTGTTTTTTTCTCTCTCATCAATCTACACACAGTACCATATAATGACACAGTAATTCACATTTTTTCCAAATGTATAAAAAACTAAACATAAATATGACATTTACATAAGTATTCAGACTCTTTACTCAGTACTTTGTTGAAGCACCTTTGCAGCAATTACAGCCTCTGGTCTTCTTGAGTATGATGCTACAAGCTTGGCATACCTGTATTTGTGAAGTTTCTCCCATTCTTCTCTGCAGATCCTCTCAAGCTCTGTCAGGTTGGATGGGGAGCATCGCTGCACAGCTATTTTCAGGCCTCTCCAGTGATGTTAGATTGGATTCATGTCCGGGCTCTAGCTGGGCCACTCAAGGACATTCTGAGACTTGTCCTGAAGCCACTCCTGCGTTGTCTTGGCTGTGTGCTTAGGGTTGTTTTCCTGTTGGAAAGTGAACCTACGCACCAGTCTGAGGATGTGAGCAGGTTTTCATCAAGGATCTCTATGTACTTTGCTCCGTTCATGTTTGCTTCGATCCTGACTAGTCTTCCAGTCCCTGCCGCTAAAAAACATCCCCACAGCATGATGCTGCCACCACCATGCATCACCGTAGGGATGGTGCCAGTTTTCCTCCAGACATGACGCTTGGCATTCAGGCCAAAGAGTTCAATCTTGGTTTCATCAGACTGGAGAATCTGAGAGTCCTTTAGGTGCCTTTTGGCAAACTTCAAGCGGGCTGTCATGTGCCTTTTACTGAGGAGTGGCTTCCGTCTGGCCACTCTCCCATAAAGGGCTGATTGGTGGAGTGTTGCTGAGATGGGATAACCTTTCAGAAGGACAACCATCTCCACAGAGGAACCCTGGAGCTCTGTCAGAGTGACCATCGGGTTCTTGGTCACCTCTCTAACCAAGGCCCTTCTCCCCAGATTGCTCAGTTTGGCCGGGCGGCCAGCTCTATTAAGAGTCTTGGTTCCAAACTTCTTCCATTTAAGAATGATGGAGGCCACTGTGTTTTTGGGGACCTTCAATGCTGCAGATATTTTTTGCTACCCTTCCCCAGATCTGTGCCTCGACACAATCCTGTCTCGGAGCTCTACGGACAATTCCTTGACCTCATGGCTTGGTTTTTGCTCTTACATGCACTGTCAACTGTGGGACAGTATATAGACAGGTGTGTGCCTTTCCAAATCATGCCCAATCAATTGAATTTACCACAGGTGGACTCCAATAAAGTTGTAGAAACATGGGATGATCAATGGAAACAGGATGCACCTGAGCTCAATTTCTAGTCTCATAGCAAAGGGTCTGAATACTTATGTAAACAAGGTATTTATTAATTAAATGTTTTATAAATTTGCAAACATTTTAAAAAAACTGTTTTTGTGGAAAAAGTGAAGTGGTCTGAATACTTTCCGAATACACTGTACTGTACTCTGGCATAAACACCAGATTAAACCAGTGACAGTTCTGTCTTTGGGGGATTGATATAGTGTAAAGATCTTTTGAACGGTTCCATTAGATGTTTTTTGTTTTTTAAATTGGATTCTAACTTACCATAGACCCATGCGATGGAGACCGTCTCAAAGATGGCCATGAAGAGAAGACACATGCCACTAGCAGCATAGTAGTCCATCAGCTGGAACACATACACCCCACCCTGAAGAGAGACATGAAAACTCAAAAGCCTGCAATGACAACCCACCGGGCATACATACACTATATATACAAAATTATGTGGACACCCTTTCATTATTGGATTCTGTTATCTCAGCCACACCCATTGCTGATAGGTGTATAAAATCAAGCACACAGCCATGCAAACTCCATAGACAAACATTGGCAGTAGAATGGCCTTACTGAAGAGCTCAGTGACTTTCAACATGGCACAACAAGTAAGCATCCCAGAAGAAAAGTGCTCAAAATAGCCCACGTTAACATATGTAGCTTAAGAAACAGGGTTCATGAAATCAATAATTTGCTAGTAACAGATGACATTCATATTCTGACAATCTCTGAAACTCACTTAGATAATACCTTTGATGATACAGTGGTAGCAATACAAGGTTATAACATTTACAGAAAATACAGAAATGCCAATGGTGGAGGTGTTGCTGTTTATATTCAGAACCACATTCCTGTGAAGATTAGAGAAGATCTCATGTTAAATATTGTTGAAGTAATATGACTACAGGTTCATCTGCCTCACCTAAAGCCTATTCTGGTGGGAAGCTGCTATAGACCACCAAGTGCTAACAGTCAGTATCTGGATAACATGTGAAATGCTTGATAATGTATGTGATATCAATAGAGAGGTATACTTTCTGGGTGATTTAAATATTGACTGGCTTTCATCAGGCTACCCACTCAAGAGAAAGCTTCAAACTGTAACCAGTGCCTGCAACCTGGTTCAGGGTAGTTACAAACAGTACAGGATTTAAATCATCAACATGTATTGATCATATTTTTACTAATGCTGCAGAGATTTGTTTGAAAGCAGTATCCAAATCCATTGGATGTAGTGATCATAATTTAGTAGCTATATCTAGGTAAACCAAAGTTCCAAAGGCTGGGCCTAATATTGTGTATTCCTATGTTGTTGATGTAAATAATATATATGTTGGTCCGTGGTGTGTAATGAGGAGCAAACAGACACTGCACTTGACACATTTATGAAATTGCCTATTCCAGTTACTAATAAGCATGCACCCATTAAGAAAATGACTAAAAACTGTTAAATCCCCGTGGATTGATGAGGAATTGAAACATTTTATGGTTAAGAGGGAATGGCAAATAAGTCTGGCTGCACAATCGATTGGCAAACGTATTGCAAATTGAGAAATCATGTGACTAAACTGAATAAAAAGAAGAAGAAACAACACTGTGAAACAAGGATAAATGACAAAGAATTATTGTAAAAAGCTTTGGAGCACCTTCAATGACATTGGGAAAAAAAGCAAACTCAGCTCCATTATTCATTGAATCAGATGGCTCATTCATCAAAACCAACTGATATTACCAACTACTTTAATACTTTTTTGATTGGCAAGATTAGCAAACTTAGGGATGACATGCCAGCAACAATTGCTGACACTACACATCCAAGTCTATCTGACCAAATTATGAAAGACAAGCATTGTAATTTTGAATTCCGTAAAGTGAGTGTGGAAGAGGTGAACAAATTATTGTTGTCTATTAACAATGACAAGCCACCGGGGTCTGACAACTTTGATGGAAAATTGCTGAGGATAATAGCAGACGATATTGCCAATAGTAAAGCCCCCTTTACTGGCTCAAATAGCCGACCAATCAGCCTGTTACCAACCCTTAGTAAATAATTGGAAAAATTGTGTTTGACCAGATACAATGCTATTTTACTGTAAACAAATTGACAACAAACTTTCAGCATGCTAATAGAGAAGGACATTCAACAAGCACAGCACTTATACAAATGACTGATGATTGGCTGAGAGAAATTGATGATAAAAAGATTGTGGGGGCTGTTTTGTTAGACTTCAGTGCGGCTTTTGACATTATCGATCATAGTCTGCTGCTGAAAAAACATGTGTTATGGCTTTACACCCCCTGCTATAATGTGGATAAAGAGTTACTTGTCTAACAGAACACAGAGGGTGTTCTTTAATGGAAGCCTCTCAAACATAATCCAAGTAGAATCAGGAATTCCCCAGGGCAGCTGTCTAGGCCCCTTGCTTTTTTCCATCTTTACTAACAACATGCCACTGGCTTTGAGTAAAGCCAGTTTGTCTATGTATGCGGATGACTCAACACTATACACATCAGCTACTACAGCAACTGGAATAACTGCAACACTTAAAGAGTTGCAGTTAGTTTCGGAATGGGTGGAAAGGAATAAGTTAGTCCTGAATATTTCCAAAACTAAAAGCATTGTATTTGGATCAAATCATTCACCATACCTTAAACCTCAACTACATCTCGTAATGAATAATGTGGAAATTGAGCAAGTTGAGGTGACTAAACTGCTTGGAGTAACCCTGGATTGCAGACTGTCATGGTCAAAGCATATTGATACAACAGTAACTAAGATGGGGAGAAGTATGTCCATAATTAAGCGCTGCTCTGCCTTCTTAACAACACTATCAACAAGGCAGGTCCTACAGGCCCTAGTTTTGTCGCACCTAGACTACAGGTGCCACAAAGAGGGACTTGGGAAAATTGCAGTTGGCTCAAAACAGGGCAGCACGCCTGGCCCTTAAAAAGTACACGGAGAGCCAACATTAATGACATGCATGTCAGTCTCTCCTGGCTCAGAGTGGAAGAGAGATTGACTTAATCACTCCTTGTTTTTGTAAGAGGTGTCGACAAGCTGAATGTACCGAGCTGTCTGTTTGGAAGACACCAATGCATACCCCACAAGACATGCCATCAGAGGTCTCTTCACAGTCCCCAAGTCCAGAACAGACTATGGGAGGCGCACAGTACTACATAGAGCCATGACTACATGGAATTCTATTCCACATCAGGTAACTGATGCAAGCAGTAGAATCAGATTTTTTTTAAACAGGTAAAAATGCACCTTATGGAACAGCGGGGACTGTGAAGTAACACAAACATAGACACATGCATACAAACACACGATAACATACGCGCTATACACACACACACACACACACACACGTCCACATGAATTCTGTGTTATAGATATGTGGTAGTAGAGTAGATGCCTGAGGGCATACGCTTAATATGTTGTGAAATCTGTTATGAATGTATTGTGATGTTTTTAAAATGTATAACTGCCTTAAATTTTGCTGCCTTGGCAGAACAGCCGCACACAAGCCTAAGATCACCAAGCGCAATGCCAAGTGTCGGCTGGAGGGGTGTAAAGCTCGCCGCCACTGGACTCTGGAGCAGTGGAAACAAGTTCTCTGGAGTGGTGAATCACGCTTCACCATCTGGCAGTCCGACGGACGAATCTGGCTTTGGCCGATGCCAGGAGAACGCTACCTGCCCCAATGCATGGTGTCAACTTTAAAGTTTGGTGGAGGAGGTATAAAGGTCTGGGGCTGTTTTTCATGGTTCGGCCCCTTAGTTCAAGTGAAGGGAAATCTTAACGCTATAACATACAATGACATCCTAGACGATTCTGTGCTTCCAACTTTGTGGCAACAGTTTGAGGAAGGCCCTTTCCTGTTTCAGCATGACAATGCCCCCATGCACAAAGCGAGGTCCATACAGAAACGGTTTGTCGAGATCGGTGTGGAAGAACTTGTCTGGCCTGCACAGAGCCCTGACCTCAACCCCATTGAACACCTTTGTGATGTTTTCCCCCCAATTTCGTGATATCCAATTGGTAGTTACGATCTTGTCTCATCGCTGCAACTCCCCAACGGGCTCAGGAGAGGCGAAGGTAGAGTCATGCGTCCTCCGAAACATGACCCGCCAAGCTGCGCTGCTTCTTAACACCTGCTCGCTTAACCCGGAAGCCAGCCGCACCAATCTGTCGGAGGAAACACAGCTCAACTGACGATCGAAGTCAGCTTGCAGGCGCCTGGCCTACCACAAGGAGTCGCTAGAGCGCAATGAGCCAAGGAAAGCCCCCCCGGGCCAAACCCTTTCCTAACCCGGACGACGCTGGGCCAATTGTGCGCCCCCCTATGGGACTCCCGGTCACGGCTGGCTGTGACACAGCCTGTGATCGAACCCCCAGGCAGTAGTGACGCCTCAACACTGCGATGCAGTACCTTAGACCGTTGCGCCACTCGGGAGGCCCCTGGTGTCCACATACTTCTGGTCATATAGTGTATAACAATGTGTTATGCTGTCCTGAACCACAGTCACGAGGTTGTTAACCACTCTGAAGTAGTTTCTGTCCACAAAATGAAAATGTCCTAGCTAATAAAACAAATCAAAATATATATTTTTTGTTTACTTTGAATGCGATCTCGACCAGCCACCTGGTAAGTTTGACTTTATGTCTGCCTGCATATTACAGCTAAAGAACACAATGAAATAGCCCTTGAGGGTTTATCCCCAACCCAGTCCCCAGGCAGGTGTCCCCCCCTAACTAACCCATGAGGGTTAATTCCAAATTCCAGATGTGATGCCTACCTCCATCAGCATGACCAGGCCCATGAGGAAGGAGATGAAGGCCACTAAAGCCAGAAAGAGCTCCCTGCGGTTCTTACGACGGAACACCTCGGGGTACATGTCCACCATGGCCGTTGTCAAGCTCTCTACACACACAAACTGGAGAGAAAGGAAAACATGTTTGGTAACATAAATAGTGAACATCTCTGATATCATGTTAGGCTAGGTATGTTTGATTACATAGTGATGCTCTCGGATCTCCTCTCAGTTCTCGTTGTACAGAAATTGTCCATTATATCCTTATCCGGGTCCATTTGCTTGACAGTATGTTCATAAACATTGTAAATTACTTAAGAGGCCTTACTTGACTGTCCAACCCTAGCAGGATGATCATGATAAAGAAGAAAACGGCCCATAGCGAAGAAAACGGCATCATGGCCACAGCACGAGGGTACGCAATGAAGGCCAGACCAGGACCTAATGAAAAGAGAACAGGGTATCATATATATTAGCGAAATAACATTATACTTGCATTTGAACAAATTATTGAAGTTAACACACACACACACACTCACCAGACTCTGCTACCTCTGAGATGGGGACATCCTGTTCATAAGCCATGAAACCAAGGATGGAGAAGATGGCAAAGCCTGCCACAAAGCTTGTCCCACTGTTCAGGAAGCACAGGGCCAGGCAGTCTCTGCAATACAAGACACCAAAAACATGAAGATTTAAGGGGTGTTTGTTTCCCTTTTATAAGGGAATAATAAAAACAGAAGCCCCAATTACCATAGTGTGTTTGATAAGTGTGTTTAATGCATCTTTAGCGTACTTGTAGCAGTTGTTGTTGTACTTGTTGTAACTCCCCAATGCTATGAGGGAGCCTAGACAGATGGCATAGGAGAAGAAGATCTGAGTGCCTGCATCCATCCATACCTGTCATACAGAGAGAGGTGAGGGTACACACAAACAGAGGACAGTCAAGCAACTACTGTAGAAGAAAATTGACTAATAAATGCAAAGGTGTGTCATCTAGGGATGCTATTGGATCATGCCTAAGCTCATGAATAAATACAAACCTCCTTTTATAAAGTAATGGAGTGTGACCTGTTTTTGTTTTGGCAGGTTTCCTGACTGTGGGCCACCATGTATTTATATATTTTTTTACATCTGTCCCAAATGCTTGAAAACGTACAACACGCATGTGGATAAATAAAACACACCTCTAGTCATGTGTGTTTTGAGAATGTGAGAGTTAAAGAGCAGCCTCATGTGGAGTACCACAGCACATGCTTGTTTTACCTTCCTCTCTGTCCCTAATGAGTTCACCTAATCATTAAGGACCAGTGACACTGCAGAGGTGAATTGTCAACCAGTCAGTTAAACGTCTTGTGGTCTAAACATTGATTAACGATCCCCACCTCTCAATCACCTACCAGACACGGAAGATCTGAGGTGAGATTGGGGGCAGCAAAAGGCCCTGGGATGATGATACATTCAAAATATCTGCCCCGCTAGGGTGTGGATGGGTGGGTTTCGAGAAAGGGCAGGCGAAAGCTGTGGTGTCAATGCCATCAATCCCACTGGCTCAAACCCCCTGCAGACAAACACAATAGGTTTTGGTACTGAGTTTGCCAAACTCTAAATCTATGGCATCAGCCATGCTACGGCCCACCAGTGAGTTCCAATTCCGAATTTCCCAGCCCACCATGTGGAGAATAGCACTTTGATGCTGAACCTGAAAAGACCAGGCTTTGGTCCAGACCAGGCTAAGCCAGTTGAGGGCTGAGCCCTGAGACTGAGGGGGAGTCTAGCAGCCGGAGGGTCCTGGAGGTCAGTGTTTACCTTCACTGCAGTGTCCTGCCCCTCCGTGCAACCCCACCACTCACAGCCTGCTACAGACTCTTTCATGGAACACAGATGGACTGAGCAGAAAATAGCATTCCAGCTAGCAGGAAACCCTGGGATATCTACACCCACACCTGGAGGACCTTCACCCAAGGACCTTCTTCCAAACTTCAAATTCCCCAGTGTGGGAAGACTTTGGGTAATATTGAGATAACTATTACAGACAATTTCTTTGAAATCATGCCAGTCCCGAACATACCTCATTATGTTCTGATAGTCACGTCACCGTAAAATACTGAAAGTAGACTGTTTGTTTGCTATTCTGAGTATAAAATGTAATTTCAGTCAGTCATACCATTGCTTCCACAACAATAAGCTACCTGATGCGAGTGTGTGGTTCAGTCAACAGGGTTTCTATTATGTAACAGCAGGGGCCAGGGGTTATTATTGTTGTTGTGGTACCTACCTGAGGGTCTGCTAGTCTTGACAGGTCAGGGTATAGGTAGAACTTGATCCCTAGGTCCGCTCCAGGTAAAGTGACTCCTCGAATCAGCAGAACTATCAGCATCAGGTAGGGGAAGGTAGCTGTGAAATACACCACCTGTAGATTGGATGGAATCATATTGAAAAGTTCAGTGATCCAACAGATCAGGGTCATGTTCATTAAAGGAAAACACTTTTTTTTATTTTATTCATTGGAAGAAAGAAATGAATGTTTCTCAGTCCAGGTAGTCCCTCCCTGTTTCACTCTGCTTCTTCTGTGTAGCTCTTTACCCTCGTACTCGTATACGGGTTCAAAACAGAAGATTTGGACACTGATAAGCGCCTAAATTGGAACGCAGTGGCTGTACAGTAACACGCTATACATGACATCAGAGCTCAAGGTCTCCGCTTTACAGCCCAGTATTGGTTTTGACTGAAAGCGGTTCTAAACCACGCGGTTCTAAACCATCCCTCTTACTAGTTGGCAACTTTTGCAACTTTTTTGTTGTCTGAGAGAGGGAAACGCTGTAAATTAAGAGGACTCTACATATTTCGAAAGATGAGCTGTTAAGGATTACAACAAATACCGCTTTGACGTCATACAAGCAAGCCAATCAACCCATTAGTCCAAATGTGCACTTCACATTTCCATATCAAAAAACACATGTAATATACAGTGTCAACGTTTATGATCACTATGTACAGTTACAAGATGATATGGCGTCATGCCATGGGTTGTTCTGAACAGAATGAGCCTGTTTGTCGTATGGTGAAGGAATGTGAAGGGGAACACACATTTGAATGCACTCGTCACTCTATGCACACGAAAATTACTATCTGCTTCTTTGAATTGCCTTGTAAGATGAACATGACCCTGATCTGTAACTTAGCTAGCCATGTTGGCAATAGAAAACGCTTTCAAATGATGCCCACCTGACCAGATTGCGATTTATAATGGACCATTTTTGGAATGCGTGAACAACAGTAATTGTGTAAAAGGCGGGGAAGCAGGGCTGTGTTCATTTTACATTACATTTTAGTCATTGAGCAGACACTCTTATCCAGAGCGACTTACAGTAAGTAGTGAGTGCAAACATTTTCATATTTGTTCGTACTGGTCCCCCGCGGGAATAGAACCCACAACCCTGGTGCCACAGGAGGCTGCTGAGGGGAGGACAGCTCATAACGGCCAGAACGGAGCAAATGGAATGGAAACCATGTGTTTGATATCATTCCACTGATTCCGCTCCAGCCATTACCACAAGCCCATCCTCCCCAATTATGGTGCCGCCAACCTCAAGTGCCATGTTCCAAAGAAAACTACAAGTCTTCTTGATCTAGTTCCTCAACGGCACAGCAAGGTGAGCTCAAAAAAGCACCTTATAGTGGAAAACTCTTCTTTGAGTGTTAAAAGCGTATTGAAATTACATAGGAACTGTGCACACTTTGGAGAGTTGTGTGGCCACTTGGAGACACCAGTTAGACCTATCACTCAAAACCTTGTATTTTTTTTGTTGCATCTACTCCAAATTTCCATTAATATTCTTATGTTACTGAATGTATCCAGAGTATTTTCATATTTCTTTATCAACATGTGTGGCGAAAAGTACAGTAAATGCACATAAGATCAACAGTGTAATGTTTGAATTCAGTCTTGTGTCAGATTAACTGTTTTGTCAACACCTTTAGTCTAATAATTTTCCCATAATCTCCAAACTGTTCCCTTTTGATTGCTACCATGGTTATGCATATACTATCCTACCGATCCTTGACTTCGGCGATGTCATTTACAAAATAGCCTCCAACACTCTACTCAGCAAATTGGATGTAGTCTATCACAGTGCCATCCGTTTTGTCACCAAAGCCCCATATACTACCCACCACTGTGACCTGTACGCTCTTGTTGGCTGGTCCTCACTACATATTCGTCGCCAAACCCACTGGCTCCAGGCCATCTATAAATCACTGCTAGGCAAATCCCCGCCTTATCTTAGCTCATTGGTCACCATAGCAACACCCACCCGTAGTATGCGCTCCAGCAGGTATATCTCACTGGTCATCCCCAAAGCCAACACCTCCTTTGGCCGCCATTCCTTCCAGTTCTCTGCTGCCAATGACTGGAACAAATTGCAAAAATCTCTGAAGCTGGAGACACTTATCTCCCTCACTAACTTTAAGCATCAGTTGTCAGAGCACCTTACCGATCACTGCACCTGTACACAGCCCATCTGAAATTAGCCCGCTCAACCTCATCCCAACCTCATCCCTATATTGTTATTTATTTTGCTAATTTGTACCCCAGTATCTCTATTTTGCACATCATCTCTTGCACATCTATCATTCCAGTGTTAATATTAATTGTAATTATTTTGCACTAAAGCCTATTTATTTCCTTACCTCCATAACTTGCTACATTTGCACACACTGTATATATATTTTTTTCTGTTGTATTTTTGACATTGTTTTGTTTTACCCCATATGTAACTCTGTGTTGTTGTTTTTATCGCACTGCTTTGCTTTATCTTGGCCAGGTCGCAGTTGTAAATGAGAACTTGTTCTCAACTGGCTTACCTGGTTAAATAAAGGTGAAATAAATAAAATAAAAAAATTAATACTTTCCATATTTCTTCTGTAAGAAACATTTCAATTTAGCCCTATCCATATAGGCCAATTCCCATGAGTGTAAGGGGTTAATGCCTAATGAACATGACCCTGGTGAAGTAAATAAATAAAGACAGGAAGAATTGAAAGAAACAAGCCCACCTTCCCAGTGGATTTGACCCCTTTCCAGATGCAGAAGTAACACATGACCCAGGCGATGGCCAGACAGAGGGCCAGGTCCCAGTTCAGAGAGCCCATGTGGTCGATGCCGGACGACAGCCTCAAGGCTCTTCTCCTGAATAAACACATAACACAGGGGGTCAGAACAAAATCACAATGGATGAAGTGCAGTAACAATTCTAGTTTAGATATTCAGATTTTTAGGACCCTCAGCTACTCCAAATAAGGTTAAAATATCATAAAAGCTTAAAGCCTTCAGGGTCCGGTTTCCCGGACACAGATTAAGCCAAGTCCTGGACAAAAACCTTATTTCAATGGAGATGTGTTGAATAACAAAAATATTTTATTTTTGGGGGGGTAGATCAGCTTTAATATTGCAGATAGATTGTAACTTCCATCAATGTAATTGCTTTGAATACTTACTCCCAGAATTCAATGACGGGGGAAGTGGAGTTTTCGGGCAAGGTGTAGTTGACAGAATAGTTCCTCCTCTGAAACTCCACGCAATTTTCTTAGGTAAAAAAAAAAAGTACATTTTGCATCATTACCACCATAATCACTGACAAGTGTTAAAGCAGTAATATGGATTGCCAACATACATTTTATTGGAATTCAATCATTTTATATTTGTAATATCGCTCCACACAGCAAAGCCACTTTAAAACATAGTTGACCTTTCCATTATTATGGTTGTCTCACCTGTATTCCAGGTGTTGTTGCAGGAGGACCAAGGGAGTTCCCAGGAGAAGGAGAAAGACAGGTAGAAGATTCCCCAAGCCAGGACCACGATGTAGTAGGAGTTCAGCAGAGCCACGATGACCTGGGTACCATAGCCAAGACCTGGAGACAGACAGGATGGGGACAGACAGGATGGGGACAGACAGTAAGGAATGGATCGAAAGTTAATAAAAAGTCCCACTGTAGTAAGTGTCACTAAAACAGGTACAAATATGTTAGTAACTGTGTAATTACATTGTAATTACAATATAAGTACATATTGGAAAAAAGTATTTGATCCCTTGCTGACTTTGTACGTTTGCCCACTGACAAAGACATGATCAGTCTATAATTTTAAATGGTAGGTTTATTTGAACAGTGAGAGACAAAATAACAAATAAATCCAGAAAAACGCATGTCAAAAATGTTATAAATTAATTTGCATTTTAATGAGGGAAATAAGTATTTGACCCCTCTACAAAACATGACTTAGTACTTGGTGGCAAAACCCTTGTTGGCAATCACAGAGGTCAGATGTTTCTTGTAGTTGGCCACCAGGTTTGCACACATCTCAGGAGGGATTTTGTCCCACTCCTCTTTGCAGATCTTTTCCAAGTTAAGGTTTCGAGCCTGACGTTTGGCAACTCGAACCTTCAGCTCCCTCCACAGATTTTCTATGGGATTAAGGTCTGGAGACTGGCTAGGCCACTAAAGGACCTTAATATGCTTCTTCTTGAGCCACTCCTTTGTTGTCTTGGCCGTGTGTTTTGGGTCATTGTCATGCTGGAATACCCATCCACGACCCATTTTCAATGCCCTGGCTGAGGGAAGGAGGTTCTCACCCAAGATTTGACGGTACATGGCCCCGTCCATCGTCCCTTTGATGCGGTGAAGTTGTCCTGTCCCCTTAGCAGAAAAACACCCCCAAAGCATAATGTTTCCACATCCATGTTTGACGGTGTGGATGGTGTTCTTGGGGTCATAGGCAGCATTCCTCCTCCTCCAAACACGGCGAGTTGAGTTGATGCCAAAGAGCTCCATTTTGGTCTCATCTGACCACAACACTTTCACCCAGTTCTCCTCTGAATCATTCACATGTTCATTGGCAAACTTCAGACGGGCATGTATATGTGCTTTCTTGAGCAGGGGGACCTTGCGAGCGCTGCAGGATTTCAGTCCTTCACGGCGTAGTGTGTTACCAATTGTTTTCTTGGTGACTATGGTCCCAGCTGCCTTGAGATCATTGACAATATCATCCCGTGTAGATCTGGGCTGATTCCTCACCGTTCTCATGATCATTGCAACTCCACGAGGTGAGATCTTGCATGGAGCCCCAGGCCGAGGGAGATTGACAGTTATTTTGTGTTTCTTCCATTTGCGAATAATCGCACTAACTGTTGTCACCTTCTCACCAAGCTGGTCTTGTATCCCATTCCAACCTTGTGTAGGTCTACAATCTTGTCCCTGACATCCTTGGAGAGCTCTTTGGTCTTGGCCATGGTGGAGAGTTTGGAATCTGATTGATTGCTTCTGTAGACAGGTGTCTTTTATACAGGTAACAAGCTGAGATTAGGAGCACTCCCTTTAAGAGTGTGCTCCTAATCTCAGCTCGTTACCTGTATAAAAAGACACCTGAGAGCCAGAAATCTTTCTGATTGAGAGGGTGTCAAATACTTATTTCCCTCATTAAAATGCAAATCAAAAACATTTTTGACATTCGTTTTTCTGGATTTTTTGGTGTTATTCTGTCTCTCACTGTTCAAATAAACCTACCATTAAAATTATAGACTGATAATTTCTTTGTCAGTGGGCAAACATACAAAATCAGCAGGGGATCAAATACTTTTTCCCCTCACTGTAGAACAGTGATACATGAAAAAGTGTAAAAAGCTTGGACACAAACCCTTATTGTATGGCATAACTTTATTTACAGTACAATGCCTAAAAGGAAGATATACTCCCATAAGAAAGAGCAGGTTACCCTCAAACAGTGGACTGATCTTCCTCCAGCAGGTGATGCCTCCCTCGCTGGTGTACTGGCCCAGAGCAGTCTCCAGGAAGAACACAGGTATGCCACAGGTGAACAGGAAGATCAGGTAGGGGATAAGAAATGCACCTGGGGGACAGGAACGGGAGAGAGTCATACAAAGAATATACAATGAGTGTACAAAAAACATAAGGAACACCTGCTCTTTCCATGACAGACTGACCAGGTGAATCCAGGTAAAAGCTATGATCCCTTATTGATGTCCATTTAAAATCAGTGTAGATGAATGGGAGGAGATTTAAGAAGGATTTGTAATCCTCGAGACAATTGAGACATGGATTGTGTGTGTGTGCGCCATTCAGAGGGTGAATGAGCAAGACAAAAGATTCAAGTGCCTTTGAACTTTATTTTTTATTTATTTATTTCACCTTTATTTAACCAGGTAAGCCAGTTGAGAACAAGTTCTCATTTACAATTGCGACCTGGCCAAGATAAAGCAAAGCAGTGCGATAAAAACAACAACACAGAGTTACATATGGGGTAAACAAAACCTAGTCAAAAATACAAAATATATATACAGTGTGTGCAAATGTAGCAAGTTATGGAGGTAAGGCAATAAATAGGCCAGAGCAAAATAATGACAATTAGTATTAACACTGGAATGTTAGATGTGCAAGAGATGATGTGCAAATAGAGATACTGGGGTGCAAATGAGCAAAATAAATAACAATATGGGGATGAGGTAGTTGGGTGGGCTAATTTCAGATGGGCTGTGTACAGGTGCAGTGATCGGTAAGGTGCTCTGACAACTGATGCTTGAAGTTAGTGAGGGAGATAATAGTCTCCAGCTTCAGAGATTTTTGCAGTTCGTTCCAGTCATTGGCAGCAGAGAACTGGAAGGAATGGTGGCCAAAGGAGGTGTTGGCTTTGGGGATGAACAGTGAAATATACCTGCTGAAGCGCATACTACGGGTGGGTGTTGCTATGGTGACCAATGAGCTAAGATAAGGCAGGGATTTGCCTAGCAGTGAGTTTTATGAGGGCATGTTTGGCAGCATGAGTGAAGGAGGCTTTGTTGCGAAATAGGAAGCAGATTCTAGATTTAACTTTGGATTGGAGATGCTTAATGTGAGTCTGGAAGGAGAGTTTACAAATACCTAGGTAGACTCTAGTTGTCCACATACTCTAGGTCAGACCTGCCGAGAGTAGTGATTCTAGTCGGGTGGGCGGGTGCCAGCAGCGTTCGATTGAAAAGCATGCATTTAGTTTTACTAGTGTTTAAGAGCAGTTGGAGGCTACGGAAGGAGTGTTGTATGGCATTGAAGCTCGTTTGGAGGTTTGTTAACACAGTGTCCAATGAAGGGCCAGATGTATACAAAATGGTGTCGTCTGCATAGAGGTGGATCTGAGAGTCACCAGCAGCAAGAGTGACATCATTGATATACACAGAGAATAGAGTCGGCCCGAGAATTGAACCCTGTGGCACCCCCATAGACTGCCATAGGTCCAGACAACAGGCCCTCCGATTTGACACATTGAACTCTATCTGAGAAGTAGTTGGTGAACCAGGCGAGGCAGTCAGTTGAGAAACCAAGGCTATTTAGTCTGCCAATAAGAATGCGGTGGTTGACAGAGTCGAAAGCCTTGGCTAGGTCGATGAAGACGGCTGCACAGTACTATCTTTTATTGATCGCGGTTATAATATCGTTTAGGACCTTGAGCGTGGCTGAGGTGCACCCATGACCAGCTCGGAAACCAGATTGCATAGCGGAGAAGGTACGGTGGGATTCGAAATGGTCGGTGATCTGTTTGATAACTTGGCTTTCAAATAATTTCGAAAGGCAGGGCAGGATGGATATAGGTCTGTAACAGTTTGGATCTAGAGTGTCACCCCCTTTGAAGAGGGGGATGACAGCGGCAGCTTTCCAATCTCTGGGGATCTCAGACGTTACGAAAGAGAGGTTGAACAGGCTAGTAATAGGGGTTGCGACAATTTCGGCAGCTAATTTTATAATGGTCCAGATTGTCTAGCCCAGATGATTTGTATGGGTCCAGATCTTGCAGCTCTTTCAGAACATCAGCTGTCTGAATTTGTGTGAAGGAGAAGAGGGGGGGGGCATGGGCAAGTTGAAGCGGAGGGTGCAGAGCTGGTGGCCGGAGTAGAACGGGGTATGGTAGTAGGTGCCAGGAGCACCGGTTTGAGTATGTCAAGAACTGCAACGCTGCTGGGTTTTTTACGCTCAACAGTTTCCTGTATGTATCAAGAATGGTCCACCACCCAAAGGACATCCAGCCATGAAAGAGGACAAAGGAGGCTGACACGAATTGTGCAGAGTAACAGACAGGCTACAGTTAGTCAACTGACAGTCAAGTACAACATTGGTGCCCAAAGACCCATAAAAGAATGCACAACTCGTCGTACCTTGAGAGGAATGGGGTATGGCAGCTGACGACATTACAGAGTTCCACTTCTTTCAGCAAAAAACAAGAACCTGTGGTTCCAGTGGGCAAAAAAACAAAAACACTGGATACTGGAGAATTGTAAAAACATTGCCGGGTCTGATTAATCCCTGTTCCTGCCGTTTCACACTGATGGGAGGACTATATGGAGAAAACCACATGAGTACATGCATCCATCATGCCGCGTGTCAACATTGCAGGCTGGTGGTGGTGTTGGGTTCGTTTTCACGGCACACATTGGGCCCCTTGATAAAAGTGCTGCAACGTTTAAATGCCACAGGATATCTGAACATCATTGCCAATCAGGTGCATCCCTTCATGGCAGCAGTGTATCCATCTGCAAACTGATTTTTTCAGCAAGATAATGCCCCATGCCACAAGGCTAGGATTGCCAAGGAATGAATTACCTCTTGTAGAGACTATAATAAGGTGTTTCATCCATACGGTTTCAACGATTCAAATTTCAGTCTGTGATTAATCTCAATCAATGTCAACATATTGTATTTCCACGCTGAGTTAATGACGCAGTCTGTCGACTTTTGGTGTCAGCCGATCTGAAGATGTTTAGAGTGCTTGGATGGATGGATTTCCGGAGCATGGCAAACGCCGCAGGGGCAACTGCTTGACCACAGGCTATTTAGGACAGAGGGGAAACAACAGCTGTGACATTCTCTGACCCCTAACCTCTGATCCCATACACCCCGCAGAGAAATGTCTGATGTAGCACCTACATAAGCATTTCCCTAAACCCATGGCCTGATCTAAATAGGCCTGAGTCCCAATTAGAACCAACACTGCTTTTATAGCTAGGCCTCAGTGTATTCAAATAAATGTGATTAAACTCAAATTGAAATAGCCATTTGCAATCGGTCAGTGGAGATGCACGGTTGAGGCTCTTTGCTCCACTAGGAGCTAAAATGAATAAGTCAAGAAAATCATTTGCAAACTATTATTTTCAATTAAGAACAAATCCTTATTTAACATGACGACCTATCAAACACATCAATACATGCTTGCCTTTGTGACTCAAAATTAAATGTCTGTGACCTCCTCTGGGCTCATCCTTTAGAACTCACCTCCTCCATTCTTGTAGCAGAGGTAAGGAAAGCGCCACATGTTCCCCAGGCCGATGATGGATCCCATCACAGACAGGATGAACTCCAGTTTGTTGCTCCATTGGCCCCTCTCCTGCATCTTCTCCTCTGACTGGGGCTGAGGGACAGGGACCAGGTCCTTCAGCCTGCTGCTGTTCTTGCCATTTGAAAGGCCTGCTTTAACTATTTCAAGCAATAAAAACACAGAATAAATTAGGCTGTTTTCAAGACAAGTAGGTACATGTAGTGATGCATATACGTTATGCAAATACACATATTTATTTTAAAATGTAAAGTAACATGTAAGTAGCCTGGGTACCCGTCTGTTCGAGTTATTATTCCACTCCATGTCATGCCATGTTTGCTGAGGAGTGGAAAGTTAGCAAAACAGGTTCTAGACTTCAGGATAACATGTAAGTACATGTCAAGTACATTGATCCCGCGCCATATAATCTTTTGTCTAATGACTCCTCAAAAAAAGGTTGTGGCTCTCTAACTGCCATCTGAAGAACTTAATGTACTCAAAAACAGGCAGAGATTTACACAATCAAGTTCAGGCCTACCTTAAATTGATTAACATGTTGCATTGATCATCATGTCATGTACATACTGTACTGATATTGATCATGAATGGGTGGGAGTGGCAACAGCCCTCAGACAGCAGGTATAGAGAATTGATTAGTTCTTTACAAATGTAATATAATATTTTAATATGCCATTTAGCCGACGCTTTTATCCAAAGCGACTTACAGTCATGTGTGCATACATTTTTAAGTATGGGTAGTCCCGGGGATCAAACCCAATACCCTGGCGTTACAAGCGCCATGCTCTACCAATTGAGCTACAGAGGACCACAAATGTTTTACATTGAAAATCTAAATCTGGGGAAACAGCCCAGGATGATTCCACACTAAACCTTAGATCTCACATCATTAAAATACACCCAGAAGTGAAGTCATCTTACAATTTACTTGATTCAAAATAAAAAAGCCTTAGAAAGACATGATGTACCATGTTCTACACCAATGTCTTAGAATTCAAATATTAGTCAAGTACGTACCATTCATTGCTTGGGGTGTCTCAAGTCTCAAGGTTGGCTCTCTGTCAGTGAATATCGATCTGTAGATGTTCACATTTCAGTATTTAACATGAGGGGCGAATAGGGGGTGGGAGGTTGTAATCCTAAATTCAGGCTCAGCCTCCAATCCACTCTCTGCCCATATGACCACTCCCCTCCCCACTTAGATACTCCCACTTATTGAGTCAGTTGATTCTAATGCTTAAAATAGTCATATACACAAGGCATACGGGACCATGTAGTGAATATTGACATGGCAACAAATTAATCATCAAAGATGAATTATACAATATGTTTTGGTTAATGATCCAGTGTCCAACTGCGATCACCCATGTCCTGTCTCGTGCTTGCAGTTTGTCTCTCTGGCTAAATTTTGTCTCTTTAAGAGGTGAGTGGGTCAAATGGGCCTGAGGAAGCAGCAGAGGTCAGGACTGGATTTTACTTGGCTTGCTTCCACTGTTTGGTGGTTTTCCCTACATAAATTAAGCAGAGGTGTTCACAATCACATTACATGCAATTAACGCACCTTTACTGCATTCCCCTTCACAGGTACAAATAGAATACTAATGTGAAATTCAAACCTGCGATTAGATATTTGCATGATTAGACTTATAACCTATCCAAAACAATGAAAGAGGGCAGAAACAGAAAATTTAACAAGTTCATAGCATTGTTGCATTGTTTCAAGAAAATGGATTTCATATTGTGTACAACAGTCAACTGACTGCCAATATTAGATTTATTTACTCTTAATGAACCTTTCCTTCTCCTTTGACATCTCCAGGTTAATCTGGGATTGGGCGTGAGACGAAAAAACATGGGAAGCCACGTGCGGCCAGGGAGATGCTGCTCGATACTATGGAGCTCTCGTAATGGGTTTAATGACTACCAGAAGTAGTTGTGACAGACAGGCCTGAATCCATAGATCCCACATTCAGAACCCACGGCTCCTAAAACAGTAAGGCCATCTGATGACCCATCCCAAAGTCTAATCTATCTAAAAGGTAGTTAGGAGTTTAGACATCTGACGCAATACATTGGTATTGACATTGAATGACATATCAAATAATCTCAAACAGGAAATTGTATATAATGGTCTTGAAAATAAAACAAATGCTGCTCCTTACTCATTTGACTAGGAATTGTTTAATAAAGGTGAGAAAACAAAAACAGCCACATCCAATCACTTAAAATCTATTTACACATTATAAATACGTATCACTACATACAACCATTGTTCCTAGTCCTACATGGAGCTGTTATTTATTGTTTGGGGCCAGGCAGAGAGGAGAGGACACTGAATGTGCAACCCACATTTTTACATTTGTCAATTAGCAGACGCTCTTATCCAGATCGACTTAAAGGAGCAATTAGGGTTAAGTACCTTGCTCAAGGGCATATCGACACATTTTTCACCTAGTCAGCTCGGGGGTTCGAACCAGAGACTATCTGCCACCTCAGCACAGTCATCATGAATCTGTGAAGGTGTAATGCTACATCCCAAATGGCAACCTATTCCCTTTATAGTGCACTCCTTTTTACCAGTGCCCATATAGTGCACTACATAGGGAATAGGGTGCCATTTGGGATGTAGTGCGGGGGTGGGGGGGGGGGGGGGGGTGTAGAGCATGTTACAGACCCGAAACTGAAACTCAAGAAACACACAACACGGCCCATTGTCATTCCTAGTTGTGCAGTAAAAACCGCTTTGATACTCTGTGCACACAGTGTGCTCTGGATTATAAGGCCTTCTTTAACAGTTCTGAATTAGAGAGAAACAAATCCTCATCAACAATTGGTTCCCATTAGAGAAGAGGAGAGGGAGAGCGGGAAAAAAGGTCATCTGGAGTTTCAGTCTGTGATGCAGAAAATACATCGCTCTCCTCAAACAGGACCACAAGCTTTTAGCTGAAGGTCTCATTTCTTTGTAGCATTATTCTCATGGGAGTATCATCCAGTCTTCAGGACACCCCTTAATTTGAAGCCCCTCTACCCAGTTAGTCAACAGGAGGGAAATATGTCAGTCTGAACAGGTCAAGGTCTTCCAGACTCAAATGGTCTGATGCGAGCTTCCCGGGTGGATGTGTGTGTGCATGTGGTCTCTGTCCTGGGTCTGCGCTAGCTGCTCTCCTGAGAATCCGGCTGCTGCAGCTGGGGGAGGGAGATAGAGGGGGGCATCATTATGGAGGGAGGCATTATGATCTGGCTCAGCCTGCTGCAGACTGGCGCGTCCAGCACCACCGGCTCCTCACAAACACGCTCCACCTTCACCACTGCTGTAACCCCTCCGCCTCCTATGCCCATGCCTCTGCCCACACTTCCAACTACGCCCCCACTCAAGATGGCTGACTTGCGGGTGCAGTCGATGCAGATGTAGTCCTCATTCTCGGCCATCTCGCAGGTCACACCTACACACACTTGGTGGAACCACTCGTCACAGCCGCCGTCGCACTGAACCCAGTCCACCTGACAAAGGGAAGAGAGACATACATACAGGCGATCACACATTCTGCTTCAATCAGGATATATCATCAGCTAGTGCTCAGATTCACAAGCGTTATACTTGTAGATGGTTTATGTTTTTAAAAGGAATATAGCATTATGTACATGAAGTATGTATAATAAGCATGATATTTATATTGCATTTTATTATGGTGCATTTAAGCATAATCAAATACAGTCCCCCCCTTCAAGTTCTGTTAAACTGGAGGATATCACCATGCCTCTGAGGTGCTCTGAGAGCACATGGATGGGTAGGACTGGGAGGGTGGTTAGGCTACTCATTGACTTAGTGTCTAATTTACAGTCACTTCCAACAGCACATAGCTTGTCCCGTTAATACGTTATGTGTAACTCTCTTTAAGGTGTTCCAGTGCTGTTGCCAGCTGTTGACATTCAATTGTTCCATGATGCTCACTTCCAAAGAGGTTTGCTTCACAGTGTCCAATATTAACTCAGCATACTTAGCGCTGCATCATAGTCAGCAAACAAAAATACAAGGTGAGACATATTCAGTTTTTGCTCTGAATAGAGCTAATATTATTAAACCTCCTAAAAGAAAGTATTCAAACTTTCCGCTACTGTTTGTAAGACAGTTTGTAAACGTGATTGTGATATACTAAGGAGATTGCTGTGGAAGAGTTAAAAATGAAACATATTTTTCGCATAAATGTCCACTGATTTATTTGTTTCCCAAAATTATGGGTGAACTGTGGAATGAAATGTTGATCTTAATGTAATAGATATAATTTCTAAGAAATTATATACAAACTACACTACCGGTCAAAAGTTTTATAACACCTACCCATTCAAGGGTTTCTCTTTATTTTTACTATTTTCTACATTGTAGAATGGTGGTCCTCTGTAGCTCAGCTGGTAGAGCACGGCGCTTGTAACGCCAAGGTAGTGGGTTCGATCCCCGGGACCACCCATACACAAAAATGTATGCACGCATGACTGTAAGTCGCTTTGGATAAAAGCGTCTGCTAAATGGCATATTATTATTATTATTATTATAGAATAATAGTGAAGACATCAAAACTATGAAATAACACATATGGAATCATGTAGTAACCAAAAAAAGTGATCAACAAATCAAAATATATTTTAAAGATATTTTGAGATTCTTCAAATAGCCACCCTTTGCCTTGATGACAGCTTTGCACACTGTTGGCATTCGCTCAACCAGATTCACCTGGAATGCTTTTCCAACAGTCTTGAAGGAGTTCCCACATATGCTGAGCACTTGTTGGCTGCTTTTCCTTCACTCTGCTGTCCGACTCATCCCAAACCATCTCAATTTGGTTGAGGTTGGGGGATTGTGGAGGCCAGGTCATCTGATGCAGCACTCCATCACTCTCCTTCTTGGTAAAATAGCCTGGATGTGTATTGGGTCATTGTCCTGTTGAAAAACAAAATGATAGTCCCACTAAGCCCAAACCAGATGGGATGGCGTGTCGCTGTAGAATGCTGTGGTAGCCATGCTGATTAAGTGTGCCTTGACTTCTAAATAAATCACAGAGTGTCACCAGCAAAGCACTCCCACACCATAACACCTCCTCCTCCATGCTTCACGGTGGGAAATACACATGCGGAGATCATCCGTTCACCCACACCGCATCTTACAAAGACACGGCGGTCGGAACCAAAAATCTCCAATTTGTACTCCACATCAAAGGACACATTTCCACCGGTCTAATGTGTTTCTTGGCCCAAGCAAGTCTCTTCTTCATATTGGTGTCCTTTAGTAGTGGTTTCTTTGCAGCAATTCGACCATAAAGGCCTGATTCACACAGTCTCCTCTGAACAGTTGATGTTGAGATGTGTCTGTGACTTGAACGCTGTGAAGCATTTATTAGGGCTGCAATTTCTGAGACTGGTAACTCTAATGAACTTATCCTCTGCAGCAGAGGTAACTCTGGGTCTTCCTTTCCTGTGGCGGTCCTCATTAGAGCCAGTTTCATCATAGCGCTTGATGGTTTTTGCGACTGCACTTGAAGAAACTTTCAAAGTTCTTGAAATGTTCCGTATTGACTGACCTTCATGTCTTAAAGTAATGATGGACTGTCGTTTCTCTTTGCTTATTTGAGCTGTTCTTGCCATAATTTGGACTTGGTCTTTTACCAAATAGGGCCATCTTCTGTATATCTCCCCTACCTTGTCACAACACAACCGATTGGCTCAAACGCATTAAGGAGGAAAGAAATTCCACAAATTAACTTTTAAGAAGGCGCACACCTGTTAATTGAAGCAGGTTGAGAGAATGCCAAGAGTGTGCAAAGCTATCATCAAGGCAAGTGGTGGCTACTTGAAGAATCTCAGTTTAACACTTTTTTTGGTTAATACATGATTCCATGTGTTATTTCATAGACTTGATGTCTTCAATATTATATATTATTCAAGTACAAGGACTCGTGTTTTTGATAGGGCACGCCCTCTCAGGCCACACACTGACCTCTGCTGCACCCTGTTAACCAATAAACACTCACACCTATCAATCATCTATCCAAATCATATGTCAGATCGATTCTGAGTCGCTACATCCTCTCTCAAATGAGCCCCTAGTCCAAAAATGCTCCTTAGGCTATATTCAAGGTCTGACGACAACTACAGAAGATGCACTGCCCTCTGCTGGCAAATGAATGGTCTCAGTCAGTCGGTCTGGATGGGACATTTGAATTCCAGGGCAGAAGTCAATCCCTAGGCTGAGGTTGTACCCATAGACACAATAATAGCCCCACCTAGGTGTTCTGACCATAATCCTTACACCCCTCCAGTTATTTTGAAATGTGCATCAAGTAGTGTATACTAGAGATAGGGGTTGATTTGGGACAATACATACACACACACACACTATAGCTGTGTATATGCTTCTCGTGTCGCTCTCACCTTGTCCTTGCAGGGTCTCATACAGTTCTTGGATGCACAGACTGCGTTTTCATCATTGGAGTCCTCAGCTCCGGACCAGTCGTATTTCGACGGTATATCCAGGATCTTCTTCTCTTTCCTCTTCTCCAGCCCCTCCCTGACAGCCTCAGCCTTGACCACAGCTTTCTCCTTCCTCTTCCTCTCCTTCTCCTCTTTAGCCAGGCGCTTGGCCAGCTGTTTCAGTTCACGGTTCTTATCCGGGTTCAGCTTCAGCTTCTTCTTCTTGGGTTTCCCCAGTGGGTCTAAGAGGCTCCGTTTCTGATCCTTTGAGGACTTGGGGGACCGCATCATGTCTCCGACCCCGGAGACGGCTGCCATGAGAAGCTGGTGCTCCGCCCTCTCCAGCTTCCTCTTCCTCTTCTTCTCAGAGTCCTTTATCTTGATCTTCATCGGCTTCTCAAACTGAGAATCGTCATGCTGGGAAGGGAAGACAGGAAAGAGGGATGGACAAAATTGCTCAATTAATAATTTCTACTGAAAGTGCTTTTAAGTCCATTAAGTTGACTTAAATCAGGTTCCAGGAAACCAGCCTTAGTATCACCCATGTTCAGTTCAGATTCTGACATGTGTTTTCAGCCAGTGACTGTGTTTTCTTTACTGGCGCTGCCCTCTTGGCCAGGTCTACCTTGACCTCAAATGGGTCAACCTGGTTAAATAAAAGAACATACACTGAACAAAAATATTAAACGCTACATGCAACAATTTCGATTTTACTGAGTTACAGTTCATAAGGAAATCAGTCAACTGAAATAAATTCATTAGGCCCTAATCTATGGATTTCACATGACCGGGAATACAGATATGCATCTGTTGGTCACAGATACCTTTAAAAAAAAAAGTAGGGGGCGTGGATCAGAAAACCAGTCAGTATCTGGTGTGACCACCATTTCACACATCTTCGCATAGTGTTGATCAGGCTGTTGATTGTGGCCTGTGGAATTTTGTCCCACTCCTCTTCAATGGCTGTGCAAAGTTGCTGGATATTAGCGGAAACTGGAACGCGCAGTCGTACACGTCGATCCAGAGCATTCCAAACATGCTCAATGGGTGACATGTCTGATGAGTATGCAGGCCATGGAAGAACTGGGACATTTTCAGCTTCCAGGATTTGTGTGCAGATCCTTTCAACATGGGGCCGTGCATTATCATGCTGAAACATGAGGTGATGGTGGCGGATGAATGGCACGACATTGGGCCTAAGGATCTCGTCACAGTATTTCTGTGCATTCAAATAGCCATCGATAAAATGCAATTGTGTTCATTGTCCGTTGCTTATGCCTGCCCATACCATAACCCCACCGCCACTATGGGGCACTCTGTTCACAATGTTGACATCAGCAAACTGCTCGCCCACACGACACCATCTGCCCGGTACAGTTGAAACAGGGATTCATCCGTGAAGAGCACACTTCTCCAGCAGGCCATGGCAATCGAAGGTGAGCATTTGCCCACTGAAGTCGGTTACGCCGCCGAACTGCAGTCAAGTCAAGACCCTGGTGAGGACGACAAGCCCGCAGATGACCTTCCCTGAGACCGTTTCTGACAGTTTGTGCAGACATTCTTCGGTTGTGTGGTTGTGGTAAAGAAATTAACATTGAATTCTCTGGCAACAGCTCTGGTGGACATTCCTGCAGTCAGCATGCCAATTGCATGCTCCCTCAAAACTTGCGACATCTGTAGCATTGTGTTATGTGACAAAACTGCACATTAGTGGCCTTTTATTGTCCCCAGCACTAGGTGCACCTGTGTAATGATCATGCTTTTAAAAATTAGCTTCTTGATATGCCACACCTGTCACTTTACATGTTGCGTTTATATTTTTGTTCAGTATAGAAAAGAAGTGTATAAACCAGTGCCTCTCCTACCTCCATGACCTGTAGGAACCTCTCCTCAGAGGGAGGGTGTGTGGCCTCCAGAATCCTCCAGATGTGCTGGGTCTCGTCCAGGGACACCTCCAGCAGGTCCCCCACCATCATCAGCTCCTCCAGCTGGGCCTTGGCCGGAGGGGACAGCTCCAGCACAGGGGGCTCCAGGGAGCGGGGCACCAGTGGGGTCTTTCTGGGCTGCTTCCTGGGGGTGCCCTGATCTGGAGGGTAGAGGGGAGAAGGATTCATCAATCAACCAATGAAACACACATTTACCTTATCAATATCTACATGTATAGTTTTATGTACCTTGACATTCTCGTTTCTAAATAAGGTCCCAAAGACAATTCACATAAGGAAAGGAAACAATACTCCAGAACATAAAATTAATGGATGACACATTTATAAGTTCCTATTTTAAGTATAACAGGGAGACAGAGAGTTTGTGTAGCCATAGATTACATGCCATGTCTTACTCTGCGGGCAGGACTTGGAGGCAGAGGAGTAAGCGTGTTCAGCGCAGAAGGAGGGTGTTGTGGGCCACATGTGACTGACTACTTCCTCTGACTTGACAGGGATCTCCTCATCACAAAACAGGTACGGCTTCATCTCACCTGGGTCCTGACACACACACACACACACACAGCGCGAAAAAGTGGGGCAGGTGAGGACACAGTGCTAGAAAAGCAGGATTTGCTAAGTGCTGTGTCTTTGCATGAGATAAATTGAATAGTAATGCTTTACTGGCTTTGTTACCACTCCTGCTAAAACATTGCCTACAGAAAACTAGCAGCTATACAGTAGTATTTGGTTTTATTCAACAGGTATTTTTGATATAAAAATGTTTGAGAAAACTCTCCATAGCCCACACCACAGTACCTTCATGTCGTAGCCATATGTTTCCCGGATGTCCTCGTCTGAGTCCGTCTCCTCGTCATCGTAGTCGACAGACTGACGTGGCGACGCTGCCCTGCTGAACCCTGCCTGCTGGAACGTCTGGATGTGACCCTACGGAGAGAACAGAAGTCACAGTCATTCTGTTCCTTCTCATCAGTAGTAAAATCACTACCGTGGAACCAATCTCTCGGTTTTTCGCTCTCTAATGCACTGAACAAACAAGGAGGAAGAGAAGGAGAGGACTTGAAAAAAAACACGTCAGTCTCATGACTTACCTTATCCCTGAGCATCTTGTTTAGAGGAATGACTGATCATGAGAGCCATATAGAGAGATAATGGCCAACTTTTACACTTGACGCCATGTCTCTATGGGGGTGCCACAGGGTTCAATTCTTGGGCCGACTCTTTTCTCTGTGTATATCAATGACGTCGCTCTTGCTGCTGGTGACTCTCAGATCCACCTCTACGCAGACGACACCATTTTGTATACATCTGGCCCTTCATTGGACGCTGTGTTAACAAACCTCCAAACGAGCTTCAATTCCATACAACACTCCTTCAGTAGCCTCCAACTGCTCTTAAACACTAGTAAAACTAAATGCATGCTCTTCAACCGAACGCTGCTTGCACCCGCCCACCCGACTAGAATCACTACTCTCGACGGGTCTGACCTAGAGTATGTGGACAACTACAAATATCTAGGTGTCTGGTTAGACTGTAAACTCTCCTTCCAGACTCACATTAAGAATCTCCAATCCAAAGTTAAATCTAGAATCGGTTTCCTATTTCGCAACAAAGCCTCCTTCACTCATGCTGCCAAACATGCCCTCGTTAAACTGACTATCCTACCGATCCTTGACTTCGGCGATGTCATTTACAAAATAGCCTCCAACACTCTACTCAGCAAATTGGATGTAGTCTATCACAGTGCCATCCGTTTTGTCTCCAAAGCCCCATATAATACCCACCACTGTGACCTGTACGCTCTTGTTGGCTGGTCCTCACTACATATTCGTCGCCAAACCCACTGGCTCCAGGCCATCTATAAATCACTGCTAGGCAAATCCCCGCCTTATCTTAGCTCATTGGTCACCATAGCAACACCCACCCGTAGTCTGCGCTCCAGCAGGTATATCTCACTGGTCATCCCCAAAGCCAACACCTCCTTTGGCCGCAATTCCTTCCAGTTCTCTGCTGCCAATGGCTGGAACAAATTGCAAAAATCTCTGAAGCTGGAGACACTTATCTCCCTCACTAACTTTAAGCATCAGTTGTCAGAGCACCTTACCGATCACTGCACCTGTACACAGCCCATCTGAAATTAGCCCGCCCAACTACCTCATCCCTATATTGTTATTTATTTTGCTCATTTGTACCCCAGTATCTCTATTTGCACATCATCTCTTGCACATCAATCATTCCAGTGTTAATACTAATTGTAATTATTTTGCACTATAGCCTATTTTATTGCCTTACCTCCATAACTTGCTAAATTTGCACACACTGTATACATATGTATTTCTGTTGTATTTTTTTGACTTTGTTTTGTTTTACCCCATATGTAACTCTATGTTGTTGTTTTTATCGCACTGCTTTGCTTTATCTTGGCCAGGTCGCAGTTGTAAATGAGAACTTGTTCTCAACTGGTTTACCTGGTTAAATAAAGGTGAAATAAAAAAAAATAAAAAAAATGTTAGCGCCTCCAATCTCTCTATATATGGCTCTGAGTACCATACGGAAGCATTCATCTCTTACCTGCAGGTCTGGGTTTGCGGCAGCCTTCTGCAGCTCAGCATTGATAATCTTCTCTGTCTTCTCCCGGGCAGCCTGTTCTACCATCCTCTGACTGAGCACCGACAGCTTGGCCAGGGCCGAGGACAGCTCGTCTGTAGCCAGGGCCTGCCTGGCGCGGTCCTGCAAGTAGAGATGAGTTAGATTCATCTATTCCATTGATGAACAGCGATAGTTTAAATAAACAAGATTATGTTTTGATTCAGAATATGCATGTTTTGCAGGGAAAACTCAGATTATAAACCAAACTTCGATTAATTAACCCTAGCGACCGTCAAATAATTGATTCTGAAAACTTGAACTCATCCCTACCTGCCAGCCCATGGCCCTCTCCGTCAGGCACTGTAGGGCCTCCCCTTCGGGCAGACGGACCGGCAGCTTCTGGAGGGACACCAGGAGAGACAGGATGGTCTCCAGACGCGGGCGCCGTGACCGCTGGCACAACGGGCACAGGAACTTGACCTCCTTGCTGTTGCTCTGCCAACCGGCCGAGCCCACGAGCTTCTTCTGGGAGCCTGTTTTCGGTAACGGCACGCAGGCTCCGTGGAACCAGTCCTTGCACAGTTCACACTGCAGCATAAACCCACTGGCGGTCTTACGACACAGACAGAACTTGACTTCCTCGATACGGTCAGCCATGGCCATCTTAGCCAGGTTGGCGGCTCGGAGGGAGTGGATGGCCTCAACCTCTTTCTGCTCCTTGGATTTGAATGCCGCTACGACGGTGGCCGGGTCGCAGGCGTCTTCGTAACTCTCGTCCAGGTCGCTGAGAACCTCCAGGTCCAGACCTCCTCTCTCCTTCTCAAGGAGCTCCTTGACTCGTTTGCGTTTGCTCTTGCTGTTGCCATAGATACCAATATCCACACGCGGACTAAGGACCTAAGAGAGACAACACACAGAGAATAGAGATTAGCACAGATGTTATCAAACTACTAGTCCTATGATAATATTGGACCCTATTCCCAACTACCTACAGTATAGACAGATGGAATTCACAACAATTTGCGTATGGTGGTCCACCAACTTCTGCACCATAGCTTACGCAAATATCTCATATTGCACTCTGGGGTTAGCATAGTCTGAAAAGGGCTGCTTGGTTGGAAAAATCTTTCAAACCACTATCTCAGAGACATACTCATTCATTATTTCTCAGTGCCTAGGTACAGCCCAACCCAGGGTATTACGCCTTACCTGAAGCAGGGTGTAGGTGGAGTTCTTCTTGAGGAAGGTACGTGCAGTCCTCTCCCTCCAGGCGCGGGCCGAGGCCACCTGAGATTCGACCTGGGGCAGGGGGTCAAGCCGGACGGGGATGGAGCGACCCCTCGCCAGCAGGCTCTCCAACTGCTCCAGGTATGCATAGTTACTGCCACTCTGGAGGGAGGGAGATACACAGGGGAAACATAAAGGGAAATTAATCATCATTGTCAAAAGAAAGTACGTAATGCATCACACAGTATGAACCTTCCCATTCACATGTATCATTCATGTTCTGGCGACAAGATAAATTACAAACTTATCTGGTAACAATAACCATGTTTCCATCCAATTATTTACATGCAAGTAAAGTTCCTGTCGGATATATAAAATAAATTTAAAAAATAATAAAGAACTCACGACAGGCCTGATGGAAACAGTATAATTGCCTGTAAACTTTCCAAACGTCGACAGAACAAAATACGCTAGACAGGGGATAATTGTTTTGTCGGTGAAATAGATCATGTGACAAATGTAGTGGAAACGCTTTGATGCGGATTTGTTGATGGTTTAACCATCATGTCGCAGTAAACTTGTAGTCACGAGATGATATGATTGTGTGGTCCTCCCACTATGACTTGGAAAAACATGCACACTGCACAGTTTATTAGGCTACATTTAAAATAAATTATGATGAACTTCACAGGGTGGGGAAAGTGCACAGTGATGATGAGCGTGATGCTTCTTTCCAATAAATATTGAGGTTCTTAATTTTATGCTGGTCACATAATCGGTGCTTGGCTGTCAATAAATAAAAATGATCTAAAGTCTACCCTCTGCTCTGTATCTTCGAGCTGTTTGCTAGAGCGCACGTGCCAAGACCAGATCGGGCACATTCGCTGTTTATCGCAGACTTTGTGGCAAAACCATCGACAGAGTTAAAAATGGGATGGAAACACATCGTACGTCTGTTTTTTTATTCGGTAAATGAAAAGTTACGTGCTTTTTATTTGCACTACGTCATTAAGCACAGCTTTTAATTCGCAAGAAGCCAGTTTGATGGAAACAGTCATCTGCTGGTAAAATGTGCATATTTTTTGGTGCGAATATTAGAATATTTGCATGAATATTTTTGTTTTGTTTTACACCTTTTTCCTCCCCAATTTCGTGATATCCAATTGGTAGTTACAGTCTTGTCCCAAGCCCTCCCCTAACCCGGACAACGCTGGGCCAATTGTGCGCCGCCTCATGGGTCTCCCGGTCAAGGCCGGCTGTGACAGCCTGGGATCGAACCCGGGGCTGTAGTGACGCGATGCAGTGCCTTAGACCGTTGCGCCACTCGGGAGGCCCCCGCTTGAAAATCTTTCCACAAATTGATGGAAACCTAGCTAATGTAAGCTTCTAACAAATGACCAGGCCATTCTATTGCATATAAACCGAGCCGAGCGCATTACAGACAAATATTGAGAGATGCCTGCCTATACTGTAGCTACATCTATATACATCACAAATTGAATCTATACTTATCAGTAATTACCGTGCGACGCGACACTACCTGAATGGCATCCACCTTGGCGCTCCACTCCTTGGCCTTGTGCAGAGCCTCTCGGAGGGCCAGGACGTTGGGCAGGTAGGCCGGGATGTTCCTGGCCTCTATCACGATGCTCTCCAGGGTTAGCATGCTGTGCCGAGGCCTGGGGGAGGAGAGAGACAAGAAAGAATGGATTAAGAGACATTCATCTCACAGTTACAGGCATCCTTTGATGCAATATGCTAAAACAGGAATTGGGTCACGTTCAGAAGGGATAAAACATTTTGAAATTGAGTGAAACCGGGAGGTACTACCTGAACTTGTCCAGTAAGAAGACAGATTTGCTAAAACAATTTGCGAAGGTGTACCCTATTGAACACGACCCAAGCATGACACCAAAGCTATAGGCAGGTAACTAAAGAACAGCATTATCATATTCTCATTTACCTGGCCTGTAGGCAGATGAGAAAACTGTACTATAGGTGTGTAATGTGTATCAACATCATTACCTGGCCTGTAGGCATGCGCGGGCCTTGTCCTCCCATCTCTCTGACACAGTGAGTATCTCCTGCAACTCAGCCATGGCCTTCTCCACAGCATGGTGTGGTGCCAGCCCCACCCCAGAGTCTATCAGCCGCTTCATCAGCTCCAGGGTCACCCGGTGGGGCTCTGCCAGCGTCACACGCACCTAATCATAACAAAACGTTTCAATTTAATATTTTTTCTCTCCCAGCAAAAATGATTTTAGACTGCTGAAGAAAGCACACAAACAAACTATGAGGTAAAACACTACGCTAATACACAATAATATCAATAGGCATCACCTCATCCAGCCAGCGGGCCTGCTGCAGCTCCTGTTTGAGCCTGGGCAGCTCAGGTAGTTCCACATCCAGACCTCCACCCAGGTCTAGCAGGGCCTGCAGCTTGGAGGAGTCAGGCAGCTCGTCAGCCAGGGCTACCTGGGCTCTCTCATGGAAGTCCTCCACATTCTCTAGTAACTCCTAGGGAGGGAGGGAGAGAGGGATGAAGGGATGAAGGATACGGTGTTATATACTAACAATCAAGGACTACTAATCAACAAATACTGGTTTGGGGACAGGTCAACTTCAGTGATGTAATACACATATAGTAGGATGTCAGAGGATGATAATTACTGTACATCTGTTAAGAATGGCAAGTGACTGTATTAGGTTTGGGACTTACTTTGACCTGTCGAGCCTGTCCGATGACACAGGGCAGTTTGAACAGCTGCTCTACAAAGACTTTCAGCTCCTCCACTGTCAGCTTGTTACGAGTCCTGCTGCTCTCTGGACGCTGCCTGGTACTGGAATACAGAGAGAAATACTTTGAGTTGATTTATTACTCACAGGTAGGGGGATAAATGTTAAATGGTTATGTCCCGATTTGCTACCCTTCTCCCAAAGTGTGCACTAGCACACTCTCCCTCACAGATGCAACGGTGTAAAAACAATGAAGGAGAATGCTTGCACCAATCCAATGATTTTAATTCCTTGGTGTGGAGTGTGTAAGTGCACAATTCGGGAGAAGGGAAGAGAACAGGGACATCAACTTTAGTGTGACATAACAGCAGTGTGTGTGTGTGTGTGTGTGTGTGTGTGTGTGTGTGTGTGTGTATATCTGTCCTCTACTGACCTGTGCCTCTGCTTGCGGCTGAGCAGTAGCTGGGCCACAGAGGAGCAAGTTTCGGCCTCCTTCACCATCTCTCTGAGCCGACGGAACAGACTGTTCTCTGGGTACTTCCTGTCCTCTGCATCCTCCAGAAGAACCTTCAACTCTATCAGGTCTGACAAAGGGAGAGGGACAGAGACAGACAGGAGAGAAAGGAGAGAGAAAGATGGAAGAATAGAGGAGAGCGATATGAGGCATGGGGAATCGTAGTACAATTGTTCTAATAAAGTGCAGAGTATTTCCACATTTACAGTACAGATAGTCCTCCTACCTTTCTTGTTCTTGTGGTCAGCAGCCAAGGCCTCAGTGACCCGCTTGGCCCAGGTGTCATAGGACTGGGCTCTGGACTTCACCCCATACAGCATGGAGGGAAACTCCTCCAGATCATACCGGTAGCTGGAATACAAAGAGACTGGAGTGTCAGCATCTATTTAATATTGATTGCTATATGGGGTTAAATTGACCCAGATTAAATATAATATATAATATAATATAATATATAATATATTATAATATAATATGCCATTTAGCAGACGCTTTTATCCAAAGCGACTTACAATCATGCGTGCATACATTTTTGTGTATGGGTGGTCCCGGGGATCGAACCCACTACCTTGGCGTTACAAGCGCCGTGCTCTACCAGCTGAGCTACAGAGGAGCTACATTAAACCTATTCATGAATTAAAAAGCAACTTTCAATGGAGATTAGATTGATTCTGGGTCAGTGAAACTACACCCAAGTCCTCACTGATGCAATGACCGGTAAAAAAAACTATCATTCATCAGTGGGCTCTTATGGGGGCTTCTGAGCAGTTCAGAGTTCATAACTCCTCTACTTCATTCATCCATCCATCCATCCATCCCTTCTCACCGGAGACACTCCTTAAATTAATTTATTCACTCACCGACCCACCCAAACACCAACCCACACACCCACCCCTCTCTCCTTAGTAGAGCTGGGACGATAAGCCGAAAATTATCGACAGCGACCACACCAATCACTTATCGTTCATTACGATAAGTAGCCTACACTAGATAAATGTGAAGTTTGAAATGAAATAAATGTGTTAGGACAATTGATAGATACAACCATTAAACTAGTAGTAGTTTAAAGGATAATTTTTTTTAAAACTGGTGCACATTGTTATGAATTTATCGTTCCATATGGATTGTTGTCCATATCACACAGCTGTACTCCTTACCGTAGACACTTGTTTCCCATGGGACAGTCACAGAGCTCCTTGGCGTGGTGCAGACAGACAAGGCTCTCTGGGCTGCAGGGACACGTCAGAGCCGACAGGAAACAGGTGGTCTTACACTTCTGACACTGCCGCTCGTCATCAGGGACCAGCTCAAACACCTCATGCTCAGAGGACAGAACACCCTGTAGACACGGAGGGAAATCGCAATCAGAAAACAATCCACTTCAACTAGACTGGGAGGACGAATGTGAAATTACATAATTGATTCACTTTTGGTGTGATAGGAAATCATTTGAAACATATCTTTGGGATCGTGTGATGTCAACATATTGTTTGATAGTGTACCATCATAATGTATTCCCAAGTAAACCCTGCTTGCATTACTTCATCCTCAATCCTGGCCCTCCTGTAAAGTTCTCCTAAGGTGGCAAAAAGTTGTTTATATAGTAATCCCCCTGGGCCCTGTCCCTCACCATCTCCTGCACGGCCTGTCTGAGCCGTGTCTCTTCCTCCATCATATCTCCCATCTCTCTGAAGACTGCAGCAGCCAGCTCCACGTCCAGGCTCTCGGGGTCGGCAGCCATCTTGCACAGCAACTCCTCGTGGGAGAAGACACAGTAGCGGTGGAGCCGCCGGTAGTGGGCCACACACTGACGACCCATCGGGAGCTGGAAGGGGAAGGGGACACACAGAGACAGAGAGAGAGAGACACAGACCGAGAGAGAGAGAGAGAAGTCTTTAATCGATTCCTTGGATCTTTTCTCCTCGCCTCATCAAAACATCAAGGGGAAGCAAAGAGCGCATTGGAAGGGGAATATCTAAGCTGATTGATTCACCAAGATGGGTATAAAATACTTGACTTACTTAAGCTCCCAACTAGGCTTGGGCAGTATACCAGGGTATTTGCAAATAGCCACGGGATGGTTTTCCAATACCGTCAATAACATTGACATTTTAATATTTGTAGCTACTTAAGTAAATACCTGCAGTCAACTTGTGCAATACGTTAGGAGATAAAGAAGATTGCGTTCTTCCATTTCACCCATCACATAATTTTTCATTATGAAGCTTAACGGTAGTCCCCAGTCACGTTGTGTTTGTTTACAAGCACAGAACTACGAGACCGCAGCCTTGTGAGTCACTCACTGTTGTGCAACATGCGCCAGGTGATCTAGTTACAGTATGGAATTCACAACTAAATGTTTGCCAGCTAGATATCTTAGAACCAAGTTAACTGTCTAAAATGTGCTAAATGCTCTGAAGTTGTGCAATTGGTTTGCTAATATAGTAGCTAGTTAGCTAAGTGGTTAGCTTCTTCCATAATCAAGCATTCACTTGGTAACAGCAGAGAATCCCCTCCTGGATCAAAAGCCTTGCTGTCTAATATTTGTTTTGTGCGTGCAGCAAACTGTGAGTATCATTTTTGAGTTACTTGTATAGTTTAGGTCAGAGACTTTAAAATGTTTGCAATGCGCTCGTTAGCTTTTAGTTATCTTTCGCTATGGGATTTTACTTGTACTTGTTAGCATTGCTAACCTTTGGATTACAGAGTATCAGTTGGGTTTGAAAACAGTGCCGGTATTACCGAATATCTCGGTATGGCACAAGGTCTGTATGAAGGTATGATAATCTTGATACCGCCCAAACCTACACCCAACCTTCAAAATTCCAATTCAACATTCTGTTAATATTTGTTTACACACAAACACTTGTTAAAAACTCACCCAGTCTGCGGTACAGAAGTTGACAGCCTCAGCAAAGTTGTATCCCTGGTTGAAGCCACTGTGGTAGGCTCTGGGAAAGGTCACCACAAACTCCCCTGCACACTGGTTGGTCCGGAAAACCTGAGTGGCACAAACACACACCAGTAAAAGACACAATGCAGACTTGGTCTCGTAAAAGGGGCCAGGGCCCATATGTATCAAGCGTCTCAGAGTCGGAGTTCTGATCTAGGATCAGATCCCCCTGCCCTTTCCATTTAAACGTATTCATTGTGATCCAATAGGCAAAACTGTTCCCAGATCAGCACTCCTACTCTGAAACACTTGATACATACGGCCACTGATGGAAACACACACTACATACGGGCACACCGTGCTCCATTAGGACGTTGGGATTCATGATGGTGACAAGCTGGTGCAGCAGGTCAGGCTGAGAGTCAAACAACTCTGGGGCCAGCTTCTTCATCACTGACTCCAGCTGCTCTGCCGCGTGGGCCGGGACACCATACCACGTCTTAGGCTCCCCCCTGGAGAGACAGGCAGAGAAAGAGAGAAGACGGTTAACCAGTCAGACGAATGAAGATGGGGAGTACAATTGTCTAAGACCCATTGCAACATTATATACAGTTAACATTGTTTTGTACGTGCATTTGTCTGTCTCTTCCCACTGAGGACTGTGTTAGAAAGACAATTTATTTGTGTCCTTTGGACTAAAATATACAGTATTACTAAATATTTGGGCAAGCGGTTGATTTAGGACAAGGCATTTATGTTTGTTACTTTACCAGTGCAGGAAGTTGATGGAGTAGCTCCAGTGGTCCTCGATGTGCCAGCAGAAGGAGGAGAAGCACATGCCCACGTAGAGCCAGGGCACCTTCATGCCAGAGATATCCACGTTTATGTGGGTAAGGACCGACTGCTCCAGGACTGGCATGTTGTTCAGGTTCCAGCCTGAGTTGGCATACTCCTACAGAAGAACAAGACAGAGGTGATGGAAGTTACTTATTGGTCATAAGTAACATAAAAGCAAGCCGTTAAGGGTGTGGATTTCATACTGGGGCTCTTTCTCAATTAATCTTTCCACGATTCATTGTGTCCTCGCTCTACTCCATAAAAGGCATTAGAGGAGAAGGTCCGAATATAGGAACAACGGATCTTCTCCTCCCATGCGTTTTGAAAAGGTGGCGAAAGACTATCGCGAAAGAGCCTGGGTCCTTTGTCCCAGTTGGTGCATAGTTACCTCTTCGTCTCCCAGTAGCCGTCTCTTGCCATCCCTGACGGGGAAGCCGCTGCCCACCTCCTTAGAGCTGATGTCAGCTCCGTACTCCACAATGACATCCTCCTCGATGGAGCTCACCAGACGCCAGAACTCCTTCTCCACCAGCTCTGTCGGCACCATCTGGGGGTGCAGAGAAAGGAGAACACACACACACATGCATTGTTTAGATGTGATTGGGCATTAGTGGGAGAGAAAGGTTAGGTGTTCAACTTCAAACAGCATGAAGGATGAAAATATCACCCAAAGAAAGTGGGTTGACTTCATCCGACTTGATTTTGAGATACAGACCTAACCTGAACATATGTATTCCAAAAGCATCGTTTTCTTTAGATTCTTGCCTATAACTCAAGTTGACAGTTTGATTTTGATACGTACGTGCACGGGCATGTTGAAGTAGTCTGACTTGAAGTGGTCGGCCATCTCTCCAAAGCTCTGGAGGGTGTACTCCCTCACGGCTTGCTCAAAGCCAAATGCCTCTCGCGGCTTACTGCACTCCTGTAGGGTGAAACGGGGTGAGACAGCCAGTGAGAAAACATCATCCTATCCCATAGTCTTCCTCAACATGATTTATGTATATCAGTCATACACTTCCATATCATCACAGATTGACAAACACTACAACCTATTCATACGGAGGCAAAATTATAACACATGGTAGGCAGGTGTGAACTGTATCTCCACGTGTTTTTTCTTGTTGTAATACTCCTTGTGATTTACATTGTTGTATGTATTTATGCACTATACAGTGGGGAAAAAAAGTATTTAGTCAGCCACCAATTGTGCAAGTTCTCCCACTTAAAAAGATGAGAGAGGCCTGTAATTTTCATCATAGGTACACGTCAACTATGACAGACAAATTGAGTGAAAAAAATCCAGAAAATCACATTGTAGGATTTTTAATTTATTTATTTGCAAATTATGGTGGAAAATAAGTATTTGGTCACCTACAAACAAGCAAGATTTCTGGCTCTCACAGACCTGTAACTTCTTCTTTAAGAGGCTCCTCTGTCCTCCACTCGTTACTTGTATTAATGGCACCTGTTTGAACTTGTTATCAGTATAAAAGACACCTGTCCACAACCTCAAACAGTCACACTCCAAACTCCACTATGGCCAAGGAGCTGTCAAAGGACACCAGAAACAAAATTGTAGAAAAATCCCAGAACCACACGGGGGGACCTAGTGAATGACCTGCAGAGAGCTGGGACCAAAGTAACAAAGCCTACCATCAGTAACACACTACGCCGCCAGGGACTCAAATCCTGCAGTGCCAGACGTGTCCCCACCTTGTGAAGACTTACAGAAAACGTTTGACCTGTGTCATTTCCAACAAAGGGTATATAACAAAGTATTGAGAAACTTTTGTTATTGACCAAATACTTATTTTCCACCATAATTTGCAAATAAATTCATTAAAAATCCTACAATGTGATTTTCTGGATATTTTTTTCTCATTTTGTCTGTCATAGTTGACGTGTACCTATGATGAAAATTACAGGCCTCTCTCATCTTTTTAAGTGGGAGAACTTGCACAATTGGTGGCTGACTAAATACTTTTTTTCCCCCACTGTATGTGGTGATGTTGTGCTGTTTAAGATACATTTTCCAAAAGGGACACAATAAAGAAATTATTATAACTCACAACTTATGCAACATTTTTCCATTGATATAGAATAAATGCATGATTGGCATGGAAATTCAAGTTAGCTGTCATGTGTGTTTCTCAAGTGAGGAATCGGCTTCGGATTGGGTAGTGGCAGGGTCACCAGAGTTCCATACCTCAGCGACGCACTTGGGGCATCGCCAGTCCCCCTTGGGGACGTCCTGTAGGGGCGGAATCAGACAGAAGGTGTGGTAGCTGTCATCACAGCCGTCACACAGCAGGAGGCGGTCCTCCTCGTCGCCCCGCCCACACATCAGGCACATGTACAGGTCAATCTGGGGGATCTAGAACAGGAAATAGAGAATAATAATTAGTCAAATGATTCCATTCAAAAAGTGGTCCATGAAACTAAAAACATGTTTTGAGCTGTTGTCCACTAGTGGTTCATTTGTTCAATGCACTCTAGTCGCTCTGGATAAGAGCGTCTGCTAAATTACTTAAATGTAAATGTAGTGAGTGAGTAGAACAGGACAACACATAAAGAGAAGAAAAGAGGAAATCAACTCATACTTACAAAGTTGAGATTATTATAGAATATTAGACAGAGACAGAGGAGTTAGTCAACTGGTGATACTCACAAAGTTGACCTCCAGGGTTTCTTTGCGTGGTCGCATCTTAAAGGCGAAGGCCTGGGCCTTCAGGTGACGCTGCCTCTTATTGAACCCATCGTCTTCTCATGGAACACAAGAGAACAGAATTGCTACAATACTGAGGGAATTAACATTACACAACTTGTATTTTCCCAAAAAATACAGAAAGAACGTTGCACACTAATTATGCTCCAAAACATTGAATGGGTATAGCAACCAACGTTTTGGCACGCAGTGCCTTATTCAGGATTACATGGTAAATGCTTTAACCAGGTTATGTAGACAAATGGTGCAATTAGTGCAGCCAATGAAGACAGTGAGGGGAGTATCATAGTAATTAAGGTAATGAGGGATGAAAAAGTGGAACTGTAAAAAAAATAATAATAATTTTGTCAAGATGTAAATAATTCATCTTATGTCAACATTTTCATCCACACCCGTTGCTGACAGGTGTATAAAATCGAGCACACAGCCATGCAATCTCCATTGACAAACCTTGGCAGTAGAATGGCCTTACTGAAGCTCAGTGACTTTCAACATGGCACCGGCATAGGATGCCACCTTTCCAACAAGTCAGGTCATCAAATTTCTGCCCTGTTAGAGATGCCCCGGTCAACTGTAAGTGCTGGTATTGTGAAATGGAAATGTCTAGGAGCAACAACGGCTCAGCCGCGAAGTGGTAGGCCACACGAGCTCACAGAAAGGGACCGCCGAGTGCTGAACCACTTAGTGCGTAAAAATCGTCTGTCCTCGGTTGTAACACTCACTGCAGAGTTCCAAACTGCCCCTGGAAGCAATGTTAGCACAATAACTGTTTGTTGGGAGCTTCACGAAGTAGGTTTCCATGGCCGAGCAGCCGCACAAGACAGATTTTTGCAGTTTAATTTTCTGCAATTCTACACATTTTGCCATGGAGCTGAAAGGAAACGTTGCAGCAATAAAGCTAATTTCAAGGGATTCTACCATAGAGCTGAGAGAACATTTTGCAGTTTTCTGTCAGGTTAGTCGCCTGCACAGCTATTTTCAGGTCTCTCCAGAGTTGTTCGATCAAGTCCGGGCTCTGGCTGGGCCACTCAAGGACATTCAGAGACTTGCCCCGAAGCCACTCCTGTGTTGTCTTGGCTATGTGCGTAGGGTCGTTGTCCTGTTGGAAGGTGAACCTTCGCCCCAGTCTGAGGTCCTGAGCGCTCTGGAGCAGGTTTTCAAGAATCGCTGTACTTTGCTCCATTCATATTTCCCTCGATCCTGACTAGTCGCTCAGTCCCTGCCACTGAAAAACATCCCCTAAGCATGATGCTGCCACCACCATGCTTCACCGTAGGGATAGTATTGGCTAGGTGATGAGCGGTGCCTGGTTTTCTCCAGAAGTGACGCTTGGCATTAAGGCCAGAGTTCAATCTTGTTTTCATCAGACCAGAGAATCTTGTTTCTCATGGTCTAAAAGTCATTTAGGTGCGTTTTGGCAAACTCCAAGCGGGCTGTCATGTGCCTTTTACTGAGGAGTGGCTTCCGTCTGGCAACCCTACCATAAAGGCCTGATTGGTGGAGTGCTGCAGAGCTTGTTGGCCTTCTGGAAGGTTCTCCCATCTCTACAGAGGAACTCTGGAGCGCCGTCAGAGTGACCATCGGGTTCTTGGTCACCTCCCTGTCCAAGGCCCTTCTCCACCGATTGCTCAGGTTTGGCCGAGCGGCCAGCTCTAGGAAGAGTCTTGGTGGTTCCAAACTTCTTCCATTGAAGAATAATGGAGGCCACTGTGTTCTTGGGGACCTTCAATGCTGCAGAAATTTTTTGGAAGCCTTCCCCAGATCTGTGCCTCGACACAATCCTGTCACGGAGCTCTATGGACAATTACTTTGACCTCATGGATTGGTTTTTGCTCAGACATGCACCGTCAACTGTGGGCCTTATATAGACAGGTGTGTGCCTTTCCAAATCATGTCCAATCAATTGAATTTACCACAGGTGGACTCCAATCAAGTTGTAGAAACATCTCAAGGATGATCAATGAAAACAGGCTGCACCAGAGCTCAATGTTGAGTCTCATAGCAAAGGGTCTGAATATTTATGTAAATAAGGTATCGGTTTTTTATTTTTAATAAATTAGCAAACATTTCTAAAAACATGTTTTCGCTTTGTCATTATGGGGTATTGTTTGTAGATTGATGAGGATGCTTTTTTTCTTCATCCATTTTAGAATAAGGCTGTAACGTTAAAAAAAGTGGAAAAAGTGAAGGGGTCTGAATACTTTCTGAATGCACTGTATAGGGCCATTATCTTTCCTACATACTTTATCTTATTTTAGTTGTTTACGTTTACACTGAAAGCGTTTTAACGTCCCGAAAATGTATTTAAAAATGATTAAATATAAATAAATAAAAATAGTTTGGACTTGCTTAAACGGCCTGCCCAAGAGTTTCTATAGTAGAAAAATCCCTGAACACACACACTTGTCGTTGCAGCATCTGCTCTGAGTAAGTGAAGTGAAATAAATACTAGCTAAGTTCCTCACCAGCCGGTACAATCTCTAACCCAACCATCTTGGGACCACTGCCAAAGATCTGCAGGGTCTTGGGCTCTTTGTTTTCCCGCTAGAAGGAGAGGAGACAAAAACATAACAAAACAACATCAGGGAACGTTCCTGGGGTGAGTCCAAAATGTCACCCTTTTCCCTATATTACATTTACATTTTAGTCATTTAGTGCACTACTTTTGACCAGAGCACTATGCAGGCCCTGGCCAAAAGTAGTGTACTATATAGGGAATAGGGTGCTATTTCAGATGCAAAGTCCTGGAAAGATGTCCAGGAAACAGTTAGATCCTGTTGGAATGACAAACATCAGCCACTGACCCCCTGGAGAGTTCCACTGACTGCAGCTGGGAAATCTAGGACATGAAGGGGCAGAAGCTGGGTCGCTGTTCAAAATAAAAGGTAGCCAACAACAGTGATGTGATATTGGGCCTGGATAATCAATGAATCCATGGTGATACCTCTGTAGGCTTATGTTGTATGTTTGTCGCTGTATATTGTATGTCATTTGGATGTCTTTATGCCAAAATACACAAAACAATTACTATACAGTAAGTTAACTCTGGACTACCTCTAGCAGGGTTTCCTTTAACCGAAACTCTTGAGCGTGCCGTCTCTAGCCAACTCTCCTGCAATCTCTCTCAGAATTACCTTCTTGATCCAAACCAGTCAGGTTACAAGACTGGTCATTCAACTGAGACTGCTCTTCTCTGTGTCACAGAGGCTCTCCGCACTGCTAAAGCTAACTCTCTCCCCTCTGCTCTTATCCTTCTAGACCTATCCGCTGCCTTTGATACTGTGAACCATCAGATCCTCCTCTCCACCCTCTCCGAGTTGGGCATCTCCGGCGCTGCTCACTCTTGGATTGCGTCCTACCTGACAGGTCGCTCCTACCAGGTGGCGTGACGAGAATCTGTCTCTGCACCACGTGCTCTCACCACTGGTGTCCCCCAGGGCTCAGTTCTAGGCCCTCTCCTATTCTCTCTATACACCAAGTCACTTGGCTCTGTCATATCCTCACATGGTCTCTCCTATCATTGCTACGCAGACGACACAATTAATTTTCTCCTTTCCCCCTTCTGATAACCAGGTGGCGAATCGCATCTCTGGCATGTCTGGCAGACATATCAGTGTGGATGTCGGATCACCACCTCAAGTTGAACCTCTGCAAGACGGAGCTGCTCTTCCTCCTGGGGAAGGACTGCCCACTCCATGATCTCGCCATCACGGTTGACAACTCCGTTGTGTCCTCCTCCCAGAGTGCAAAGAACCTTGGCGTGACCCTGAACAACACCCTGTCGTTCTCCTCTAACATCAAAGCGGTGACCCGATCCTGCAGGTTCATGCTCTACAACATTCGCAGAGTACGACCCTACCTTACACAGAAAGCGGCACAGGTCCTAATCCAGGCACTTGTCATCTCCCGTCTTGATTACTGCAACTCGCTGTTGGCTGGGCTCCCTGCCTGTGCCATTAAACCCCTACAACTTATCCAGAACGCTGCAGCCCGTCTGGTGTTCAACCTTCCCAAGTTCTCTCACGTCACCCCGCTCCTCCGCACACTCCACTGGCTTCCAGTTGAGGCTCGCATCTACTACAAGACCATGGTGCTGCCTACGGAGCTGTGAGGGGAACGGCACCTCCTTACCTTCAGGCTCTGATCAGACCCTACACCCAAACGAGGGCACTACGTTCATCCACCTCTGGCCTGCTAGCTCCCCTACCTCTACGGAAGCACAGTTCCCGCTCAGCCCAGTCAAAGCTATTCGCTGCTCTGGCACCCTAATGGTGGTACAAGCTCCCCCACGACGCCAGGACAGCGGAGTCACTGACCACCTTCTGGAGACACTTTAAACCCTACCTCTAAGGAATACCTGGAATAGTATAAAGTAATCCTTCTACCCCCCCCCCCCCCACCCCCCCACATAAAAAAAAATATTTAAAAAAAGTGGTTGTCCCACTGGCTATCATAAGTTGAATGCACCAATTTGTAAGTCGCTCTGGATAAGAGCGTCTGCTAAATGATGTAAATGCAATAGCTGGCTTCTTCTTTCTTATTTTTTTTTTTAAAGCCGATAAATAAAATTGCCGCCGGCTAATTTTCCGGGAGAATAAGAAAAAATGCAATTTGCGAAATAATGCTTAACGGTCTATAGGTTAATTTGCATACTGTTGTGGAATTAAATTGGCACATGTACAGTATATTCGTTATACATCTTATTCATCACACGCGTACAGATGGAGCCTTTGAGCGGAAAATCTGTCAAAACAGCCCAAGAGCTGCTGCTACAGCATCTCAAACAGCAAATGCATAGGCAACAGAAGGCAGGTCTCATCAGCGTGTCACACACCACTTTCCAATGAGCTGGAGGCAGTATTCATTTTGAAAACATATACTTAATTTGAAACCTCAACGTTTTATTACATATTATGAGGCATGTCTTACCTTGCTTCAAAGTAGCCTAGCCAAAATCAGACCCTATCCATGAAGGCAATTATTTTATATCAACTTTCTTTCATTGTCCAGTAGCCAAAGGCACAATCGTAGTCATATTAGCATCCCAAGCTAGTTGTTGCATATTAGATCTCCCCTCTTTCTAAATTTCAAATCTTTGACAGCTGTGTTTTCCTGCCAATTGCACTATGGAACTAACATTTGCACGTGGCCTACTGCCTTGTGCGCTTATAATGTGAAGAAATAATAGTTTATCAACATTTTAAGCTACATTTTCAGACCTGATGCATCAGACTAACAGTTTTTTTTTTAAGTGTTTTTTTTAAATGTAGCCTATCGTCCCACAACTGTCCCAGAATCAGTTTGGAATAGGCTATTTCTTTCTCGACAAGCTGAACAGAATAGTTAAACTTTTCTACTATGGGGGATAGCAGATTGACATAGGCTAGTAATTTTGCTCTTCGTTACTCGTCTTGTTGGCTGAGGAAAAGTAAATGTGGACAGTTATTCTAACATCTTCAAAGTGCAAATCAGAATTCGGTAAGCACATCGTTGCATCCTCGACTTTCATGTTCTGTTAATATGAAGTACCATAATCCAAATGTGATTTCTGTCATTCTGAGCACCGTGGGTGAATGCCCTAATCAGGTTACGCACCCAATGCATATGGGTCCGGTAAATTTCTTAAATGTCCGTCGAATTAAAATGCTGCTGGTCAAATGTCACATTTTCCTAACGGAAACCCTGACCTCTAGGCATATCCATACATTAGATCAGTATTGGGTACAGTATCTCAGTTAGCAGCATATAAAAACTACAATCCCCAACCTAACGTCCTACAGATCTTGTGATAAGAAATAGGCTGTGCTGAATTACACAAGAGGAAAATATAATGCTATTACAGTAACCATGTGACCCCATGACACAGGGTGACAAGCAGATTTGCCAAGATAGAGATCTGCTGCTGTTATGGGCACTTTGGGCAGACACAGCACACGCAAGGCTCTCTGGCTATTGAGAATGTAGCTAATGCATCCAGAGCCAGCACATAGGCTGCAAATGCCCTCTTGCTAATGAGAATGTATCTCCATCCATCAATTGCATTTCCAGTGCATTAAGTCCCCAAACAAGTTAGGCAAAAAACATAAGAGTAAAAATGCAGATCATTTAGTAAATCACCATGTGAAAATCAAAATGAAAGCGATCAAATAAAATATTAAAACAGTCTCCGGTGATCACCTCATCACCGACCTCGGACTTCAGGCGGCGGGAACGTCGCTCAGGGAGCGGGCAGTCCTTGTTCGGAGTCCCGTCACTCAGGCTGTCCCTCTCTCTGTCCTCTTCATCCTCCTCCTCCTCTTCCCCTCCTCCTTCCCCCATGCCCTCGTCCTGCTCCTCTCCGTCATACAGGCGGTGGATACCCTGAGGGGAAGAGAGGGTAGGGAGCAGAGTTCAAAGTCAGCAACATAGGCAGGAGAACGCCTACATACCCACTTCACAACAAGGTGGTGTTACTGGGGGTGTTACTGTAGCAGGTGTAAGGTGTTGGTAGCTAGATTCTTGGGGAGTGGTTGAATAGAGCAGGGAGTAGTAACATTTATACCATGGCATTGTTGAATACTAGTTTCTGATTGGCTTGAAGGGCATTCTAGAGCGTGCAATATTTCCCTATAACGCACAGTATATCTGCACAGTAGAATTCAATGGCTATAGTTCATTCTTACATGTTCTATGTTTGAGCTGCATTTGAAAGCAAAATTCTAATTAAAAACATTATTGGCATTGTTGAATTAGATTTTCATAATAGCAAGCTAGGACTGATGGTTTGGTTAGCTAAACTAGCAAGTATGTTTGGTTACCAAGGCAACTACTGTAGCTATCTAGTAAACTTGCTAGCTACTCCAGTGGATGTTGAACACATTCCTAGCAGCAAGTGTATTAAAAATATAGCCATGGAATAAAAGGGATAATCAACTCGAGGCTCTATGCGTTCTCTGGAAAATAATGCAACACCGTGGAAGGGTAGTTCCATTCCACTAGCACGTTGTGAAACACACCTTCCACGTTGTTCATTATTTTCCATTGAAGGCATAGCCCCTCGTTGATTATCCCTTACATGTTGTGATACAAAACCAGAAGAGGCTGGTGGGAGGAGCTATAGGAGGACAGGCTCATTGTAATGGCTGGATTGATTCTATTCCAGACATTACAATGAGCCCGTCCTCTTATAAATCTTCCCACCAGCCTCCTCTGTACAGAACACTGTTACAAATGTGACTGTAGCATGGCAAAGCACAAAAGGAAAGAACCACATGACAGGGTATTGACATATGTTGTAAGAATGTAAAAGTGTGAATACACAGCACAAACCTATGATGATCCACAACTAACACTTGCCGAAAGAGGGCTGATGCAATTCACTACCTCTATTGACATCACAAAAACATTTCTCACACTCCACAGACACCTACAGTGGGGAAAAAAAGTATTTAGTCAGCCACCAATTGTGCAAGTTCTCCCACTTAAAAAGATGAGAGAGGCCTGTAATTTTCATCATAGGTACACGTCAATTATGACAGACAAAATGAGAAAATAAAATCCAGAAAATCACATTGTAGGATTTTTTATGAATTTATTGGCATATGATGGTGGAAAATAAGTATTTGGTCAATAACAAAAGTTTCTCAATACTTTGTTATATACCCTTTGTTGGCAATGACACAGGTCAAACGTTTTCTGTAAGTCTTCACAAGGTTTTCACACACTGTTGCTGGTATTTTGGCCCATTCCTCCATGCAGATCTCCTCTAGAGCAGTGATGTTTTGGGGCTGTCGCTGGGCAACACAGACTTTCAACTCCCTCCAAAGATTTTCTAAGGGGTTGAGATCTGGAGACTGGCTAGGCCACTCCAGGACCTTGAAATGCTTCTTACGAAGCCACTCCTTCGTTGCCCGGGCGGTGTGTTTGGGATCATTGTCATGCTGAAAGACCCAGCCACGTTTCATCTTCAATGCCCTTGCTGATGGAAGGAGGGTTTCACTCAAAATCTCACGATACATGGCCCCATTCATTCTTTCCTTTACACGGATCAGTCGTCCTGGTCTCTTTGCAGAAAAACAGCCCCAAAGCATGATGTTTCCAACCCCATGCTTCACAGTAGGTATGGTGTTCTTTGGATGCAACTCAGCATTCTTTGTCCTCCAAACATGACGAGTTGAGTTTTTACCAAAAAGTTATATTTTGGTTTCATCTGACCATATGACATTCTCCCAATCCTCTTCTGGATCATCCAAATGCACTTCAGACGGGCCTGGACATGTACTGGCTTAAGCAGGGGGACACGTCTCGCACTGCAGGATTTGAGTCCCTGGGGGCGTAGTGTGTTACTGATGGTAGGCTTTGTTACTTTGGTCCCAGCTCTCTGCAGGTCATTCACTAGGTCCCCCCGTGTGGTTCTGGGATTTTTGCTCACCGTTCTTGTGATCATTTTGACCCCACGGGGTGAGATCTTGCGTGGAGCCCCAGATCGAGGGAGATTATCAGTGGTCTTGTATGTCTTCCATTTCCTAATAATTGCTCCCACAGTTGATTTCTTCAAACCAAGCTGCTTACCTATTGCAGATTCAGTCTTCCCAGCCTGGTGCAGGTCTACAATTTTGTTTTTGGTGTCCTTTGACAGCTCTTTGGTCTTGGCCATTGTGAAGTTTGGAGTGTGACTGTTTGAGGTTGTGGACAGGTGTCTTTTATACTGATAACAAGTTCAAACAGGTACCATTAATACAGGTAACGAGTGGAGGACAGAGGAGCCTCTTAAAGAAGAAGTTACAGGTCTGTGAGAGCCAGAAATCTTGCTTATTTGTAGGTGACCAAATACTTATTTTCCACCATAATTTGCAAATAAATTCATTAAAAATCCTACAATGGGATTTTCTGGATTTTTTTTCCTCAATTTGTCTGTCATAGTTGACGTGTACCTATGATGAAAATTACAGGCCTCTCTCTTCTTTTTAAGTGGGAGAACTTGCACAATTGGTGGCTGACTAAATACTTTTTTTCCCCACTGTATATGTTCTTGTGTGCATGTGTCGAACCAATAGCACTTACAGTGAGCGTGGCTCCAGACTGGAAGAGCTCATAGGGGTAGAGGATCCTCTCAAAGTGGGACCGCAGCAGAGAGCCCGTACCTTTCCCTGGGGGGAAACTCATCCTGCTGGCCACCTTGGACCATCTCTTCTCCTTACACACTGTCTCAAAGCCTCCCTCGGAGGAGACAATCTGAAATACAATGTTTTTTAGTAAGATGGTTGTGGTTGACTCATACACAAAAAGCATATTTTCAGAATACTAAGGAGATGTACACCAGCACTTAGCACCTCTTTGTTGTCCTAAAACAAAATCCAAAATAAACACTACTTACTCCTCAGTTTTAAATAAATCATAATATACTTACACAAACACACCACCCTGCATGTTTCTAAACACAGTATACTGTTCAGGTGAATGGTCTGACTCCGGTCTTACCTTGCTGAGTTGGTAAAGATCGAGGATCTTCCTCTCCACATGAGGGAAGCGGAGCCTGGACCCCTGCAGCTCCCAGAACTTGGCAATCTGATCCAGGAAGTTGAGCTTGACTCGAGTGAGGGCCTGAAAGCAATAGGAGAGGTGAGGAAAGAGTACACAAATTCAAGTGAAAAATCTGGCATGCTCAACTCTAAACAGGAGTATAAAGAGGTGTCTTTGGGTGCTGTATCCTAGGAGAAATCCAAGTAAAGACATAGCCTACACATGCCAGTGACTGATATCCTTTCAACTCTTAAGGTAGGCTAGGCTACAACTTTTCTGACCCTGAAAACCCTTCCTAAAGTAGGCCTACCACCCATTCAGGCCAATGGTCTGTTAACTCAGTCATTGTATTCAAGAGTGCTGCCCCCAAAATGTGACGACAGCTGCAGTCAATGCACATAAGGTCTGCACTGTCCAGCCACACCAACGTTTAGGCTACCTCCTCACAAAAAAACATGTTTATTCATAGACTACCAGGTCTTTATTAAAAGACATAATAACATATGGTTAAATAACATACATCAGTGAATGACTGACAACAAACTCAGCTGAATAACTAGCCTATTTGACAATTTACTTAGGCAATACCTCTAATTAGGCCTATACCTTATAATGACTACATACAGGCAACCTAATTGTATTTCCAACATAGCCTTCACAGTGTTGTAACTAGGTACAGTATACTTACCTCCAATTCATTGAGTCTCTGGACTCTGGGAGTGAAGCGGAAGTTGCGTATGTCGCAGGCAAAAGGAGGTGTCCAGTCCTAAAAGATAGAGAAGAGAAAAATGGAAACCAGATGATCAACTTTGGTTCAGTTTTTATACGATGAAGTAATGAGGAAGTAAAGGCAACAACAAAAGACATGAAAATACTTACATTTACATCATTTAGCAGACGCTCTTATCCAGAGCGACTTACAAATTGACAACATAAACATTACATAACAGTATTCAAATCCCCTTTTCACATAAAGAATATAGGGATGTGTTCATACAGATGTGTTCATACAGATTGGGAAAGAATCAGCCCTGTAAATTGGATGTAAAATATATATAATATATATATAAAATGTTTAAATCCATCTGACAATACCAGAATACTGGATATGACACAAATAATTTAAGTCGCTGTAGTCCAATTGCTTCAAAATGGGCACAGACTTATCCCCAAAAGAAAAATTATATTGGAGCACAGTGCATCAAAGTCCTCTGTAGCTCACTTGGTAGAGCATGGCGCTTGCAACGCTAAGGTTGTGGGTTCGTTTCCCACGGGGGGCCAGTAAGAAAAATGTATGCACTCACTAACTGTAAGTCGCTCTGGATAAGAGCCTCTGCTAAATGACTAAAAAAAAAAAAGTTTAAAAAATCTAAGAAAACATCCCAGAAGCAAGTTTAAGTGCAGCAAATGGCTTTTAGCCTAATCACTCAAAAGGTTCCGTGTGGGAAATAGGAAAAAAATTGAAAAATACAAAATGGCCAATAATAGACATACATTTGATTTGCACAGGGCCAAATATGAAAAACATGAAACATAGCGCGTTAAGTTCACTTCCTGCTACTGTAGGCCTATCCCAAACCATACAAAATATATATTACTCTTTACAGCTAAATACATGCATCTTGTTAATATTGTAGTCATGATGTAGCAAAGACTTGGACATCTAGGACATCAAATGAAAAGCACCTAGGAGTTGATATATCAAATTGTTAATAGTTAAAAAATGTATCTAGACCTCATCTAATTCGTGTAACGTTTACTTGATATCCCGAATGTAACAGTTGCGATCTGTCCAGGAAACACCAAAAAAAGAAAACAAAGAGTCACAGACGGGAGTCCTGAATAGAGGCCGCTGTTTTAAAATGACGACTTTACTTTAACTATTTGGCAAAATATAAACATCCAAAATCATTGTTAAAATAAAATGCGAAACAAAACAAGAAATGTGACTAATATTTGACCTCCACAAGTGAACAATTCAACGAGTAAAATATCGTTGCCCAACTAAAAATTTGCGTCGGGCTAGGCCGAAAATACCATAAATATATGACAACAAGGGCATAAACCAATGCAGCCGTAAATCTTAAAATGGAAGCTGTGTTATATTCCAGAAGCTGAGACAGTGAGGTTACCTCGGGCGGTCGAATTTTGCAGATGCCAGTTCTCTCTGCAATAGGTCGAATCTTGTTTATAAATCCTAGTGGATCAGAAAAATCTTCCCAACTCGGCTCAAAAACTGGGCACTCAGGAGGGGGTACAAATTCGGCAAAATCAGACATGATGAAATCACAACTGTAAAATGTTCTTTAAAAAGCCAATAGTACTTGTGTTAAAAATGTATTATGTTGACATCTGTGAGTGAGGCCATCTTTCAATTAGCACAGATATTGTTGCTTCGGCAACTTCTCCTTCATGTTCATGATAGTTTTAGTCTCAAGAAAAATCATTTCAATGAAGACAATTTCTTGATATGCCAACAGCTGGGCGACATGACAATATTGTTGTATTGACGTCTCAAAGACAAAACTGTAAAATATCAAAAATAAATGTCCATTCCTATTCCATTTTAAGGAAATTGCTGGGCCAAGCCCGGCGGCATCCACCACCAACACTCCTGTGCAGCAACGTGAACTGCAGGGCTGAGAACTACCTGGGGCGCAGGACAAGATCAGTCAAAAGCCCCATCACTCCCCTTTAAAATGGGGATATATGATCCCACAACAAAATAAAAATGGCCCCAAAAAATTGCATTTATAACTCTTCTAAGCTCCATATTCACTGAATAAAGATTTTCCACATTATTTGCGATTTCACTTTTGAATATCCATCGGTTGCAACATCTTCATGTTCCAGGATAATGCATTATTTCACCAGATTTCGCAATTTTATCCATTTAAAGTTGCGCCTCAGTGGTTATCCAATCTAATTATGACGTTCTTGAGTAGTTTTCCAGCCTAAATGAATGCAACCCTCTTCATCCGACGAGTAGTTGATGACAATCAACATTGAAACGAGAGCAGTTAGCTAGCAAATTGCGCACATTGTTGATCAAACCGTGTCCACTGCGACGTCCATTCATTTGCAGGAGAACGTTAGCTAGCTCGTCGCTACAACATGCAGGGGGTTCCGTGGAGTTGAAGGGTCGACATTCCCGATGCAGCAACAGACGTTATTTGCTCCCCAATAAACCAGACGAGCTAATTTAAACCATTCGCATGCACAGTTATCCTGTTTCGTGTCACTCGAGTACTTTTCTAGCTGCCGTTGTCATTAAAAACGACGATACTTCCTAGCTAGCTGGCAAGCTTAGCTAATTTAGCCTAGCCACACTGTGCTGTGACTGCTTGCTAGTTGCTGGCAAATAACTTCGTATGGTGTCTTTCTTTAGTTTGCTCGCACAGTTCTGGAACAATATACCTTTTTTCAGGATAAACATTTCGTCTATAATTGTTCAGTAGATGCCTATGTTGCTCGACGCTTTAAACTTTCAAATATTGTATATATTGAGATATTTTCCACCTTTCTTTTACTAGCAATGACCATATCACTACCATGTAACAACACTGTAACAATCCTCCACTTCCGTCTCCACATCCGCTTCAAGAAAACTAGAACCATGGTTTTACTTATTATGTCCCTCTATACAAAATAATATGCCTCCAGATATGTACATAAACATTTATGGTAAATTAATTGTAGTTTTGTAAGGTAGTACTACTAGTGCTGCGTTCATAACCAAGTGGGGGAAAAATCCATCGTCTCTAGTGGTGCTTTCATGACCACTGGGATTCGGGGATAAAACGAGGTCAAATCGTGACGTCAGTGATATTCAGGTCGGAGAAGTCGGAGCTCTAGGATGATCCCAGCGTTTCCGACTTGGAATTCCGAGTTGGATGACCGTTGAAAACAATTTTTCACAGTCGAAACACATTTTTCCCGAATTGCCAGTTGTATTGAACTCACTGAAGTCGGATGTCGGAGATTCCCCAGTTGAATGAGCTCCGACTTCTCCCCCATGATGACCTCTGATATCACATAAGGAAATTATCTCCATAACAGCATTTTCGGCAGTTAAGTGTAACTAAACATTATTTATAAACGCAATCTATTAATACTTTTTTTTAACACTATAATTTGTTTACAAGTATGATTGATAGCTGTACTTTTAGTTTATGGTTGATCAGCTTGTTGGCCATTAACCAATCGGCGTTTCAACGAGTTCAAAGCATGTGTGAATGCATCCAACTTGTATTTACGACTTCACAGCTAGTAATTACCACCTTCCCACTTGGTTATGCTGCGTTCATGTGCTCGTCGGAGTTTCCTATTTGATTTCGATAATATGGCTTTTTGGTCGGAACAATTCATCAAACAACGTTGCTTATAAATAGTTAGCTAGCTTGCTTAACATTGACAATATGGTCAACCTAGCTACATTACCCATAGGCCTATTGTAGTTGTCAAAAACGGATTTGTTATTTTGGTTAAAAAGTTAAGGTCATGGTAAAACGTCACAACTCTGCAAATCTTCTCAGAGTTACCCACTTGTAGGCTAATCCCGACATGTAGGCAGATACAGAACAATGAGGATTAGTTTAAAAAAATTTTTGATGTAGGGTCGTTCAAGTGAAACTTCCCAGTCGGAACTTCCGATAAGGATAATAGAATTAGGGTTTCTAATCTCTCCAAAATAATGTGGTGATCAATGGTGTCAAAAGCAGCACTAAGGTCTAGGAGCATGAGGACAGATGCAGAGCCTTGGTCTGACACCATTACAAGGTCATTTACCACGTTCACAAGTGCAGTCTCAGTGCTATGATAGTGTCTAAAACCAGACTGAAGTATTTTCTATGCATTATTTGTCTTCAGGAAGGGAGTGAGTTACTGCGCAAATTTTTCTAAAATGTTTGAGAGGAATGGGAGATTTGATATAGGCTGATAGTTTTTTACATTTTCCCGGTCAAGGTTTGGCTTTTTCAAGAGAGGCTTTATTACTACCACTTTTAGTGAGTTTGGTACACATCCGGTGGATAGGGAGCCATTTATTATGTTCAGCATAGGAGGGCCAAGCACAGGAAGTAGTTATTTCAGTAGTTTAGTTGGTATAGGGTCCAGTATGCAGCTTGACGGTTTAGAGGCCATGACTATTTTCATGAATGTGTCAAGTGATACAGGATAACAAAACATGTGTCTCCATTTATCCTAGGTCCTGGCAGTTCTGTGCAGACTCAGGACAACTGAGCTTTGGAGAAATACGAAGACTTCCAGTTTGGTGTAGCGCCATTTCCGTTCCAATTTTCTGGAAGCTTGCTTCAGGGCTCAGATATTTTCTGTACACCAGGGAGCACATTTCTTGTGACAAATCTTTTTTGTTTTTAGGGGTGCGACTGCATCTAGGGTATTACGCAAGGTTAAATTAAGATCCTCATTAAAGTGTTAACTGATTTTTGTACTTGGGTATGTGGAGGGAGTCTGGAAGGGCATCTAGGAATTTTTGGGTTGTCTGAGAATTGATAGCCTCCCGAGTGGCCTGTGCCACTAGAGATCCTGGTTCGAATCCAGGCTCTGTTGTAGCCGGCCGCGACCGGGAGACCCATGGGGCGGCGCACAATTGGCCCAGCGTTGTCCAGGGTAGGGGAGGGAATGGCCGGGAGGGATGTAGCTTAGTTGGTAGAGCATGGCGTTTGCAACGCCAGGGTTGTGGGTTTGATTCCCACGGGGGGCCAGTATGAAAAAATAAAATAATAATAATGTATGCACTAACTGTAAGTCCCTCTGATAAGAGCGTCTGTTAAATGTAATGTAAATGTATAGCACAGCTTTTGATGATCCTTGGTTGGGATCTGAGCAGATTATTTGTTGCGATTGCAAACGTAATAAAATGGTTGTCCGATAGTCCAGGATTATGAGGAAAAACATTTAGATCCACAATATGTATTCCACAGGACAAAACTAGATCCAGGGTATGACTGGCAATGAGTAGGTCCGGAGACATGTTGGACAAAACCTACTGAGTCGATGATGGCTCCAAAAGCCTTTTGGAGTGGGTCTGTGGACTTTTCCACGCGAATATTAAAAAGTCACCAAAAATTTGAATATCATCTGCCATGACTACAAGGTCCGATAGGAATTCAGGGAACTCCGTGAGGAACGCTGTATATGTTCCAGGAGGCCTGTAAACAGTAGCTATAAAAAGTGATTGTGTAGGCTGCATAGATTTCATGACTAGAAGCTGCAGTCTTTTTTGTTTTTGTAAATTGAAATATGCTGTCATAAATGTTAGCAACACCTCCGCCTTTGCGGGATGCGAGGGGGATATGGTCACTAGTGTAACCAAGAGGAGAGGCCTCATTTAACACAGTCAATTCATCAGGCTTGAGCCATGTTTCAGTCAGGCCAATCACATCAAGATTATGATCAGTGATTAGTTCATTGACTATGACTGCCTTGGAAGTGAGGGATCTAACATTAATTAACCCTATTATGAGATGTGAAATATCACAATCTCTTTCAATAATGACAGGAATGGAGGTGGTCTTTATTCCAGTGAGATTGCTAAGGCGAACACCACCATGTTCAGTTTTGCCCGACCTAGATCGAGGCACAGACACGGTCTCAATGGCGAAAGCTGTGCTGACTACACTGACTGTGTTAGTGGCAGACTCCACTAAACTGGCAGGCTGGCTAACAGCCTGCTGCCCGGCCGGCAACCTATCTCATTGTGGAGCTAGAGGAGTTCATAGATAAGATGAGAGCACCCCACCAGCTAGGATGGAGTCTGTCACTCCTCAGCAGGCCAGGCTTGGTCCTTTTTGTGGGTGAGTCCCAGAAAGAGGGCCAATTATCTACAAATTATATATTTTGGTAGGGGCAGAAAACAGTTTTCAACCAGCGATTGAGTTGTGAGACCAAATAAATGCTTCACAAAGTTCAAGTAACGGACACATCTCAACATCAACTGTTCAGAGGAGACTGTGTGAATCAGGCCTTCATGGTCGAATTGCTGCAAAGAAACCACTACTAAAGGACATCAATAAGAAGAAGAGACTTGCTTTGTCCAAGAAACACGAGCAATGGACATTAGACCGGTGGAAATGTGTCTTTTGTTCTGGAGTCCAAATTTGAGATTTTTGGTTCCAACCGCCGTGTCTTTGTGAGACGCGGTGTGGGTGAATGGATTATCTCTGCATGTGTATTTCCCACCGTAAAGCATGGAGGAGGAGGTGTTATGGTGTGGGGATGCTTTGCTGGTGACACTGTCTGTGATTTATTTAGAATTCACACTTAAACAGCATGGCTACCACAGCATTCTGCAGCGATACGCCATCCCATCTAGTTTGGGCTTAGTGGGGCTATCATTTGTTTTTCAACAGGACAATGACCCAACACACCTCCAGGCTGTGTAAGGGCTATTTTACCAATAATGAGAGTGATGGAGTGCTGCATCAGATGACCTGGCCTCCACAATCCCTTGACCTCAACCAAATTGAGATGGTTTGGGATGAGTCGGACCGCAGAGTGAAGGAAAAGCAGCCAACAAGTGCTCAGAATATGTGGGAACTCCTTCAAGACTGTTGGAAAAGCATTCCAGGTGAAGCTGGTTGAGAGAATGCCAAGAGTGTGCAAAGCTGTCATCAAGGCAAAGGGTGGCTATTTGAAGAATCTGAAATATAAAATATATTTGGTTTGTTTAACAATTTTTTGGTTACTACAGGATTCCATATGTGTTATTTCATAGTTTTGATGTCTTCACTATTATTCTATAATGTAAATAATAAAAAACCCTTGAATGAGTATGTGTTCTAAAACTTTTGACTGGTAGTGTATGGAGAGTGGTACACAGTAATGTGTTGTATTGGATTTGCCCCAAACATAACACTTTCTATTCAGGACAAAAAGTTAATTGCTTTGCCACATTATTTGCAGTATTACTTTAGTGCCTTTTTTGCAAACATGTTTTGGAATATTTGTTTTTTGTACAGGCTTCCTTTTTTTCATCTGTTTATTAGGTTAGTATTGGGGAGTACCTACAATGTTGTTGATCCATCCTCAGTTTTCTCCTATCACAGCCATGAAACTCTGTAACTGTTTTAAAGTCACCATCAGCCTCATGGTGAAATCCATGAGCGGTTTCCTTCTTCTCCGGCAACTGAACTAGGAAGGACGCATGTATCTTTGTAGTGACTGGGTGTATTGATACACCATCCAAAGTGTAATTAATAACTTCACCATGCTCAAAGGGAAATTAAATGTCTGCTTTTTTTAACGCATATACCAATAGGTGACCTTCTTTGCGTGGCATTGGAAAACCTCCCTGGTCTTTGTGGTTGAATCTGTGTATGAAATTCACTGCTCGACTGATTAACCTTATAGATAATTGTATGTGTGGGGTCCAGTGATGAGGTAGTCATTCAAAAATCATGTTAAACACTATTATTACACACAGTGTTAGTCCATGCAACTTATTATGTGACTTGTTAAGCTTTTTTTTCTGGAACTTATTTAGGCTTGCCAAAACAAAGGGGTTGAATACTTATTGACTCAAGACAATTCAGCTTTTCATTTTAAATTAATTTGTAAAAATGTCTAAAAACATAATTCCACTTTGACATTATGGGGTATTGTGTGTAGACCAATGACAAACATGTAAATTATATTCAGGCTGTAATACAACAAAATGTGGAAAAAGTCAAGGGGTGTGAATAATTTATGAAGGCACTGTAAATTACACATTCTGTTAACATCTGATTACTGAGTGATCTGTTTTTGCAATTTATATTCTATGACATTTAATATTTAGATAGGATAATGTTTCACAAAGTAGTTTGGATGTAGTGAACTACTTTTTCAAAGTAACTTTAGTTAAGTAAATATATATTTATTTTTTTCTAAAGTGTAGCTTTAGTGAAGCTTAACTTCTTCCAGTGTGAAGTAATTGGTAGTTTATCACAGACCTTATTTTTGGCATTTTTCCAAAAACCCTCCAAAAACCTAATTCATTTCCCCATAGGCTTTGACCATGGCTGAGTTAGTGCCTACAAAAATACTCCATTACTATTCTGCCCTACAAAGGCAAAACACAGTAACTACACTTTTGGTCAAAATGAATTCTCGCCTTATGGTGAGGATAGCCGTGTTGCAAGCTCAGCTTCAGACGCAATCGTTAGGCAAGGGCAATTTAAGTATAGGAAAGGATTTTAGTCATTTAGAGGTTTTTTTCTCCCCTACCTCCGGTGACCTTCTCCCCTACCTCACCTCGCTGATCAACTCATCCTTGACCGCTGGCCATGTCCCTTCCGTCTTCAAGAGAGCGAGAGTTACTCCCCTTCTCAAAAAACCAACACTCGACCCCACTGATGTCAACAACTACAGACCAGTATCCCTTCTTTCTTTTCTTTCCAAAACTATTGAGCGTGCCGTCTTTAGCCAACTCTCTTGCTATCTCTCTCAGAATGACCTTCTTGATCCAAACCAATCAGGTTTCAGGACTGGTCATTCAACTGAGACTGCTCTTCTCTGTGTCACAGAGACTCTCCGCACTGCTAAAGCTAACTCTCTCTCCTCTGCTCTTGTCCTTCTAGATCTGTCTGCTGCCTTTGATACTGTGAACCATCAGATCCTCCTCTCCACCCTCTCCGAAATGGGCATCTCCGGCGCGGCTCACTCCTGGATTGCGTCCTACCTGACCGGTCGCTCCTACCAAGTGGCGTGGCGGGAAGCTGTCTCCGCACCACGTGCTCTCACCACTGGTGTCCCCCAGGGATCGGTTTTGGGCCCTCTCCTTTTCTCCCTATACACCAAGTCACTTGGCTCTGTCATATCCTCACATGGCCTTTCCTATCATTGCTACGCTGACGATACACAACTAATCTTCTCCTTTCCCCCTTCTGATCACCAGGTGGCGAATCGCATCTCTGCATGTCTGGCAGACATATCAGTATGGATGACGGATCACCACCTCAAGCTGAACCCTGGCAAGACGGAGCTGCTCTTCCTCCCCGGGAAGGACTGCCCGTTCCATGATCTCGCCATCACGGTAGACAACTCCGCTGTGTCCTCCTCCCAGAGTGCGAAGAGCCTAGGCGTGACCCTGGACAACACCCTGTCGTTCTCCGCCAACATCAAGGCGGTGACCCGCTCCTGCAGGTTCATGCTCTACAACATTCGGAGAGTGCGACCCTGCCTTACACAGGAAGCGGCGCAGGTCCTGGTCCAGGCACTTGTCATCTCCCGTCTGGACTACTGCAACTCGCTGTTGGCTGGGCTCCCTGCCTGTGCCATTAAACCCCTACAACTCATCCAGAATGCCGCAGCCCGTCTGGTGTTCAACCTTCCCAAGTTCTCTCACGTCACCCCCCTCCTCCGCACACTCCACTGGCTTCCAATTGAAGCTCGCATCCGCTACAAGACCATGGTGCTTGCCTTTGGAGCAGTGAGGGGAACGGCACCCCTGTACCTTCAGGCTCTGATCAGTCCCTACACCCAAACGAGGACATTGCGTTCATCCACCTCTGGCCTGCTGGCTCCCCTTCCTCTGCGGAAGCACAGCTCCCCCTCAGCCCAGTCAAAACTGTTCGCTGCTCTGGCACCCCAATGGTGGAACAAGCTCCCTCACGACGCCAGGACAGCGGAGTCACTCACCACCTTCCGGAGACATTTGAAACCCCACCTCTTTAAGGAATACCTGGGATAGGCTAAAGTATTCCTTCTAACCCCCCCCCCCCCCCCAAATTGTAAAGTGGTTATCCCACTGGCTATAGGGTGAACGCACCAATTTGTGAGTCGCTCTGGCTAAGAGCGTCTGCTAAATGACGTTAATGTGCCCTTGAGCAAGGCACTTAACCCTAATTGCTCCTGTAAGTCGCTCTGGTTAAGAGCGTCTGCTAAATGACTAAAATGTAATGTAAAAAGGATGATACAGCGTCTGTGCCACCAGTAAAAACAGGTAGTAGTGTTACAGTGAGGGAAAAAAGTATTTGATCCCCTGCTGATTTTGTATGTTTGCCCACTGACAAAGACATGATCAGTCTATAATTTTAATGGTAGGTTTATTTGAACAGTGAGAGACAGAATAACAACAACAAAAATCCAGAAAAACGCATGTCAAAAATGTTATAAATTGATTTGCATTTTAATGAGGGAAATAAGTATTTGAACATGAAAAACATGACTTAGTACTTGGTGGCAAAACCCTTGTTGGCAATCACAGAGGTCAGACGTTTCTTGTAGTTGGCCACCAGGTATGCACACATCTCAGGAGGGATTTTGTCCCACTCCTCTTTGCAGATCTTCTCCAAGTCATTAAGGTTTCGAGCCTGACGTGTGGCAACTCGAATCTTCAGCTCCCTCCACAGATTTTCTATGTGATTAAGGTCTGGAGACTGGCTAGGCCACTCCAGGACCTTAATGTGCTTCTTCTTGAGCCACTCCTTTGTTGCCTTGGCTGTGTGTTTTGGGTCATGTCATGCTGGAATACCCATCCACGACCCATTTTCAATGCCCTGGCTGAGGGAAGGAGGTTCTCACCCAAGATTTGACGGTACATGGCCCCGTCCATCGTCCCTTTGATGCGGTGAAGTTGTCCTGTCCCCTTAGCAGAAAAACAACCCCAAAGCATAATGTTTCCACCTCCATGTTTGACGGTGGGGATGGTGTTCTTGGGGTCATAAGCAGCATTCCTCCTCCTCTAAACACAGCGAGTTGAGTTGATGCCAAAGAGCTCGATTTTGGTCTCATCTGACCACAACACTTTCACCCAGTTCTCCTCTGAATCATTCAGATGTTCATTGGCAAACTTCAGACGGGCCTGTATATGTGCTTTCATGAGCAGGGGGACCTTGCGGGCGCTGCAGGATTTCAGTCCTTCATGGCATAGTGTGTTACCAATTGTTTTCTTGGTGACTATGGTCCCAGCTGCCTTGAGATCATTGACAAGATCCTCCCGTGTAGTTCTGGGCTGATTCCTCACCGTTCTCATGATCATTGCAACTCCACAAGGTGAGATCTTGCATGGAGCCCCAGGCCAAGGGAGATTGACAGGTCTTTTGTGTTTCTTCCATTTGCGAATAATCACACCAACTGTTGTCACCTTCTCACCAAGCTGCTTGGTGATGGTCTTGTATCCCATTCCAGCCTTGTGTAGGTCTACAATCTTGTCCCTGACATCCTTGGAGAGCTTTTTGGTCTTGGCCATGGTGGAGAGTTTGGAATCTGATTGATTGATTTCTTCTGTGGACAGGTGTCTTTTATACAGGTAACAAATTGAGATTAGGAGCACTCCCTTTAAGAGTGTGCTCCTAATCTCAGCTCGTTACCTGTATAAAAGACACCTGGGAGCCAGAAATCTTTCTAATTGAGAGGGGGTCAAATACTTATTTCCCTCATTAAAATGCAAATAAATTTATATGATTTTTGTCATGCGTTATTCTGGATTTTTTTGTTGTTATTCTGTCTCTCACTGTTCAAATAAACCTACCATTAAAATTATAGACTGATCATTTCTTTGTCAGTGGGCAAACGTACAAAATCAGCAGGGGATCAAATACTTTTTTCCCTCACTGTATATAGTATATATAGTAGTATAAATCCCCCTGCATAGTCCCCACAGCCTCACAATTTTCTCAAGGTTTCTGGAAAGAAATGCTGTGGTCATGCTCAGCCGGTTTCGCTCATTCAGCAGAAAGAAACTTTCAACCGGTTTTCCCCACTAAGCAATGAATCAGAGCCCGAGCCTTCTCAGGTCTCTCCTCACCCATTACTGAGTCTGAGCCGCCGAAGCCTCCCACCATTTGCTCTGACAAATTGAACTCTAGTCATTGGCGACTCCATTAACTGCAATATTAGTCTTAAAACTAATAATCCTGTGATCATTCATTGTTTACCAGGGGGCAGAGCTACAAACGTAAAGGCTAATCTGAAGCTGGCTGAGGCTAAAACTGGCAAGTGTAGATGGTATAGGGATATTGATATCCACGTCGGCACCAACAATATTAGGATGAAACAGTCAGAGGTCACCAAGTGCAACATAACTTCAGCGTGTAACTTAGCTAGAAAGATGTGTTGGCATTGAGTAATTGTTAGGGGGAGTGATGAGCTCTACAGCAGACTCGCACAACCCATTCGCTGGTTGAAAACTATTTTCTGCCCCTCCCAAAAGATAGAATTTGTAGATAACTGGCCCTCTTTCTGGGACTCCCCCACAAACAGGACCAAGCCTGGCCTGCTGAGGAGTGACAGACTCCATCCAAGCTGGAGGGGTGCTCTCATCTTATCTATCAACATAGACAGGGCTCTAACTCCTCTAGCTCCACAATGAGATAGTGTGCAGGCCAGGCAGCAGGATGTTAGCCAGCCTGCCAGCTTGGTGGAGTCTGCCACTAGCACAGTCAGTGTAGTCAGCCCAGCTTTCCCCATTGAGACCATGTCTGTGCCTCGATCTAGGTCGGGCAAAACTGAACATGGTGGTGTTCGCCTTAGCAATCTCACTGGAATAAAGACCTCCTCCATTCTTGTCATTATTGAAAGAGATTGTGATATCTCACACCTCAAAATAGGGTTACTTAATGTTAGATCCCTCACTTCCAAGGCAGTCATAGTCAATGATCTAATCACTGATCATAGTCTTGATTTGATTGGCCTGACTGAAACATGGCTCAAGCCTGATTAAGTTACTGTGTTAAATGAGTCCTCTCCTCTTGGTTCCACTAGTGACCATATCCCCTGCGCATCCCGCAAAGGCAGAGGTGTTGCTAACATTTACAACAGCAAATTTAAATTTCCGTGGGATGACTGCGTTTTCGTCTTTTGAGCTTCTAGTCATGAAATCTATGCAGCCTACTCAATAACTTTTTATAGTTACGGTTTACAGGCCTCCTGGGCCATATACAGTGTTCCTCACTGAGTTCCCAGAATTTCTATCGGACCCCGTAGTCATGGCAGATAATATTCACATTTCTGGTGACTTTAACATTCACATGGAAAAGTCCACAGACCCACTCCAAAGGGCTTTCGGAGGCATCATCGACTCAGTGGGTTTTGTCCAACATGTCTCGGGACCTACGCATTGCCACAATCATACCCTGGATCTAGTTTTGTCCCTTGGAATAAATATTGTGGATCTAAATGTTTTTCCTCATAATCCTGGACTATCGGACCACCATTTTATTACGCTTGCAATCGCAACAAATAATCTGCTCAGACCCCAACCAAGGATTATCAAAGGCCGAGCTATAAATTCTCGGACAACCCAAATATTCCTAGATGCCCTTCCAGACTCCCTCAACCTACCCTAGGACGTCGGAGTACAAAAATCTGTTAGCCACCTGACCGAGGATATAAACTTAACCTTGCGTAATACCCTAGATGCAGTCGCACATCTAAAAACAAAAAACATTTGTCACAAGAAATGATCTCCCTGATATACAGACTGCTCGATCAGCCTACTTTTCCAACCTGATGGAGGAGAATCAAAACAATTCTAAATGAATTTTTGATACTATCACAAAGCTAACTAAAAAGCAGCATTCCCCAAGTGAGGATGGCCTTCACTTCAGCAGTGATGAATTCATGAACTTCTTTGACGAAAAGATAATGATCGTTAGAAATCAAATTATGGACTCCTCTTTGAATATGCGTATTTCTCCAAAACTCAGTTGTCCTGAGTCTGCACCTAACTGCCAGGACTTACAAGACCATGGAAACACTTGAATTTTTCAATCCTGTATCTCTCGGCACATTCACAAAAATAGTCATGGCCTCTAAACCTTCCAGCTGCCTACCGAACCCTATTCCAACTAAACTACTGAAATAACTACTTCCTGTGCTTGGCCCTCCTATGTTGAACATAATAAACAGCTCCCTATCATGTGTACCGAACTAACTAAAAGTGGCATTAATAAAGCCTCTCCTGAAAAAGCCAAACCTTGACCCGGAAATGTTTTATCGGCCTATATCGAATCTCCCATTCCTCTCAGAGATTTTTGAAAAAGCTGTTGCGCAGCTTGAAGACAAATAATGTATACGAAAAGCTCCAGTCTGGTTTAGACCCCATCACAGTCACTTCTAGATTAGACTACTGCCATGCTCTAATCTCTGGCTACCCGGATAAAGCACTAAACAAACTTCATTGTACTAAATACGGCTGCTAGAATCTTGACTAGAAAAATGTGATCATATTACTCCAGTGCCTCTCTACTGACTTCCTGTTAAGGCTAGAGCTGATTTCAAGGTTTTACTGCTAACTTACAAAGCATTACATGGGCTTGCTCCTACCCATCTCTCCAATTTCGTCCTGCCGGACATACCTACACGTACGCTACGGTCACAAGATGCAGGCCTCCTTATTGTCCCTAGAATTTCTAAGCAAACAGCTGGAGGCAGGACTTTCTCCTATAGAGCTCCGTTTTTATGGAATGGTGTGCCTATCCATGTGAGAGACACAGACTCTGTCTCAACCTTTAAGTCTTTACTGAAGACTAATCTCTTCAGTAGGTCCTATGATTGAGTGTAGTCTGGCCCGGGGATGCGAATGTGAACGGGAAGGCACTGGAATGATGAACCGCTCTTGCTGTCTCTGCCTGGCTGGCTCCCCTCTCTCCACTGGGATTCTCTGCCTCTGACCCTATTACGGGGGCTGGCTTACTAGTGCTCTCCCAAGCCGTCCCTAGGAGGGGTGCGTCACGTAATGCCAGGCTTTTTACCCCCGCTATACTTGACTTGAGTGGGTTGAGTCACTGGCGTGAGCTTCCTGTCCGGTTTTGCACCCCCTCTGGCTTGTGCGGTGGGGGAGATCTTCATGGTCTATACTCAGCCTTGTCTCAGGGTAGTAAGTTGGTGGTCTGTTGATATCCCTCTAGTGGTGTGGGGGCTGTGCTTTGGCAATGTCTGATGCCCACGGACAGGGCCACAGTGTACCCCCCCCCAGTCTCCAGTATCTGTGCTGCAATAGTCTATGTGCCGGGGGGCTAGGGTCAGTCTGTCCTATCTGGTGTAATTCTCCTGTCTTATCTGGTGTCCTGTGTGAACTTAAGTATGCTCCCTCTAATTCTCCCATCCATCTCTCTCTCTCTCTCTCCCCTCCTGGAGGACCTGAGCCCAAGGACAATGCCTCAGGGCTACCTGGCCTGATGACTCCTGGCTGTCCCCATCCAAAGTCCACCTTGTCGTGCTGTTGGTGCAGTTTCAACTGTTCTGCCTGCGGTTATGGAACCCTGACCTGTTCACTGGATGTGCAACCTTGTCCCGGACCTGTTTTCGACTCTCTCTCTCTCTCTCTCTCTCTCTCTCTCTCTCTCTCTTTCGCACCTGCTGTCTCGACCTTTGCTCGGCTATGAAAAGCCAACTGACATTTACTCCTGAGGTGCTGACCTGTTGTAGTCTCTACAACCACTGTGATTATTATTTGACCCTGCTGGTCATCTATGAATATTTGAACATTGTGAAGAAGGATCTGGCCTTAATGGCCATGTACTCTTATAATCTCCACATGGCACAGCCAGAAGAGGACTGGCCACTCCTCAGAGCCTGGTTCCTCTCTAGGTTTCTTCCTAGGTTCCTGCCTTTCTAGGGAGTTTTTTCTAGCCACCGTGCTTCTACATCTGCATTGCTTGCTCTTTCGGGTTTTAGGCTGGGTTTCTGTATAAGCACTTTGTGACATCTGCTGATGTAAAAAGGGCTTTATAAATGCATTTGATTGATTGATTGGTAAATTATTCCAGCTGCATCAAAAACCAATAAAGGGTTGACTTCAACTTCTGGATCAATTCTTTGTGATATTCATGAAATGTATTTATAAGTAACTAGCTACAATCTTACTGCTAAAACAAATGATGTAGGGAGTTGGTGTATTATATTGACTTTCATTTGTTGGCAAATAAACATGTATCAATAAAACAGTAGATCAGTCTGTCAACGTAGCAGATAAGTAGACATGGCTTGTATTCAAGACAAAGTTGATTTGCTCTGGAGACCGAAGTGAGTTTTACACAGTATGAAGGAACAGTTATGGCAATGTATGACATACTGTACATACAGTAGAATAGAAATATACTACTATAATAAATACTACAGTTCTACAAAGGGAATACTTGCATCTGGTGTGTTTGGGGGGTGCAGTGAGGTGCAGTGGGACGGTGCAGTGAATTGCTTGGGTGGCAAGAGGATTTGCAGGCAAGAGGATTTGATGCCTAGCTTCTCCCCACATAGAACAAACTCCTAAAATAATCTGTAGGCGACCAAGCGGTATTGTCTGTAAGACAATGACAGAAACGCTATTAGACTTCCATGGGCAATCATTGTGTACTGTTTGTATTCCTACTGTAGCAGCACGATGCAGAATATCTCACAGTCACACGTTAGCTAGCTAGCTACAACACACAGGTAACGTATAGTTATTCAGACTAATATGAGTCGTAAAGCCAAAGTGATTCCTTTACTCTTCATCATCATCATTTTAAAAAATCCCATTTTGCTCCTAGTCCTAATGCGATACACTGAGGCTAGCTAGCTAAAGTTAGCTAGCTAGCTATAACATTAGGCTACAGTACATTTTGGGTGTAGGTGTGTAGCTAACACAGCTAGCTAGCTCAACTTGGCTAGTGTCAGTGCTGATGTGGATGTGGTGGAGGAGTCAGGCGCAGGACACAGAAGCTACTTCCAACAGACTTTACTGGAGAACACGAAAATACAAAGCAAAGGGCCTCAACAAAACAAGGAGGCGAGCGATTACGCAACAGTGCGCAAAAACACTCCAAAGCACAAGCAATACGCAAAAGTGTGTCTGGACTCTAAAATACAATAGAGCAAAATACCAGCACCTACGGACAGGCGGAACAATTACACACAACTCACTACACACAAAACGAGACACATATAGGGAACATAATTAACACTAACAGGAAACAGGTGAACAAGGAAGACAAAACCAAACAAACATCGATAACATACAACGGTGGCAGCTAGTACTCCGGGACGACGACCGCCGAAGCCTGCCCGAGCAAGGAGGAGGAGCAGCCTCGGCCGAAACCGTGACAGCTAGCTTGGCTTGTAGTGGTACTAGCAATTATACTGTACTGAACAGGGCAGTATGCCCCTATGTTAGTATTTAAAAGAACATCAAAAATGGTTTAGTCGTCCAGCGCTTCTTGGAAAGAGGAATCATCAGAAGCAGTCATTGTGATTACACTGAACAAAAATATAAACGCAACATGCAACAATTTCAAAGGTTTTACTGAGTTACAGTTCATATAAGGAAATCAGTCAATTTAAATGAATTCATTAGACAGTAATCTATGGATTTCACATGACTGGGAATAGAGATGTGCATCTGTTGGTCACAGATACCTTTCAAAAAAGGTAGGGATGTGGATCAGAAAACCTGTCAGTATCTGGTGTGACCACCACTTGCCTCATGCATGTCCTTCGCATAGTGTTGATCATGCTGTTGATTGTGACCTGTGGAATGTTGTCCCAATCCTCTTCAATGGCTGTGCAAAGTTCATGGATATTGGCCAGAACTGGAACACGCTGTCGTACAGGTTGATCTAGAGCATCCCAAATATGCTCAATGGGTGACATGTCTTGTGAGTATGAAGGCCATGGAAGAACTGGGACATTTTCAGTTTCCAGGAATTATCATGCTGAAACCGGAGGTGATGGCGGCCGATCAATGGCACTATAATGGGCCTCAGGATCTCATCACAGTATTTCTGTGCTTTGTGTTTGTTGTCCATAGCGTATGCCTGCCCATACCATAATCCCACCGCTACCATGGGGCACTCTGTTTACAACATTGAGATCAGCAAACCGCTCACCAACACGACGCCATACATGCTGTCTGCCATCTGCCCGGTACAGTTGAAACCGGGATTAATCCGTGAAGAACACACTTCTCCAGCGTGCCAATGACCATTGAAGGTGAGCATTTGCCCACTGAAGCCGGTTACGGCACCTAACTGCAGTCAGGTCAAGACCCTGGTCAGGACGATGAGCACGCAGATGAGCTTACCTGAGATGGTTTCTGACAGTTTGTGCAGAAATTCTTCAGGTGAAGAAGCAAGATGTGGCGGTCCTTGGCTGGCGTGGTTACATGGGGTTGGAAGTACTGCCAAATTCTCTAAGACGACATTGGAGGTGGCTTATGGTAGAGAAATATACATTCAATTCTCTGGCAACAGCTCTGGTAGACATTGCTGCAGTCAGCATGCCAATTGCATGCTCCCTCAAAACTTGAGACATCTGTGACATTGTGTTGTGTGACAAAATTGCACATTTTAGAGTGGCCTTTTATTGTCCCCAGCACAAGGTGCACCTGTGTAATGATCATGCTGTTTAATCAGCTTTTTGATATGACACACCTGTCAGGTGGATGGATTATTTTGGCAAATGAGAAATGCTCGCTAACAGGGATATAAACAAATATGTGCAAAAAATCTGAGCGAAATAAGCACTATTTTTTAATTTTTTTCATTTAATATTTTACATTTCAAAAAACAAAAATAAAATTAAAATTAAAACTTACAGACACATACAAACAATGACTACATCTCATCTGCCCAGACCTGCCTGCTCACTCCCCCATCCCTAGTGCCTGCATTATTGTTTGCAACTTCGTCTTAAATTGTACCAATTTGTTTTTCTCAGTCGCCCATGCTATTTCAATATTTCAATGATAAATCATTAGCTTTTTCCATTGTGTCAATGATGGCGGATTGATTGACTTCCAATTTTTTTGTATAAGTTTTTTCAAAATGAGTGATGAGAAAATAATTGTCCAGACCATTGGGTATCTCACTACACCCCACAATGTGTTGAAATATGCAGACAGATGGATTAAAAATAAGTTTATGTTGTAATATTTCTGACAGCCAAATTTCTAGCTCCGCCCACAACTTCTGAACTTGATAGCATTCCCAAAAAGGATGGATTATTGAGTCATTATTAGTTTAACACTTGAGACATAACTCTGCCGTTGTGCTGTAGAATTTGTGAATTTTGTCTTTTGTATAATACATTCTATACATTAGTTTATACTGGATTAAGCATACATTTTCGTTAACTGTAATTGTGTTAGTTATGCTCCAACCTTCCCTCCATTTTATGTCAACATCTGTTTTTTTTTTGTTTATCTTGGTTCCAATAGTAATACTTTTTTCTAAGAGATTGTCAGTTGGATATGCTCAGTGCAAGGTTTTGTAGATCTTTCCTATCATATGAACATCATTTTCTGACTCAAATAAGATTCCCTCAAGGTTGCTTTGATGTGCAAAATATTTCAAATTGAAATGTTGTGATACAGTATGTAACTTTTAAGTTTCATTAGTCAGTCCAAAATTACTTTTTAATTCTATAATGGAAATACATGTATTTCCTGATACCAAGTCATACAATTTCTATGCCTTTAGTTTTCCATGTGGGCCAATTTATCGATGAATCCCCTTATTGTATGGGACGCTTTTAAATGTGCCTTTAGAGGCCATGCAATTCAGTACTCATTTTAGGTCAAACAGTCTAACAGAACAGATAGATAGCAATAAAAACTGTAACGTAGAGGCTCAGAATAAATGAGAGGAAAAACTAAAAGAAATGGAGAAACTTATTCAAGAAAGATCAAGTGTAATATACTATAAAAATAATATATTATTTTTTAATCTTCAACATAGAAATGCTACTAAAAATAATTTACTGAAACTGGTTACAAATGACGGAGTCACCCATGATTCACCAAATTATATTTTGAAGGAGGAAACAAAGTACTTTAAAGATATGTTTTCGTTTCAGTCGCCTCCATCTCCTCTAACTGAAGCTAATTGTAGAGATTCTGTCACGCCCTGACCTTAGAGATCACCTGTATTCTCTGTTTGGTTAGGTCAGGGTGTGATTTGGATAGAATCTAGTTTATTCTGTTTCTATGTTGGCCGGGTGTGGTTCCCAATCAGAGGCAGCTGTCCATCGTTGTCTCTGATTGGGGATCATACTTAGGCAGCCATTTTGCCTACCTTTAGTTGTGGGATCTTGTTTTTGTTTAGTTTTGTTGCTGTTAGCCTTTAGAACTTCACGTTTGTTTGCTTTTGTTATTTTGTCATGTGTTTATTTAATAAATTAAACATGTACGCATACCACGCTGCACCTTGGTCCAATCCTTTACACAACGAACGTGACAGAAGATCCCACCACCAACGGACCAAGCAGCGTGGCCAGGAGGAACAGACATGCTTGATACAGGTGGGGAAAACATTCTGGACATGGGAGGAGATATTGGCCGGTAAGGGGCAGGAAAGGATCAACGGCGACATCATAGTTCAAGACCGCGAAGGAAGCCCGAGAGATAGCCCCAAGAAAAATGTTTGGGGGGGCACACGGGGTGGTGGGCGAAGCAGCAGGAGGCCCTGAAAGACCTGCAGCTCAGCACTCTGAGAGAGGAGACCACCACCTTACGGGGGCTGATAGATAAGAGGGAGCAGGAGATCTCCATTCAGAAGGAGGCGTTGCAGGAGGCCCACAGGGAGAAGGAGTCAGTGGATGCACTGAGAGAGGAGCTGGCCAGGCAACAGGAGGAGCTGAGAGAGGAGTTAACCCTCCAGCAGCAGAGAGCGCAGTCCTTAGAGCAGAGGCTGGCGTAGCCAGGTTTCAGAGTAGAGCCAACTCCCTGCACTCGTGTTAAGGAGCGTGGGACCATACAGGCACCCTGTTATGCTGTGATACGCACTGTATCTCCAGTGCGCATTCACAGCCCGGTGTGCTTGGTGCCCGCGCCCCGCTCTTGCCGGGCTAAAATGAGTGTTCAGCCAGGACGGGTTGTGCTTGCTCCTCGCACCAAACCAGTGGTGCGGGTCTCCAGTCCTGTACGGCCCGTGCCTGCTCCTCGCACCAAACCAGAGGTACGTGTCTCCAGCCCGGCGCGCCCCGTACCTGCTCCTCGCACCAAACCAGTGGTGTGTGTCTCCAGCCCGGTGCGCCCCGTACCTGCTCTTCGCACCAAACCAGTGGTGCGTGTCCCCAGCCGGGTACGGCCCGTGCCTGCTCCTCACACCAAACCAGTGGTGCGTGTCTCCAGCCCGGCGCGCCCCGTACCTGCTCCTCGCACCAAACCAGTGGTGCGTGTCTCCAGCCCGGTGCGCCCCGTACCTGCTCTTCGCACCAAACCAGTGGTGCGTGTCTCCAGCCCGGTGCGCCCCGTACCTGCTCTTCGCACCAAACCAATGGTGCGTGTCTCCAGCCCGGTGCGCCCCGTACCTGCTCTTCGCACCAAACCAGTGGTGCGTGTCTCCAGTCCGGTACGGCCCGTTCCTGCTCCTTGCGTGGGACCATACAGGCACCCTGTTATGCTGTGATACGCACTGTATCTCCAGTGCGCATTCACAGCCCGGTGCGCTTGGTGCCCGCACCCCGCTCTTGCCGGGCTTAAATGAGTGTTCAGCCAGGACGGGTTGTGCCTGCTCCTCGCACCAAACCAGTGGTGCGTGTCTCCTGTCCATTACGGCCCGTGCCTGCTCCTCGCACCAAACCAGTGGTGCGTGTCTCCAGCCCGGCGTGCCCCGTATCTGCTCCTCGCACCAAACCAGTGGCGTGTGTCTCCAGTCCTGTACGGCCCGTACCTGTTCCTCGCACCAAACCAGTGGTGCGTGTCGCCAGCCCGGTGCGCCCCGTACCACCTCCTCGCACCAAACCAGTGGTGCGTGTATCTAGTCCGGTATGGCCCGTTCCTGCTCCTCGCACCAAACCAGTGGTGCGTGTCTCCAGTCCGGTACGTCCCGTTCCTGCTCCTCGCACCAAACCAGTGGTGCGTGTTTCCAGTCCGGTACGGCCCGTGCCTGCTCCTCGCACCACACCAGTGGTGCGTGTTTCCAGTCAGGTACGGCCCGTGCCTGCTCCTCGCACCAGACCAGTGGTGCGTGTCTCCAATCTGGTACGGCCTGTTTCAGCGCCACGCACCAGACCTCCAGCGAGGGTCCTCTGCTCCACTCCGGTGCTAGAGCAGTCCGCTCCAACGGTGCCTAGTCCAGCTCCGGTCAGCTGCTCGCTCCAGTCCGGAGCCAGAGTAGTCCGCTCCACCAGTGCCTAGTCCAGCTCCGGTCAGCCTCTCCACTCCACTCCAGTGCCAGAGCAGTCTGCTCTACCGGTGCCTAGTCCAGCTCCGGTCAGCTGCTTCACTCCAGTGCCAGAGCAGTCCGCTCCACTGGTGCCTAGTCCAGCTCCGGTTATCTGCTCCCTACCAGAGCCGGGGTAGTCCACTTCACCAGTGCCCAGTCCGGGTCCGGTCGTCTACTCTTCCTCCATGCCGGAGCCATCTGCTCCACCGGGGTCCGAGCCAGAGCCAAACGTCAACCCCTCTCCAGGGTCGGGGGCTCCTACACCAGGGTCCAGACAGGACTTGGTGGATTGCGGGAGGACTACTGGGCAGGGACCAGATGTCAGCCCCTCTCCAGGGTCGAAGGCTCCCACACCAGGGTCCAGACAGGGCTTGGTGCATCATGGGAGGACTGAGAAGGGGAGCATCGCGCCGGGGTCCAGACCGGGCTGGGCGTGCAACGGGGAGGCATGATGGAAGAGGAGTCTACTGCCTACGTCACGTCCGAAGCCGGAGCCGCCACCGAGGCTGGAAGCCCACCCGGACCCTCCCCTAATGAGTCAGGTTTTTGCGTCCGGAGTCCGCACCTTTGGGGGGGGGTACTGTCACGCCCTGACCTTAGAGATCACCTGCATTCTCTGTTTGGTTAGGTCAGGGTGTGATTTGGATGGAATCTAGTTTATTCTATTTCTATGTTGGCCGGGTGTGGTTCCCAATCAGAGGCAGCTGTCCATCGTTGTCTCTGATTGGGGATCATACTTAGGCAGCCATTTTGCCTACCTTTAGTTGTGGGATCTTGTTTCAGTTTAGGCTTGTTGCTGTTAGCCGTTAGAACTTCATGTTCAGTTGCTTTTGTTATTTTGTCAAGTGTTTATTTAATAATTTAAACATGTACACATACCACGCTGCACCTTGGTCCAATCCTTTACACAACGAAGGTGACAGATTCTTTACCTATTGATAATGAAAAATTTACATCCATACAGAAAGACTCATGTGAAGGTGAAATTACAGAGGAGGAACTTCTGGATGCAATTAAAGACTTTAAATCCAGGAAAACTCCAGGGTTGGATGGCATACCAGTCGAGGTATACCAAACCTTTTTTGATACACTCAGAGGACCGTTATTAGCATGTTTTAACCACTCCTATGTAAATGGTAGATTATCAGACACTCAAGAAGAAGGTCTGATTTCATTATTACTGAAACAGGATACAAGTGGAAAATATAAAGATCCACTCCATTAAAAAGATTGGAGGCCCCTTACACTTCAGTGTTGTGATGCAAAAATTCTAGCAAAATGTATAATGCATAGAATTTAAAAGGTATTGTCGGACGCACCACATTCATTCTAATCAAACAGGTTTTTTACATGGACGATACATTGGAGATAATATAAGGCAAGTACTCGAAACAATAGAACACTATGAAAAATCTGGAAAACCAGGCCTGCTATTCATAGCAGACTTTGAAAAGGCATTTGATAAAGTACGACTGGGGTTTATATATAAATGCCTGGAGCATTTCAATTTTGGAGAATCTCTTATAAAATTGGTTAAAATCATGTATAGTAGCCCTAGGTGTAAAATAGTAATTAATGGCTATTTTTCTGAAAGTTTTAAACTGTCAAGAGGAGTGAAACATGGTTGTCCATTATCGGCATATCTATTTATTATGGCCATCGAAATGTTAGCTATTAAAATCAGATCCAACAATAATATCAAGGGATTAGAAATCCAGGGTTTAAAAACAAAGGTGTCATTGAACGCTGATGATTCATGTTTTCTTTTAAATCCACAACTTGAATCCCTCCACAGCCTCATAGAGGTTCTAGATACATTTTCTAACCTCTCTGGATTACAACCAAATTATGATAAATGTACTATATTGGATCACTAAAAAATACATGTTTTACATTACCATGTAGTTTACCAATAAAATGGTCTGATGGTGATGTGGATATACTCGGAATACATATTCCAAATGAAATAAATGATCTCACTCCAATAAATCTTAATAGAAAGTTAGCAAAAATAGATAAGATCTTGCTACAATGGAAAGGTATATATAACCTGTCAATTTGTGGAAAAATCACCCTGATTAACTCTTTAGTATTATCCCAGTTTACCTATTTGCTTATGGTCTTGCCTACGCCTAACGAACATTTTTGTAAATTATATGAGAAAAAAATATTCCATTTTATTTGGAACGGCAAGCCAGGCAAAATAAACGGGCCTATTTATATAATGAATATGAATTCGGAGGACAGAAATTATTAAATATTAAAGCATTAGACCTATCACTAAAAGCTTCAGTCATACAAAAGTTATACTTAAATCTGAACTGGTTCTCTAGCAAATTAGTAAGATTGTCTCACCCAATGTTCAAGAATGGCCTTTTTCCCTATTCAGATTACAACCTCTCACTTTCAGTTATTTGAAAAGGAAATAATCTCCCAAATATCACTATTTCTAAAACAAGCCATAGAAAGTTGGTTGCAATATCAATGTAATCCTCCAAAAACAACAGAATAAATAATGCAACAAATATAGTGGTTAAACTGAAATATACTAACTGATAAAAAACCATTATTTTTTTAGAAAATGTTTAAAAAAGGTATAATCTTCGTCGATGATTTCATAGGTAGAACTGGTGGAGTTATGTCGCACATGCAGCTAATAAAAACATAAGGAAATGTCTGCTCTACCCAAAATTACAACCAAATAATTGCAGCATTACCGCAAAAATGGAAGAGAAAAGTGGAAGGGGGAAAAAGTAAGGAACTTGTCTATTAAAGAACATAATTAAAGAACATAATTGGTTAAAGAAAATTGTGATAAATAAAAATGTATACCAGTTTCATTTAAGGACCAAAGGATTGACAGCCGTCCCATATAGATTGCAAAATAGTTGGGAAGAGATTATTGACGTACCGATTCCATGGCATAGTGTTTATGAACTGATACGCAAAACGACGCCGAATTCAATACTTAGAATTGTTCTATTTAAATTATTATACAAAATTCTTGCTACCAATATAATGTTATTTATATGGGGGATATAATCTTCCCAGCTCTGCAGATTTTGCTGCGAAGAGACAGAATCATTAGATCATTTGTTTTGGTACAGTCCATTTGTAGCTTGTTTTTGGACACAGGTCCAGGAATGGCTAAAGGACTGCAATATTTACCTGGAGCTAACCCTGCAGATAGCACTACTGGGTGATATGAACAGTCATAGTCAATCGATCAATAATATAATAATACTTTTCGAAAAAAAAAAAAGATTTTCAATTTACAATCTGTAGAAACAATGAGAATAGAAGGGTTCAGAACTTTTGTAAAACGTCACATTACAGTTGAAAAATATATGGCAAATAGAAATCCAATATGGATGGTGTTAAGAGATAGATGGGTGGTGTTGAATGGAGTTGAAGGATGGGACTAATAACAACTAACAACAACTAATAACAACAAGATAACTAATGTAAAGCATACTGTGTCCATAATAAGTATATAGGTTATAGGTTGAGAGCTTTTGTGAAAGAGCACAGTTACAAAGATATTGCATATACAGTGGGGGAAAAAAGTATTTAGTCAGCCACCAATTGTGCAAGTTCTCCCACTTAAAAAGATGAGAGAGGCCTGTAATTTTCATCATAGGTACACGTCAACTATGACAGACAAATAGAGAGAAAAAAATTCCAGAAAATCATATTGTAGGATTTTTAATGAATTTATTTACAAATTATGGTGGAAAATAAGTATTTGGTCACCTACAAACAAGCAATATTTCTGGCTCTCACAGACCTGTAACTTCTTCTTTAAGAGGCTCCTCTGTCCTCCACTCGTTACCTGTATTAATGGCACCTGTTTGAACTTGTTATCAGTATAAAAGACACCTGTCCACAACCTCAAACAGTCACACTCCAAACTCCACTATGGCCAAGACCAAAGAGCTGTCAAAGGACACCAGAAACAAAAGTGTAGACCTGCACCAGGCTGGGAAGACTGAATCTGCAATAGGTAAGCAGCTTGGTTTGATGAAATCAACTGTGGGAGCAATTATTAGGAAATGGAAGACATACAAGACCATTGATAATCTCCCTCGATCTGGGGCTCCACGCAAGATCTCACCCCGTGGGGTCAAAATGATCACAGGAACGGTGAGCATAAATCCCAGAACCACACGGGGGGACCTAGTGAATGACCTGCAGAGAGCTGGGACCAAAGTAACAAAGCCTACCATCAGTAACACACTACGCCGCCAGGGACTCAAATCCTGCAGTGCAAGACGTGTCCCCCTGCTTAAGCCAGTACATGTCCAGACCCGTCTGAAGTTTGCTAGAGTGCATTTGGATGATCCAGAAGAGGATTGGGAGAATGTCATATGGTCAGATGAAACCAAAATAGAACTTTTTGGTAAAAACTCAACTCGTCGTGTTTGGAGGACAAAGAATGCTGAGTTGCATCCAAAGAACACCATACCTACTGTGAAGCATGGGGGTGGAAACATCATGCTTTGGGGCTGTTTTTCTGCAAAGGGACCAGGACGACTGATCCGTGTAAAGGAAAGAATGAATGGGGCCATGTATCGTGAGATTTTGAGTAGAAACCTCCTTCCATCAGCAAGGGCAATGAAGATGAAACGTGGCTGGGTCTTTCAGCATGACAATGATCCCAAACACACCGCCCGGGCAACGAAGGAGTGGCTTCGTAAGAAGCATTTCAAGGTCCTGGAGTGGCCTAGCCAGTCTCCAGATCTCGACCCCATAGAAAATCTTTGGAGGGAGTTGAATGTCTGTGTTGCCCAGCGACAGCCCCAAAACATCACTGCTCTAGAGGAGATCTGCATGGAGGAATGGGCCAAAATACCAGCAACAGTGTGTGAAAACCTTGTGAAGACTTACAGAAAACGTTTGACCTGTGTCATTGCCAACAAAGGGTATATAACAAAGTATTGAGAAACTTTTGTTATTGACCAAATACTTATTTTCCACCATAATTTGCAAATAAATTCATTAAAATCCTACAATGTGATATTCTGGATTTTTGTTTCTCATTTTGTCTGTCATAGTTGATGTGTACCTATGATGAAAATTACAGGCCTCTCTCATCTTTTTAAGTGGGAGAACTTGCACAATTGGTGGCTGACTAAATACTTTTTTTCCCCACTGTAGAAGCAAACCGGATGGACATCATGAATATGATCGGAGAGGTTCAGGGTAGAGGAGGTTCAGGAGTAAAAACAAACAAAATAGAATTATTGTAAAATTGACTGTGTCCATAAAATGTATATAGTATGTATAAGCTGGAAGTAGAGGCCTAAACATTGTTGTTCACTAGTTTACTCCAATTAGGGAAGGAGTGGTAATAAATGGAAATATATATTTTTTAAAAGATATGTCTACAGTGGGGGAAAAAAGTATTTAGTCAGCCACCAATTGTGCAAGTTCTCCCACTTAAAAAGATGAGCGAGGCCTGTAATTTTCATCATAGGTACACGTCAACTATTTATTATTATTATATTATTATGACAGACAAATTGAGAATTTTTTTTCCAGAAAATCACATTGTAGGATTTTTCATGAATTTATTTGCAAATTATGGTGGGGTCATTTTTGTCCATTAAAATAACATCAAATTGATCAGAAATACAATGTGGATATTGTTAATGTTGTAAATGGCTATTGTAGCTGGAAACGGCAGATTTTTTATGGAATATCTACATAGGCGTACAGAGGCCCATTATCAACAACAATCAGTCCTGTGTTCCAATGGCACGTTGTGTTTGCTAATCCAAGTTTATCAAAAAGCCAAATCTCAGACTGGCCAATACAAAGAAAATATTAAGATGGGCAGTCTGAGATATGACTTTTTCTTTGCAACTCTGCCTAGAAGGTCAGCATCCCGGAGTCGCCTCTTCACTGTTGACGTTGAGACTGGTGTTTTGCGGGTACTATTTAATGAAGCTGCCAGTTGAGGACCTGTGAGGCGCCTGTTTCTCAAACTAGACACTCTAATGTATTTGTCCTCTTGCTCAGTTGTGCACTGGGGCCTCCCACTCCTCTTTCTATTCTGGTTAGAGCCAGTTTGCGCTGTTCTGTGAAGGGAGTAGTACACAGCGTTGTACGAGATCTTCAGTTTCTTGGCAATTTCCCGCATGGAATAGCCTTCATTTCTCAGAACAAGAATAGACTGACGAGTTTTAGAACAAAGTTATTTGTTTCTGGCCATTTTGATCCTGTAATCGAACCCACAATTGCTGATGCTCCAGATACTCAACTAGTCTCAAGAAGGCCAGTTGTATTGCTTCTTTAATCAGCACAACAGTTTTCAGCTGTGCTAACATAATTGCAAAAGGGTTTTCTAATGATCAATTAGCCTTTTAAAATGATAAACTTAACAAACACAACGTGCCATTGGAACACAGGACTGATGGTTAGTGATAATGGGCCTCTGTACGTCTATGTAGATATTCCATTAGAAATCAGCCGTTTCCAGCTACAATAGCCATTTACAACTATGACAGACAGTCTCCTGAGTGGCGCAGTGGTCTAAGGCACTGCATCGCAGTGCTAACTGTGCCACTAGAGATCCTGGTTCGAATCCAGGCTCTGTCGCAGCCGGCCGCGACCGGGAGACTCATGGGCGGCGCACAATTGGCCCAGCGTCGTCCAGGGTAGGGGAGGGAATGGCCGGCAGGGATGTAGCTCAGTTGATAGAGCATGGCGTTTGCAACGCCAGGGTTGTGGGTTCGATTCGCACGGGGGGCCAGTATAAAAAAATATATGTATTCACTAACTGTAAGTCGCTCTGGATAAGAGCGTCTGCTAAATGACTAAAATGTAAATGTAAACAATGTCTACACTGTATTTCTGATCAATTTGATGTTATTTTAATGGACTTTTTTTTTTTTTTTTTCTAAGTGACCCCAAACTTTTGAACGGTAGTGCATATGCGAGAGAAAAAAACATATGGGGGATTGGAAGTGATGCAGACAATTACATTGATGGAAGTTACAATCTATCTGCAATATTAAAGCTGATAAAATGGATGAATTTTGAAAAGCTATCCAAGGATTATTCCATAAGGTTTTGTTTATAGGGAGTGATATGAGTGAACAGGGAGTACAGGAGGGGACTGAGCACGCACCCCTGAGGGGCCCCCGTATTGAGGATCAGCGTGGCGGATGTGTTGTTACCTACCCTTACCACCTGGGGGTGGCCTGTCAGGAAGTCCAGGATCCAGTTGCAGAGGGAGGTGTTTAGTCCCAGGGTCCTTAGCTTAGTGATGAGCTTTGAGGGCACTATGGTGTTGAACGCTGAGCTGTAGTCTGGAGGTGTGTTTTGGGTCATTCTCCTGTTGAAAAACAAATGATAGTCCCACTAAGCCCAAACCAGATGGGATGGCGTATCGCTACAGAATGCTGTGGTAGCCATGCTGGTTAAGTGTGCCTTGAATTCTAAATAAATCTCCAACAGTATCACCAGCAAAGCACCCCCACACCATCACACCTCCTCCTCCATGCTTCACGGTGGGAAATACACATGCGGAGATCATCCATTCACCTACTCTGCGTCTCACAAAGACACAGCGGTTGGAAACAAAAATCTCAAATTTGGACTCATCAGATCAAAGGACAGATTTCCACCGGTCTAATGTCCATTGCTAATGTTTCTTGGCCGAAGCAAGTCTCTTCCTCTTGGTGGTGTCCTTTAGTAGTGATTTCTTTGCAGCAATTCAACCATGAATGCCTGATTCACGCAGTCTCCTCTGAACAGTTGATGTTGAGATGTGTCTGTTACTTGGACTCTGTGAAGCATTTATTTGGGCTTCAATCTGAGGTGCAGTTAACTCTAATGAACTTATCCTCTGCAGCAGAGTTAACTCTGGGTCTTCCTTTGCTGTGGCGGTCCTCATGAGCCAGTTTCATCATAGCGCTTGATGGTTTTTGCGACTATACTTGAAGAAACTTTCAAAGTTCTTGAAATGTTCCGCATTGACTGACCTTCATGTCTTAAAGTAATGATGGACTGTCATTCCTCTTATTTGAGCTGTTCTTGCCATAATATGGACTTGGTATTTTACCAAATAGGGCTATCTTCTGCATTAAGATGGAAAGAAATTCCACAAATTAACTTTTAAGAAGGCACACCTGTTAATTGAAATTCATTACAGGTGACTACGTCATGAAGCTGGTTGAGAGAAAGCTGTCATGAGTGTGCAAAGATGTCATCAAGGCAAAGGGTGGCTACTTTGAAGAATCTCAAATATAAAATATATTTTGATTTGTTTAACACTTTTTTGGTTACTACATGATGCCATATGTGTTATTTCATAGTTTTGATGTCTTCACTATTATTCTACAATGTAGAAAATAGTAAAAATAAAGAAAAACCCTTGATTGAGTAGGTGTGTCCAAACTTTTGACTGGTACTGTATATTAGCTAGATACCCTCATTTGGACACTTCATGTCTGCCTTTATGCATTGAATTTGTTGTAGTGACTACTCCTCCCTGCTGGACGCACTCAATTGCACCGTTGACATGTTTCTCTCCAGACAAAAAGTTGTTTAGATTTTTTTGTAAATGTACAATTATTCAATAAAGATTGTATTAAAACGTTTTTATTATTATTATAATACTACTGTGGTTGATGCATTATGTTATGCACTCAGTATTTACATTTTTATTTTATTTTTATTTCACCTTTATTTAACCAGGTAAGCCAGTTGAGAACAAGTTCTCATTTACAACTGCGACCTGGCCAAGATAAAGCAAAGCAGTGCGATAAAAACAACAACACAGAGTTACATATGGGGTAAAACAAAACATAAAGTCAAAAATACAACAGAAAATATATATACAGTGTGTACAAATGTAGCAAGTTATGGAGGTAAGGCAATAAAAAGGCTATAGTGCAAAATAATTACAATTAGTATTAACACTGGAATGATAGATGTGCAAGAGATGATGTGCAAATAGAGATACTGGGGTGCAAATGAGCAAAATAAATAACAATATAGGGATGAGGTAGTTGGGTGGGCTAATTTCAGATGGTCTGTGTACAGGTGCAGTGATCGGTAAGGTGCTCTGACAACTGATGCTTAAAGTTAGTGAGGGAGATAAGAGTCTCCAGCTTCAGAGATTTTTGCAATTTGTTCCAGTCATTGGCAGCAGAGAACTGGAAGGAATGGCGGCCAAAGGAGGTTTTGGCTTTGGGGATGACCAGTGAGATATACCTGCTGGAGCGCATACTACGGGTGGGTGTTGCTATGGTGACCAATGAGCTAAGATTAGGCAGGGATTTGCCTAGCAGTGATTTATATATGACCTGGAGCCAGTGGGTTTGGCGACGAATATGTAGTGAGGACCAGCCAACAAGAGCGTACAGGTCACAGTGGTGGGTAGTATATGGGGCTTTGGAGACAAAACGGATGGCACTATGATAGACTACATCCAATTTGCTGAGTAGAGTGTTGGAGGCTATTTTGTAAATGACATCGCCGAAGTCAAGGATCGGTAGGATAGTCAGTTTTACGAGGGCATGTTTGGCAGCATGAGTGAAGGAGGCTTTGTTGCGAAATAGGAAACCGATTCTAGATTTAACTTTGGATTGGAGATTCTTAATGTGAGTCTGGAAGGAGAGTTTACAGTCTAACCAGACACCTAGGTATTTGTAGTTGTCCACATACTCTAGGTCAGACCCGTCGAGAGTAGTGATTCTAGTCGGGTGTGCGGGTGCCAGCAGCGTTTGATTGAAGAGCATGCATTTAGTTTTACTAGTGTTTAAGAGCAGTTGGAGGCTACTGAAGGAGTGTTGTATGGCATTGAAGCTCGTTTGGAGGTTTGTTAACACAGTGTCCAATGAAGTGCCAGATGTATACAAAATGGTGTCGTCTGCGTAGAGGTGGATATGAGAGTCACCAGCAGCAAGAGTGACATCATTGATATACACGGAGAAAAGAGTCGGCCCAAGAATTGAACCCTGTGGCACTCCCATAGAGACTGCCATAGGTCCAGACAACAGGCCCTCCGATTTGACACATTTAACTATCTGAGAAGTAAATGGTGAACCAGACGAGGCAGTCATTTGACAAACCAAGGCTATTTAGTCTGCCAATAAGAATGCGGTGGTTGACAGAGTCGAAAGCCTTGGCCAGGTCGATGAAGACGGCTGCACAGTACTGTCTATTATCGATTGCGGTTTTTATATCGTTTAGGACCTTAAGTGTGGCTGAAGTGCACCCATGACCAGCTCGGAAACCGGATTGCATAGCGGAGAAGGTACGGTGGGATTCGAAATGGTCGGTGATCTGTTTGTTAACTTGGCTTTCAAAAACTTTCGAAAGGCAGGGCAGGATGGATATAGGTCTGTAACAGTTTGGATCTAGAGTGTCACCCCCTTTGAAGAGGGGGATGACCGCGGCAGCTTTCCAATCTCTGGGGATCTCAGACGTTACGAAAGAGAGGTTGAACAGGCTAGTAATAGGGGTTGCGACAATTTCGGCAGCTAGTTTTAGAAAGAAAGGGTCCAGATTGTCTAGCCCAGATGATTTGTAGGGGTCCAGATTTTGCAGCTCTTTCAGAACATCAGCTGTCTGAATTTGTGTGAAGGAGAAACGGGGGGGGGGGGGGGGGGGGGGCATGGGCAAGTTGCAGCGGAGGGTGCAGAGCTGGTGGCCGGGGTAGTGGTAGCCAGGTGGAAAGCATGGCCAGCCGTAGCAAAATGCTTGTTGAAATTCTCGATTATTGTAGATTTATCGGTGGTGATAGTGTTTCCTAGCGTCAGTGCAGTGAGCAGCTGGGAGGAAGTGCTCTTATTCTCCATGGACTTTACAGTGTCCCAAAACTTTTTGGAGTTAGTGCTACAGGATGCACATTTCTGTTTGAAAAAGTTAGCCTTTGCTTTCCTAACTGCTTGTGTATATTGGTTCCTAACTTCCCTGAAAAGTTGCATATCGCGTGGGCTATTTGATGCTAATGCAGTACGCCACAGGATGTTTTTGTGCTGGTCAAGGGCAGTCAAGTCTGAGGAGAACCAGGGGCTATATCTGTTCTTAGTTCTGTATTTTTTTGAATGGGGCATGTTTATTTAAGATTGAGAGGAAATTACTTTTAAAGAACAACCAGGCATCCTCTACTGACGGAATGAGATCTATATCCATCCAGGATACCTGGGCCAGGTCAATTAGGAAGGCCTGCTCGCTGAAGTGTTTTAGGGAGCGTTTGACAGTGATGAGGGGTGGTCGTTTGACCGCGGACCCGTTACGGAAGCAGGCAATAAGGCAGTGATCGCTGAGATCAGCGGAGGTGTATTTAGAGGGTAAGTTAGTCAGGATGATACCTATGAGGGTACCCATGTTTATGGATTTAGGGTTGTACCTGGTAGGTTCGTTGATAATTTGTGTGAGATTGAGGGCATCTAGTTTAGATTGTAAGACGGCCGGGGTGTTAAGCATATCCCAATTTAGGTCACCAAGCAGTACGAACTCTGAGGATTAATGGGGGGCAATCAGTTCACATATGGTGTCCAGGGCACAGCTGGGGGCTGAGGGGGGTCTGTAGCAAGCGGCAACAGTGAGAGACTTATTTCTGGAAAGGTGGATTTTTAGAAGCTCAAACTGTTTGGGCACAGACCTGGATAGTATGATAGAGCTCTGCAGGCTATATATACAGTAGATCGCAACTCCACACCCTTTGGCAGTTCTATCTAGATGGAAAATGTTATAGTTGGGGATGGAAATTTCAGAATTTTTGGTGGCCTTCCTAAGCCAGGATTCAGACACTGCTAGAACATCAGGGTTGGCGGAGTGTGCTAACGCAGTGAATAACTCAAACTTAGGAAGGAGGCTTCTGATATTTACGTGCAGAAAACCAAGGCTTTTACGGTTACAGAAGTCAACAAATGATAGCTCCTGGGGAGTAGGAGTGATACTGGGGGCTGCAGGGCCTGGGTTAACCTCTACATCACCAGAGGAACAGAGGAGGAGTAGAATAAGGATACGACTAAAGGCTTTAAGAACTGGTCTTCTAGTGCGTTGGGTACAGAGAATAAAGGGGGCAGATTTCCGGGCGTTGTAGAAAAGATTCAGGGCATTATGTACAGAAAAGGATATGGAAGGATATGAGTACAGTTGAGGTAAACCTAAGCGTTGGGTAACAATGAAAGAGATAGCATCACTGGAGGCACCGATGGAGCCGGTCTCGGCGTGTATGTGTGGTGGAACAAAGGAACTATTTGAGGCAGTTTGAGAGGGACTTGGGGTTCTACAGTGAAATTGTATAATAAGAACTAACCCAAACAGCAATAGGCAAGGCATATTGACATGGGAGAGAGGCATAAAGCAATCACAGGTGTTATTAGAGAGAGCTAAGACAACAACTGGTAATGGCGATAAAGTTTGGGCTGAGGCTAAACAGAATAAACAGGACAGGGTACCGTGTAAAGGAACAGTCCAGCGGGCATTAGCTGTGCAGCTGAGTGATCATAAGGTCCAGTGAACAGCAATATGTGAGTCCGAGAGCAGTTCAAATTGGGCAGGAAGCACAGTTGTAGTTTGTGTGTGCTAGCGGGCCGGGGCTAGCAGATGGATCTTCGTGGTCGACGTCATAACGGGAAGCCTGTTGAAACCACATCAGACGATTTCGTCGGCAAACCAGTCGTGTTGGATCGGCGGGGCTCAGTGTCAACACTAGGAGGTCCCGTCCGGTTGACAGAGAGGTAGATAGCCGGGAGATGGGCCTGGCTCGAGGCTAGCTCAAGGCTAACTGGTGTTGCTAAGGGGCAATGGTAATTAGCCAACAACAGGTTGCAGCTAGCTGGTTGCGATGATCCAGCGCTAGGGTCCAGTGATTCCGGCAGAAAGTCCGATATGCTCTGGGTAGATAGCACGCTGTGCAGACTGGCCGACGAATTATCCAGGCTAGAGCTAGAGCTGGCTGGTGGGTAGTGCAGGCCACGGACAATGGTGAAGATGCTAACGGTGGCTAAAAGCAGGTAGCCATTCAGTTGCAGCTAAACTAGTTTCAGCTTAAGGTTCTTGATAAAAGTGATAAAGAAATAATAGAATCCTTTCCACGTTGGGTGAGGCGGGTTGCAGGAAAGTATATTTAGTTAAAGAATTGTTGGGTTCTATTTTCTAATAATTGGATTGATGGGATGACTAACTTAGAAAGAATGCATTCTTGACTGGGCTAATGTAGGTTGTGACACCTGGCAAGCTGTGATTGATGTGAAGGGCTGTTTTAGGGGGTAAAGGGAGATAAGGATTTGTGTCTCCAAATGCTAGACTATACTGGTTCTTTGTGATCTGTGAACCTTCCTTGGACGTAGGAATGGTGACTAAGGGAGCTGGCTCTTCTCACTATGACAGGTTGTTATGATATGGACATATGCCTGGTAACAGAGATGCATCAACGGATTGGCTGAGTAAGTTTAAACCACACTCAGTCCTTTACTCTGATTGGCCAGCAGAGAAGTGGGAAATTCTCTCTGTCAGAGTATTTGAGTATTGAATCTGAAACAATGGGTTAGTTCTCTGGGGTGCCCTGTGAGGTGTTTCAGAGAGCCCGTATATACGAAACATCATATTTACCATTGAAGGTTTTTGCATTAATTAAAATAACTAGTATATCTTAGAAGTCGTGTTGACCTCTTTTGTTCCTAATACCAGATTTGAATTGACGCGACTTTGACAATTGGTGACTCTCCGACGTGATCTGGTAGAAGGGACTTCGCTGGGTAAATGTCTGGCCCATTTGGTCACCTCTTTCATCGAACCGTGTGTTTCACAAAGTGCCCGGGCTTCTAAGAAGGTAAGCAGATACCTATTGTTAAATAACTAAAGATCTGCAAATTGGCCTTATTCAAATTAATTTTGTGAAACACCTGTCTGATGTAAGTGAACTAAATTATGAAACTATTATGAGTAGACAAGCACAATATTGTGACATGCAAACCTGTGATAAGTGTGATGTTAAACCATGGTACCACAGAGAGTATTGGTTCTACCGGCAAGGACCGTGAGATACGGCTAGGTTCAGGAGACAATACTGACATCTACCGGCAAGGTCCGTAACTACGAGGATACGGCTAAGGTTCGGAGATATAGGGAATAATTGATTTAAGTAATTGCTATCGGCAAGGTTCGTAACTACGACAGTACGACTAAGGTTCGAAGAATTACACCGGCAAGGTCCGTAACTGAGATACGGCTAGGTTCGGGAAATTTTAGATAAATACTAGCGACTGGCAAGGTCCATAACTTCGAGGATATGGCTAGGTTCAGCGGAGTATTTTTTAAAGATAGTAGAGGAGACTGTGTGCCCAAATAGAAGAGGCTGTGTGCCCAAATAGATTGTGTGTGGAGTGTAGGTGTGTCATTTATGACTGTGTGACATATTTGACTGTGTGATAGGATTATGACTGTGTATTGTGAGTGAGTGCGATAACTGTGTACTATTTTTGCTGTGTGATAACTGTATACTACGTTTAACTGTGTACCATTTTTGGCTGTGAATACAAAGGATATTTTAAAACAGTAAATAATGAGAATTACAATTAGGAAATAAGGTTTAAATTGTGCAAACGTTAACAAAAGACACCCATAGGAGGTACTATAAAAAGTTAGACAGTGCGAGTGTTGTCGTATGCATGAAAGTGTGAATGATAAACCTGTATACCTTGATAGAAAACAAATTGGGAATCAAAAGACGTTTGTGGCTGTCCAAACTGTATAATTTGGGAATAAATGTTGGATTTGTGATTACTCAAACCATATAACCCGACAGTGACAATCGAAAACATGAAATGAAAAGTGATGAATGAGTGTGACTGAACTAAAACGTTTGAACTGATATATTTGAAATATAACATTTGGTGTTTGACATAGCATAATACTGATTTTGAATAGTTGTGTCGAAGCAATTCGGTTTAGTATTTCATTTGATGTTTGATGTTTGACATAGCATAATACTGTCATGAGCCTCTCACTCCACCGGGTTACCACCTTAATTGTCTTCCACTCTGCTCACCACTCTCTCTACTCAGCCTAACTAGCTCCACCTGTCCCTGCTCTGCTCTGCTCTAATTACTCTGCCAGCTGCGCTGCATTACCCACTACCTCTCCCAGTATTTAAAGCCCTGTCTTTCAGCTCTCCTTTGTCAGATCGTCTGCAAAGCTCACACCCGGAACCTGTTTGCTCGCGCTTCTGGCTCACCCTGGTTTTGTGTTCCCGGACCTGCCTGATGTTTGGATACTCTTCTGCCCCAGGAGATCCAGACCTGCTTTTTTCCATAACGACTCCTGACTACTCTTCGATCCCGGTAACTCTGACCAGCCTTCTGCCTTGCTACTACGTATTTGGATTTCCCTTGAACTGTACTGCTGCCTTGTTTCATCCGCCCTGTTGTGTCTGTGTCTCCCCCCCCCCCCAGGACTTCTGGACCACCCACCACCGGCTTCATAGGACGCATCGCTGCCACTGGGGGGGGGCACAGACCCAGCACATTGGACGGGATCCCTGTTACCCCTGGAGCCTTCACTCACTCCCTACTTCCCTTTTCCCTTAAGTTTTAATAAAGTTTCTGTGTGACGCAATTGTGGTCCTCTGGTCGTCTGTCTGAACCGTGACAGTACGATCTGACCATTATGGACTCAGCGCACACTTCCCCCGACATGGAAACCGACGAGCATGAGCAGCAGTTCCAGCAGCAGCAACAACAACTCGCCATGATCATTCAACTCCTCACCAACCTTACCCCAGCCAGTCTGCCCACCAGCCCTGCCCCCGAGTTACCTGCCCCGGTCATTGCAGCCGCTGCTCCGGAACCCAAGATTGGAGACCCCGAGCGGTTCAACGGCGATTCAACCCAGGTCCGGCCATTCCTGACTAGCTGCCGACTTCAGTTCTCCTTGCAGCCAAGGACCTTCGCCACGGAGGGGGCTAAAGTTGGGTATGCCATCACTCACCTGACGGGCCGAGCTCGACTCTGGGGAACAGCAGAGTTCGAACGTCAAACCCCCGCATGTGCAACCTTCGACCTGTTTGCGGAGGAGATGCTGAAGGTGTTTGACCTGGATTCACCAACCGCAGAGGCGTCTCGTGAACTGTTCAGTATTCGACAAGGCAGACGTACAGTCGCAGACCATTCCATCGACTTCCGAACCCTGGCTAGACGAAGTTCTTGGAACACACCATCGTTGGTGGACGCGTTCTTCCATAGTTTGGCTGACTATATCAAGGACGAGTTGGTCTCCCATGAACTGCCTTCCACTCTTGATGAAGCCATCGCACTGACTGTCAGGATCGACAGAAGGATACAGACCCGTCGTCGTGAGAGGGGGCGCCAAGGTCCACCTACTACCGGCATTCGGAGAGATCCGACTGGGCTCCTGTCATCTACTGCCACTCACCCAGGTCAGCTTGATCAGTCTGAGCCTATGGAGATTGGGCGAGCCTCTCTCACTCCTGCAGAGCGCCAGCGCCGCTTCACCTCAAACCTCTGCCTCTATTGTGGAGGTGATGGACATCGTGTGGTAACCTGCCCTTTAAAGGGCCGAAGCTCACCGGGCATAGGGGGAGTCCGGTTGAGTTCAATGACCATCCAGTCCTCCGACCGCAAACCCCTGCTGCAAGTTCACCTCCGCCTCTCTGACTCAACTCACACCCTGGCTGCTCTGGTGGATTCTGGCGCCGAAGCCAACATAATGGACATCAAGCTGGCACGCCAACTGGGACTGGAGAACCTCCGTTTGACACCTCCTATTCCTGCCCGGGCACTGGACGGACACTTACTCGGATCGGTCACTCATGTCACGGCCCCGGTCTCGATGGGTCTGTCCGGAAACCATCAAGAAACTATCCAGTTTCACCTGCTCCCCTCTCCAGGCCAACCCCTCATCCTGGGTTACCCATGGCTCCGCCGGCACAACCCTCAGCTCGACTGGGTGACCGGGGTGATCAGGGAGTGGGGAGAGGACTGCCACCGAACCTGCCTGCTTGCTGCCGCACTACCCCCTCGGCCAGTACCTACTAACTCCGCTCCTGACCTCTCCAATGTCCCAGAATGCTACCATGGTCTCAGAGAAGTGTTTAACAAAGCAAGAGCCACATCTCTGCCCCCTCACCGACCGTACGACTGTGCCATCGACCTCCTCCCTGGAACAGCCCCTCCAAAGGGCCGTCTTTATTCGTTGTCTGCTCCTGAAAGAAAGTCCATGGAGGACTACATCAATGGCTCTCTGTCCGCAGGATTAATCCGTTCATCTTCATCTCCTGCTGGTGCTGGCTTCTTCTTTGTGGGGAAGAAGGACGGATCTCTTCGCCCCTGCATCGACTACAGGGGACTCAACGACATCACAGTGAAAAACCGTTACCCTCTGCCTCTGCTCACCTCTGCTTTTGAGTTGCTCCAGGGAGCCACTGTTTTTACCAAGTTGGATCTCAGAAACGCTTACCACCTAGTGCGGATCCGGGAGGGAGATGAATGGAAAACCGCATTCAATACACCAACAGGCCACTACGAGTATCTGGTTATGCCTTTTGGACTCACCAATGCTCCTGCTGTGTTCCAGGCTCTAGTGAATGATGTACTGCGGGACATGTTAAACAAGTTTGTCTTCGTTTACCTGGATGACATCTTAATCTACTCCAGAAACCTGTCTGAACACACCCGCCATGTCCAGCAAGTCCTTCACCGTCTTCTGGAGAATTCCCTCTACGCCAAGGCAGAGAAATGTGAGTTTCACGTCAAGACAGTGGCCTTCCTGGGGTACATAGTGGCAGAGGGAAGTATCCAAATGGATCCTGCCAAAGTATCAGCAGTCACTTCATGGCCAGTTCCGGAGAACAGAAAGAAGCTGCAACAGTTTCTGGGGTTTGCTAACTTCTATAGAAAGTTTATCCGGAACTACAGTACCGTTGCTGCCCCTCTCACTGCTCTAACCAGCACCAAGCAACCCTTCACCTGGACCCCAGCAGCCGACAAAGCCTTCAGTACCCTCAAGGTGAGGTTCACCTCCGCTCCCATCCTCCAGATGCCTGATGTGGACCGGCAATTCATTGTGGAGGTGGACGCCTCGGATGTGGGAGTTGGTGCTGTGATTTCTCAGTGGGCTGCGGAGGATAGGAAGCTCCATCCCTGTGCCTTTTTCTCACGTCGGTTGTCCCCCTCTGAGTGCAATTACGACATAGGGAACCGTGAGCTGCTGGCTGTGAAGCTTGCCTTGGAGGAGTGGCGTCACTGGCTGGAGGGGTCCACCATTCCATTTCTCGTTTGGACCGATCATAAGAACTTGGAGTACATCCGCACGGCCAAACGGTTGAACTCCAGGCAGTCCCGCTGGGCCCTGTTCTTCACCAGGTTTAATTTCACTCTGTCATACCGGCCTGGATCACGCAACACCAAGCCAGACGCCCTCTCCCGTCAATTCCAGAAGGATGACACCCCCTCCAAGGACCCTGTGTCGATTCTGCCAAGTCCCTGCATCGTAGCAGCTCTGACCTGGGCTGTTGAGGAACAGGTGCTGGAAGCTCTCCGTAACCAGCCAGGTCCCAGCACTTGCCCAGCTGACCGCCTTTTTGTCCCCGAAAACCTGAGGTCCCAGGTCGTTCAGTGGGGACATGACTCCCGCCTAGCTTGTCACCCTGGCTCCACCCGCACTTACAACCTGCTCGCCCAGAGGTTCTGGTGGCCCTCTCTGAGAAAGGATGTACGGGAATTCGTCCAAGCCTGCCCCATCTGCAACCAACACAAGTCGTCCTGCCAGCCCCCAGCCGGATTGCTGCAGCCCCTGCCTGTGCCCAGACGTCCCTGGTCTCACATCGCCCTTGACTTTGTCACGGGGCTGCCCCCTTCAAGTGGCATGACCGTCATTCTCACCATAGTTGACCGATTCAGCAAGATGGCACACTTCATTCCCCTCCCCAAGCTCCCAACCGCCAAGGAGACCGCCCAGGTGGTCCTGGAACACGTCTTCCGGATCCACGGACTGCCAAAGGATGTAGTTTCTGACCGTGGTCCACAATTCTCCTCCGCTTTTTGGAAGGAGTTCTGTCACCTGCTGGGAGCCACAGTCAGTCTGACTTCCGGATTCCATCCCCAATCCAATGGGCAGTCAGAGCGGGCAAATCAGGAGCTCGAGAAGGCACTGCGATGCATGACTTCACGCAACCCCCACTCCTGGTCGCAGCAATTGACATGGGTGGAGTACGCACACAATTCTCTGACCTGCTCTGCCATCGGTATGTCCCCTTTCCAATGTGTTTATGGATACCAGCCTCCTCTATTTGCCAGCCAGGAAGAGGAGGTTACTTGCCCATCTGCACTTGCTTTTGCCCGTCGATGTCGCCGCACCTGGTCACAAGCCCGAGCCACACTCCTCAGATCCGTTGCCAGCTACACTACCGGGGCCAACCGTCGGAGAATTCCTGCTCCCACCTACCATGTTGGTCAAAGGGTGTGGTTGTCATCGAAGAACCTGCCACTCAGGGTGGAGTCGCAGAAGCTGGCACCTCGGTTCATTGGCCCATTCCCTATCATAAGAGTGATTAGCCCAACTGCTGTCCGGCTCCAACTGCCTAATTCCCTGAGGGTGCACCCCACTTTCCATGTGTCTAAGATTAAGCCCATTCATGAGAGTCCGCTGGTCCCTGCTGCGCCTTGTCCTCCTCCTCCACGGCTCGTCGATGGTGGTCTGGTTTACACCGTCCGCCGCCTGCTTCGGTCCAGACGGAGGGGTAGGGGTCTCCAGTACCTCATTGACTGGGAGGGCTATGGACCTGAGGAAAGGACCTGGGTGCCAGCTAGTCGGATTGTGGATAGGACTCTCATCACCGCCTTCCACCAACGGCATCCTGATCAACCTGCAATCCGTAGGGGCCGCCCCAGAGGGGTCCCTAACCGTCCTGCCCGCTCGGCTTCCTGTCCTGTGCCTGATCCTGTCTCGGGACCTGTCCCATCTCCCGACCACGGCCCTCCGGCTTCCTCCGAGGATGAGGACGTTCACTCGGACCGTTCGGAGGAGTTCTAGCCCTCCTCCGGCTCCCCTCCTCCCGCCCGGCGTGGTGTTGCTCTTGGGACTTCTGGGGCCGTCCCTTGGGGGGGGGGTTCTGTCATGAGCCTCTCACTCCACCGGGTTACCACCTTAATTGTCTTCCACTCTGCTCACCACTCTCTCTACTCAGCCTAACTAGCTCCACCTGTCCCTGCTCTGCTCTGCTCTAATTACTCTGCCAGCTGCGCTGCATTACCCACTACCTCTCCCAGTATTTAAAGCCCTGTCTTTCAGCTCTCCTTTGTCAGATCGTCTGCAAAGCTCACACCCGGAACCTGTTTGCTCGCGCTTCTGGCTCACCCTGGTTTTGTGTTCCCGGACCTGCCTGATGTTTGGATACTCTTCTGCCCCAGGAGATCCAGACCTGCTTTTTTCCATAACGACTCCTGACTACTCTTCGATCCCGGTAACTCTGACCAGCCTTCTGCCTTGCTACTACGTATTTGGATTTCCCTTGAACTGTACTGCTGCCTTGTTTCATCCGCCCTGTTGTGTCTGTGTCTCCCCCCCCCCCCAGGACTTCTGGACCACCCACCACCGGCTTCATAGGACGCATCGCTGCCACTGGGGGGGGGCACAGACCCAGCACATTGGACGGGATCCCTGTTACCCCTGGAGCCTTCACTCACTCCCTACTTCCCTTTTCCCTTAAGTTTTAATAAACTTTCTGTGTGACGCAATTGTGGTCCTCTGGTCGTCTGTCTGAACCGTGACAAATACTGGTTTTAGGTGCTTGGTTTGGGCTATTTGGTTTATTATTTGATTTAACGTTTGATGTTTGACCGTGCAAAATACTGGTTAAACAATTAGACCGAAATAATTCGGTTTATCGTTGAGATATAAACGTGCACCAACTTTAACTAATTAGGTGGGAATTATTTGATTTAAATAAATAGACTGAAGTACTTTGAATAACAGCAGAATATTGGAAACGAGCTAAAACGAGAAACAGCTCCTCATAGCTCCTCACAAAGTCTGTTCCCCCTGGATAAGAAAAAAGTAGAGTTGCGAGGGGAGGGGCTGGAGAGAGCGAAAGTGTGGCTTTTGGAGCCAGAAAAGACTGGCAGTTGGCTGGGAACGCATGTGGGTATCTGACGAGAGAATGTTCTAAACTTGCTCACCGAGCGTAGACGTAAGTCATGGGTGAGAAAGTAGAGAATATTTACATTTGCATTTTTGGTAATTTGGCAGACGCTCTTGTCCAGAGCGATTTATGGGAGCAATTGGGGTTGAGTGCCTTGCTCGAGGGCACATCGGCAGATTTTTCACCTGGTCGGCTCGGGGATTGGAACCGGCGACCACTCGGTTGTTGGCGCGGCGCTATTGGTCACTAAACTGCCTGCCGCCCCATATGAGTTTAAGATTGTGGCGTTGTTTGATAATGGGATGGTGGAATAAACTGACCATAAGTAATGTTGTTTTAGACGTAATGTATAATATAGTACAAAGCAGATGGAGGGTTCAATTGAACTAATTATCATGGTAGAGTTAACGTAGTACAGTGAGGGAACTTCATTTTGTGTCAGAGGGTAAAATGAGAAATCAGTAATATGCTATTGGTGGAAATCTATTTATCATTTCAAGGCATGGAGTAACAATCTGCATTTATGAGTGTAAATTCCACTGCTGATGTGTTGATCGAATGGGTACGATGGAGTAGTTGGTTTGGTAATGTTGAATGGATTATTTGTAGCGTGTTTTGGGGTTAAATAGAAAAAACTCACTTATTCAATAGGGAATGGGTGGAGAGAGAGAGAGTTTTTACATGTATTAAAAGTTGCATAAGATAGCTTTAGTAATATTCTAGATAAGTCTATGAAAATATGTTACAAGTACGAATGACATTATTTCCTAAGAAGGAAGATTGTAGGGACATTTCCCGCGCCTCCCCCATAATGCAGGAAGGACCAGGAGAGGGGGAGGAGATGTAAGAGACAGGACATAGTTCAGATGGTAGGAATGTCATTAAGCGTATGCTGATAAACGATAGCAAGTATTTGTTTTATTAATTAGGGCCTAATCAGAGAGAACAGTTAAAGAAATTGAATAGCGAACTGAAATGGGTTAGCGGGAAAATACAAAATAGTTGGACAATTTTAGAACGATAATTTATTTTGGTTAGGATGCAAGTATGCATTAGCTGTTGTGCTGGGGAAATAGCGCCAGCATGTGGTGGGTCCTGGATTGGTAAAACAGGGGGGACAGGAACAATAGAAGGGGAGACAGATTTTCCTAGGGGGTTGAACAAATAATTGATAATGGATCATTTGAGATGAGATCACATGTAGCAGAGTTAGGGTAATCAATTAAATAATCATTGTATACTCGAGGAATTTTGAGTGGTTTTATGGATTAGTTATGAGCAATTAGATATGATACAAACAATTATTGATGGGTTAAGACTGGGGATATATCTATCATGTTTTGTGTGTACTACCATCTTTAGATTATAACCAGGAGAAAGAGATTAGCTCATCTCAGTTAGGCAGTATTTAGGTCAAAAGAGGGAGCTACCAAATTAAATTGAGCCTAACTATCTCTGATTGTTATTTTTCAATTGGGTTTTTCAAATAAAATTAAAAAAAACACATAGCATGATGTTTATAAAGGGTTGTTATGTTGAATTTAGGGGATTTTCAACAGATCATGGGTGGTGTTTACTATGCTGTAGGATGGAACGGTTTGTTGGGGGATATTTGAACCTAAATTAATGGAATAAGCTGCAGTAATCAGAGGAATGGTTATCACTAGGTAAATGGATAAAACAGGGGAAAAACATTACTGATTGGCAGAATACACCAAATGGGGATCAGTATGGCCACTCCACTGGGAGATATAGAAGAAAGTTGAATTGGAGAGCAAAAACCCAGCCCAGTGTCCATCTGGAGATAAGTTTTAACGGATGACAGGAAGAGATTTTCTTAACTCAGGAACAGGAGGCTGAGTTAGCAGCAATTCTGTTCAAATTATGTTCACAAGGACAGCAGATGTAGGACTAATTAAGGGGGTAGCTCCAGTACAAGTGATTCCTCGATCCGATAATAGACCATACCAAAAGCAATATACTATGAAACCAGAAGCAATAAAAGGGATAACACCTACATTTGAGCATTTACTTAAGGGAGGGGTGATAATTCCTGGAGATGAGGCACAATGCAACTCTCCAGTATTTCCTGTTAAAAAGGCGGCACCTAGCGCCGACTGGAGGATGGTCATGGACTTGCAGGGGGTTAATAGAAATATAATTCCCAGAGCTCCATGAGTACCAAATCCACATACATTGCTGAACCAATTGAAACCAGAGAACTCCTATTTTACAGTGATAGATTTAGCTAATGCTTTCTTTAGAATCCCAGTTCATCCGGATAGTCAGGGGTGGTTTGGCTTTACTTTTCAGGGAAGGAAATGGATTTACGCTAGGATGCCTCAAGGCTACTCAGAAAGTCTTACAATCTTTGTCCAGGCTATAACTAAGAATTTGGGAAAGTTTGAACCTAGGGAAGGAAGCCAAATGTTAGTTTATGTAGATGATATTCTATTGGCTAATCCCACTCAGGAGTGATGTAAGAGGGATACAATCCAATTGTTAACCTTCCTGGCAGAACAGGGACACAAAGTGAGCAAAAAGAAACTTCAACTTTGGCAGAGCGAGGTAATTTACCTAGGACACACTATAACTCAGGAGGGGCGAATGTTAAACTCATCCAGGAAAACTGCTATACTTGAAGCGCCAGAACCGTTAAAACAAAAAACAAATGATGAGCTTTTTGGTAATGATAAACTGCTGTAAAGCTTGGGTACTCCATTATGTACTGCATACGGGTAAATTAGGTGATCTTATCTATGGGAAGGCAATGGCAGCCCATGGTAAAGTAATTTGGAACTCTAAGGAGGCATACATACATCAGGGATGTTATCCAAATAGTAGAGAGTAACGAGGGATATGACATTGGTCGTGATTTAAAGATGATGATGTTTTTTGCTGGGCTATTAGATATAACTGGGTTAATCATGAACATAGAGATTTGTATTCTTTGTTGCTAGACAGAAGACTTAGGTGACCTAAGAATAGACTTGTCATGTCCAACAATTAGTCTTCAGGTCAAGCCCGGGAGAGCCTGGGTAGAACAGAGTTTGAACTAAACATGAGTGTTTTTACAAGATAAGAGATTGATGATTGGATTACTAATTGATTCTGAACTGGACGAAAGTCGAATTTAGCTGCCATAAAAGAAAAAGGAAGTGGGAGGAGCAATAAAGAAGCAATAGACAATCTCAAAAATGTAAGGCATGGCAATTGGATGATAAATTACCTAAGGGATGGTTTAGAAAGGTGGTAATATTGACACATGGGCAAATCATGTGTCAAAAAGGGGGAGTGATAGGATTAAATAATAATGATAGGATTAAATAAAAAAATACTTAAAAAGAAAAAACACAACAATAGAAATTGAGAGCTCAACATGTATGTGTGAAGATAGTTTATTAACCACACCTGTATGTCAGAGGTTTTGTGCCCCACAGGTGAACTAAAGGAGAAGGTGACCCACTCTATCTCACCAGGAGACTGGGTGTGGATCCAGTCCCTAAAATAAGAAAAACTGGAAGCAGGCCTGTTGGGAAGGGCCCTATCAAGTCCTATTAGATCCACCTGGGTGCATGTCACACACTGCAAAAAGGTAAACCCAGTTACACCTGATGAAGAAACACAGAGTTAGGAGAAAGAACCGATCACCACTAGGGCTCGGGGGTTGGCTCCTTAACGAAGATTCCCTTACCCTGTCTGATCATCCCTGTGTGAGTTCGGTAGAAGGTGAAGCAATGGGTTGGCGTCTGACATGTTCTCAGGGCAAGGGTGGGGATTCACAGGTCTCCTGACGGTAGGTAGCTGTCTGATTGTGGGGGCCATATTCCTAACACACTCAAACCCTTCTGATCAGCCAAAAGTAGTAGTTAACCTAACACAAGTTGATAAAATAATACCTGAGCACAGTCTACGAAGGCATAGGAGACAGCTAGACGTAGGGAAAGGGGAAGCACTAGGGACTTTAGGGGAGGACATCACCATATGTATGTCACCATGTACATCCTGGGACTATGTAGTTGCTCATACCAAGCGTGGGGGATATGTAAATCTCCATACACAGTTTAGGGACAGGTGTAGTATTGTGAAAGTAGGAAATTACCAGAAATGGCAGTGCGACCCATAGAAGGGTAGGTACTGTCTGAAAGTCTGAAGTACGCAAAAACAGGTTTATCCTCCATGCAAGCCACCTGGGAATGTGGTGAAAGAGTCTTGTAGTAACTTGAACTATCTGTATCCCCCGATAACAAAGTAATTCCGACCTAGGTTGCCTACGTTTGAAGTCTCAGGGGATTCTAATTGTTTTTCTAGGACTAGTAAGATAGGATACAGAGTAGGGCATCTTAGCACCTGCTCCTACACAGAGAATATCACAACTAAAAGAGACCATGACTAATCTCTCCTCTTTGTTGCAGCCAGAGGATTTTAGGAACCAAAACCAGGCCCGTGCTGACATCTGATGGTAGTGTGGTGATAACTGATTGTGAATTCACCTACATACGCAAATAATCAAACGTGTCAGAGGCTGGTGAGTTGTCACGTAGAAAGTAGGACCTCCTCCCGGGATCCTTTGATGAAAGGATCCTTTGAAGGGATAGGAGTACCTCGAGGGGTTTCAGAACAATTCAAAGATAGGAATCAGATCGCAGATGGGTTTGAATCAAGTATTTTTTGGTGGTCAACAATTAATAAAAACGTAGATTGGATGAATTATATTTACTATAACCAGCAAAGATTTATAAACCACACTCGTGATGCAATAAAGGGATTAGCTGAGCAGACAGCGGCAACTAGCTTAATGACATGGCAGAATAGAATAGCTTTAGATATGCTTTTGGCTGAGCGGGGCGGAGTTTGTGTTCTGTTTGGATATATGTGCTGTATTTTCATCCTCAAACAATATAGCACCGGACGGGTCCGTGACAAAAGAGCTTCAGGGGAGTAACTACGCTGACGAACGAACTGGCTGAGAACTCTGGTATTGATAGCTCCATAAACGGTTGGTTTGATAACATATTTGGTAAATGGAAAACTATTGTTGTAACTATTCTGGGTGAAGTTATAGCTTCTATGGGTATACTTGTTCTTTGTGGATGTTGTCTTATTTCCTGTGTCTGAGGTTTGGTGAGAAAGGAGATGGAGAAGGTGATTTCCCAACAGATGGTGAGATATGGCCCCATCCTGGACTCCGAAGGAATGAAACCAGGCTTGGTGGAGTGACACTAGAGGGTGTCTAAAGGGGGCCAAAATGTACTTCTCTGTTTGTGTATTATGTGTTAATAGTTTTATGTTTTGTGTTCTATTAATCCTGTGTTATATGGTTTGAAGTTCTTTGATGACTGGTAACAATTTGCAAGTTGGGTGTAGATGGACTGAGGGTTTTAATTTTTTTGTATCATTATGGCCTATTAATAAAAGTGTGATTATTTTTGTTTGTATTGTATTTTAATGAGTGACACCCTAGAGGGTGTCAAAAGAGGGATTGTTGGGTTCTATTTTCTAATAATTGGATTGATGGGATGACTAACTTAGAAAGAATGCATTCTTGACTGGGCTAATGTAGGTTGTGACACCTGGCAAGCTGTGATTGATGTGAAGAGCTGTTTTAGGGGGTAAAGGGAGATAAGGATTTGTGTCTCCAAATGCTAGACTATACTGGTTCTTTTTGATCTGTGAACCTTCCTTGGACGTAGGAATGGTGACTAAGGGAGCTGGCTCTTCTCACTATGACAGGATGTTATGATATGGACATATGCCTGGTAACAGAGATGCATCAACGGATTGGCTGAGTAAGTTTAAACCACACTCAGTTCTTTACTCTGATTGGCCAGCAGAGAAGTGGGAAATTCTCTCTGTCAGAGTATTTGAGTATTGAATCTGAAACAATGGGTTAGTTCTCTGGGGTGCCCTGCGAGGTGTTTCAGAGAGCCCGTATATACGAAACATCATATTTACCATTGAAGGTTTTTGCATTAATTAAAATAACTAGTATATCTTAGAAGTCGTGTTGACCTCTTTTGTTCCTAATACCAGATTTGAATTGACGCGACTTTGACAGAATGAAAAGTAAAATTGAGAAATATAGACAAAAAACTATTAACTGGCTATTTACACTAGGACACAGAAAAAAAAACACGACCGCACTGCTACGCCATCTTGGAATCCAGAGAACAATTACAAAGCCAGAGAACATTACAAAGCCAGAGAACAATAAGTAAAGTAGCCTACAAATAACAGTAAAATAAACTTCATTTGAGCAAATATGAATTGCATTTTGACGTTTCTGTGTGTAGAAGCCAGGTCTAGTAATCGTCATGAAAGGGGTACTCTGGATTGCCACTCCACCTGTTGAGTCAGAGTAATGTTATTAGATCAACAATATCTGGAAGGAAATGGAGAAAACATACAAAGTGTTGCAGTGCAATCAGAAAGTCTTCTGTATACTTACAAACCGAATGCTCTTGTTTAGGTCCTCCATTGCCTTCATTTCAGCCTTGGATAGGGAGAAGTCAAATATTTTCATTGGGAGATATGAGGGAAACATGAATGTAATGTCATATGCTTCAGGAGTTATCCTCCACTTCATCAATAACAATTGTAGCTTAATACATTTTGCACTCCCAATACACAAATGTTGTGTCCCACAATCGGACATTAGTCAAATGGGACATGTCTCTTAGATTCACACAGACCTAAAAGTTAACCTTTATGCGCTGTGGGTTGAAGCTCTTTGGGATGACTACCACCCCTCTCTGGATGTTGAACCGCAGGGCCATCTGAGCTGTGGTCTTCTTGTACTTGTGGGCGATGCACACCAAGAGCTCATCCTCTAACAAGGGCGGACAGATGAAATGTAAACAACACGGTTTAGAAATTATATTTTAGGGATGTATATCTAGCTGTACATAGCTACATGCATTTTTTGCTCAATCTTTTCGCAGACTAATAGCTGTACTTATCCGATTGACTATACCATTAATCATTGGATTAATTGGGTTGTCCTCATCCAATGTAATCACCATTGATTATGTAATTGATTATTATTTTCTAATGTAGTGCATTAGTTTTACCAGGATGCATCTCTTGGTGTTCCTATGGAGCTGTATCCCACAATGACGTTCTGCAACTATTCAAGCATCCAGAGAGGACATATGAATAAAGATATTATTCCCTCATTATGTCGAGATCACAACTTATTTATCTCATGATCATGACATAACAAAAGTTGTTTTCTCAAGATCAGGAGATAATTTTCTCATGACATAACAAAAGTTGTTTTGTAGAGATCACGAGATAAACTCTATAAATAGGAGTGGATGTATTGATGATTGATTGACTGTATGGCTGATGCCCGTGTACACTAGCACGCGGTAAATTGCTGCGTGCGGCTTCAGTCTCCCAGAGTGGCTCGCTTGTGGGCGTGCTGGCAGCATTTGGCAGCATATAGCAGCAAGTTCAATTTTGCGTCAAGAATTCAGCATAGCAAGTTTGTATGAAGGTCTGGTTATTCACAGATAAATAGTAATATGCTCTAAACCGCTCTGGTAACAACCAAACTTTGCTGCCCTGTTTCCAATCGTCCACATGGCTGGGAGAACATATTCAAGTAAGTAAATACATTTCGAAAATGTAAAAAAAACGATGTATTATTAGCTAACTACAGTGCAGGCGAACTCAAATGTGCTGCCAACGTAGCTAGCTAGTTAACTAGCCAACTTTACATACTGTATAGATAGCTAGCTAAGTGAATTAAATTTTACCAGCTACCTAACTTCATATTAGCTAGCTATCTTGATATATTTATCACTGTAAAAAACTAACTCCAAATGCATTTGTAGGTAGCTAGCTAACAGCCATGGAGGAGGGTGAAAGGATAGCTGCCTCATCTGTCAAAGTGAGAGAGTAGGCTATTCAGGATATGGCAGGTACTTTTGTGTAGTTCCCTAGAAGTGAGGACAGAGAACATAATATTCAGTGCTGTCTAATTTGAGTATAATTTAGTCTGTTTCTTGTGTGGTTTTCTGTCCTCAGATACAGAGAACTGTGAACGCATGTCTGCAGATGAAGAGGTCCCAATGAAGAGCATTGGTTCTCAGTCGTGGTCCCGGGGACTCAAAGGGGTGCACATTTTAGTTTTTGCCTTAGCACTACACAGCTGATTCAAATGATCAAGTCATCATCAATCTTCAAGTGGTATTTATGTATTCATTTGTGACGCTATCCTTGATATGATCCTGCTATTGTCACATGCTACACATGCACATATCTATCCAATGTTATCATGATTTGTTACAAGGGATAGTATACTTTAGTAATCCACAATGACCTGGTGATGTAAAAGTCTAACAATGACATATTCCTACAGATACCTTGTATTTGGAGATTCCTTCAAAACGATTGCCAACAGTTACCGTGTAGGGCACTGCAAGGTTGGGTGACCAGGGCCATCTGGGACTGCCTCCTGGGGGAATTCAGGCATGTGAAGGCTACTTGTGAGGATGGACACGAGGACCAGGAGGGGATCTGCAGCTTGCTGCTGTTTGTCAGAAGAGAGGTCTGCTGCTCTGCAGAATGTTTCAAGGATGGGGGGCCAACAACGCAGCACGGGAGGCAATCCATGTGCGGAAGATCTTCACCTCCTACTTCTTCGAAGAGGGTGCTGTTCCCTGGCAACACCATAGACTACACTATGCACAACCAAATGCTATTTTCAGAGCCATCCACATGGCAATAAGTGTATTATTCTATTTACTTAGTTATGTCAACTGCAGTTATTAAATTCCCAGTTTCTCTCCTTTTGAGAGAGGGTGTCTGTACAAAAACAAAACAGGCTCTTTTAAGAGTCAGCCATATTGTACAAATTTAGAACAATTAGACACCCTATAGCCCACACCTACACACTCGTGTATCAATCTGATTGATGGATTGTGTTGTGCAGTAAGCAGGCTCAGATGTATATCTGTTGCTCCTTCCACCTTCAAAGAATAGGCAAAAGGACCAACCATGGAGAATAGTAAGACACTTCATTATTTATATAACTATATTATATTGTTTGTCCTCGTGTCTGTGCATGTTTTTCAGCATAAAGTACTCTCCAGCCAGGTGAGGCCACACACACGGATTCCTGTTTAACACTGTCTCTTTAACTACCTTACTTTCTCAATAACAGTCTCTCTCCTTCACTTCATCCCTCTCCCCCCTTCTCCCTAAATCCTCTAGGTTATATCAGCTGTGTCGGTGAACCCCTCCCGCATCTGAACTGGCTGACAGAGGGCAAAGCATGATCAGAGGTGAGAGGTCACTTGGTCGGGTCAACAGGAAGTATTATTAAAGAGATGCTTTACATTGAAATACAGAGAGATGTAGTAGTCCCAGAGTTAATAATCCAAAGGTCAGTTTTGTATTTCACCTCCTGATGATTAAGATGACTGACAGTGTTAGAATAAAAAAACACAAGGCTTAATCATGCTCTCTCTCTCTCTCTTTCGTCTGCAGGTTTGTTTGGATGTGAGAGAGGATGCCAACCTCCAGTCCCATCATCGCCCTCACCCGCTCTTAAAATAATCTTTGGGCCAACTGGGGGCCCAAGGCTGGTTAGGAGACATAGCTAGAGTCACTATTATGTAATTGTGATGAACTGAGAGAATATTACGTTTAGTAGCACTGTAATTCATTAATCATATGCTGTCTTTGTCACAGTCGTTGAGAGACGGGTCAGACCAAGGTGCAGTGTGGTATGCGAACATGTTTATTAACTGAATACACACTGACAAAACGTGACGTCGGAAGGCTATACACAAACAAGCCAAACTCACCGAAACACAAACAAGATCCCACAATCCAGGCAGGAAAACTGGCTGCCTAAGTATGATCCCCAATCAGAGACAACGAGCAACAGCTGCCTCTGATTGGGAATCACACCCGGCCAAACATAGAAATACAAATATAGAATGTCCACATAGAAATACACACATGATATTCACACCCTGACCAACTACCTCGAGAATAAGTCTCTCCAGGTCAGGGCGTGACAGTCTTCCATGCTCCTCTGTTCTTACCTCTTTCCCTTTCTGTCTTTTACACTCTTTCTCACACCTCTTTACCCACATTCTCTTTCATCCTGTTTTTATAATGGACACCAGATGTGCATTTAAGTACAGATTGAACTTGTAATTATAATATTACAATTACAATATTTATAATGCATGTATTTATAACACTTGGATAATGAACTTCTTTCAATAAAGCGTTTCACATTCTCTATTGGTTGAAATGAAGTCTCTAATTTGATGAAATACTAAACCTATCCTGTGTCCTCAGATCAATGCAGATGAAGGAAATTAGATATTGAGATGAACCGGTTTTAGAGTATTTACATGATGCATAGGAAGTGTAGTGTACTGTTTTTAAAATTATATTTGTGTATATATAAATTACAAATCAAGGCTTTAACTAGTTAAATCATGTTTCTAGTCTATTGCATAGTTACAATGTGTAACCATTGATTTCCCAGGACCAGGATTGGTAAACACTGTTGAAGTGTATAATTGTAATACATACAGTGAGGGGAAAAAGGTATTTGATCCCCTGCTGATTTTGTACGTTTGCCCACTGACAAAGACATTATCAGTCTATAATTTTAATGGTAGGTTTATTTGAACAATGAGAGACAGAATGACAACAACAAAATCCAGAAAAATGCATGTCAAAAATGTTATAAATTGATTTGCATTTTAATGAGGGAAATAAGTATTTGACCCCCTCTCAATCAGAAAGATTTCTGGCTCCCAGGTGTCTTTTATACAGGTAACGAGCTGAGATTAGGAGCACACTCTTAAAGGGAGAGCTCCTAATCTCAGTTTGTTACCTGTATAAAAAGACACCTGTCCACAGAAGCAATCAATCAATCAGATTCCAAACTCTCCACCATGACCAAGACCATCGAGCTCTCCAGGGATGTCAGGGACAAGATTGTAGACCTACACAAGGCTGGAATGGGCTACAAGACCATCGCCAAACAGCTTGGTGAGAAGGTTGGTGCGATTATTCGCAAATGGAAGAAACACAAAAGAACTGTCAATCTCCCTCGGCCTGGGGCTCCATGCAAGATCTCACCTCGTGGAGTTGCAATGATCATGAGAACGGTGAGGAATCAGCCCAGAACTACACGGGATGATATTGTCAATGATCTCAAAGCAGCTGGGACCATAGTCACCAAGAAAACAATTGGTAACACACTACGCCGTGAAGGACTGAAATCCTGCAGCGCCCGCAAGGTCCCCCTGCTCATGAAAGCACATATACAGGCCCGTCTGAAGTTTGCCAATGAACATCTGAATGATTCAGAGGAGAACTGGGTGAAAGTGTTGTGGTCAGATGAGACCAAAATGGAGCTCTTTGGCATCAACTCAACTCGCTGTGTTTGGAGGAGGAGGAATGCTGCCTATGACCCCAAGAACACCATCCCCACCGTCAAACATGGAGGTGGAAACATTATGCTTTGGGGGTGTTTTTCTGCTAAGGGGACAGGACAACTTCACTGCATCAAAGGGACGATGGACGCGCCATGTACCGTCAAATCTTGGGTGAGAACCTCCTTCCCTCAGCCAGGGCATTGAAAATGGGTCGTGGATGGGTATTCCAGCATTACAATCACCCAAAACACACGGCCAAGGCAACAAAGGAGTGGCTCAAGAAGAAGCACATGAAGGTCCTGGAGTGGCCTAGCCAGTCTCCAGACCTTAATCCCATAGAAAATCTGTGGACGGAGCTGAAGGTTCGAGTTGCCAAACGTCAGCCTCCAAACCTTAATGACTTGGAGAAGATCTGCAAAGAGGAGTGGGACAAAATCCCTCCTGAGATTCATGCAAACCTGGTGGCCAACTACAAGAAACGTCTGACCTCTGTGATTGCCAACAAGGGTTTTACCACCAAGTACTAAGTCATGTTTTGCAGAGGGGTCAAATACTTATTTCCCTAACATTTTTTACATGTGTTTTTCTGGATTTTGTTGTTATTCTGTCTCTCACTGTTCAAATAAACCTACCATTAAAATTATAGACTGATCATGTCTTTGTCAGTGGGCAAACGTACAAAATCAGCAGGGGATCAAATACTTTTTTCCCCTCACTGTACATGCAGACACAGCATCATTCAAAGACTGGAATTTGATACTGGTATTGGATAGGACTGAAAAAGAATCTCACTGACATTCATACCTGAAGTGCACCTTTATTTGCCAAGGTAGAGTATATGATCAGTGAATATATTAAATGTACAGGCTACAATGTGGGGATCTCATGCATGGTAATAACTACATGTATATATGACTTGCATCATTGGCACAAAGTTCTATTATATTCTACTCAATCCATAGGCTTCATTAATGTCATTCAGACTGTTTTGAAGTTGATACAACTGGCTACGATAGCTGAAATGTTCAACTTTTTAATTGCCTCCTACGCCACATTCGCGCCGCCCAACGTTCCCCTGCCCTCTGCTTGAAAATTAATGGGAACGAGGCACCGCGTGCTAGTGTACACGGGGCATGATGGGGAGAGCCCACGGTGTATCAGCACATAGGTTTTTATTGATTGCTACACTAAGGGATGGTACATTTCATGCTAAAATGATGCTTTCATTTGTAGCTCACTATTACATTTACGTCATTTAGCAGACGCTCTTATCCAGAGCGATTTACAGGAGCAATTAGGGTTAAGTGCCTTGCTCAAGGGCACATCGACAGATTTTTCACCTAGTCGGCTCGGGGATTAGAACCAGCGACCTTTCGGTTACTGGCACGACGCTCTTAACCACTAAGCTACCTGCCGCCCCATATCAGTTTATAAATTAGAACGTTAGCAAGCTAAATGTCCCTTACCTTGAGCTACTAGCTTGTGGGGGAATTTAGCCCTAGTGGGGCATTTAAGCCCTGACAGGCAGCCCTGTCTCACAGGCTGTGTGCCACCCCCAAGACCACAGATAATTGCATGCGAGCAACAACGCAGCTACCTTCGCTAGTCTTGTGAGCGAGCTAGTTAGCTAGGTTGTCTTATTAGCTAGCTAGATTGTTATCTACCCCCAAGACCACGGCCAATCGCATGCAAGGAACAACGCAGCTAACTTGGCTAGTCTTGTGAGCTAGCTAGTTAGCTAGGTAGTTTTTAGCTAGCTAAAAAGCTAGCTTGTTATCTATTCTGGTTGTTAGCTTGCATAACTGATGTGTATAATTATAAGGGAGCCTTCATGTTTTGTGGATAATATTTATCCACAGTGGGTGAGCTCCGTTCCTGACAGGCCGATCAGATGAAATTTCAGCCTCAGCTTTACCTATTAAACAACCTACAAGGCATCATCCGGACATCAGCCTCTGAGTCTGCTATTGAATCTGATTAGCCTGCCAGGAATAGAGCTCACCCCTGGATCAGATCAGTATCTGCCTATAAAGCAAGTTGACAGCTAATCTGCCTGCAAGGAGCTTTACCTATGAAACAGCCTGCAAGGCAGAATCCTGATTTATTAGCCTCTGAGGCTGCTATTGAATCTGATCAAGCTCTGAGGCTGAAATTGAATCTGTTCAGCCTGTCAGGAATGGAGATCGCCCACGCTGTATATTTAAATATTATCCATAAAACATGAAGTGTCCCTTTAGAATTATATACATATCAGTTATGTATCATGTTAGCATGAAATGTACTATCCCTTAGTGTAGCAATCACTAAAACGTATGTGCGGATCCACCGTGGGCTCTGCCGCCTCAACCAAACTGTCAATTTATCATCAATACGTCCAGTCCTTTTTATTTTGTGATCTCGACAAAACAACTTTGTTATGTTGTGATGATGAGATAAATAAGTTGTGATCTCGACATAACGAGGGAATCGTTTTTGTATTCATATTCATATTCCGTAGATAATGGATAGGCTATCATAGAGTTACCTTTGGTCCCTGCACATCAAATCCTCCCCAGGCTACTGGGCTTTGCTGGCAGGGACTCGTGGAGGGATTAATACATTGATAATGAATGAGGAATCATCTAACTAAATATGATTGTGAGAAAATCACAGAAATGCATTATGTTTGTTTTTTATTGGTACAGTTCTTTGTTTGTGTTGATTGCCTTGAACAATTAAAAAACGCCTTTCGAATTCAAAAAGCTATTTTGGCCTGAACTGGTCGCTGTACCATAAAAATAATCGCTGTGCATGCTGGGCACTGCGTGAGTGTATTTTTTGGGGGAAAGAATGTTGCTCGCAAAGATGGTAGCTAGCATTTTCCATTAATATAAGTTTGTATTGCATGTTTATTGTACAAAATTACTATTATGTGACCTCTACTATTGTTCAGTTTCGATGGCACTAGGCAGCTATTTAATAACTAAGTTGCGTTATCCTTCGTGGTAGCAACTGTGTCATCTAGCTAACGTTAGCCAACTAGCTTCCCGACCGCAGAAATAAATACTTTAAATTAATGTTTTTATACTAACGATAGCTAAACCTGCCATTACTGGGGGTAATTTCGCAAGGTAGTATTATGTATGAACCATGAACTTTGCTCGTACAAGACATATGCTCAACTGATTTCGACGTTAACAGACTGCAAAGAGACTAGCTAACATTAGCTAGTATCCGCTAGCTAGCTAACAGTGACTGGTTTCCAAGCACTCAAGTCCATCTTGAATAAGCACAAAGCTACAACAGAGACAATGGATGAGAGCCCAGAAGCTGCTGTGGACAACGATGACCTTGTTATTATTGTGGAAAATGAGGCAGAGAGCTTGCCAGCTGAAGAGGAGAGAGCGAAACAGCTAGGAGGTAGCCTCGGTCTCATGGACACTTGCCCTGTCTGCAAGTTGAATTTCCACAACAGAGAGCCGAAACTTCTGCCATGCCTCCACTCTTTCTGCAAGAAGTGTCTTCCACCCCCTTCAAGGAACTTAGTCAACACTGAACAACGGCGCGACCCGCAACTTCAAGCGGACAACTCGAAACCACGTGAGATCCGTCAGTTTGTTTATTATCGGAAAGTTGATAACTGTACTGTAGTCAGACTACTAGTCACTGAAGTGCAGTAGTCTGTAACATGGATTTACTGGATTTTCAAAATCGTCTGTCAGATTGATTGTAATATTAGAAGATGCCTTACTCATTTCTGTGCGTGTTATTCCCCTGGTTCCAGTCAATGTGATCCGCTGCCCAGTTTGTCGACAAGAGTGCTGGGAGGTGGAGGTGCTGGATAACTTCTTTGTGAAGGACTCTGTGGAGGTTCCCAGCAGCACAGTGGAGAAGACCAGTCAGGTGCGTTAATATTGGTTACCAGGAAATTGTTGCAAATCTATTGAAAATTAAATACATAACTATCTAATTTACATAAGTAGTCACACCCCTGAGTCCACACTCCAATACTTTGTAGAAACAGCGAATACAGCTGTGAGTCTTTCTGGGTAAGCCTTTAAGAGTTTTCCACACCTGGATTGTGCAACATTTGCCCATTTATCTTGTTCAAAATGCTTCAAGCTCTGTCAAATTGGTTGTTGATCATTGCTAGACAACCATTTTACAGATCTTGCCATAGATTTTCAAGCAGATTTAAGTCAAAACTTGAACTCGGCACTCAAGAACATTCACTGTCTTATTGGTAAGAAACTCCAGTGTAGATTTGGCCTTGTGTTTTAGGTTATTGTCCTGCTGAAATGTGAATTAATCTCCCAGGGTCTGGTGGAAAGCAGACTGAACCAGGTTTTCCTCTAGGATTTTGCCTGTGCTTAGCTCCATTCTGTTTATTTTTTATCCTGAAAAACTTCCCAGTCCTTAATGATTACAAGCATACCCATAACATGGTAAAGCCACCGCTATGTTTGAAAATATGGAGAGTGGTACTCAGTAATGTGTTGTATTGGATTTGCCCCAAACATAACACTTTGTATTCAGGACATAATGTTAATTGCTTTGCCCCATTTCTTGCAGTATAGCTTTAGTGCCTTGTTGCAAACAGGATGCATGTTTTGGAATATTTTTGTTCGGTAAGGCTTCCTTTTCACTATGTCAATTAGGTTAGTATTGTGGAGTAATTACAAAAAAAAATGTTTCACCATTATTTAACCAGGTAAGCCAGTTGAGAACAAGTTCTCATTTACAACTGCAACATGGCCAAGATAAAGCAAAGCAGTGCGATAAAAAACAACAGAGTTACAATTGGGGTTAACAAAACATAAAGTCAAAAATACAACAGAAAATATATATACAGTGTGTGCAAATGTAGCAAGTTATGGAGGTAAGGCAATAAATAGGCCATGGTGCAAAATAATTACAATTTAGTATTAACACTGGAATGATAGATGTGCAAGAGAAGATGTGCAAATAGAGATACTGGGGTGCAAATGAGCAAAATAAATAACAATATGGGGATGAGGTAGTTGGGTGGGCTAATTTCAGATGGGCTGTGTACAGGTGCAGTGATCTGTAAGGTGCTCTGACAACTGATGCTTAAAGTTAGTGAGGGAGATAAGTGTCTCCAGCTTCAGAGATTTTTGCAGTTCGTTCCAGTCTTTGGCAGCAGAGAACTGGAAGGAATGGCGGCCAAGGGAGGTGTTGGCTTTGGGGATGACCAGTGAGATATACCTGCTGGAGCGCAGACTACGGGTGGGTGTTGCTATGGTGACCAATGAGCTAAGATAAAGCAGGGATTTACCTAGCAGTGATTTATAGATGACCTGGAGCCAGTGTGTTGCTCCATCCTCAGTTTTCTCCTATCACAGCCATTAAACTCTGTAACTGCTTTAAAGTCATCATTGGCCTCATGGTGAAATCCCTGAGTGGTTTCCTTCCTCTCCGGCGACTGAGTTAGAAAGATGCCTGTATCTTTGATGTGACGGGGTGTATTGATAGACGATCCAAAGTGTAAATTATAATTTGGTTTAATCTGTGTTGGAAATTCACTTCTCAACTGAGGGACCTTACAGATAATTGTACAGTGAGGGAAAAAAGTATTTGATCCCCTGCTGATTTTGTATGTTTGCCCACTGACAAAGACATGATCAGCCTAATTTTAATGGTAGGTTTATTTGAACAGTGAGAGACAGAATAACAACAACAAAATCCAGAAAAACGCATGTCAAAAATGTTATAAATTGATTTGCATTTTAATTAGGGAAATAAGTATTTGACCCCTCTGCAAAACATTACTTGGTGGCAAAACCCTTGTTGGCAATCAGAGGTCAGACGTTTCTTGTAGTTGGCCACCAGGTTTGCACACATCTCTGGAGGGATTTTGTTCCGCTCCTCTTTGCAGATCTTCTCCAAGTCATTAAGGTTTGGAGGCTGACGTTTGGCAACTCGAACCTTCAGCTCCGTCCACATATTTTCTATGGGATTAAGGTCTGGAGACGGGCTAGACCACTCCAGGACCTTAATGTGCTTCTTCTTGAGCCACTCCTTTGTTGCCTTGGCCATGTGTTTTGGGTCATTGTCATGCTGGAATACCCATCCACGACCCATTTTCAATGCCCTGGCTGAGGGAAGGAGGTTCTCACCCAAGATTTGACGGTACATGGCCCCGTCCATCGTCCCTTTGATGCGGTGAAGTTGTCCTGTCCCCTTAGCAGAAAAACACCCCCAAAGCATAATGTTTCCACCTCCATGTTTGACGGTGGGGATGGTGTTCTTGGGGTCATAGGCAGCATTCCTCCTCCAAACATGGCGAGTTGAGTTGATGCCAAAGAGCTCGATTTTGGTCTCATCTGACCACAACACTTTCACCCAGTTCTCCTCTGAATCATTCAGATGTTCATTGGCAAACTTCAGACGGCCCTGTATATGTGCTTTCTTGAGCAGGGGGACCTTGCGGGCGCTGCAGGATTTCAGTCCTTCACGGCGTAGTGTGTTACCAATTGCTTTCTTGGTGACTATGGTCCCAGCTGTTTTGAGATCATTGAGAAGATCCTCCCGTGTAGTTCTGGGCTGATTCCTCACCGTTCTCATGATCATTGCAACTCCACGATGTGAGATCTTGCATGGAGTCCCAGGCCGAGGGAGATTGACAGTTCTTTTGTGTTTCTTCCATTTGCGAATAATCGCACCAACTGTTGTCATCTTCTCACCAAGCTGCTTGGTGATGGTCTTGTATCCCATTCCAGCCTTGTGTAGGTCTACAATCTTGTCCCTGACATCCCTGGAGAGCTCGATGGTCTTGGTCATGGTGGAGAGTTTGGAATCTGATTGATTGATTGCTTCTGTGGACAGGTGTCTTTTTATACAGGTAACAAACTGAGATTAGGAGCTCTCCCTTTAAGAGTGTGCTCCTAATCTCAGCTCGTTACCTGTATAAAAGACACCTGGGAGCCAGAAATCTTTCTGATTGAGAGGGGGTCAAATACATTATGGGGTATTGTGTGTTAGCCAGTGACAACAAATCTCTATTTAATCAATTTTATATTCAGGCAACAAAATGTATATCATGTGTCACCACTGAAGCGTTGCCTTACAAAATCTGTAGGACTAAAATCATGGATTCAAGCAAAGGCAAGTTCTTGCTCATATGTTCTCCCTTCCCTATTTCCAGGTTTGTATGAGTTGTGATGACAACACAGAGGCCACAGGATTCTGTGTGGAGTGTGTGGAGTTCCTGTGTGTGACGTGTATTGAGGCCCACCAGAGGGTCAAGTTCACCAGGGATCATACCATACGGCAGAAGGAGGAGATGTCCCCAGGTAGCCTACTCAATGAAAATATGTGGCTTACTGAATTGTATACTGTAAGAACATAGAATTTCCAGGGCCAAGGAAGGTGGTAGGTAGGCACTTTAAAACAAAATCTATTAAACCAAATCACAAATATGTAGATAGGTGATTTATTTTCTTATAGGCTAAACTCTTGTCTTATTCCAGAGGCTGTGGGTGCGTCCACACAGAAGCCAGTGTTCTGTGACATCCACAAGCAGGAGCCCCTGAAGCTGTTCTGTGAGACCTGCGACCGTCTCACCTGCAGGGACTGTCAGCTGCTCAAGCACAAAGACCACAAGTATTACCACATTTATTTATTCACCCTTTATGTTTCCAGGTTAGTGTCAGAGAATCTCTTTTGTCGTGCTTAGCTACCTTAAAGGGATACTTTGGGATTTTTTACAATGAGGCCCCTTATCTACTTCCCCAGAGCCGGATGAACTAGTGGATACCATTTTTATGCTTCTGTGTCCAGTATGAAGGAAGTTAGTTAGTTTCGCGAGCCAATGCTAACTAGTGTTAGCGCAATGACTGGAAGTCTATGGGAATCTGCTAGCATGCTGTATCTGCTAGCACTCACTGTAAGTCGTCTGGATAAGAGCATCTGCTAAATGACTTAAATGCAACAAGAGACCTACCTATCAGAGGCCTGGGTTGAAACCTTAAGTAGTCAATATTATGTTCAAACTGGTTCTATATTTTGAAGTATAGTTTTTGTACCTGTGCTTCATGTGTTGGTATTAATCATCTGTGTAAAGGGGATTTTCAGGTGAACAAAAAGGAGAGCAGTTGTCTATAATATCAATAAAAAAATCTATTTGGTTTATTACAAGAATTCAGGGAGAACACCTTCAGTTCAGGGAGAACACCTTCAGGGAGAACACCTCTAATTATATATTAATCACACAGCCCTGAAGGTTATGTAAACACAGCCAAGAGGCTTGTAGGAAGTCACATCAGCTGCTACAGAATCTGTGTCACAGATACAGTACATTATCAATGTTCCCTAGGCTCACTCTAGTGTCAAACTTTAACCATAACATTCAACACTAGCAGACACTTGATACTGGCAGTTAAACAGGTCAAAGGTCGGAACATCAAAACGTATACTTAACAAAAATATAAACGCAACATGTAAAGTGTTGGTCCCATGTTTCATGAGCTGAAATAAAATATCCCATACAATTTCCATGTGCACAAAAAGCTTATTTCTCTCAAGTGCACAAATTTGTTTTCATCCCTGTTAGTGAGCATTTCTCCTTTGCCAAGATAATCCATCCACCTGACAGGTGTGGCATATCAAGAAGCTGATTAAAAAGCATGCTCATTACACAGGTGCACCTTGTGCTGGGGACAATAAAATGGCACTCTAAAATGTGCAGTTTTGTCACACAACACAATGCCACAGATGTCTCAAGTTTTGAGGGAGTGTGCAATTGGCATGCTGACTGCAGGAATGTACCAGAGCTGTTGCCAGAGAATTTAATGTTCATTTCTCTACCATAAGCCGCCTCCACTGTCGTTTTAGAGAATTTGGCAGTGTGTCAAACCGGCCTCACAAACGCAGACCACGTGTAACCACGCCAGTCCAGGACCTCCACATCCGGCTTCTTCACCTGAAACGGAGGACTATTTCTGTCTGTAATAAAGCCCTTTTGTGGGGGAAAACTCATTCTGATTGGCTGGACCTGGCTCCCAAGTGGGTGGACCTATGCCCTCCCAGGCCCACCCATGGCTGCGCCCCCTGCCCAGTCATGTGAAATCCATAGATTAGGGCCTAATTTATTTTAATTGACTGATTTCCTTATATGTGCCGTAACTCAGTAAACTTGTTACAACAGATAATTATAGACTAACAGGCGCAAAACAACTTAATTAAATATGGTACTTAAACATAGATGGTTAGCTCCTGTTTCCCTTCCCCATGGGAACACATGTCTGCATCTTCCAGCACATAAAGTCATGTTTTTACATATCAATCCATATCACCAGTAAATAAAATACAGGAAAAGAATTACTCAAATAATTTCCCATTACACTCTGCATATCTTGTCTCTCCAGTTACCAGTTCCTTGAAGACGCCTACAGAAACCACAGGCAACACCTGGAAAACATGACACATCAGCTACAGGAGAAGAGGAAGGCCATAGAAGAAGTGTCCAATTGCATCAACAATGGGTAACTTATTATATATACTAAAAATGCAAAAACTAAACTCACGTCATGTTATGTACATTGACAAGTTCAATAGCATGAATGACTACAGGCAAACTCATAATTTCCTGCTTTTCTACTTCTACTGTCTTTATTCTTTCAGACTCCAGCAAGTTGATGAAAACCGCAAGTCTGTCACCAATGAGATAAAGAAGTCAATTTGCAACTTGATCATGGAGATCAACAGAAAGGGAAAAATCTTGGTCAATCAACTTGAGGTATGCTTGTTAAACAGGACATGAGCAATCATGTCTTTCTACCACATAATGAAATAATGTACACTTCTGCTAACATGGCTCTAATTACACTATATGTGAGCATATTGTTAAGTAGCTTTGTGCTAATCATGGTGGTTGTGTCAGACACTGACGAAGGACCATGAGGTCGGACTGAAGAAACAACAAGAAGATGTCAGCCACCTGACCAGACATCTAGATCACGTCATCAACTTCACCAAGTGGGCCACAGCCAGTCACAGTGGCACGGCTCTCCTATACTGCAAGAGACTGGTAGGAACCGTGACTTTCACTGGGGAGATGGATTTATTTTGGCCTACTTTTATACCCATGAGGGAAAATGTTGACCTAAATTGTTCAGACAGCTCTGTGTAGAAATACACATTGAAACCTGAATTTGTGATGTTCAGAAGCATTAGGCTACATCCATTTGAGTGATTCAGAAACATTTTCTTTCAGATTCTTTGCCAAATCCATTACCTAATGAGAGCCAACTGTAACGCATCCATCGTCCCTCAGAGCTCAGTCCGCTTCCAGTGTCGCTCCGGTTTCTGGGCCTCAAATGTCGATCTTGGTACGAACGCTAAAACTTCAGTTCTGACGGATACTGTAGGCGTAATCCAAAATCATCCCCATGATGTTAAATGCAGACATTGTTGAACTAATGTTTGTTAATGTTTCTGTGTATTTCCTAAGGGTCTTTGGCAGTAGAGAGAATCCCTGGCCGTCAGCCCAGTTCTATGCAGCAGGGCTTCCCTCCTGGCCACCCCAGCCAGCCTGGCCCCGGCCCCAGAGGAGAGGGCCCTCCCGGGGCCTTCCCTCCAGGCTCCTCCGCCCACCAGCGTGGGAGCACCCTGGCCCAGCTCCAGCTGCAGGTAGAGAAGCTTGCCCAGCACCCCAACAGGGCTGGACAGCCCCCTCCCAACCATTGGTCCTGGTACCAGCAGGGTCTGAAGCTCCCAGGGCCAGGGGGCCCCCCTCCACAGAGGCCCCACCAGGGCGGTTCTCCGTCACAGGGTCCCCCCAACATGGTCCAGATCCAGCAGCCGGGCCGGAGTTACGGACCCCCTGGGCCCCAAGCCCATTCCAACCCCAGAAGCCCCACCTCTATGCTGCAAAACGCAGGCTTCCCTCCTCAGGTATGTGTGATTCTTTAATTTTTTTTATAATAATCCTAATCCCTTTTTGAAGTTGTAGATTTGCTCTTTGCTGTTATCAGACAGTGTACAATAATAGATTGAGCCACTGAGAACATGCTATTTCAGTTGGGATAAAATGGAGACAAGCTGATACAAATGCACCAATTCTGATTCATATGTTCACTGAGTTGTGTTATTGTGTCTGTAGTAAATCATTTCTAGATTTTTTTGGTCATAATTATCCTACAAATTGCAAGACTTTTGTGCCATATCTAATTCTAGTCTCTGAGGGATCTCATCCACAACTCCAGCTTCCCTCCCAAACCAATGGATGTGCTACAGGGTACCTCCCGCTACTCTCATGCACCTCCTCCCAACACAGGACCCATCAGCACTCAAGCCTCTATACACCAGGTACTGAAAAAACTGAAGCTGAACCTCATTATTGAATGTATTTACATGTGTTTTTCTCTATGATTTGTATATTTACCACACACACACAAACAAACAAACAAACAAGAGAAATAGAGGAACTATTTGGTTGTTGTTCTCAGCGTAACATGATGGATGCCGCACAACTGAGGAGGAGTGACCCCAGTGGATCTTCATCATCATTATCCATGCCCAACCCCAGAGCTAGTTATGCTCCGAGCCTAGCCACTGCCTTCCCAGACAGACATGGTGGGCATCTCACCCTCTCACACTCCCCTCATTTATTACATGCAAAACAAACGTGAAATATAATTAAATGAGCTATTCAATGCCCAATCATAAATTCATCTCAATAAAACCCCTTTCTCTTTCTCTCCTCAGCACAAGGAAGACAGAATTCCCCCATGTCCAAATCTTCCTCCTCTGAAGCCAACATAGGGTAGGTGAACCTCACTCCCACACCACAGGGTGCTGTCCTCTTTACACCCCACACCAAGGTCACAGTATGTACTGTGTGGTTGATGTGTTCCTGGTTGTAATATATGTACCATGTTGTTGTGTTCCTGGTTGTAATATCTGTACCGTGAGGTTGATCTGTTCCTGGTTGTAATATCTATGGTTCTGTACCGTGTGGTTGACTTGTTCCTTGTTGTAATATCTGTGTTGAAGGTCTGCTTCCTGGAAGCGCACAGAGCCTCATGCGGCGGCCCCCCCCTCCTCAGCTAAGCGGAGGAGAAGGTCGTCCCCCGGACCAATCATCGTCATCAAGGACGAACCAGAGGACGACGACGAAGTCAGCTTTGTAAGTATGACTGTATGTGCACTCTGTGTGTGTGTCTATCTCTGTGTGCCTTTTGAAAGAGATATATTCTATACAATCATATATGAAAGATGATATCAGGTTCAGATGATAGAATCTCCCTAGTCTCGCTTCCATCCTCCAGGTGCAGTCTAGTGTTGGAGCCTCAGCCAGCCTGCCAGACAGCAGTACAGGCATCCAGCCCAAGCCCCAGTCCCAGCCCCAGCAGCAGTCTCTCCCAGCACCCATGGTGGACCCCCAGCCAGAGCCCCAGCCTGACCCCCAGCCTGACCCCCAGCCAGAGCCCCAGCCTGACCCCCAGCCAGACCCCCAGCCTGAGCCCCAGCCAGAGACCCAGGTAGAGCTAGAGGCAGACCCCCAACCAGAGCCAGAAAAGGCCCCAGGTGTCCCTGAAGACGACCCCAATGAAGACTGGTGTGCTGTGTGTCAGAACGGGGGAGAACTGCTTTGCTGTGACAAATGTCCGAAAGTCTTCCATCTGAACTGTCATATACCTACACTTAGAGAGTCTCCCAGGTAATTAACACCTACTTTTAAATGTCTATGCACCACTCACAGCTGCACCGTCCTGCCTGCTCTGCCTGTTAAATGTAATACATCTGTCTCTGAAGGGCGATAGTTTGCAGTACCTTGTAATATAAAATGGGGGAATTATTTACCCCCAAAGTATGACGAGAGACTGCAATATTGTCAATTCACTAACCCCCCTGTGTGTCTGTTTCCAGTGGTGAGTGGTTCTGTTCGTTCTGTCGTGACCTGACCAGTCCTGAGATGGCGTATAACCCAGATAGCCAGAGAGAATCACCAGCCATGAAGGAAGAGCCAGGATCAGAGGGATTCCCTTCAGTTGATAAAAGGAAATGTGAGAGACTGTTGCTCTGTATCTACTGCAACGAGTTCAGTACAGATTTCCAGGAGCCTGCCTCACCGTCGGTAAGACTGCAACTACCAACTGCCCCATAGAACGTTTTTGCTCTATGGTTTTAATTCAATCAATACGATACGACTTTGTCTATCGAGTCAGAAAATTGTCATAACTCCCAATCCCCAGACACCACACCATTCATTTTGGTTAATTTATCACAGTTAACTAATGATGATTCCCCCATCTGATATGTCCAGTCAATCCCAGAGTATAAGGAGCTGATTGAGACTCCAATGGACCTGTCCATAGTGAAGAGCAGACTGGAGTCTAAGGAGAGCCCACGTTACTGCAGTGCTGAGGAGTTTGTCAAGGATGTCAGGCTCATATTCAGGAACTGTGCAAAGTATTACCAGGTACGGCAACACGACATGACACACAATATGACACATTTGGGTTGGATTATGGTGCTTGCTTACAACACTAGGATTCGTATATTCTTTTATTTTTTGTATTGGACCACAAAACTGAATATGCCCCGGTTTCCCAGACCCAGGTTAAGCCTATTTAGAATGGACTAAAAGTATGCTCAATATCCAGTAGAAGGCTTAATTTGGGTCTGGGAAACCAGCCCTAAATGTGTTAACAAAATTGAGACAAAGACACCTATTTCTGTTTGTTTTAATTAGAGATATACATAGCATGCAGTAATGTGCTTGTTTTCCTGTTTTATTCCCTATGACAGTGCTTTCACTTCTGCTTTGCTTGCTCTTTGAGCTCGGGTAACTGTAAAGCACTTTGTGATAACTACTGATGTAAAACGGGCTTTATAAAATACATTTGTTTGATTGACAGGCAGACACTGAGGTGGGAGGTGCAGGACTGAGCCTGGAGGAGTACTTTGAGGAGCAGCTGAAGCTCCTCTACCAAGACAGGAACTTCCCTGGGGGCAGAGAGGAGGGCATGATACCCCCTGTGGAGGACGAGATGGAAGAAGGAATGGAAGACGAAGGGATGGCTCCTAACGAAGGGGATATGCCCCCTGTCGAGGACGACCTAACACCTGTTGAAGAAGGGATGCCTTCTATGGAGAAAGAAGGGACGGAAGAGGGGATGGAGGAAGAAGGGATACCTCCTTTAGAAGAGAGCATGGAAGAGGAAGGGGAAGAGACTTCTCCAATGAAAGGAGAGACACCACCTTGTGATGCTACTGGACCAGTAGATCCATCAACAAGGGGTGCGTCATCACCCAACCCTCCCAGCGAGGAGGCTCCCCAACGCCCCTCAGATACCCCAGACAACCCTCCCTGCGAGGAGGCCCCCCAACCCCCCTCAGATACCCCAGACAACCCTGCTGACTCCCACGACACCAGCCCTGCTGACTCCCAGGACACCAGCCCTGCTGCAGGCTTAGCCACAGAAAATGAGGGGACGACTGAAGAAGTGAGAGACAAAGCAGAAGAGGAGTGATTCTTGTTCTACCTCTGTAAATTGGACGGACAATAAAGCTTTTTGAATTATCTATAGGATCTGTTGTCTGAAAATACAGGGAGACCTCTTTGCTGCATCATACTTTTTGATATGATTTGCAATAATAAATAAATAAAGCAGAGAAACCCAGGACGTATAACAGGGTACAGAGATGGACAATGAATGCACAAATGTTGTTTGTCTTGTTACAAAGCAATGTAGTTACATGTATGAACTAATAATGCACAGACTGTTCTGTCTGCTGAGATTGAGAAGTTACAATCATGCTGTAACTGATGAGCTTTCTACAATAACAATCATAACACACAAATAATGTCCATTATTGATAAGTTGTCTGCAGTTTTCCATATTGGCTTTTATAAAGATGATTGCCATATAATGTATATTTATAATAATGTAAGTGATAATATTATTTATCCAACTCTAAAGAAAAATAACTGCAAAGAAAGAACTCCATGAAAACCATAGCCCTACATCATGTCTCAAAACTCAAAGTTTTTGATTAAGGTCAATCATTTTTAACAGACATTTTTATGTATAGTTGTGTGTTTTAATTTAGATAAATTATAGGCTACTCTTGTATAGAACATTGTAAAGGAGGTATTCTGAAAGGTAGACTCAGCGATAGGACATAGATGAAGAAAGTAAACAGCATAGTGGGTCAAGTTCAATGACAACTAAGAGCGTGAGGGTCAACTTCTCCGCTATTTTGGTGCCCTGGCTACCGTGAAGCGAACTGTGCACATGAGCAGATACTGTGAGAGCGAAGTCTTGCATCCGCTCATCTCGATATCTGCTATGCTGCTTGTGGCAACGTCATTTCGCTGAGTACCTTTAAGACTGTGTTCACTAGATTACAGGGATGCAAAATGTAAATATTTTTCTCAGACAATGAAAGTGCAGTGTTCTGGAATGATGCTGCTTGCTTTTTGGCATGTAAGGAGAACCAAACTGTTGCCCTCACTTTTCCTTGTTGCATGTTTTCTTGTTGCCAGGCTACCCAGACTGGGTCTGGGCAAACGCCACGCCCACGGACGTTAGTTTTTTCTCCACTATCAGTCTGGATCTGAGTACCTCCCCAACCCTTCACCCAATGCGAACACATTCGGGGCCGTCTGATTGGTCCAGAAAGCGATGGGTTGGGCCAGAGCCAGAACACACGTGGGTAACGCGTCCAGTTAGAAAATGTGTAATTGACTTTGATACTCTGATTGTGATCCAATCGATGATGACTTTGTTTTGTACAACGCCCCTCATCACCAACACAAGACTTCAATAGACGCTTTAAAGAGGTCACTGGAAAGCAGACTGTGGGGGATAGAAAAATGATGCCAGATTGGCACACATTCAACAAATCTGATCTAGCAAAGTGGATATTCGTCAAATCCGTCGTGATTGATGTATTGTAACAGGCCCGCTGGTTACTAAAGTCTGATTTTGATATATTTGGCTGTTTTCTCTGCATAACATTTAGAAGTATTTCCTTTTCAGGTTTAGAAGAAGTGACTGCTAAATGCTAACGCCTGTTGGTATAAACTGGTAGCGTACAATAAAACTTCAATTAAACGCTGAGTCTCAAATAGCCGCCTTTCCCTTTGAATAGCCGGGCAATGGCACACATTTCAGAAAATAAACGCCCCTTTCAAATAAATGCAGGGTCTAAATGAATTGTTTGAGGTTACCATGAATTGTTTACGGGGTTTAATGTTTGATTTGTTAAATTAAATAATTCAGTAATTACTCATGATGGCAATCATCCGTTTTTATTGCCAGTAACAAACTGTTCGTCATTTGCTGCTAACAGCTGAGATCTGCTAGCTAACTGGCAAGCACAAAAACAGTCAACAACTTCGGGAGTACAGACCTGCAGAAATCGGCCGATCGCTTTGTAGTGGAGAAAGTAAGAACTGACGAAAATGCACAGTCAAAGGAGAACAATGATTCTGTCAATGAAAGGTTTTATTTATTTTTTAGAGGCATAGTAAGACAAAGGTGACACAATGTGTAAATGATAACACAGTGTAGGAAATTAAGAAATTGGTTAAAATGCTAGAAGTGAATGCTGGAATTAAACAATTAAATATGCAAATGAGCAAAAGCTGTGTACATTAAGGAAATAGATGCCTGGCTCACATAGGTGCCTGTTGTGTTCAGTGATTTAAGCAAATAAACACTGGGCTATTAATTGTGGAAGCTAGCAAAGAGAAATAAGTGGTGTTAGTCAAAGTCGTTTTTAACTGTAATGCAGTTGATTGAACATGAACATGTATTGGGGTTGACATCCATACAAGCCTTATACTCAGATTTATACCTCAACATAGTGTGAAATACACATATAAACAATAGCCTAAATGTGGACTAATTTTGCTGGGGGGTACTGAGGAGATTCGGGCACTTTCCCCCATGTGTTTCCGTGGCATTTCCATTGTTTTAATCGAGTTCCATTGATCTCTTTACCACATCTATGATGGCAGCCTCAGACTAAAGTATGTAGCAAACGAGAGAGCAGCTGAAAGAATTTAGTGTGAGTCGTCAGGCTAGTTTTTTTTGTTTAACCTCCTTGAAAAGTGTCTCTAGAGTAGAGATCGGGACCATTCAGCTCCTATCAAGTCACTGGTGTAAGGAGGCCAGGCTTCTTGTTTAAACAAGAGCATCATGCAACCTTGTGTACTCCAATATCTCTTATCAGTAAAGGGGTAGCACCAGAGTGTGAATTACGGGGGGCCCAGGGAGGTCTCAGACCCCCTGAGACATGAGTCCCCCTAAATGCAACAAAGTCAAACTTTGAGAGGTCTCTAAATAATGCTAATTTAAACATTCTCCTATTTGTTTAAAATGCTATTTGTACTTCTACGGTGGTATATATATATATATATATATAAAAACGTTTATTCCAAATTAAACGAATACCCCCACCTCTGTGTCATGTTTTTTTTATTTTTTTATCCTATGTGGCTGCACTTTTCAACCTAGGACAGTCCCATATCACAACCCTTTTTCAGGTGACCTAACTTTTCTTTCTACAAAAAAAGGTCATTTTGTCAGCAAAACACATAAATTAATTCAGGCTACAATAGTGTAGACCCAATTACAATCATTGAATGTCATTACACTTTTTGGTGTTTTGCAACAAGATGTCTCTTTCCATTCATCAAATGGCACAAGTGCACAGTGCACTGTTTGGATGCTGGAATTCTTTTGGAGAGGATGAACATGCTCAGGTAGCCTACGTTTTAAAGTGATTTGTTTGGCAATAAGATGAAAACCGTTTAATGACATGTCTTTAGCCTGCTATAGTAATATATACTATAGTAATATATTTGGAACATAAAAAATGTCATGCACATAAATAGAGACCCACGAATATCACGGCATAGGTAGCACCAATACATGCTGAATATGTAGTAAGAAAATGTAATCAAACTCTTGAGTACTTTATTTCAGTTGATATCAGTGTACTGATTACCCCTAGCACAAACAGAAAAGCAAGCAATGTTGATCAATGTAAGAAAGCCTATTATATCTCTATAGCCACTCTTTTTATATCATAGATAATGTGGAATGCGTCAAATTACGCACAGTGGGTCCGGCTATCAAAATGCATTTTAATTTTAGTTTTTGAAGATCCCACATAGCTCAATGGACACCAAATCGGCTATTAAACCAACAGTGAGATAGATGGCGCCCTACACTCCCCCATACCCCAAAGCGAGAATATTCGCGCCGTCTTGCTACACAACTGCAATAATACATGAGATTCTCAGCAACTGTCTGACCTCCCTATCGCCGACTCACTCTCTCCTTTTGTCCCGTTCATGACGGGAGCGCTCTGCGGTCCAGAATAGAGAACGGTTTTCAAAGACTCAAGCAATCTTAAATATATTTTCAACAAGACGTTTTAATCAGAAAATATCTTACAAGTGCAATGGGACCATGGATATTACTATTTTTCTTTTCATATGGAGTTTTACATGGGCAAGGTAAGAGTTAAAACTGGTGAGATTGCCTGGAGTGGACTACCACTATTAACAGTGTTACTAATATTGTAATAATTGTACAATATAATTAATTAAATTAATGTTGGAATAAAATATAGGCCTGTTGTATTTTACTAAGGATTGTTCAATCAGAAATATGAATATGAAATACATTCTTTGAATCAAACATGCCAAAAAAAGTTTCTACATTACACCTTTTGAATTATGAAATGGGCCTAGATTATATATGTAGAAAAGTATGTTCAGGAATGCCTTGTATATAGCCTACATCTGCTGACTAGGCTTAGCCAAATAATTAATTGCTGTTTGGTTACCTCCCCTCTCACTCTTTTGTCAAAACCTTTCCCACCATGTTCTCACCCCACATAAACTTGGCCAGAGCACCCAGAGTACAGTTCGCCCATGTTGAAGGACTGCTGTCAGGATGGGAGGGGCCGAGCTCTGGTTGAACAAGACTGTACAGTCCTCCCTCTAATCGCAGCCTCTCACATCTGCAGGTAGGTAACAGTAACACCTGGTTTTCAGGAGGACAGTATGTACAGTGGGGAAAAAAAGTATTTAGTCAGCCACCAATTGTGCAAGTTCTCCCACTTAAAAAGATGAGAGAGGCCTGTAATTTTCATCATAGGTACACTTCAACTATGACAGACAAATTGAGACTTTTTTTCTCCAGAAAATCACATTGTAGGATTTTTTATGAATTTATTTGCAAATTATGGTGGAAAATAAGAATTTGGTCACCTACAAACAAGCAAGATTTCTGGCTCTCACAGACCTGTAACTTATTCTTTAAGAGGCTCCTCTGTCCTCCACTCGTTACCTGTATTAATGGCACCTGTTTGAACTTGTTATCAGTATAAAAGACACCTGTCCACAACCTCAAACAGTCACACTCCAAACTCCACTATGGCCAAGACCAAAGAGCTGTCAAAGGACACCAGAAACAAAATTGTAGACCTGCACCAGGCTGGGAAGACTGAATCTGCAATAGGTAAGCAGCTTGGTTTGAAGAAATCAACTGTGGGAGCAATTATTAGGAAATAGAAGACATACAAGACCACTGATAATCTCCCTTGATCTGGGGCTCCACGCAAGATCTCACCCCGTGGGGTCAAAATGATCACAAGAACGGTGAGCAAAAATCCCAGAACCACACGGGGGGACCTAGTGAATGACCTGCAGAGAGCTGGGACCAAAGTAACAAAACCTACCATCAGTAACACACTACGCCGCCAGGGACTCAAATCCTGCAGTGCCAGACGTGTCCCCCTGCTTAAGCCAGCACATGTCCAGGCCCGTCTGAAGTTTGCTAGAGTGCATTTGAATGATCCAGAAGAGGATTGGGAGAATGTCATATGGTCAGATGAAACCAAAATATAACTTTTTGGTAAAAACTCAACTCGTCGTGTTTGGAGGACAAAGAATGCTGAGTTGCATCCAAAGAACACCATACCTACTGTGAAGCATGGGGGTGGTTATCGTGCTTTGGGGCTGTTTTTCTGCAAAGGGACCAGGACGACTGATACGTGTAAAGGAAAGAATGAATGGGGCCATGTATCGTGAGATTTTGAGTGAAAACCTCCTTCCATCAGCAAGGGCATTGAAGATGAAACGTGGCTGGGTCTTTCAGCATGACAATGATCCCAAACACACCGTCCGGGCAACGAAGGAGTGGCTTCGTAAGAAGCATTTCAAGGTCCTGGAGTGGCCTAGCCAGTCTCCAGATCTCAACCCCATAGAAAATCTTTGGAGGGAGTTGAAAGTCTGTGTTGCCCAGCGACAGCCCCAAAACATCACTGCTCTAGAGGAGATCTGCATGGAGAAATGGGCCAAAATACCAGCAACAGTGTGTGAAAACCTTGTGAAGACTTACAGAAAACGTTTGACCTGTGTCATTGCCAACAAAGGGTATATAACAAAGTATTGAGAAACTTTTGTTATTGACCAAATACTTATTTTCCACCATAATTTGCAAATAAATTCATTAAAAATCCTACAATGTGATTTTCTGGATTTTTTTCTTCTCATTTTGTCTGTCATAGTTGACGTGTACCTATGATGAAAATTACAGGCCTCTCTCATCTTTTTAAGTGGGAGAACTTGCACAATTGGTGGCTGACTAAATACTTTTTTTCCCCACTGTATGTGTCTGTAACCTGTGTGACCCAGTTCACAAGAGGCCCCTGTTGGTAGGGAAATACATGAAGAAATCCAGGACAGTCCAGGAATGGTTAGATAATTAGATGTTATTGTGCTTGTGCTGTTGACTATCATTGTGGTATGTAGCCTAGTGCCAAGAAAAGAAAAATAATACTTTATCGAGCATTGTTACTGCATTCATAATGGGAGGCACAGGGGCGTAGTGGTATGCCTGTTGAGAGATGATGGTGTCATTAAAACAGGAAAGTCCTTAGTGGGGTTGAAGCCCCAACTCAACCTCAACCACTCCCCCTGCCAACCCCCATCACTCTTCCTCTATCACCTCCCACCACCACCCATTCCCCCTACAACCCCCCACAACCCTCAACCCCTCTGGGCACATATTGCCACATAGGCCCCATGTACAGGAGCTAAGTGCCCTCGGGCTGAAGGGTGCCTGTAAAAAGCTCTGTGGTTGGAGGTGAAAATTGCAGTAGGGAAGACACCTGGAGCACACATGGGATGGCATTTTTCTGACTGAAGAAAGCATCCTTTCCTCTCCTCACACCATCTGAATTGTTCTGCTCTTCACTTCTCTGTGGTCTAACAGGATAGCTCAGGAGCAGTGTTGTTCGGCTGTAGTAGGGGACACATTGTGTACCAGCGGCATCAACCTGGCCAAAGAACAGGGGGCCTGTGTGGTGCCTTTTACCCATGTGGACCCCTGTGAAACAAAGACTACCAAGGTGTGTGACTGTGTATTGGAACTCTCTCTCAATCACCTTCCTCCTCGTTTACTTACTGTAGCTCCTCTCCAACATCTACCAATACAGCTTTTTCTTCCATCCTCACTCACTTGTCTCTGACTCTACCCTCTCTTAAGGAGCGACTGAACGCACCGATTGATCATGTTTTTCTGTTGCTCATTAAGAAAAATGTGATTTCAATCTTGGGGGTGTGATTCGATGTGGCAGCTACTGATGTTTGTCCCCATGAAACACCATAGGAACAAAGCCAGTGTCAAAGCCAGTGTCTGACATAGAATGAATCTATGTCATTTTGGCCACTGGCCTGGTGCGAAGAGCAGGAACGGGCCGGGCCAGACTGGCGACGCGCACCACTGGCTTGGTGCGGGGAGCAGGCACGGGCCGTACCGGACTGGGAACACGCACCACTAGCTTGGTGCGAGGAGCAGGAACGGGCCGGGCCGGACTGGCGACGCGCACCACTGGCTTGGTGCGAGGAGCAGGAATGGGCCGGGCCGGACTGGCGATGCGCACCACTGGCTTGGTGCGAGGAGCAGGAACGGGCCGGGCCGGACTGGTGACGCGCACCACTGGCTTGGTGCGAGGAGCAGGAACGGGCCGGACTGGCGACGCGCACCACTGGCTTGGTGCGAGGAGCAGGAACGGGCCGGGCCGGACTGGCGACGTGCACCACTGGCTTGGTGCGAGGAGCAGGAACAGGCCGGGCCGGACTGGGAACACGCACCAATGGCTTGGTGCGAGGAGCAGGAACGGGCCGGGCCGGACTGGCGACACGCACCACAGGCTTGGTGCAAGGGGCAGGAACAGGCCGGGCCGGACTGGCGACGCGCACCACAGGCTTGGTGCGAGGAGCAGGATCAGGCCGGGCCGGACTGGGAACACGCACCAATGGCTTGGTGCGAGGAGCAGGAACGGGCCGGGCCGGACTGGGAACACGCACCAATGGCTTGGTGCGAGGAGCAGGAACGGGCCGGGCCGGACTGGTGACACGCACCACTGTCTTGGTGCGAGGAACAGGAACAGGCCGGGCCGGACTGGCGACGCGCACCACTGGCTTGGTGCGAGGAGCAGGAACAGGCCGGGCCGGGCCGGACTGGCGACGCGCACCACAGGCTTGGTGCAAGGGGCAGGAACAGGCCGGGCCGGACTGGCGACGCGCACCACAGGCTTGGTGCGAGGAGCAAGAACAGGCCGGGCCGGACTGGAGACACGCACCACAGGTCTGGTGCGAGGAGCAGGAACAGGCCGGGCCGGACTGGCGACGCACACCACTGGCTTGGTGCGAGGAGCAGGAACAGGCCGGGCCGGGCCGGACTGGCGACGCGCACCACAGGCTTGGTGCAAGGGGCAGGAACAGGCCGGGCTGGACTGGCGACGCGCACCACAGACTTGGTGCGAGGAGCAAGAACGGGCCGGGCCGGACTGGAGACACGCACCACAGGTCTGGTGCGAGGAGCAGGAACGGGCCGGGCCGGGAACACGCACCACTGGCTTGGTGCGAGGAGCAGGACTGGGTACCTTTATTAACCCCCGCTCCTTATGCTGTCTAACCAGCTCCTCTCGCCGTGCCTCTACTTCCTCCTTCTCCCTACGTGCCTCCTGCAGTGCCTCCTCCTGAATGGCTCTCTTCCGCTCTATACTATCTAACAGCCCCCGTAATATGGTGGCCTCCTCTCTTACCCGGCACTCCTCCTCCCGTGAGGACTCCTCCGGAAGCCCCCACGAGTTAGGGAACAGAAACTCGTCGTCGTCGTCGTCCTCCGACTCCTCAGTATAATACTGTTCCCACTCCTCTTCCCATGGTCGTAGGGACCCAATCTGGAAACCAACCAGGTGCAGTGGTCGGGGCTCTTCTCTCTCGCTCCCCGACCACCCCTTTAGCCCCCCCAAAATGTTTTATTGGGGCTGCTTCTCGGGCTTCCTCCTCGGCCGGCTTCCGTGTTGCCGTTGCTCCTCTCCTGCCTGGGCTTCCTTCGTCGCCCAGGGTCCTTCTCCTGCAAATATCTCCTCCCATGACCAAATCTTCCCCACATGTGTCCAGGGTGTACGGTCCTCCTGGGCACGCTGCTTGGTCCGTGTTTGGTGGGATCTTCTGTCACGTTCGTTCAAGGATGGGTCAGACCAAGGCGCAGCGTGATATGCGTACATGTTTATTTAACTTATAAACATTTACATTTACATTTATATTTACATTACATGACAAAACAACAAACGAAACGAAACGTAAAGTCCAAAGGTTGAACAAACAACAAACCTTACACGGAACAAGATCCCACCACTAAACAGTGCCAATCGGCTGCCTAAGTATGATCCCCAATCAGAGACAACGAGCGACAGCTGCCTCTGATTGGGAACCACACCGGCCAACATAGATCTATACATACTAGATACCCCACATAGAATATACACAACAAAGAATATACACACCCTGACTCAACATATACGAGTCCCCTGAGTCAGGGCGTGACAGGCATTGTCGAAATCCAACCCCAACCCTTAAGTAAGTCCTGACAATCTCTTGTACTCAAATCTCACAAAACGCAGTTTTGGAAGATACTGACTTTATGACCAAAATTAACCTACTTGCACTTTTGAGTCAATTTTGGCACTGGAATAAATGTTTCTGACTGATATCGATGTCATGTGCCGTTTTCACTGTTTCATCTCCCCCTCTCAGATGTGTTGTGACTGCTGTCTGCTGGGCCTGATGTCTGCTAGCAGTGGTAATGGCTGTGAGCTGGCCCTAGACCTGGGAAAGCAGTGTCAGGAGACAGCCCAGGCCTGCTGTAGTTGGGTACGACCAGAGCACAACAAGCCTGCTGCTGGGGCTCAAGGTAACCTAGTGCTACAGCAGTGCTTACCAAATGGTGCTCCAGAACCCCATGTGGCACAGTCCTAAATGGTAGGCCAGAATGACCCATGTGGCTGTGTCCAAATGTTGTCCCAGACAAAAAAACTGTTTATGAACCATTAGTCTGACAGACTGTTACCTGCCAGCGCAAACAATATGTGGTTCTGTGTCCGAGATTAGGGAAGCACTGACCCGGACATTGTAGAGTAAACCAAGTCAATCAATCAACCAAGCAAAGCTCCCATATAAGGTTATTGTTGATTGATAAGATTGAAATAGAGTAACACGTAACAGAGTTTTGTGACGAAAGGATCGCCTCCCAGTAAACCCCTTGTGAAGTTCAATGAGAGAAGATCGGTAATAGAGGCGGCATTTGTTGGATTGAACGTCCCACGGGAAATCGAGTTGTGTACGTTGTTCGCATGAGGTTTCTTGATTGGTGAAGCGTGTAGAGTTGATTCATAGTTCGGGGAATGGGAAATGGCGGCGAGTAGTGCGGACGAAATGGAGGAAATGGAGAAAACGTTGGTGAAGCAACAGCTGTGCTGGAATGCGAACAATATGGGTGTCAGTTCTGATGGTATGGAGCGGGAGGATGAGGGTCAAGGACCGGAATGGTCGGTAGTGGAAAGTCATAGGAAGAAGAGAGATCATGATACAGAAAGCAGTGGAGCGTCTAGTAAAGAAAGCGTAAAGAGGGCCAAGGTAGGAAGCAAGAGGAATGTGTTGGAGTGGAAAGTGGTGATAGTGTTTGATGAGACACCAGGGCCTCAATTATACCCTATCCGACTAACTAATACCGTAGAGAAAGAGGTAGGTGAAGTGAAATTAGCTCGGTTCATTGGAAATGGTAGATTGTTAATATTGTGTGGTAGCCAGGCTCAGCAAGAGAAGATTTTGAAAATGGAAAAGCTTAATGGGAAGAAGATTAAAAGCCATGTCCCTGGTGCGTATGCTAGATTGAAGTTGGAGTCATTGGAGTCATCACTGGGGTCCCAATATCTATATCAACAGATGATATTAAAGAAAATGTGAAGGGAGGCAGAGTGATTGAGGCCAAAAGGGAAAGAGGGTCAAAGAAGTGAAAGCTTATCAGTGATGCTGAGGTTTGAGAAAGTCTTGCTGGGAAGACTACAGGTAGGATTCCTTAGTTTCAATGTTTGAGAATTTGTCCCATATGCACTGCAATGTTTTAAATGCCAAAGAATGGGACATGCAGCTGCTCAGTGTAAAGGAAATAAAAGATGTGCCAAGTGTGGAGGGGCACATGATTACAGTGAATGTGGAAGCAATGTGAAGGTTAAGTACTGTAATTGCGGGGAAGAACACAGTGCAGCATTTAGTGGATGTCAGGTTCAGAGAGAGGCTAGAGAGGCTCAGAGATATAGGATCAGTCATGATGTATCGTATGTAGAGGCCGTAAAACAGATTGGTAGAACTACAGTAAGTGGACCTACTTAAGTGGACCTAATGTCGGGGCTGGTGCTTCTGATGGTCCTGGCATGGTTTCGAGGCCTGTTCAGAAATCTTGTGCTCATGAATGTGCGGTGTCAAAGGACACTTTGATAATGAATAAAGTTGACTTCATAGCTTTTATTGGTAAGGTTATCAATACGACTTGGGTTGTGGAAAGCAGAAATGCCAGGTTGAAGGTTATTGTGGAGACGGCAAAATAGATATTGGGGGTAACAGATGTTACTGTTGAAATGGTTGTTGACATGCTGAACAATCCTAAGGGTGGAGTGTTTCAGCATGATATAGATCAAGTTTAATGGGGTTGGGGAGGGGGTTTTGGGGGAGAGGGGAGGGTGTGATAGAAGTTAGGGATTTATTTGGTTTTGAATTGTATTTTCATGTTAGTACAGAATTGGGCAGATCATGATTGATCGTACATTCCAGCACAGTAGGTGGCGGCATGCACTTAAACGATTGTTTGCGGACCACCATGATATCATAGAAGAAGAAGAATAAGAGTTCAGTCTGTCTTATTGTGCCACCATGTACTAAGGCTAGCTGTAACAGTGTGATTTCTTTTGAATCTTGAAAGTGAAAAAAATTGTTTTCTTCCACAGCCCAGACTGAAGTGAACCCTTCACCTAGTGTTCCACTGAAGTCACCGGCTAAGGGCCCATGCAAAGGTCAGGCACCTCTGATTCAGTTATTTATGTATATTTGTGCCTGTTTATTTTCTGTTACAGTTCTGCCAAGCATACAATACGATATACTCTATTGACTATTTGCATGGACAATTTAATGCATTTCTTTACAATGAAAACACTTAAAAATGCTATGTGGAGAACAGAAAAAACAAGCAAAAATTAACTCAGTCATTATCACCTTGGCTGCTATAGGTTCATTCACCTCAGTCGATCTACAAATATCTAGCCTATTAACTATACAATTGTAATGTTATACCCTGGAAAGGGGAGAAATATGAGAAAGGATTCACACTGACACGTAGCATCAGCGACTGTTCAGTCAGTTGTAATGATGAATTGCATAAAATCATCATCGCTTTACATAGATATCTCTTTTCTCAAATTACATAGCGTTCACGCTTGTATTCCTAGGCATTACTAATCAAGCTCCGCACAAACACACATAAATGGAGCACACACATGATCGTATTATCACATTCACATGAATTATTTGAATATTACTTACGATTCTGTATTAATATCAGTGATGGAAAAAAATAAACTCCAGTGGGCGATCGACATAAGACGAACAACAAATGTATTGTTTGCATTTTGTTGCACCCCATGTGGGGTCCCGTAGAAAATCTGTACTAATCCCCACATGGGGCCCCGTTGCCCGACCCCAAGTTTGGAACTACTTTACTAACCTCTCTATCTGCTTGCGTCCTCTCTTTCTCCGTCTCCTCTGTTTCCTCCTGCATGCATTGCAGCCTGCCTTAGCCTCACCTCTGAGCGCCACATCAGTGTCTGTCTCAGTAGCCTACTCTCTGTAAAGCAAAGTTATTATGAGAACTTTGTAGCTTATTTTTTGTTCCTGCTGAGGCAGGCTTTGTTTAACTTTAGCTTCTTAGTTCATCCTTCTTGCTGACTAAGTAATACTAGCCTGAGCCCTTCAATGTTACTGCAATAGACGACAATAGCTACCTGTCTGACATATCTATAAGCGACTATTTACCAGTTGTGTACTCCTTCTCCGAGAGTCGGTTTTTATTTGTTTGGGGGATGTCTGTAGACATGGCAATATTGCCTTTTGTCCAGCATCTCGTAAACACACTGTCAGCAGCGTCTCTATTGCCTACTTGAGCCGACTCTGAGCTGGGGTAGTTTGTTTCACGTCTCAGGCCCTCGGCCTGTGCCGCGAGAGGGCGGAGTTAGCCGTTCAAGAGAGTGGTGAATGTGCCCCTTGCACTCCCCTTGGATTGCAGCCCACAGAGCTTGGACCCCAGGATCATATCCTCACCTCCTGAGGATGCCCTTGTTAGAGACTGACAGCTCCCCGTACCAGGCTAGGAAATTGAAAGTCAGCACATTCTCTATATGGCAGGTGTAGTAGTTGGAGAGTATCCGGGTGTTGATATTCAGTTATCTCTCTGTAGCTCAATTGGTAGAGCATGGCGCTTGAACAGGCCAGGGTAGTGGGTTCGATCCCCGGGACCACCCATACGTAAAAATGTATGCACACATGACTGTAAGTCGTTTTGATTAAAAGCGTCTGCTAAATGGCATATTATTATTATTATTATCTCAGTCAGGGCAGGAGGGTATTTTCAGGACTGGAGAGTAGAGTTGGTAGTGTAGTAATGTGTGATAACTGATGACATAACAACTGAACTAACATGTACGTGTGTGTGTGTGTGGTTGTGTGTGTGTTTAGTAGGATCCACCTAGTGTTCACATCTGTGTGTGGGCAAAGGCACATGTGCTTGCTTCGATGGCTACAAACTCAAACCAGACCAACACAAATGTGAGGGTGAGTATGTAGACCTATGCAAAAAAGGTACATCCCTAAACATATAGAACAGGTGACTCATCATAGGCTAGAATACACTCAAGCAATCAGACATGCACATTAGTGGTTTGTTCACCCACACCCGCCCGCAATTGCTAATAACCCTTCCTCAACTGCCCAACTGAATGTGATAAAGTGAAAATCTGAGGCCAGGGGTGCAATATTTTTTTTGTTAACTGATTTAGATATTTTTATGCGTACAATTTCCAATATTTTGGTAGGCTATTTGTTAGTCAACTTGTCTATAATTAGATACATGCAGCTTCTCTTCTGCCATTATATGTTGCCCTAGAAGACTATATAAACCGTTGCTCACCAGAATAATGTAATAAATCGATAGAATGAACGCTTCAATGTAATTGACATTGGTAAAGTTTCTCTGTCATCTCGGTTTCTTTCGTGGAGCAAAGACATTTAGGGACCGGGGAGAAAATGCAATAACAAAAATTGTCTGTAAAAACTTTCCAGAAATCAGTTTGACCGGTTGTAAGGAAATAGAAAGCTGTGAAAACTACTAAACATGTTTCTGATAAGATTTCAGTTCGGCTTAGATGTATATTTTATGTGGTTGAAATACTATCAGCTTTTATGATGCTGATAAAGATAGCACTTCTACAGAAGGTATGTAACTGCACATTCACATTCTCTCAAGATGCTGAAATAAATCAATCATATTTCTCCACTCAAAAGTTTGCCTACATTTGGTGTACACTATTTATACAAAAGTATGTGGACACCCCTTCAAATTAGTGGATTTGTCTATTTCAGCCACACCCGTTGCTGACAGGTGTATAAAATCGAGCACACAGCCATGCAATCTCCATAGACAAACATTGGCAGTAGAATGGCCTTACTGAAGAGCTCAGCGACTTTTAACGTGGCACCGTCATAGGATGCCACCTTTCCAACAAGTCAGTTTGAGCTGCCCTGGTCAAATGTAAGTGCTGTTATTGTGAAGTGGAAATGTCTAAGAGCAACAGCGGCTCAGCCGCAAAGTGGTAGGCCACACAAGCTCACAGAACGGGACCGCCGAGTGCTCAAGCGCATAGCGTGTAAAAATCATCTGTCCTCGGTTGCAACACTCACTACCGAGTTCCAAACTGCCACTGGAAGAAACGTCAGCACAAGAACTGTTAGTCGGGAGCTTCATGAAATGGATTTCCATGGCCGAGCAGCCGCACACAAGCCTAAAATCACCATGCGCAATGCCAAGCGTTAGGCTGGAGTGGTGTAAAGATCGCCGCCATTGGACTCTGGAGCAGTGGAAACACGTTCTCTGGAGTGATGAATCATGCTTCTCCATCTGGCAGTCCAATGGACGAATCTGGGTTTGGCGGATGACAGGAGAATGCTACCTGCCCCAATGCATAGTGCCAACTGTAAAGTTTGCTGGAGGAAGAATAATGGTCTGGGGCTGTTTTTCATGGTTCGGGCTAGGTCCCTTAGTTCCAGTGAAGGGAAGTCTTAACGCTACAGCATACAATGACATTCTAGCCGAATCTGTGCTTCCAACTTTGTGGCAACATGGGGAAGGCCTTTTCCTGTTTCAGCATGACAATGCCCCCGTGCACAAAGCGAGGTCCATACAGAAATGGTTTGTCGAGATCGGTGTGGAAGAACTTGACTGGCCTGCATAGAGCCCTGACTTCAACCCCATCGAACACCTTTGGGATGAATTGGAAGGCCAACTGCGAGCCAGGCCTAATCGCTGAATGGAAGCAAGTCCCCGCAGCAATGTTCCAACATCTAGTGGAAAGCTTTACCAGAAGAGTGGAGGCTGTTAAAGCAGCAAAGGGGTGACCAACTCCATATTACTGGCCATGATTGTGGAATGAGATGTTCGACAAGCAGGTGTCCACATACTTTTGGTCATGTAGTGTATACTTTTTCTGCAAGAAATGCTTAATTCTGCAGGAGATAATATTAAGGCTATGTGAGAGGTTATAGACCTACAGTCAGTTTCCAGATTTCAGTTTCCATTTAACACCACAGGCGTATTTGAAGTCCCCGTCTTGTGACTGTGGAATTTGTATAGCGCCTCACAATCATCACATAACATAGGCACTGCTATCATCCTCTTTTACCACTTCCACCAAATCTTTCCAAAACATTACTTTTCTGGCCCTCCCTTCTCTATATTTTCAACTCTTCATTTCGCAGCTTGTCTCTTAATGAATTAAACTCAGAAGTTGTCCTTTTGGCCTCTGTGGATTGACATTAACATTTTCTGCATGTTCCCAAAAGCATTTGATTATTGGCGTGTAGGCTATTTAGCGAGCACACAGTTATAGGCCCTAAATATTAGGCTTGCGCAGTAATGCCAGATTGCCTAAAATAATGAAAGAAAAACCTCAATGTAGCCTATAGATATAAATTGCACAAGAATTATACATTTATGGATTTTTTAAGGGATTGCTTTCTCTTTATTCAACCCGCCCGCCACCCACCCACACGCCCTTCATCCACACAATATTTCATGACCCTAAACCCACCCGCCCCGCAGATATAACCACGGGGACTGTTGACAACCCACACATCACTAATGTACCAGGACAACATGATATAATAGGAAAACGTCATCCTGTCACGTTTTTGCAAAATGTTATGCCTCAACCAATTGATACTTATGCCAATAAATCGCAGTCAATGGGAAAAGATGAGTGTCAACCAATTGACGCTTATGTTAATACATTGCATTCAATGTAAATGATGAGTGTCACAAGGTTGATGCTTATGTCAGTACATTACAGTCAATGGGAAAAGATAGGTGTCAACCAATTGAAGCCTATGTCAATACATTGCATTCAATGGCAAAATATGAGTGTCAAAGGGTTTATGCTAATGTCAATGCATGGCTGTCAAAACATCGCAGTCAGTGGGGAAAATATGAATGTCAACCGATTGAAGCTTATGCCAATATATTCCAGTCAATGGAAAATATGAAAAGATGAGACTCACAGACAGACAGACATCTCTCCCTCCCTCCTCTCTCCTTCTCTTTGCCCCCCTCTGTCTCTGTCTCTTTCTCTCATCCTCATCTTTCTCCCCCTTTTTTCTTCTCTCTCCCTCTCCCCTCTCTTCTATTTCTCTCTCTCTCCCCCTCCCTCCTTCACCCTCTCCCTCTCTCTCTCCCACGTCTGCCTGTCTATTGACTCTCCCTCCCTCCCTCCCTCCCTCCCTCCCTCCCTCCCTCCCTCCCTCCCTCCCTCCATCCTTCACCTTCTCCCTTTCTCCCTTTCTCTCTCCCCCTTCCTCACTCTCCCCCTTCTCTCTCTCCCTCTTCTCTCACTCCCTCCTCCCGGACAGGGAGGCAGAAAGACAGACAGGCAGACAGACAGACGCAGGCAGGCAGGCAAACAGACAGGTAGGTAGACAGACAAGACACACAGACAGAAACACAGGCAGACAGACAAACACAGACAGGCAGACAGACAGACCGGCAGACAGACATGCAGACTCTCTCTCCCCTCCCTCCTCTCTCTCCCCCCTCCCTCTTTCACCCACTCCCTTTCTCTCCCCCTCCCTCACTCTCCCCCTTCTCTCGCCCTCATTCTTTCTCTCCCTCCCCTCTTCTCATCTCTCTCTCCCTCTCCCTCCTCTCTCTCCCATCTCCACAGACAGGATATTGACTCAGAAATATGTGTCAAGGACATTGACGCACAAGTCAATACATTGCATTCAAGGCAAAGACATTTGTGATACAGCTGCAGTGGGTAAATTGGTGAAAAACTCAGACAGGCAAACAGACATGCAGACAGACAGACCGGCAGACAGACAGGCAGATGCAGACAGACAGACACAGGTAGGCAGAAAGACACACAGACACACAGACAGACAGGCAAAAAGACAGACACATAAAGTCAACCTAAAAACATTTGACCAATATCCTCTTCAGAATTCATTCTAACAAGGCTCTTAGCTTCTAGAACTGCAAGATTATTGTGTCCAATGGAGGTCAAAAAATGCTTTGGGTCGATTGACTTCAAATTTCATATGTCGGGTCATGATGGTCCCTGGTCACAAATCTGTAAAATTTGGAAGGATTCAAACTTTTTAACCTTTAGAAACCACCCCTATGACTCCCAATTAAGTCACTTCCTGTAATCGCAGGAAGCTGTACTTCAATGTACTGCCTCTTGGGGACACTCTTTAACAATGCCCAAGTCTTTACGTAAACAATTGACCATTCTACAGAGGATGGAAGACAGTGTTTTTGTGTAACTGCACGGAAAGAATGAAGCACCATGTTGAGGATTAATTAAGCCATTTCCTGTTGCCAGAGTAAGCTGAACCTCAACACAGGGGCATCCCTGTAAGGTCACACTAACTGTAAGTCGCTCTGGATAACAGCGTCTGCTAAATTACTAAAATGTAAAATGTAAAATGTCACGACTAGTGTGTCATGGTTATGTGAGGGCTGTAGGTAATGCTTTTCTATTGAAGAAATGCCTTGTTCACAGTGGGACCAACTTTTCACAGTGAAGAGTTAATTTCACATGGTGAGATGTAGGCTTGTGTTCATCGGAAGTGTCTGTTGAGCAATCCCATACCTGTATTTTGTTTATAGCCTCAACTGTTCTGCAGATGTCACTCAAAAGCACAGTAACTCTATGTCATGCTTCAAATTAGGCAATGTTTAGTTTAGTTTATTAGGATCCCCATTAGCTACTGCACATGCAGCAGCTACTCTTCCTGGGGTCCACATGAAACGTAAAAATACATGACAACGCACAGAACAGGTATAGACAAGGACATTACATAAATAAAATAACATAAACATGTAATAATAAAATAAGAGTTATACACTGAGTATACAAAACGTTAAGAACACCTGCTTTTTCCATGACATAGATTGACCAGGTGAATCCAGGTGAAAGCTACGATCCCTTATTGATTTAATTTGTTAAATCCACTTCAATAGTGTAGATGAAGGGGAGGAGACAGGTTAAAGAAGGAAGCCTTGAGACAATTGAGACATGGATTTTGTATGTGTGCCATTCAGAGGGTGAATGGGCAAGACAAAAGATTGAAGTGCCTTTGAACAGGGTATGGTAGTACGTGCCAGGCGCACTGGTTTATGTCAAGAACTGCAGCGCTGCTGGGTTTTTCACACTCAACAGTTTCCCGTGTGTATCAAGAATCAAGAAAACCACCCAAAGGACATCCAGCCATCTTGACACAACTTTGGGAAGCATTGGAGTCAACATGGGCCAGCATCCCTGTGGAACACTTTCGACACTTTGAAAAGTCCATGTCCCGACGAATTGAGGCTGTTCTGAGGGCAAAAGGGTGGGGGGTGAAACTCAATATTAGGAAGGTGTTCCTAATGTTTGGTATACATTATATTGGAAAGACACCAAGAGACAAAAAAATACTATCTACACACTATTCATATATACATATTCATATTCTTACTGTATATACAGTTGAATTAGATCTTTAGAAGGAGGAGAGGCGCTGTGATACAATATGTTTTTTAAATCTGTTTTTTAAAGCTAAACTTGCGTTTTGCCTGAGTAACCTCTGGTGACAGAGCATTCCACGATGACATGGCTCTATACATAACTGAGCGAAGCATTAAATCTGTTTTTGGTTTGGGTACAGTGAAGAAGCCCATAGTGGCATGTCTGGTGGGGTATGCACAGTGCATTCAGAAAGTATTCAGACCCCTTAAACTTTTCCACATTTTGTTACGTTACAGCCGTATTCTAAAATTGTTTTTTCCCTCATAAATCTACACACCATACCCCATAATGACAAGGCAAAAACAGGTTTTTAGAAATGTTAGCAAATAATTAAAATAAAATCACATTTACATAAGTATTCAAACCATTTACTCAGTACTTTGTTGAGGCGCCTTTGGCAGCGATTACAGCCTTGAGTCTTCTTGGGTATGATGCTACAAGCTTGGCACACCTGTATTTTGGGAGTTTCTCTCATTCTTCTCTGCAGATCCTCTCAAACTCTGTCAGTTTGGATGGGTAGCGTCGCTGCACAGCTATTTTCAGGTCTCTCCAGAGATGTTAGATCGGGTTGAAGTCCGGGCTCTGGCTGGGCAACTCAAGGACATTCAGAGACTTGTCCCGAAGCCACTCATGGATTGTCTTGGCTGTGTACTTAGGGTTGCTGTCCTGTTGGAAGGTGAACCTTCGCCCCAGTCTGAGGTCCTGAGCACTCTGGAGCAGGTTTTCATCAAGGATCTCTCTGTACTTTGCTCCATTAATCTTTCCCTCGATCCTGACTAGTCTCCCAGGCTCTGCCGCTGAAAAACATCCCCATAGCATGATGCTGCCACCACCATGCTTCACCATAGGGATGGTGCCAGGTTTCCTCCAGACCTGACGCTTGGTATTAAGACCAAAGAGTTCAATCTTAGTAACATCAGACCAGAGAATCTTGTTTTTTGGCAAACTCCAAGCGGGCTGTCATGTGCCTTTTACTGAGGAGTGGCTTCAGTCTGGCCACTCTACCATAAAGGCCTGATTGGTGGAGTGCTGCAGAGATGGTTGTCCTTCTGGAAGGTTCTCCCATCTCCATAGAGGAACTCTGGAGCTCTGTCCGAGTGACCATCGGGTTCTTGGTCACCTCCCTGACCAAGGCCCTTCTCCCCCGATTGCTCAGTTTGGCCGGGCGGCCAGCTGTAGGAAGTGTCTTGGTGGTTCCAAACGTCTTCCATTTAAGAATGATGGAGGCCACTGTGTTCTTGGGGACCTTCAATACTGCAGAAATGTTTTGGTACCCATCCCCAGATCTGTGCCTCGACACAATCCTGTTTCAGAGCTCTACGGACAATTCCTTGACCTCATGGCTTGGTTTTTGCTCTGACATGCACTGTCAACTGTGGGATATTATATAGACAGGTGTGTGCCTTTCCAAATCATGTCCAATCAATTGAATTTACCACAGGTGGACTCCAATAAGCGTCAATAGATTGGTACTTATATTTTCCCATTGACTGTGATGTATTGACGTAAGCGTCAACCTTGTGACACTCATCTTTTACCATTGAATGCAATGCATTGACATAAGCATCAATTGGTTGACGTTTCTCTTTTCATCTTTTCTCATTCACTGGAATATATTGACATAAGCTTCAACCCTGTGACACTCATCTTTTCCCATTGATAATGGGCTGACTAGGAATAGTAACTACTCTCACTCTCCCCAGACATTAATGAGTGTTTGAAAGACACTCACAACTGTGTCACCGGGCAGAGTTGCATCAACATTACATTTTATATTTTAGTCATTTAGCAGACGCTCTTATCCAGAGCGACTTACAGGAGCAATTAGGGTTAAGTGCCTTGCTCAAGGGCACATTTACGTCATTTAGCAGACGCTCTTATCCAGAACGACTCACAAATTGGTGCATTCACCCTATAGCCAGTGGGAAAACCACTTTACAATATTTTTTTTTGGGGGGGGGGGGGGGGGGGGGGGTAGAAGGATTACTTTATCCTATCCCAGGTAATCCTTAAAGAGGTGGGGTTTCAAATGTCTCCGGAACGTGGTGAGTGACTCCGCTGTCCTGGCGTCGTGAGGGAGCTTGTTCCACCATTGGGGTGCCAGAGCAGCGAACAGTTTTGACTGGGCTGAGCGGGAACTATGCTTCCGCAGAGGAAGGGGAGCCAGCAGGCCAGAGGTGGATGAACGCAATGCCCTCGTTTGGGTGTAGGGACTGATCAGAGCCCGAAGGTACAGAGGTGCCGTTCCCCTCACTGCTCCATAGGCAAGCACCATGGTCTTGTAACGGATGCGAGCTTCAACTGGAAGCCAGTGGAGTGTGCAGAGGAGGGGGGTGACGTGAGAGAACTTGGGAAGGTTGAACACCAGACGGGCTGCGGCATTCTGGATGAGTTGTAGGGGTTTAATGGCACAGGTAGGGAGGCCAGCCAACAGCGAGTTGCAGTAGTCCAGACGGGAGATGACAAGTGCCTGGATTAGGACCTGTGCCGCTTCCTGTGTAAGGCAGGGTCGTACTCTCCGAATGTTGTAGAGCATGAACCTGCAGGAGCGGGTCACCGCCTTGATGTTAGCGGAGAACGACAGGGTGTTGTCCAGGGTCACGCCAAGGCTCTTCGCACTCTGGGAGGAGGGCACAACGGAGTTGTCAACCGTGATGGCGAGATCATGGAACGGGCAGTCCTTCCCCGGGAGGAAGAGCAGCTCCGTCTTGCCAGGGTTCAGCTTGAGGTGGTGATCCGTCATCCATACTGATATGTCTGCCAGACATGCAGAGATGCGATTCGCCACCTGGTTATCAGAAGGGGGAAAGGAGAAGATTAGTTGTGTATCGTCAGCGTAGCAATGATAGGAGAGGCCATGTGAGGATATGACAGAGCCAAGTGACTTGGTGTATAGGGAGAAAAGGAGAGGGCCTAGAACTGAGCCCTGGGGGACACCAGTGGTGAGAGCACGTGGTGCGGAGACAGCTTCTCGCCACGCCACTTGGTAGGAGCGACCGGTCAGGTAGGACGCCATCCAGGAGTGAGCCGCGCCGGAGATGCCCAGCTCGGAGAGGGTGGAGAGGAGGATCTGATGGTTCACAGTATCAAAGGCAGCAGACAGGTCTAGAAGGACAAGAGCAGAGGAGAGAGAGTTAGCTTTAGCAGTGCGGAGAGCCTCCGTGACACAGAGAAGAGCAGTCTCAGTTGAATGACCAGTCCTGAAACCTGACTGGTTTGGATCAAGAAGGTCATTCTGAGAGAGATAGCAAGAGAGTTGGCTAAAGACGGCACGCTCAATAGTTTTGGAAAGAAAAGAAAGAAGGGATACTGGTCTGTAGTTGTTGACATCAGTGGGATTGAGTGTTGGTTTTTTGAGAAGGGGAGCGACTCTCGCTCTCTTGAAGACGGAAGGGACATGGCCAGCGGTCAAGGATGAGTTGATCAGCGAGGTGAGGTAGGGGAGAAGGTCACCGGAGATGGTCTGGAGAAGAGAGGAGGGGATGGGGTCAAGCGGGCAGGTTGTTGGGCGGCCTGCAGTCACAAGTCGCAGGATTTTATCTGTTATTGTATAAATGTGTTTAGTCTCGCATGTTTATCAAATTAATCTTCTTGTTTACTCTCTCAACAGTCAATGTAGCTCAGTTGGTAGAGCATGGTGTTTGCAACGCCAGGGTTGTGGGTTCAATTCCCATGGGGGGCCAGTATGAAAAAATATAAATAAATAATATATGCACTCACTAACTGTAAGTCGCTCTGGATAAGAGCGTCTGCTAAATTACAAATATGTAAAATGTTAACTCTCTTGCCCTCTAGATGTGGATGAGTGTCTGGTAGAAGGGGCATGTCAGGGCCATGGTTGTGTCAACCTGCTGGGTTCCTTCCTCTGCGAGTGCAGACCGGGCTTAATCTTCAACAGCATCATCAGACTCTGCGAAGGTACATCCCTCCCCTCTGAAGCAACACTGAAGGGGTCTCAAAATATGTGTCAAATAAGACTAAAACTGTCATCCCTCCTCTCTGAATCAGCTGTTTCTTGCAGGCAGATTCAGTATTGTGAACTCAACTGAAGCCTCTTTTCACACATCTGTTTTGTTATTATGTGTTAGACATTAACGAGTGCAGGCAGTACTCAGGACGCCTCTGTGCCCACAAGTGTGAGAACACCCTGGGGTCCTACCAGTGTTCCTGTACCACAGGCTTCAAACTGGCCAGCGACGGCAGGAACTGTGAAGGTAAGAAGCTATGACTCCACCAAAGAAGTTCATTCTCTCTGAATCCATCTTTCAGTCTGCTTGGGGGTGCTCGGGTCAAAGGAATTGAAGTACTGTATGTGTGCTACTCCAACACTGCGGTGTGCTATTAGTGCTGGGAGAGAAAAGCTGGAGTATTTTTCACTTTTGTTCTATTCAGCCCTTTTCAGGAATTACAGCAATTCACACTGATACAAATGACGTTTTATAAAGTGTCAAACTCAGTTGACCTGTGACCTTTGACCTGTTCTAGATGTGAATGAGTGTGAGATGAACCCCTGCAGTCAGGAGTGTGGTAATGTTTATGGCTCCTACCAGTGCTACTGTCGCCGTGGCTACCAGCTCAGTGACATCGATGGGATCACTTGTGAAGGTAGGTAAATTAATGTGAAGGTAGGAGCAAATATTGGCAGTATTGGAAGAATTTACTAAGATACCAGTCTATAGGATGTAAGTATTTAAAGTAACTGGATTTTTAGGACTGCATGCTTTTAGGACAGCAAGCCTGGTATTAGGCTGAGATGGAGGGAATGTCATACCTTCCAACCTGCATTCAGTTGCCTTCATATTCGAGGCAGCTACACTTTTTCAGTTGTTTGGGTACAATCTCCTCTCTCTCTCTCATCATTATCAGATACTGATGAGTGTGCCCTGCCAACTGGGGGTCACGTGTGTTCCTACCATTGTTCCAACACCCCAGGCAGCTTCCGCTGTACCTGCCCTCCCATGGGCTACACCCTCGCCCCGAACGGACGCACCTGCCAAGGTCAGGGAAAACATTTCACCATCCCTCCATTCCTCCTCTCCTCCATACCTCCCTTGTCCCTCATTCTCCCTCACTCTTAGAAAAAAAGGGTTATTCGGCTGTCTCCATAGGAGAACCCTTTTTGGTTCCATGTAGAACAATCTGTGGAAAGAGTTCTAACTGGAACCAAAAAGGGTTATTCCAAGGGTTCTCCTATGGAGACAGACAAATCATGCTTTTAGGTTGTAGATAAACACATTCTTAGAAAACAATGTGCTATCTAAACATTATTGTTTAGATAAACACATCGGAAATAATGTATTTTGTGTTTTTGTGAGTGTGTCCATTATGTATGTGCAAATGTGTTTAGATGTCATTTAATACAGATGCGCTTAGATGTGCATGACTGTGTATGTGCAATATTGTATGTGAAACACACTGATAACATTTTTAGTTCTCTCTCTGTTCAGATATTAACGAGTGTGTGGCCGGATCCCACAGCTGCGCTGTGACAGAGAGCTGCTTCAACGTACAGGGAGGGTTCCGATGTCTGTCCTTCGAGTGTCCACCCAACTTCCTCCGGGCAGCAGAGGGGTGAGAACTGGAACTGAACTGAGAACAGTGTTTACTTTCCTTTACTGTCTGGCCTTCTGTGTCTGTGTGAAATTAGTACATTTGGTTTTATACGCTCGTTCTCTGATCAATTATCATTGCTCTTTTATAACTCATCGTTTTCTTAAGAGGTGGCTGTCATCTGTTGAGATACTGTATGGTGGCAATCTTAGGTGACAATTTTGTCTGACCAGAATTGTCACTTTTCACTTTGTGACAGTCACACAACTCATATTTTTAATTTAATCATTTCTGACACTCTTTGCCCCTTGTGCCTCGTACCCCTCCCGATTTTCCCTTCTCCTTCCAGCCGTTGCGAACGCGTAGCCTGCGAGTACATACGGGACCCCTTGTGTTTATCCCTTCCCTTAAGAATCTCTTTCTACAACATCACTTTCCCCACCAACATCTCTGTGCCGGCCAAAGTCTTCCGCATGGGGCCCTCCAACTCAGTCCCAGGGGACGACATCCAGCTAGACATCATCGCCGGAGACCAAGGCAGCTTCTTCAGTGCCCATAGACTGGCCCACAGCCGAGTGATCTCACTGCAAAGTATCGTGACGGAACCCCGGGACTTCTTGCTCACAGTGGAGATGAGGCTCATACGTTACGGGACTGTTCATCTTTATATGGCTAAGATTGCAGTGTTTATCACCCACAAGCAGCCCATCCCACCAAGACTACCATTCTAAAGACCATTCTCTAACCCTGCTGTCATAAAATGGCTGATCTCATATTTGACCATCATGATGAAGAATCATCTTATCTATTTAGTAGCATGCCTCAACCTTCTGTGTTCTGGGGAAGTTACATGGTGATATTCAAGTGTTGTGGCAATGGGTGTTGTGATGTGTAATGTTCACTAGGTGGGGATCATAGGCAGTATAAGAATCTAATCTATTCAATCTACCTCATGATTTGCATGGCAGCTTTGCTTTGGATTTTGAGCTTTTGTTGATTTTTATTGTTAGTTTTTTTTGCAATTAAAAGGAATTTGTTACACAGTGATTTCTTTCCCTTTCTAATTTCCCTTCTACCCCCTAACCAGATACTAATACAATATTTATTGCTCTCACTAACAATGGCTGCTGCAGCAATATCCATTCATACTATTCTATCCTGTCCTGTGACGATTATTAATGACGGTTGGTGAATTCATATTTCCTGATGCCCTACCTACCTCTGCCAAACTGCCTTAACAGAGGATCAAGGATGTCCCTCTTTAGTGGAGCAATGAAAAATAAAGCATGCCACTTATTTATGGGTACTTGGTCCCTGGCCAGTGGCGGGAGCTCAATTAGTGGTCTCCTAGCTATACAGCCGAGAAGATGGATGATACTCTTAGTGTTAGTGTTGGGTGGTTATCAATGAGTACTGCTGGTAAATGTACGAAAACACAAGGAGCTGTGATCGACTTGAGCCAGACAACTTTTACTTTCCAGTGATCAGGTTTTCTTTTATAGTTTAGTCTGGATTGTGGGCTACTACTCCCCTTGGATTGGCATCCGTTGAATACAGATGCTGTTTTGAAATGTATGGATGGATATATCCTATTGACAGTCTATGGAATATTTGAGAAATGTGGGATTCCCATTCCGGTCTCTGTTGCTTTTGATGTATTAACTACCAGCTTTGGCTCACTTCTGTTCTGTCTCATTATCTTCCCAACCAGTCACCTTAGTTGACATTTTGTGTCTGAATTGCTGTGGCAGGGCTATAGTTACTGCAGTTACCCTCTGTGGCAATGCCCTCGCATCAGAAACCACACAATCATTTTGTGGCTTTGGCCCACAGACCTGAAGGCAAACTTGGACCCACCTGCAAGCACTGCTAGAGCCTAATTACAAGCCCCCTTCCCCTTTGGAAGCTTGAGTTCCATGTAGAGGCTTCTTTTTTCACCTCAGGAGACGCTCGATGGGTCCAATGACTTGTTTGGCCTCTCTTCTTAAGCATTGATTCATTAATAAACCATAAAAAATATCTATGGATCTATTCAGGCGTTGCCAGAGTTTTGTGTGAAATGCTCTGGATTGTAGAAGTGCTTATCCATTCATCACAATTGAATTGCTGCATTGAATGAGGGAGCCTTGTGAATTTTTATTTTTCTGTAAGTGTTGTTGGCATTTCAACATAGATTTGTATTGTTACTGTATTTCAGTTTACATACAGTGGGGGAAAAAAGTATTTAGTCAGCCACCAATTGTGCAAGTTCTCCCACTTAAAAAGATGAGAGAGGCATGTAATTTTCATCATAGGTACACGTCAACTATGACAGAGAAAATGAGAATTTTCTTTCCAGAAAATCACATTGTAGGATTTTTTATGAATTTATTTGCAAATTATGGTGGAAAATAAGTATTTGGTCAATAACAAAAGTTTCTCAATACTTTGTTATATACCCTTTGCTTCACAGTAGGTATGGTGTTCTTTGGATGCAACTCAGCATTCTTTGTCCTCCAAACACGACGAGTTGGGTTTTTACCAAAAAGTTATATTTTGGTTTCATCTGACCATATGACATTCTCCCAATCCTCTTCTGGATCATCCAAATGCACTCTAGCAAACTTCAGACGGGCCTGGACATGTACTGGCTTAAGCAGGGGGACACGTCTTTCACTGCAGGATTTGAGTCCCTGGCGGCGTAGTGTGTTACTGATGGTAGGCTTTGTTACTTTGGTCCCAGCTCTCTGCAGGTCATTCACTAGGTCCCCCCTGTGGTTCTGGGATTTTTGCTCACCGTTCTTGTGATCATTTTGACCCCACGGGGTGAGATCTTGCGTGGAGCCCCAGATCGAGGGAGATTATCAGTGGTCTTGTATGTCTTCCATTTCCTAATAATTGCTCCCACAGTTGATTTCTTCAAACCAAGCTGCTTACCTATTGCAGATTCAGTCTTCTCAGCCTGGTGCAGGTCTACAATTTTGTTTCTGGTGTCCTTTGACAGCTCCTTGGTCTTGGCCATAGTGGAGTTTGGAGTGTGACTGTTTGAGGTTGTGGACAGGTGTCTTTTATACTGATAACAAGTTCAAACAGGTGCCATTAATACAGGTAACGAGTGGAGGACAGAGGAGCCTCTTAAAGAAGAAGTTACAGGTCTTTGAGAGCTAGAAATCTTGCTTGTTTGTAGTTTACCAAATACTTATTTTCCACCATAATTTGCAAATAAATTCATTAGAAATCCTACAATGTGGGGCGGAGCTAGCATGTTGGAGTGAACGGCTGTGTGTGAGAGGCTCCCGCAACTTTTTAGCGAAATAATCTAACCTAACTTACTTTATTGCACTTGTTACAACAAACTTTTCTTTCTAATACAATATTGTAACTTTCTATGTGAAAATGCCTAGTAATAAGCGACCAAAGGACAATAAATCCACATCAGAGGCCTACTCCCCACCAAACAACGAGACAAACATGGCGGAAGGCACAGGTAACAACGTGACACTTACAGAACTTACCCGGGCTTTGGGAGAACTACGTGTTGCTATAGCGGAGGATCTTAAGGCTACTATTGCTGAACTGGACACTAAAATCGAGAGCACCATTCGAACGGTCGCTTCGCAGGGCCAGAGTATTGTGGACCTTGAGAAAGCTTCTGAATTCAACGCTGGTAGGATTGACGAGTTAGAGAAGCTATGCACGTCATTGCAGGATAATGTGCAGAGGCTTTCTGTGAAAGTGGTCGACCTGGAGGGCAGATCCAGGCGTCATAACCTTCGCGTTGTGGGTCTGGCAGAAGGGGTGGAGGCGGGCTCTCGCCCCACCGACTTCTTCGCCAAGCTACTGAAGGATGCAATGGGACCGGATGTTTTGGCGTCGGATCCCCTACTGGACCGTGCACATCGCGCCCTTGTCCCAGTGCCTGGACCGGTCCAGCGTCCTCGCCCAGTAATCTGTTGTCACAGTTTCAAGACCAAGGATCTTATCCTGCGCGAGGCTCAAATGAGGGGCAACCTGTTACATAAAGGGCACCCCTTTCGTATCTATGAGGACTATGCGCCCGATGTGGCAAAGCACCGCGCTGGCTACAGAGATGTCATGACCAAACTCTACAAACTCCATCTTCGCCCAGCCTTGCTCTTCCCTGCAAGACTAAGAATTACCGCGCCTTCCGGGGAGAAGATTTGGCTCTCCTCGGTTTTGGACGCAGAGAAGTTTATCCGGGAATATACACCAATTCCCCGTACAGGTTAGAGTGCCTTGTCATTGTGTGTTAAGGTCTGCTCATGGACTCGAATCCATACCATACCATAACGGGTGAAACCGTGTTAAACGGTCTCAGCAAGGGCTACCGAACATGTAATACGATGAGCTGACCAATGGAGGGTGGTCAGAGCTCTCACTTAACGTTAATTTCACTTTCATTCCGACTGGGTTTAGAGCGATGCCTGTTTGGGAGGCCTTCCAGGTCGGATCATTGACACTTTCGGATGCATATACTTATATTCCCCCATTTTTGTTTTGTTTCGTTATTTATTTTTCAATTCTTACATTATTCCTGTGCGTACATATAATAATTATTATTTGTACTTTATTATTATTTTCTCTTAGCATTTTAGTATTATGTATGTGTATATTTTAAATTTGTATAGATTTTTATTCTGGGGTATGCCTGTTTTTGTATGTAGATTTGTGTGTATGGATGTATGTGTGTATGCGTGTGTATGTATCTGTATATACACTGCTCAAAAAAATTAAGGGAACACTTAAACAACACAATGTAACTCCAAGTCAATCACACTTCTGTGAAATCAAACTGTCCACTTAGGAAGCAACACTGATTGACAATACATTTCACATGCTGTTGTGCAAATGGAATAGACAACAGGTGGAAATTATAGGCAATTAGCAAGACACCCCCAATAGACTGGTTTTGCAGTTGGTGACCACAGACCACTTCTCAGTTCCTATGCTTCCTGGCTAATGTTTTGGTCACTTTTGAATGCTGGCGGTGCTTTCACTCTAGTGGTAGCATGAGATGGAGTCTACAACACACACAAGTGGCTCAGGTAGTGCAGCTCATCCAGGATAGCACATCAATGTAAGCTGTGGCAAGAAGGTTTGCTGTGTCTGTCAGCGTAGTGTCCAGAGCATGGAGGCGCTACCAGGAGACAGGCCAATACATCAGGAGACGTGGAGGAGGCCGTAGGAGGGCAACAACCCAGCAGCAGGACTGCTACCTCCGCCTTTGTGCAAGGAGGAGCAGGAGGAGCACTGCCAGAGCCCTGCAAAATGACCACCAGCAGGCCACAAATGCGCATGTGTCTGCTCAAATGGTCAGAAACAGACTCCATGAGGGTGGTATGAGGGCCCGACTTCCACAGGTGGGCGTTGTGCTTACAGCCCAACACCGTGCAGGACGTTTGGCATAAGCCAGAGAACACCAAGATTGGCAAATTCGCCACTGGCACCCTGTGCTCTTCACAGATGAAAGCAGGTTCACACTGAGCACGTGACAGACGTGACAGAGTCTGGAGACGCCGTGGAGAACGTTCTGCTGCCTGCAACATCCTCCAGCATGACCGGTTTGGCGGTGGGTCAGTCATGGTGTGGGGTGGCATTTCTTTGGGGGGCCGCTCAGCCCTCCATGTGATCGCCAGAGGTAGCCTGACTGCCATTAGGTACCGAGATGAGATCCTCAGACCCCTTGTGAGACCATATGCTGGTGCGGTTGGCCCTGGGTTCCTCCTAATGCAAGACAATGCTAGACCTCATGTGGCTGGAGTGTGTCAGCAGTTCCTGCAAGAGGAAGGCATTGATGCTATGGACTGGCCTGCCCGTTCCCCAGACCTGAATCCAATTGAGCACATCTGGGACATCATGTCTCGCTCCATCCACCAACGCCACGTTGCACCACAGACTGTCCAGGAGTTGGCGGATGCTTTAGTCCAGGTCTGGGAGGAGACCATCCGCCACCTCATCAGGAGCATGCCCAGGCGTTGTAGGGAGGTCAAAAAGGCACGTGGAGGCCACACACACTACTGAGCCTAATTTTGACTTGTTTTAAGGACATTACATCAAAGTTGGATCAGCCTATAGTGTGGTTTTCCACTTTAATTTTGAGGGTGACTCCAAATCCAGACCTCCATGGGTTGATAAATTTGATTTCCATTGATAATTTTTGTGTGATTTTGTTGTCAGCACATTCAACTATGTAAAGAAAAAAGTATTTAATAAGATTATTTCATTCATTCAGATTTCAACACTAGGATGTGTTATTTTAGTGTTCCCTTAATTTTTTTGAGCAGTGTATTTAAGAATATTTATTTTATATGTATATATTTTTTGGGGGGGTTTGTGTGTGTGTGTATGTATGTGTGTGTGTATACGTGTGTATATGTGTGTGTGTGTTTGTGTGCGTATATATATACGTATGTGTGTGTGTATGTATGTATGTAGGTATGCACATGTGTGTGTGTGTGTGTGTGTGTGTGGATGTGTATATGTGTATGTGTGCACATATGTATACAGTGGGAAAAAAAGTATTTAGTCAACCACCAATTGTGCAAGTTCTCCCACTTAAAAAGATGAGAGAGGCCTGTAATTTTCATCATAGGTACACGTCAACTATGACAGACAAAATTAGAAAAAAAAATCCAGAAAATCACATTGTAGGATTTTTTATGAATTTATTTGCAAATTATGGTGGAAAATAAGTATTTGGTCAATGACAAAAGTTTCTCAATACTTTGTTATATACCCTTTGTTGGCAATGACACAGGTCAAACGTTTTCTGTAAGTCTTCACAAGGTTTTCACACACTGTTGCTGGTATTTTGGCCCATTCCTCCATGCAGATCTCCTCTAGAGCAGTGATGTTTTGGGGCTGTCGCTGGGCAAAACAGACTTTCAACTCCCTCCAAAGATTTTCTATGGGGTTGAGATCTGGAGACTGGCTAGGCCACTCCAGGACCTTGAAATGCTTCTTACGAAGCCACTCCTTCGTTGCCCGGGCGGTGTGTTTGGGATCATTGTCATGCTGAAAGACCCAGCCACGTTTCATCTTCAATGCCCTTGCTGATGGAAGGAGGTTTTCACTCAAAATCTCACGATACATGGCCCCATTCATTCTTTCCTTTACACGGATCAGTCGTCCTGGTCCCTTTGCAGAAAAACAGCCCCAAAGCATGATGTTTCCACCCCCATGCTTCACAGTAGGTATGGTGTTCTTTGGATGCAACTCAGCATTCTTTGTCCTCCAAACACGACGAGTTGAGTTTTTACCAAAAAGTTCTATTTTGGTTTCATCTGACCATATGATATTCTCCCAATCGTCTTCTGGATCATCCAAATGCACTCTAGCAAACTTCAGACGGGCCTGGACATGTACTGGCTTAAGCAGGGGGACACGTCTGGCACTGCAGTATTTGAGTCCCTGGCGGCGTAGTGTGTTACTGATGGTAGGCTTTGTTACTTTGGTCCCAGCTCTCTGCAGGTCATTCACTAGGTCCCCCCGTGTGGTTCTGGGATTTTTGCTCACCGTTCTTGTGATCATTTTGACCCCACGGGGTGAGATCTTGCGTGGAGCCCCAGATCGAGGGAGATTATCAGTGGTCTTGTATGTCTTCCATTTCCTAATAATTGCTCCCACAGTTGATTTCTTCAAACCAAGCTGCTTACCTATTGCAGATTCAGTCTTCCCAGCCTGGTGCAGGTCTACTATTTTGTTTCTGGTGTCCTTTGACAGCTCCTTGGTCTTGGCCATAGTGGAGTTTGGAGTGTGACTGTTTGAGGTTGTGGACAGGTGTCTTTTATACTGATAACAAGTTCAAACAGGTGCCATTAATACAGGTAACGAGTGGAGGACAGAGGAGCCTCTTAAAGAAGAAGTTACAGGTCTGTGAGAGCCAGAAATCTTGCTTGTTTGTAGGTGACCAAATACTTATTTTCCACCATAATTTGCAAATAAATTCATTAAAAATCCTACAATGTGATTTTCTGGATTTTTTCTCCTCAATTTGTCTGTCATAGTTGACGTGTACCTATGATGAAAATTACAGGCCTCTCTCATCTTTTTAAGTGGGAGAACTTGCACAATTGGTGGCTGACTAAATACTTTTTTTCCCCACTGTATATACATCACAATTTTTTTAAATTATTTGAAAATAATGTATTATTATTATTATAAAAAAATAAAAATAAATTAAACATTTTTTTATTTACTTTGTTATTTTTTTGATTGGGGGGTACGTTCAATTGATCAAAATCCTTGTTCCCTTCTCCTAACCCACAATATGTAACTGTACTGCTGTCTATGTCGGTTACTGATGGTTTATGTTTAGACCGGTATTGCTTAGCAATAGAATCTTGTGATGATACATCTTGCTTATCTCAGGGATTGACCCAAGATGAACCTTAAAAGTGCGCAATATGTTTAAGTTGCAACTTATTCTGTTTAGGTTTAATAGATGCTAATTGAACACTTTAAGTGCGGGAGCCTCCTCAGTTCATATGTTAGTAGAAGTTCTAGGATAGTGAGAGGTGAGCGTATAGTTGGGATTTTATTTTTGTTTTACCTCTTGTTCGAGGTCGTGCCGTGCTTTTTTGGCATCGGCCAGACAATGTGTTTGTTATTTTTATTTTCATATTTTTTTCTGTCCTATGTGTGTATGCCTGTTAAATGTGGGTTGATGGGGGGGGTGTAAAGGTTGGGGAAAGTAGGGGAACAGGGTGTGTCACGGTTTCGGCCGAGGCTGCTCCTCCTCCTTGTTCGGGCAGGTTTCGGCGGTCGTCGTCCCCGGAGTACTAGCTGCCACCGATCTATGTTTCATGTTCGTTTGGTTTTGTCTTGATGTTGTACACCTGTGTCTAGTTTGTCCTCATTAGTGTCCTATTTAGTTCTCGTTGTGTGTGTATGGTGTTGTGTGTGATTGCTCCTCTGTTTGGTGTTCTGAGCTACGTATCTTCCCTCCGTTGTTTGGAGAGGTTTTCGCACATGTTAGTGCGCCTTTTGTTTGACGCCTGTGTGCGCCTTTATTTCGCCTCCGGGCTTATTGTTCTCGTGTACTACGTGAATAACTCACTAAAGTATTTTGGACTTAGCTTCTGTGTCCTGCGCTTGATTCCTGCACCACACCCACCTTCAGCACCCCTGACAGAATCACACACCCTAATGAATGGAATCAGCAGGAGCAACAGTCACGCCTGAGTCGCTGGAGGAGCATGTCCGCGGCCAGGATGACCAGATACGACAACTGGGGACCGCTCTACAGGACGTCATCAACACCCTGCATCGATGGGAGTCCAGAGGGGTACCTACACCTCCACCTACCCTGCCACCCCCATCGGCCGGTCCACCAGTCCCAGGTCCGGAACCTAGTGGGATTCGGCTCTCGCTCCCGAGGGCGTATGACGGAACAGCTGCCGGGTGTCAGGGGTTCCTCCTGCAGGTGGAGCTCTACCTGGCCACTGTACACCCGGTGCCCTCGGGACACGAGAGCGTTTCCGCCCTCATCTCCTGTCTCACGGGCAAGGCGTTGGAATGGGCCAATGCCGAGTGGAGGAGGATGGAAGCCACCACCATCTCCTACGCCGAGTTCTCCCGTCGCTTCAAGGCCGTGTTCGACCATCCACCTGAGGGCAAAGCGGCGGGGGAGCGTCTAGTCCACCTGAGACAGGGGAGGAGGAGCGCACAGGCGTTCGCGCTGGAGTTCCGGACTCTAGCGGCAGACGCAGGGTGGAATGAACGGGCCCTCATCGACCATTTTCGATGTAGCCTACGGGAGGACGTTCAACGTGAGTTGGCCTGCAGGGACACCAATTTCACCTTCGACCAGTTGGTCGATATGTCCATCCGTCTGGACACCCTGCTGGCCACCCGTGGACGTCCCGAGTGGGGTCCGTCCATTCCACCCTCCGGCACCTCCGAGCCGAGCCCTATGGAGCTCGGGGGTGCTGGCGCTAGAGAAAGGAGGAGGAGGAGCCCGAGGGGGCCTGTCCACTGCACCAAGTGCGGTCGTGGAGGGCACACTGAGGCCAGGTGCTGGGGAGGGTTCCCCGAGGGAGGAGACAACAGGCCACGCACTGGGGAGCCTTCCCAGGTGAGTAGACGCCCCACTTACCCAGAGCTCTCTGTTGCGCACTTTTGTATACCTGTTTGTTTTCCACAGGTTGCACCTCATTCCCAGCATAAGGCGCTAGTAGATTCAGGCGCAGCTGGGAATTTTGTTGATCGGAAGTTTTGTTTAGATTTAGGGATCCCTCTCCTACCTGTTGACAAGCCTTTTCCCGTTCATGCTTTAGATAGCCGCCCGTTGGGGTCGGGGTTGATTAGGGAAGTCACAGCGCCACTTAGGATGTGTGCGCAGGGGGGTCATGAAGAGACTATACAGTTGTATCTGATTGACTCTCCTGCGTACCCGGTGGTGCTGGGAATTCCCTGGTTAAGCACCCATAACCCTGCTATTTCGTGGCAACAGAGGGCTCTCAATGGGTGGTCTGCTCAGTGTGAGGGGCGATGTCTGGGTGTTTCCGTAGGGGCGACTTCGGTGGAAAGTCCAAACCAAGTGCCCGCACTGCACATTCCGCCTGAATATGGGGATTTAGCTCTCGTGTTTAGTAAAGCTAGGGCGACGCAGTTGCCTCCTCATAGACAGGGGGATTGTGCGATTGATCTCCAGGCAGGAGCAGCGCTCCCACGGAGCCACGTGTATCCTTTGTCTCAAGAGGAGAGAAAAGCTATGGAAACTTACATAGCCGAATCTTTGAGACAGGGATACATTCGGTCCTCCACTTCTCCCGCCTCCTCGAGCTTCTTTTTTGTGAAGAAAAAAGATGGAGGGTTGCGCCCGTGCATCGATTACCGTGGTCTCAATCAGATTACTGTGAAATACAGTTATCCACTCCCTCTGATTGCGACCATGACGGAGTCATTGCATGGAGCGCGGTTTTTCACAAAACTGGATCTCAGGAGCGCGTATAACTTGGTGCGCATTAGGGAGGGCGACGAATGGAAAACAGCGTTTAGTACCACGTCAGGTCATTTCGAGTATCTCGTCATGCCATATGGGTTGATGAATGCTCCATCAGTCTTCCAATCCTTCGTAGATGACATTTTCCGGGATATGCAGGGGAAAGGGGTGGTCGTGTACATTGATGACATTCTAGTGTAATCGTCTACCCGAGCCGAGCATATAGCCCTGGTGCGTCGTGTATTGAGGAGGCTGTTGGAGCACAACCTATATGTCAAGGCAGAGAAATGTCTGTTTTTCCAGGAGTCGGTCTCCTTTTTGGGTTATCGGTTGTCCGCGTCAGGGGTGAGAATGGAGGTAGTTCGTGTGTCAGCTGTGCGTAATTGGCAAACCCCAACCACTGTCAAAGAGGTGCAGCAGTTCTTGGGCTTTGCGAATTACTACCGGAGGTTTATCCGGGGTTTTGGACAGGTGGCAGCTCCCATCACGTCCCTTCTGAAAGGGGGTCCGGTGCGCCTGCAGTGGTCAGCTGATGCGGACAGGGCCTTTAGGAGACTGAAGGACCTGTTTACTTCGGCTCCGGTGCTGGCGCATCCGGACCCCGCATTACCCTTTCAGGTCGAGGTGGACGCGTCTGAGGCCGGTATAGGGGCCGTACTCTCTCAACGGTCCGGCACGCCACCTAAACTCCGCCCCTGTGCTTTTTACTCTAAAAAGCTCAGCCCGGCGGAGCGTAATTATGACGTCGGGGACAGGGAGCTGTTAGCTGTAGTTCAGGCCCTTAAGGTGTGGAGGCATTGGCTTGAGGGGGCTCAACACCCTTTCCTCATTTTGACTGACCATCGGAACCTGGAGTACATCCGGGCAGCGAGGAGACTGAACCCTCGCCAGGCTCGATGGAGTATGTTTCTCGCCAGGTTCGTATTTAAAATCACGTACATCCCTGGGTCCCAGAATGGTAAGAGAGATGCGCTGTCCCGGCAGTATGACACGGAGGAGAGGTCCGTTGAGCCTACTCCCATACTACAGGAGTCTTGTCTTGTGGCACCGGTGGTGTGGGAGGTCGATGCCGAAATCGAGCGAGCGTTGCGTACCGACCCCAGCCCTCCACAGTGTCCTGAGGGTCGGAAGTACGTTCCGCTTGAGATTCGGGATCGACTCATTTACTGGGCTCACACGTCACCCTCCTTTGGACATCCGGGTATTGGCCGGACAGTGCATTGTCTTAGCACTAAATACTGGTGGCCCACGTTAGCCAGGGATGTGAGGGTTTATGTCTCCTCCTGCTCGGTGTGCGCCCAGTGTAAGGCGCCCAGACACCTTCCCAGGGGTAAGTTACAACCTCTGCCCGTTCCACAACGACCATGGTCCCACCTCTCGGTGGATTTTGTGACAGACCTTCCCCTCTCTCAGGGGAATACCACCATCCTGGTCGTTGTGGACCGGTTCTCTAAGGCCTGTCGTCTTCTCCCTATGTCGGGTCTTCCTACTGCCCTACAAACCGCAGAGGCACTATTTACCCACGTCTTCCAGCATTACGGGGTACCCGAGGATATAGTGTCTGATCGAGGCCCCCAGTTTACCTCCCGAGTATGGAGAGCGTTCATGGAGCGTTTGGGGGTCTCGGTGAGCCTTACCTCAGGGTACCACCCGGAGAGTAACGGGCAGGTAGAACGAGTCAACCAGGATGTGGGTAGGTTTCTGAGGTCGTATTGCCAGGACCGGCCTGAGGAGTGGGCTCGGTACATTCCCTGGGCCGAGATGGCCCAGAACTCTCTCCGCCACTCCTCTACCAACCTAACCCCCTTCCAATGTGTGTTAGGTTATCAGCCGGTTCTGGCACCTTGGCAGCAGAGCCAGATCGAGGCCCCTGCGGTGGATGATTGGATGAGGCGCTCGGAGGAGACGTGGAACGCTGCACACGTCCACCTGCAGCGGGCCATCCGTCGTCACAAGGCGAGCGCCGATCTCCACCGCAGTGAGGGGCCGGTGTACGCACCCGGAGATCGAGTCTGGCTCTCTACCAGAAACCTACCCCTCCGCCTGCCCTGCCGGAAGCTGGGTCGGCGGTTTGTGGGGCCTTTTAAAGTCCTGAGAAGATTGAACGAGGTGTGTTATAGGTTACATCTGCCTGTTGAATATAAGAATATTAACCCCTCGTTCCATGTGTCTCTTCTCAGGCCGGTGGTAGCTGGTCCACTCCAGGAAGGTGAGATAGGAGAGACTCCTCCACCCCCACTGGACATCAAGGGGGCTCCGGCGTACACCGTTCGGTCCATCTTGGACTCAAGACGCCGGATGGGGGGTCTCCAGTATCTCGTGGAGTCGGAGGGATACGGCCCGGAGGAGCGGTGCTGGGTGCCGCGGCGGGACATCCTAGACCCATCTCTCCTGTCGGAGTTCCACCGGGACCATCCCGCGCGCCCTGCTCCGCACCCTCCTGGTCGTCCCCGAGGCCGGGGTCGGCGCACGGCTGGGGCCGCGCGTCAAGGGGGGGGGGTACTGTCACGGTTTCGGACGAGGCTGCTCCTCCTCCTTGTTCGGGCAGGTTTCGGCGGTCGTCGTTCCCGGAGTACTAGCTGCCACCGATCTATGTTTCATGTTCGTTTGGTTTTGTCTTGATGTTGTACACCTGTGTCTAGTTTGTCCTCATTAGTGTCCTATTTAGTTCTCGTTGTGTGTGTATGGTGTTGTGTGTGATTGCTCCTCTGTTTGGTGTTCTGAGCTATGTATCTTCCCTCCGTTGTTTGGAGAGGTTTTCGCACATGTTAGTGCGCCTTTTGTTTGAAGCCTGTGTGCGCCTTTATTTCGCCTCCGGGCTTATTGTTCTCGTGTACTACGTGAATAACTCACTAAGGTCTTTTGGACTTAGCTTCTGTGTCCTGCGCTTGATTCCTGCACCACAACCACCTTCAGCACCCCTGACAGGGTGGAGAGTAAAGGTGCTTGCGGGGGGGGAGGGGTGGGTTGGATACTGCTCGGGTGTAGGTGCTACATATGCTGATCGTGATGGTTTGGTGCGCTTTCTTACCTTTTTAGTGAGTTACATGTTATGCAGGCCACCATAGGAACTACAAATGAGAGGAGGGCGGGACTTACATTCACTTCCTGGAATGTCAAGGGTTTAAACGAACCAATTAAGCGAGGCAGGGTCCTAGCCCACTTGAAAGCACTTTCGTCTGATATTATATTTTTGCAAGAAACCCATCTGAAAAACAAATCTCATAACAGACTTAAATGTAAGTGGGTGGGGCAAGTGTATCACTCTAACTTCTCTGCCAAAACGAGAGGCACAGCGATTCTGGTACGGAAAGGAATTCCCTTTCTACATAAAACCACTATTGTGGATAAAGAGGGTCGTTATGTGATCGTAATAGGAGAGATCCATTCTACTTCTGTAACTCTACTAAATATCTATGGGCCAAACATTGATAACCCCTCTTTTTTCAAAAGAGTCCTTGCCCTGATTCCAGATATCTCCCATACTAATCTGGTCATTGGAGGGGACCTTAACTGTGTACTAGACCAATATTTGGATAGATCCTCTACCCGGCGAACCCCTACCTCCTATTCAAGCGAATTCTTGAATACCTACATAAATTCTAACTTATTTGATATATGGAGGATCTCTAATCCTACGGGTAGGGAATACTCCTTTTACTCTCATGTTCACAATGTATATACTCGAATTGACTACTTTTTGGTTGATGCTAAACTACTCCCCTATACCTGTAATGTGAGATATCATGATATTATAATCTCTGACCACAGTCCACTCACCTTCTCCCTGAGATTGGGTGACATCGTACCAAACGAGACGGTCTGGAGGTTGAATCCTCAGCTCCTCACAGAACCAACATTCTGTGAACATCTTAAAGACCAAATTACATTTTTCTTTGATACCAACGACAACACAGAGACTTCCCCAGCATTATTGTGGGAAACGCTGAAGGCTTATTTGAGAGGCTGTATCATCTCCTTTCAGACTGCCAGGAGTAGGCAAAACAGAAAAAAATTGGTAGAACTGGAGGGACAAATTCACTTACTGGATAGGGAGAATACTAGACATCCATCTATGGAGAAACATAAAAAAATTATGTCTTTAAAATTTAAATACAATCAGATCCTCTCGGCTAAAATTGCTAAATCTTTTCTCTATGCCAAGCAAAAATATTTTGAGTTTGGTGACAAACCACACAAATTACTCGCCAGACAACTTCGAAAAAACGTGAGTGACCGAATGATTCACAAAGTAAATCTGCATCTGGGGAATTGCTCTCCTCCCCTAAAGACATCAATGACAGATTCCGTCAGTTTTATGAGACTCTATATACATCTAAAGCGGATCCTAACCCCTTAATTATGCAAAACTTTTTGGAGGACTGTAATCTTCCTGCCCTGAACCAGGAAGACTCTAACTTCCTGAATAAGGAAATATCTCTTGAAGAAATTAGAGAAACAATGAAATCTCTAAAGAGTGGCAAGACCCCGGGCCCAGATGGATTCCCTGGTGAATTCTATAAAACATTCAGAAACATGCTCTCTCCCTACCTGCACAAAATGTTGGTTCGGGCCAATGAGGATGGAGCTCTCCCATCTACTTTGGATGAGGCGTTTATTACAGTTATACATAAGAAGGGTAAAGATCCGGAAGAGGTAGGGTCATACAGACCAATATCCCTCCTTAATACAGACCAAAAGATTTTAGCAAAAACTCTGGCTAACAGGCTTAGCACTTTAATTGGCAAATTGGTCCATTCGGACCAGACCGGCTTTATCCCTAATAGAAACTCATTCTTCAATCTCAGGCGCCTCTTCAACATTATGTATTCTCAGAGGTTACCTAACGTGGACCTTGCCGTTATATCTCTTGACGCCGAAAAGGCCTTTGACCAAGTTGAGTGGCCCTATCTATTCAAGGTCCTACAGAAATTTAATATTGGAGATGGGTTCATAAATTGGATCCAGCTTTTATATAGGAACCCCTGTGCGAGAATACTCACTAACCAATCAATGTCGCCCCGATTTAACCTTCACAGAGGGACAAGGCAGGGTTGTGCGCTGTCGCCTATGCTCTTCGCCCTAATTATTGAACCTCTCGCTCAAGCGATCAGATCTCATTCAGCAATACACGGCTATAATACTAAAGATACTCTAAATAAGATTTCCCTATACGCAGATGATATTCTCCTTTATGTAACAGAACCCCAAGCTAGTATTCCAGCTATTCTTGAGGTGATTAATTTGTTTGGTACCTTCTCGGGATACAGAATAAATTGGAACAAGAGTGAATTAATGCCCATACGGTTGCAAAACACCTCCTGGCTAGAACATCTTCCAGTTAAGTTATCTTCAGAAAAATGTATCTACCTTGGAATTGTAATTACCAAACAATAATCCTTACTATTTAAAGAGAACTTCTCTGATACAAAATCTCAAGGCAAACATACAATTTTGGAGAACTCTCCCAATTTCTTTGCTCGGAATAATTAATGCCATTAAAATGGTCTTCCTCCCACAACTGCTCTACCTATACCAGAACAACCAGTATTCATACCTAAATCCTTTCATAAACAACTGGACTCTATTATCAATCCTTTCATCTGGGATTATAAAACACACAGGATAGTTAAAAAACACCTATGTAAATCCAAGATGGAAGGAGGATTGTCTCTCCCAAATTTTATATTTTACTATTGGGCCGCTAACCTCCGCGCTGTTACATTTTTGCTGGATGACGCACCCCCGCCATCCAGCTGGCTTAGCATGGAGCGGGAGGAGTGTCACCCCTTCTCTATTGGTGCCGTGATTTTGTCACCTGTCAATCTGGAGATGTCACTTTACCATAACAATCCTATTATACATAGCACAGTCCGAATCTGGAAGCAAATAAAAGTCCACTTTGAGCTTAGACCAATATCATTCATGCTCCCTGTTGCCAGGAATCCCTCCTTTGCCCCCTCTAACCTTGATAACACCTTTGAGTGATGGGGAGAGTTTGGGATAAGTACCATAGGGGATTTATATATAGGAGGGACCTTTGCTTCCTTTGAAGCGCTGAGGGAAACTTATAACCTTCCCAGAAGTAACTTTTTCCGATACCTACAAATTAGAGACTATGTTAGAAAACACCTCCCAACATTTGAGAATGCTAAACCTTCCATGTTCGACGGATGCATAAAAATATGCCCCACCTCAGACAAACTGATATCTCGTCTATATGACGCTTTTCAATCTGTTAGCGCACCCTCTACAGATGCCATTAAGGCAAAATGGGAGGAAGAACTAGGGACTGATATTTCGGTGGCAGACTGGGAGGACAGCTTGGAGTATATCCACACCTGCTCCATTAACTCCAGACATCATCTCATACAATTTAAGGTATTACACAGATTACACTATTCCAAAACTAAACTGCATAGGATATTTCCTGATACATCCCCTATGTGTGATAAATGTCAGGCTGAGCAGGGTACACTACTCCACTGCTTTGCCCTATGCTCTAGTCTGTATGGTTATTGGTGTGGAATTTTTGGGGTCCTCTCTGAAGTTCTGGAGACTTCAATAGACCCAGACCCGCTTCTGATAATCCTGGGAGTCTCCGATTCCCTAAACGGATTAACCAACTCCCCAAAACAACTAATCTCTTACAGTCTCATTTCGGCAAAAAAATGAATCTTGTTATTTTGGAAAAGGAGGGAAGTGCCCTCTACCAAATTATGGCTCAGCGAATTGGCAAAAACTGTACACTTAGAAAGAATTAGATATATTCTGAACAATAAATTATCAACATTTGATCAAATCTGGCAGCCTTTCCTCTCTTACCTGGACCAGTCGGTGCTGTGAATTTGTACTTTTTAACGCACTCTCAATTGTCATATTGTAATCTACCTTTGGGCAGCTTGTGCTGGCCCCGACACTCGAGCAGTCGGGAGGGGAATAGGGTGGAATAAGGGGGGGGGGGGGGGGGGGTGATAAAGGGGGGTATAAGTGGGGGGGTTACATCTACCCTTTTTCTTTCTACCTGTCCCTGTTCTGTATGTCGTGTTTTGTAATATTTGTTTTGTGTCCAGAACTCTGGGTCTTGTTGTTCATGTCTGTTCTCTTATGTTTAGATAAGAACTGTACACATGTCTTTCATACCTATACACCATTCTTGTGTGTGTTCAATAAAAAATATTTGAACAGAAATCCTACAATGTGATTTTCTGGATTTTTTCTCTCTCAATCTGTCTGTCATAGTTGACGTGTACCTATGATGAAAATTACAGGCCTCTCTCATCTTTTTAAGTGGGAGAACTTGCACAATTGGTGGCTGACTAAATACTTTTTTACCCCACTGTAATGTAATTGTGCACTTGAACATTTCTCTCTCTCTCTCTCTCTCTCTCTCTCTCTCTCTCTCTCTCTCTCTCTCTCTCTCTCTCTCTCTCTCTCTCAATTCAATTCAATTCAATTTCAATTTAAGGGCTTTATTGGCATGGGAAACGTGTGTTAACATTGCTAAAGCAAGTGAAGTAGATAGTAAACAAAAGTGAAATTAACAATAAATATTAACAGTAAACATTACACTCAGAATTTTCCAAAAGAATAAAGACATTTCAAATGTCATATTATGTATATATACAGTGTTGTAACAATGTGCAAATAGTTAAAGTACAAATGGGAAAATAAATAAACATAAATATGGGTTGTATTTACAATGGTGTTTGTTCTTCACTGGTTGCCCTTTTCTTGTGGCAACAGGTCACAAATCTTGCAGCTGTGATGGCACACTGTGGTTTTTCACCCAGTAGATAAGGGAGTTTATCAAAATTGGGTTTGTTTTCGAATTCTTTGTGGATCGCTGTAATCTGAGGGAAATATGTGTCTCTAATATGGTCATACATTTGGCAGGAGGTTAGGAAGTGCAGCTCAGTTTCCACCTCATTTTGTGGGCAGTGTGCACATAGCCTGTCTTCTCTTGAGAGCCAGGTCTGCCTACGGCGGCCTTTCTCAATAGCAAGGCTATGCTCACTGAGTCTGTACATAGTCAAAGCTTTCCTTAAGTTTGGGTCAGTCACAGTGGTCAGGTATTCTGCCACTGTGTACTCTCTGTTTAGGGCCAAATAGCATTCTAGTTTGCTCTGTTTATTTGTTTGTTCTTTCCAATGTGTCAAGTAATTCTCTTTTTGTTTTCTCATGATTTGGTTGGGTCTAATTGTGTTGTTGTTGTTGTTGTTGTTGTCCTGGGGCTGTGTGGGGTCTGTTTGCATTTGTGAACAGAGCCCCAGGACAAGCTTACTTAGGGGACTCTTCTCCAAGTTCATCTCTCTGTAGGTGATGGCTTTGTTATGGAAGGTTTGGGAATCGCTTCCTTTTAAGTGGTTATAGAATTGAACGGCTCTTTTCTGGATTTTGATAATTAGCGGGTATTGGCCTAATTCTGCTCTGCATGCATTATTTGGTGTTTTACGTTGTACACGGAGGATGTTTTTGCAGAATTCTGCATGCAGAGTCTCAATTTGGTGTTTGTCCCATTTTGTGAATTCTTGGTTGGTGAGCGGACCCCAGACCTCAGAACCATAAAGGGCAATGGGTTCTATAACTGATTCAAGTATTTTTAGCCAGATCCTAATTGGTATGTCAAATGTTATGTTCCTTTTGATGGCATAGAAGGCCCTTCTTGCCTTGTCTCTCAGATCGTTCACAGCTTTGTGGAAGTTACCTGTGGCGCTGATGTTTAGGCCGAGGTATGTATAGTTTTTTGTGTGCTCTAGGGCAATGGTGTCTAGATGGAATTTGTATTTGTGGTCCTGGCAACTGGACCTTTTTTGGAACACCATTATTTTTGTCTTACTGAGATTTACTGTCAGGGCCCAGGTCTGACAGAATCTGTGCAGAAGATCTAGGTGCTGCTGTAGGCCCTCCTTGGTTGGTGACAGAAGCACCAGATCCAATTTTAATTTGCCAATTTTAACCGCACACTTGTTGCTTGTGTACATGGATTTTATAATGTCGTATGTTTTTCCCCCAACCCCACTTTCCATCAATTTGTATAGCAGACCCTCATGCCAAATTGAGTCAAAAGCTTTTTTGAAATCAACAAAGCATGAGAAGACTTTGCCTTTGTTTTGGTTTGTTTGTTTGTCAATTAAGGTGTGCAGGGTGAATACGTGGTCTGTCGTACGGTAATTTGGTAAAAAGCCAATTTGACATTTGCTCAGTACATTGTTTTCACTGAGGAAATGAACTAGTCTGCTGTTAATGATAATGCAGAGGATTTTCCCAAGGTTGCTGTTGACGCATATCCCACGGTAGTTATTGGGGTCAAATTTGTCTCCACTTTTGTGGATTGGGGTGATCAGTCCTTGGTTCCAGATATTGGGGAAGATGCCAGAGCTAAGGATGATGTTAAAGAGTTTAAGTATAGCTAATTGAAATTTGTGGTCTGTATATTTTATCATTTCATTGAGGATACCATCAACACCACAGGACTTTTTGGGTTGGAGGGTTTGTATTTTGTCCTGTAGTTCATTCAATGTAATTGGAGAATCCAGTGGGTTCTGGTAGTCTTTAATAGTTGATTCTAAGATTTGCATTTGATCATGTATATTTTTTTGCTGTTTGTTCTCTGTTATAGGGCCAAAAAGGTTGGAGAAGTGGTTTACCCATACATCTCCGTTTTGGATAGATAGCTCTTCGTGTTGTTGTTTGTTTAGTGTTTTCCAATTTTCCCAGAAGTGGTTAGAGTCTATGGATTCTTCAATTACATTGAGCTGATTTCTGACATGCTGTTCCTTCTTTTTCCGTAGTGTATTTCTGTATTGTTTTAGTGATTCACCATAGTGAAGGCGTAGGCTCAGGTTTTCTGGGTCTCTATGTTTTTGGTTGGATAGGTTTCTCAATTTCTTTCTTAGGTTTTTGCATTCTTCATCAAACCATTTATCACTGTTATTACTTTTATTTGGTTTTCTGTTAGAGATTTTTAGATTTGATAGGGAAGCTGAGAGGTCAAATATACTGTTTAGGTTTTCTACTGCCAAGTTTACACCTTCACTACTACAGTGGAACGTTTTGTCCAGGAAGTTGTCTAGAATGGATTGAATTTGTTGTTTCCTAATTGTTTTTTGGTAGGTTTCAACACTACTTTCCTTCCATCTATAGCATTTCTTAATATTATTCAGTTCCTTTGGCTTTGATGCCTCATGATTGAGTATTGCTCTGTTCAAGTAGACTGTGATTTTGCTGTGGTCTGATAGGGGTGTCAGTGGGCTGACTGTGAACGCTCTGAGAGACTCTGGGTTGAGGTCAGTGATAAAGTAGTCTACAGTACTACTGCCAAGAGATGAGCTATAGGTGTACCTACCATAGGAGTCCCCTCGAAGCCTACCATTGACTATGTACATACCCAGTGTGCGACAGAGCTGCAGGAGTCGTGACCCGTTTTTGTTGGTTATGTTGTCGTAGTTGTGCCTAGGGGGGCATATGGGGGAGGGAATGCTGTCACCTCCAGGTAGGTGTTTGTCCCCCTGTGTGCTGAGGGTGTCAGGTTCTTGTCCAGTTCTGGCATTTAGGTCGCCACAGACTAGTACATGTCCCTGGGTCTGGAAATGATTGATTTCCCCCTCCAGGATGGAGAAACTGTCTTCATTAAAGTATGGGGATTCTAGTGGGGGGATATAGGTAGCACACAGGAGGACATTTTTCTCAGTTGAGATAATTTCCTTTTGAATTTCTAACCAAATGTAAAATGTTCCTGTTTTGATTAATTTAATAGAGTGAGTTAGGTCTGCTCTATACCAAATTAGCATACCCCCTGAGTCCCTTCCCTGTTTCACACCTGGTAGTTTGGGTGGATGGGACTACCAGCTCTCTGTAACCTAGAGGGCAACCAGTGGGTCCGTCTCCTCTATACCATGTTTCTTGTAGGATGACAATGTCTGTATTTCCAATTTCTTTGGTGAAGTCCAGATTCCTGCTCTTTAGGCCAAAGGCAGATGACCTCAGGCCTTGGATATTCCAGGATGAAATAGTGAAGGCTTTGTGTTCCATAAAGTGTCTAATGTTGTTGGTTGTGTGGTTTGGCCTCAGGCCAGTAATTGTGAACAGAGCCTGCTGAGCATCTGGTACATGCCATTGGCTTGGGCCAGTGTAAGAGTGGGTGTTGGGCCTGTTTGCCTGCTCACGGCCTGGGCGTATGTGTGACTTTCATGTTGAGGCCCTCTTTGTGGGAGTGGGGGGCTTGGCGTGGGTAGGAGGGGCATAGGTCTGATCTGAGGGGGCCTAAATGGGGTGTGGGCATGGTTGACTTGGGGGGGAGTTAATTGGTGGGGGTGGGGGTGTAGATGTGGTTGATGGTGCTGTGGTCTGGATGTAGGTCCTCTCTGCGGGGGTCCTCTATGTGTAGGTCCTGGGGGCGGGGGGGTCCCGCAGGTCTGGGAGAGTGTCTCGCTGGTCTGGGCGGGGTGTCTGTTGATCTGTTGCTCCTGTGTGAGGTGTTGGGTCTGCGGTTGAGGGCGATATCCTTTAGGGTCCGGGCGAAGGTGGGCACTGCTGCCTTGTATAGGTGGACCTGGTCATAAAGGCTGTTCACGTCCAGGGTGGAGTGGTGGGCCAGGAAGACATTTGGTTTTGATGCACAGTCACGGGAAATACTTGCGTTTACCCGCTGTATGGTAGCAGGGTGGAAGTCTTTTCGTGGTAACAGGGTTGAGATAACCACTTGTGCGTTGGGGAAAGTAGAAGAAGCTTTTTCTATCACTCCCTTGAGTGATGTGGCCACCCTTTCCTGCTGTGTTCTCATCTCATTTGTGCCTGTGTGTATTGTTATGTGGCTGGGTGATCCTAGTCGGTCCTCAGAAAGAAGGTCTAGGGCGCGCTGGGTGTTTGGACACCAGAGTTTAGACACTGTGTGTTTTGGAAAAAGTTTATTTTCTTGTATGTATTTCCCGTTTGAGTCCATAAGGAGTACAATCTGTGGCTTGTGTATGTCCTCAGTGGGTGTGGGGGGGTCGTCATGAGGGCTATCAGGGTGTCTGACTGGGGGGTTGCTCAGAGGGGTTGGGGTCCCCAGGGCTTGGGGTTCTTCATTTGTTTGTCTGGGTGTGATGTCGAGGCTATGGTCAGGGTCTAGGGTGTACTGTTCTGCTGCGGTGTCGAGACTTTGGCCAGGATCTGAGGTGGGCTGTTCTCTAATGGGTTGTTCAATGTCACCCGTCATCGTTCTCACCTTCTCCTCCAGCACTCTGATCCTCTCCTCTAGTGCTCTGTTCTTCTCCTGCTCCTGCTCTTTCTCGCTCTCTCTCTCTCTCTCTCTCTCTCTCAATTCAAATGGCTTTAGTGACATGGGAAACATGTTTACATTGCCAAAGCAAATGGAATAGGCAATAAACAAAAGGGAAATAAACAAGGGAAACAGTAAACATTACACTCACAAAAGTTTTAAAAGAATATAGACATTTCAAACGTTATATTATTGGCTATGTACAGTACAGTGTTGTAGCAATGTGCAAGTAGTTGAAGTATAAAAGGGAAAATAAACAGATAAATATAGGTTGTATTTACAATGTTTGTGCTCCACAGGTTGCCCTTTTCTCATGGCAATGGGCCACAAATCTTGCTGCTGTGACTGCACACTGTAGTATTTTGCCTAACAGATATGGGAGTTTATCAATGTTTGATTTGTTTTCAAATTCTTTGTGGGAAATACAGTATGTGTCTCTATTGTGGTCATACATTTGGCAGGAGGTTAAGAAGTGTAGCTCAGTTTCCACCTCATTTTGTGGGCAGTGGGCACATAGCCTGCCATCTCTCGAGAGCCAGGTCTGCCTATGGCGGCCTCTCTCAATAGCAAGGCTATGCTCACTGAGTCTGTACATAGTCAAGGATTTTCTTAATTTAGGGTCAGTCACAGTGGTCAAGTATTCTGCTACTGTGTATGAGTGTTTAGGGCCAGATAGCATTCCAATTTGCTCTGTTTTTTGGTTGATTCTTTCCAGTGTGTCAAATAGTTATCTTTTTGCTTTCTCATAATTTAGTTGGGTCTAAATGTGTTTCTGTCTTGGGGGTCTGTGGGGTCTGTTTGTGTTTGTGAACAGAGCCCCAGAACCAGCTGGCTGAGGGGACTCTTCTCTAGGTTCATCTCTCTGTAGGTGAGGGCTTTGTGGTGTAATGTGTGAGCATCGCTTCCTTTTAGGTGGTTGTAGAATTGAACAGCTCTTTTCTGGATTTTGATAACTAGCGGGTATAGTCCTAATTCTGCTCTGCATGCATTGTTTGGGGTTTTGCGTTGTACACTAAGTATATTTTTGCAGAATTCTGCATGCAGAGTCTCAATTGGGTGTTTGTCCCATTTTGTGAATTCTTGGTTGGTGAGTGGACTGCAGACCTCACAACCAAAGAGGGCAATGGGTTCGATAACTGAAGTATTTTTAGCCAGATCCTAATTGGGATGTTGAGTTTTATGTTCCTTTTGATGGCATAGAAGGCCCTTCTTGCCTTGTCTCTTAGATCATTCACAGCCTTGTGGAAGTTACCTGTGGTGTTGATGTTTAGGCCGAGGTAGGTGTAATTCTTTGTGTACTCTAGGGCAACAGTGTCTAGATAGAATTTGTATTTGTTGTCTTGGCTACTGGACCTTTTTTGGAACACCATTATTTTTGTCTTACTGTGATTCACTGTCAGGGCCCAAGTCTGACAGAATCTGCACAGATCTAGGTGCTGCTGTAGGCCCTCCTTGGTTGGGGACAGAAGCACCAGATTATCTGCAAACAGTAGACATTTGATTTCTGAGTCCAGTAGGGTGAGGCCGGGTGCTGCAGACTGTTCTAGTGCCCTCGCCAATTCATTGATATATATGTTGAAGAGGGTGGGGCTCAAGCTGCATCCCTGTCTCACCCAATTGCCCTGAGGAAAGAAATCTGTGTGTTTATTGCCAATTTTAACTGCACACTTGTAGTTTGTGTACATTGATTTTATAATGTCATATGCTTTCCCCCCAACACCGCTTTTCCATCAATTTGTATAGCAACCCTCATGCCAAATTGAGTCAAAAGCTTTTTTTAAAACAACAAAGCATGAGAAGACTTTGCTTCTGTTTTGTTTTGTTTGTTTGTCAATAAGGGTGTGCAGGGTGTATACATGGTGTGTTGTACGATATTTTGGTAAGAAGCCAATTTGACATTTGTTCAGGACATTGTTTTCACTGAGGAAATGTTGGAGTCTGTTGTTGTTATGTGGGCAGCTTGTCTCTCCCTTTTCTGTTTCCCTTCCTCCTTGTTTTGTCCCCTCTTTTTCTGTTGTATCTGTATGTGTGTTTGTCCCCTTTATGTGGGTGTGTCTGGAGTGGATCAGGGGGCGTGCTCAGGATCTGCCTCTCCTGTGCAGCTGCGGGTTGTTTCCAGTGATTCCTGCCTACGCAGCTGCATCCTATTCTCTCATCAACCTGCACTACTTATTCCTGGGCATGGCTCTCCACCGGCGCCAGATCGTTGTTCTTACCAGAGCGGTAACTTGGCTCACCAGTAGTATTATTTTGTCTTTGTCTTCAGCCTGGCTCTGTACTCTCCATAACTTGTCGTTTGTTTTGTCTTCAGTGCAGACTTACCTCCCAACCTGCCTGCCTGCCTTCCCGCCTGCCGGTCTGCCTGCCTGCCTCAGCCTCTCCTTCCTCCGGAGCCGACTAGCCCACTCTGTTCCTTTTCTTCAGTTGATTTTTGGACTAAGACACTTTGAACTTTTATTAAAATAATTTGTATTTCTTCCACTCCCTTTGTCGTGTTGTTTCTCTGAGTGCTGGGTTGAACCATAGCCTTAACAGAACGATCTGGCCATGGACCCAACAGAGAAACAGCACGGGGCAAACGAAGACAGCTTCCAACAAGCTATCCAGGCTCAAGGAACGTTGCTAGGACAGCATGACCAATTGATTCGGACTCTTGTGGAAGATAATCATCAACTGCTGAACCAGGTGACTCAGTTAACTACACAAGTCTCTAAATTGTCTGTTATCAGTTCTCCATCTCTCTCTGACCCCCAGTTTGATGCACCCCAAGTTGTTTCCTCGGACATTAGGCAGGCTTCGTTCCGTCGGGAACCCCCTGTCACGTCGCCTGAACCGTTCAATGGAGAATTGGACAAGTGCCGGGGATTCTTGCTTCAGTGTGACTTGATTTTTCGGCAGAGACCACTGTCGTTTTCTACTGATTCATCTAAGGTACATTATGTTCTGGGGCTGTTAAGAGGGAAAGCTCTGGTTTGGGCTGAGGCTGTGTGCTCAGATCAAACTTTGACTGGATTGACTTTTGCTGATTTTTCTGCTAAATTGAAGACTGTTTTTGACCATCCTGACCATGTGGGTAATTCCTCCAAGATACTTTTTAATTTGAGGCAGGGTTCTAACAGTGTGGCAGAGTACTCTATTGAGTTCTGGACGTTGGCAGCGGACTCCAAGTGGAACAATGTGGCACTTCAAGGAGCATTTCTAAACGGTTTGAATGAAGCCATTAAGGATGAACTGGCTGCTCGTGATGAGCCACATGATTTACATTCTCTCGTTTCCCTGTCCATTAAGCTAGACAATCGGTTGCGGGAGAGGCGTCGGGAGAGAGGCGATCGGCCACATCTAGGAGGACGAGTTCCCCAGCTTTCAACCACTCGAGTCTCGCCTCCCCGGAGCCGGCAGCTTCTTGTTCCTGATCCCATCCCGAGCACAGAGGAGGAACCTATGCAAGTGGGTCGAGCTCAACTACCTCCAGCAGAGCGGCAACGGCGCCTCCAGGCAGGTGAGTGCCTGTACTGTGGAGACGACACACACATTCTGGCTACATGCTCTAAGCGACCCAAAAGACAAGGCTCACTCGTTACGGTGGGTCTACTTGCGAGCCCAGAGTTAGATCCGGAACCCGTCATTCCCCGATTACAAGTACCTGTAACCTTACGTTTCCAGAGTCATTCCCTGCCACTCTCAGCTCTCATAGACTCAGGTGCAGAAGACAACTTTATTAGCCACCAGTTCGTTACACAAGCTCGTATCCCCATGGAGCCACTACCTACCCCCATTCGGGTCACAGCCCTTGATGGGCGCCCCCTCGCGGAGATAACTCATCAAACCACCCCCGTTTCCCTAGTGATTTCTGGCAATCATTGTGAAAGCATTCAACTAAGAGTTATGTCTGGCTCAGCTACCTCCCTAATCCTTGGCTTCCCCTGGTTGGCTCTTCACAACCCACAAATTGATTGGACACGTCACACCATTCTCAGTTGGAGCACTAACTGCCATTCCGAGTGCCTGAGGTCAGCGGTTCCCCCCACTAAGTGTAACCCAACTCCTCCCTCAGCTCCTCTTGATCTGTCATCTGTCCCCAAAGAATACCATGACTTAGCGGAGGTTTTCAGTAAGGACAAGGCTCTATCTCTACCACCACATAGGCCTTATGATTGCCCTATTGAACTGCTTCCTGGTGCTCCCTTGCCCTCTAGTCGGTTATACAATCTGTCCCGACCGGAAAGAGAGGCAATGGAGCAGTACATTGGTGATTCTCGGGCATAATCCGTCCCTCGTCGTCTCCTTTGGGTGCAGGTTTCTTTTTCGTGGAAAAGAAGGACAAGTCGTTACGCCCCTGTATCGATTTCAGGGGTTTAAACAACATAACTGTTAAAAACAAGTATCCCCTTCCACTCATCAACTCAGCTTTTGAACCTCTGCATGGCGCCACAGTGTTTTCCAAGCTCGACCTCAGGAATGCTTATCACCTTGTCCGAATCCGAAAGGGAGATGAGTGGAAAACCGCTTTCAACACTCCACTGGGACATTTTGAGTATTTGGTCATGCCCTTTGGGCTCTCAAATGCCCCTGCTGTTTTCCAAGCCATGGTGAACGATGTTCTTAGGGATTTTTTGAACCGTTTTGTCTTTGTATACCTGGATGATATTCTTGTTTTTTCCAAGTCACCCGAGGAGCATGAGTCACACGTCCGTCAAGTCCTTCAACGGCTCTTGGAGAACAAGCTGTACGTCAAAGCAGAAAAGTGTGAGTTCCACAAACAGTCTACATCGTTCCTTGGATTCATAATTGAGAGCGGGCAGGTGAAGGCGGACCCCGAGAAGATCCGGGCAGTGACGGAATGGCCCACACCCACCACCCGTAAGCAACTTCAACGATTTTTGGGCTTTGCTAACTTCTACCGTAGATTCATTAAGGGTTTTAGTAGAGTGGTGGCACCCCTTACAAGACTCACATCCCCAAAAGTCCCTTTTCTGTGGTCCCCTGAGGCGGAGCAGGCGGTAGGGGTTTTGAAGGAACTGTTTTCCACCTCCCCCGTGTTGATACACCCCAATACCTCTCTGCAGTTTGTTGTGGAGGTGGACGCGTCGGACTCAGGTGTGGGAGCAGTCCTCTCCCAGCGCTCCCCCACTGACCAAAAGCTTCACCCCTGTGCTTTTTTCTCCAAGAAATTGTCACCCACAGAACGGAATTACGACGTTGGAAACCGGGAACTGCTGGCGGTCAAGTTTGCACTGGAAGAATGGCGGCACTGGCTGGATGGAGCTGAACTGCCGTTTGTGGTCTGGACTGACCACAAAAACTTGGCTTACATCCAAGCCACCAAGAGACTCAACTCACGCCAAGCCAGATGGGCCCTGTTTTTTAGTAGGTTTAACTTTATTCTTACATACAGACCGGGGTCAATAAATGTTAAACCAGATGCTTTGTCCCGCCAGTTTGCTGACCCTTCGGAGACCAGCGAGCCTGAGGCAGTCCTGCCTTCCTCATGCGTCGTGGCGGCTGTTCAGTGGGAGATCGAGTCTCTTGTGAAGACTGCACTTGCCACGGACCCGGGACCGGGTGATGGACCTCCCAACCTACTATTTGTTCCCGAGACGGTCCGGTCTCAGCTGTTGCAGTGGATTCACACCTCCCGTTTTGCTGGTCACCCTGGGATGAGACGCACGTTGACGCTGCTTAGGAGACATTTTTGGTGGCCTTCAATGGAAACTGACGTTCGGGCTTTTGTGGCAGCCTGTTCAACCTGTGCTCGGGGCAAAGCCTCCCATCAGTCCCCTTCGGGGCTGCTGCTACCCCTCCCAGTTCCCAGCCTTCCCTGGTCCCACATTGCCATGGATTTTGTCACCGGCCTACCCAAGTCTGAAGGTAATGATACTATACTTACCATTGTGGACAGATTCTCTAAATCTGTCCACTATATAGCATTACCAAAATTACCGTCTGCCAGTGAGACAGTGGACCTCCTAGTCCAACATGTATTCCGTCCCCATGGAATACCTGTGGACATCGTATCTGATAGAGGCCCACAGTTTACTTCCCGTGTTTGGAAGGTTTTCTGTTCTGCTTTGGGTGCTTCCGTTAGTCTGTCCTCAGGGTTTCATCCCCAGACCAACGGTCAAACAGAAAGAGCCAATCAAAACCTCGAAGCAACCCTTCGTTGTGTGGCTGCTCAACATCCACCATCCTGGGCCAAACATCTGCCCTGGATAGAGTACGCCCACAACTCCCTCACCACCTCTGCCACCGGTCTTTCACCCTTCGAGGTTACCATGGGTTATCAACCCCCTCTGTTTCCTGCTCAGGAGAAGGAATTGGCTGTTCCTTCGGTTCAGGAGAACCTCCGCCGCTGCCAGAGAGTGTGGAGCGACGCTCGGGAAGCATTGCTTCGGACCACCGACAGGAACAAGACAACAGCGGATAGGAGCAGGACTCCCGCACCTGTGTTTCATCCTGGTCAAGAGGTTTGGCTGTCATCAAAGAACGTACCTCTTCGTACCAAATCACGCAAGCTGTCTCCTCGGTACCTGGGTCCGTTTGTGGTGGAGTCCATCATTAACCCCTCTGCGGTTCGTTTGAAGTTGCCTTCAGCCATGAAGATACACCCTACTTTCCATGTCTCCCAACTGAAACCTGTGTCCTCCAGCCTTTTGTGTCCGCCGGCTGATCCACCTCCACCTGTTCGCCTCATTGACGACCATCCGGCCTACACCGTCAGTAGGCTCCTGGACTCTCGGAGGCGGGGTAGGGGTCTCCAATACCTAGTCGATTGGGAAGGTTATGGACCAGAGGAGAGGTCTTGGGTCCCTAAGCGTTTTGTGTTGGATCCTCAGCTGATCACGGACTTCCATCACGACAACCCTGACAGGCCTGGTGGGTCGCCAGGTGGCGACCATTGAGGGGGGGGTACTGTTATGTGGGCAGCTTGTCTCTCCCTTTTCTGTTTCCCTTCCTCCTTGTTTTGTCCCCTCTTTGTCTGTTGTATCTGTATGTGTGTTTGTCCCCTTTATGTGGGTGTGTCTGGAGTGGATCAGGGGGCGTGCTCAGGATCTGCCTCTCCTGTGCAGCTGCGGGTTGTTTCCAGTGATTCCTGCCTACGCAGCTGCATCCTATTCTCTCATCAACCTGCACTACTTATTCCTGGGCATGGCTCTCCACCGGCGCCAGATCGTTGTTCTTACCAGAGCGGTAACTTGGCTCACCACTAGTATTATTTTGTCTTTGTCTTCAGCCTGGCTCTGTACTCTCCATAACTTGTCGTTTGTTTTGTCTTCAGTGCAGACTTACCTCCCAACCTGCCTGCCTGCCTTCCCGCCTGCCGGTCTGCCTGCCTGCCTCAGCCTCTCCTTCCTCCGGAGCCGACTAGCCCACTCTGTTCCTTTTCTTCAGTTGATTTTTGGACTAAGACACTTTGAACTTTTATTAAAATATTTTTATTTCTTCCACTCCTTTTGTCGTGTTTGTTTCTCTGAGTGCTGGGTTGAACCATAGCCTTAACAGTTGTTGATGATAATGCAGAGGATTTTTCCGAGTTTGCTGCCGACGCATATCCCACTGTAATTATTGGGGTAAATTTGTCTCCACTTTTGTGGATTGGGGTGATCAGGCCTTGGTTCCAAATATTAAGGAAGATGCCAGAGCTGAGGATAATGTTGAAGTTTAAGAATAGCCCATTTGAATTTGTGGTCTGTATATTTTATCATTTTGTTTAGTATATCATCAACACCACAGGCCTTTTTGGGTTAGAGGGTTTGTATTTTGTCCTGTAGCTCATCCAATTTAATTGGAGAATCCAGTTGGTTCTGGTAGTCTTTAATAGCTGATTCTAAGTTTTGTAAATTATCGTGTATATATTTTTGCTCTTGGTTCTTTGTTATATCAAAAGAAATCAGCCAAGACTTCAGGAAAAAAATTGTAGATCTCCACAAGTCTGGTTCATCCTTGGGAGCAATTTCCAAATGCCTGAAGGTACCTAGTTCATCTGTACAAACAATAGTACACAAGTATAAACACCATGGGACCACGCAGCCGTCATACCGCTCAGGAAGGAAACGCGTTCTGTCTCCTAGAGATGAACGTACTTTGGTGCAAAAAGTGCAAATCAATCCCAGAACAACATCAAAGGACCTTGTGAAGATGCTGGAGGAAACAGGTACAAAAGTATCTATATCCACAGTAAAACGAGTCCTATATTGACAAAACCTGAAAGGCCACTCAGCAAGGAAGAAGCCACTGCTCCAAAACCGCCATAAAAAAGCCAGACTACGGTTTGCAACTGCACATGGGGACAAAGATCTTACTTTTTGGAGAAATGTCCTCTGGTCTGATGAAACAAAAATAGAACTGTTTGGCCATAATGACCATCGTTATGTTTGGAGGAAAAAGTGGGCTGCTTGCAAGCCGAAGAACACCATCCCACCCGTGAAGCACGGGGGTGGCAGCATCATGCTATGGGGGTGCTTTGCTGCAGGAGGGACTGGTGCACTTCACAAAATAGATGGCATCATGAGGAAGGAAAATTATGTGGATATATTAAAGCAACATCTCAAGACATCAGTCAGGAAGTTAAAGCTTGGTCGCAAATGTGTCTTCCAAATGGACAATGACCCCAAGCATGCTTCCAAAGTTGTGGCAAAATGGCTTAAGGACAACAAAGTTAAGGTATTGGAGTGGCCATCACAAAGCCCTGACCTCAATCCTATAGAAAATGTGTGGGCAGAACTGAAAAAGCGTGTGCGAGCAAGGAGGCCTACAAACCTGACTCAGTTACACCAGCTCTGTCAGGAGGAATGGGCCAAAATTCACCCAACTTATTGAGGGAAGCTTGTGGAAGGCTACCCGAAATGTTTGACCCAAGTTAAACAATTTAAAGGCAATGCTATCAAGTACTAATTGAGTGTATGTAAATTACTGACCCACTGGGAATGTGATGAAAGAAAAAAAGCTGAAATAACTGACTTAAGACAGTGAATTTTTACTAGTTTAAATGTATTTGGCTAAGGTGAATGTAAACTTCCGACTTCAACTGTATATGGGGCAGCAGCCTCTAAGGTGCAGGGTTGAGTAACCAAGTAGTAGCCGGCTAGTGATGGCTATTTAACAGTCTGATGGCCTTGAGATAGAAGCTGTTTTTCAGTCTCTCGGTCCCTGCTTTGAAGCACCTGTACTAACCTTGCCTTCTGGATGGTAGCGGGTTGAACAGGCCGTGGCTCAGGTGGTTGATGTCCTTGATGATCTTTTTGGCCTTCCTGTGACATCGTGTGCTGTAGGTGTCCTGGAGGGCAGGCAGTGTGCCCCCGGTGATACGTTTGTCAGACCGCACCACCCGCTGGAGAGCCCTGCGGTTGAGGAGGCGGCTAGGGATGCCGTCTGGGCCGGCAGCCTTGCGAGGGTTAACATGCTTAAATGTCTTACTCACGTCGGCCATGGAGAACGAGAGCCCACAGTCCTTGGGAGTGGGCCGCATTGGTGGCACTGTGTTATTCTCAAAGCGGGAAAGAAGGTGTTCAGCTTGTCCGGGAGCAAGACGTCAGGGTCCGCGACATGGCTGGTTTTCCCTTTGTTATCCGTGATTGTCTGTAGACACGTACATCTTGTGTATGAGCCGTTGAATTGCGACTCCACTTTGTGCCTGTACTGACGTTTTGCCTGTTTGATTGCCTTACGGAGGGGATAACTACACTGTTTGTATTCGACCATATTCCCAGTCACCTTGCCGTGGTTAAATGCGATGGTTTGCACTTTCAGTTTTGCGCGAATGCTGCCATCTATCCACGGTTTCTGGTTTGGGCAGGTTTTAATAGTCACAGTAGGAACAACATCCACTATACACTTCCTGATGAACTCAGTCACCGTGTCCGTGTATACGTCAATGTTATTCTCAGAGGCTACCCCCAATCTTGAAGCATGGATTCCGATTGGTCAGACCAAAGGAACCAATTCGGGAAAGTCATATTCCTGGTCGTAATGCTGGTGAGTTACCGCTGCTCTGATATCCAAAAGTTATTTCCGGCTGTATGTAATAACACAAACGTTCTGGGCTAATAATGTAAGAAATAACACACAAAAAAACAAAATACTGCAAAGTTGCTTAGGAGCTAGAAGCAGAGCTGCCATGTCTGTCGGTGCCATCTTTCATGGTAGCAGGGTGGAGATAACCACTTGTGTGTTGGAGAAAGTAGAATAAGCTTTTTCAATCACTCCCTTGAGTGCTGTGGCCACCCTGTCCTGCTGTGCTCTCAGGTGGTTTGTGCCTGTTCGTATTATTATGTGGCTGGGTGACCCTAGTTGGTCCTCAGACAGAAGGGCGTGCTGGGTGTTTGGACACCAGAGTTTAGACACTGTGTGTTAGGGAAATCTTTAATTATCTTGTATACATATCCCGTTTCAGTATGTAAGGAGTACAATCTGTGGCTTGTGTGTCCTCAGTGAGTGTGGGGGGGGGGGTTGTCAGGAGGGCTATCCGGGGGGCTGACAGGGGGGAGTGCTAGGATGGGGTGGGGTCCTCTGGGCTTGGGGTTCTTCATTTATCTGTCCTGCATGGTCAGGGTCTGGGGTGGACTGTTCTGCTGTGGTGTCGAGACTTTGGTCAGGAGCTTAGGTGGGCTGTTCTAGTGGCTTCTCTGTGGGGGTGGCCAGCTCACAACTCATCATTCTCACCTTCTCATTCAGCACTCTCACCTCCTCCTCTAGTGCTCTCATCTTCTCCTGCTCTTTCTCCTGTTGATGTTGTCTCACCACAGTCCAGAGTGCAGACATGTCTCTCTCCCCTTCCAGCTCTCCGGGTCTGGTTGAGGGGGTGTTGTTGTGCTGGACTGTTGTCTGGGTCTGTGCTGACTGGTTGTGTGTTCACCTGCTGTTCCAGCTCCACCTGCCTTACCTCCAGCTGAGTGAATTTATCCTTCATTTCAGTGAGGGAGTAGTGCTCTGTGCTGGGGGGGTTGACTTTCCGCTTGGGGTTGCTCGCCTGTGGGGTTGTTTAAGGAAGAGGTCTGGTCTGACTCGCTTGATGTGTGGGAGTCTTCATCAGGAAAGAGCTGTGGAAATCCAGCTGAAACTTTTTGGGGTTGCCCTGTACCAATACTGTTCCAGAATTGTACATGTTGACATTGGCTGACTCAGAGTCCTCGTTGTCTAGTATCCTGAGTTTCCACCCATTGCTAACACCCCCCTCTTGACAGAGGGGTAGAGTGTTAATATAGCACTCCCGCCATGCCAGGGGATGGTCTGTGTGGAAGATTTAATTGCTTACGTTCCCATTTTTGTAGCAGTCAGCAAAAAGTGTCTATAGATTGTCCATGAGGAGCTTATTTTTGTACTCTTTCCATGCCTTCTCATTTTTTACATCCAAGTAGTACTGTATTGTGATGACCTCGGCACAGGGGGAAGCCATGGAGCAGGAGGCCTCAAAGGCCTCTGCATTTGGGTGGGGGAGGCTGTGTAACTCTCCTGCCATTGTTGGGCTCAAGTGCTTTGACACCTCTCACTTCACACCTCAGTGCTAATTGAAGTTGCAGCCGGATCTGTTCTGTCCTAGAAAGTTTGTTAGCTTTAACTTAGCATTCAGTCCTTATAAATTAAAATAGATTATTGTAATGTATTTTCTTTTTGGCTTTTAAAAGTAGCTTCAGACTAAACATTACTCACTCAGTTCCAGGTTGGATGGTATTTTCAGGTCTCTGTTGTGCTTCTTTTGCTGGTCGTTGGTTTGTCAAAGCATTTGCTGTATAGTCCTTGGGAATAATTGGTAGTAGGAATCCTTCCAGGTAATTTTGTCCAAAATTATGTTTAGGGTTGGAGTGTAGATTTGGAGTGAAAGTTATGTTGTGGAGGGTAATATCCTGTAAATGTCCTTGTGAAGAAAATCCAAGTTTATCCAACTCTAAATCTATATTTTTGAAAAAACATGCAGAAAAATTCAGGAGCTCATGATCTCTCTCTCTCTCTCTCTCTCTCTCTCTCTCTCTCTCTCTCTCTCTCTCTCTCTCTCTCTCTCTCTCTCTCTCTCACTCACTCACTCACTCACTCACTCACTCCATCTTTTCCCCCCTCTGTCAGGCCTAGGTAAGATAGCTCAGTAAAAAGCAAAAATATATTTTGGATGATTTCTTGATTTCCTTTATATGCCAATCATGTAATGAGAAGCAATTTGATTAATCATATCAGAAGTCTGGTTTCCCAGCTAGCACATTTGGTTCATTGGAAGTTGTGGGAACGTGCGTTTTTTGTTTCCCATTGGTTCTGGGAATGAAGCCATATGTTTCCTGAGCGGTAAAACAGAAAATATTTTAAACGTTCTGAGAACGGAAGTAAACATTTGCCTGTTCTGGGAACGTTTATTTTTAGGTTGCAGGAGGTTCCTTGAATGTTTTCCTGGGAGGGTTTATTAACAGTCTGAATATTTTAATTGTAGGTTATTTGGAGGTTTTTAAATAACTTCCTTAAAACTTTTACTGAATGTTTCAATAATACTTTTCATAACACTGCTAGATTATTTTTGAAAAACATTTTTGAACTCCAAGCACAGATAGGACACATGGAAATGTATTTCCTTAGGCATTAATCATGCAAACACATTTCTTTTTTTATTGTGACACAGCATCAGTGAGATTCAAACCTATAATATTCTGTTCTCTATCCATGGAATTAGTCCACTGCGCCACCAGGATGGAGCTAGCATGCCATGTTCTTTTACGCATAAAAGGTTTTCATTTGAGTCTATTCAAACAGACCTCATTTAAAAGGAAACAAGCACTAATTAACATCAGGTGTGGAAAACGGAATGCATATGTTTTTTAATAACATTCTTATAACATTCTCTGAATGTTACTAAAGTTTCTTGTGGTTTTTATGGAACATTTTCTTAAAGTTCTCAGAACAATTTGAGGACATGAATTTAAATAGAACCATGAGGAAAGCTGTAGGAAACGTTACGCTGAAGTACTGAAATTCCCACAGAAGAATGTTGTTTCTTAACATTCTCTGAAATATTTGTCCAATGTCAAACCAGTTGGAGAACTTTCCTAGAACATTACCAAAATTGAAATGAAATGTATACATGTTTTCACTTTTAGGAAAATGTCTGTTAAAGTAATGAAATACCAAGAAAATAGTCTTTTATTGTCAAGTTCTTTAAACGCCCACACCAGTAGAAATGTACTTATTCGAGCTGAAAGACGATGGTCAGACCTTACCCATGATGTTACACCATGATGTAAGTCAATAAAACATTGTTTTAGTCAAGGTATGATATATTTTGGCTCGAAGTGCCAAATCCAAATGCGTGATTTCAGATGTTTTTGTCAATCTTAAGCCGAAATCACATGGAGAGACGGCTTCAAAATGTGTTCGCGAGAGTAGAGAGTGTCAATTCACATACACTGCGTAGCGTATGCCAACTTAATTGTCATGAGAATCCACAATATAATAATATAATCATAATAATATTTTGTACTCAGTGTATGTCCTACGGGAGCCACCGTACCTGCCTGTGCTAAACAGTTGTTATTTTAGCTCAGGAATGTGAGGAGAGTTGTAGGTAGTACACCTGAGCAGTTTATAAAGAATGTATCTTGTCTCATTTGTCTACATAATAGTATTCTCTCTTGAAATCTGAGTCCCTCGAGTTTCCCAGCCTTAGCCTGTCTAGACTATATCCTATTAACTAAATCAACACAGGTAGGCTGCAATTGTTTTCAAATATGCAGCCTATTTTACTGATAACCCTTAGCTTACAGCCCAATACATTTTAAACTACGTCTTTAGCCTACTTAGCAAAGGGAAGATCATAACAACTTATTTTACCAGCATTACTCCGCGTAGACGCGAGAACAATAGACTTGCTTTCTATGACACCATAAGCCCAAATCAAACAAAACACACTTTTTTAACACGGGTGAACGAGCGTGTACACGCTGGAATTAGAATGCATGGTAGTGAATGAGAGAAAACAGAGTTGCCGCAAGTGTCAACGGCGTCAAATTAGAAAGAAAGTCTATTTTTTTTGTGGCTACCAGAAGCAATGTTGGTCAAATGAGCAGATAAATTGCCAGAAAATAGATACATAGTTTGTACATTGTTACGTCTGGAATTGTGACACGTATAGTTAAAAAGTGTCTATTTAGTGTTGATAATAAAAATACTGCCAGTGCCAATAATACATATTTGAAAACAATAACGTTATGCCTACCTGTGTTAATTTCGATCAAAAGCATATTCATGAGTTGCACCTCCGTCACATCGTTGCCATTGTTATCAACGTTATACAGATGCCGCAGCCATATTGATGCTCAAAAGTAGAACGGGAGCTAATGACTGTTTCGTCTAAATTACATTATAGGGGCTTGGGAATGTGACATCATTGCTAAAATCTTTACATATTTAGTTGTAAACAACTTTGCCGTCATGTTGTCAAATTTACTTTAGACAGATGGAAATGTTGTCATTAGCTAGCAAAGTTAGTCAGAAATAGCTAGCAATGCTAACATTAGCTAACATTAGCTAGCTAAACTCTGGAGGTCTCCCCTTAATCTTAGCTAGCTAGCTAACATACTACAACTAAAGTCAATCTGGCGACATCAGAATTATGACAAAATGTTTGCCTACTGATTATATGCCTTCTTTAGAAATGTTATTGTGTTTTAAACCAGAGTAATGCACTTTAGACCAAATCTTAATCAGCGCACAATGAGGATGCATTGAGTAGACTGCTCAGTTAGGCATCAGTCCTAAAATGAACGTTCAAAACAATATTGTAACGCAACGTGCAACCCATGAATAGCCTATGCAGAGTTCAAGAGAATACTGTTATGTAGAAAGAATGAGACTAGCTAAATTCTTTATAAACTGCTCGGGTGTATTAGCTACAACTGTCCTCACGTTCGTGAGCTAACATAACAACTGTTTAGAGCAGGCAGGTACGGTGACTCCCGTAGGATATATAATGTGAGTCAAAAGGAACACACAACAATAATTCACAACGGCTACATAGCGAACATAACAAATGTGACTGACCGGCTCAAATCGGTTTTATGTAGCAACATTTGAAATTGTGTTTTTTACATTGGATAAAAGACTCAGAGCTACAAAAAGGTATATCATACACTACAGTTGAGGAACAATGGGTAAGTAATTTTGCTTTGAAAGTTGATAAACTTGTAAACTCACTTTTGAGAAAATGGCCTTTGAATCTTTTGGTACTACTACTGGAGAGCCCTTCTTTGTCAACACCCTTTCAGCATCGTTCACATCCTCTTAAGCTTTAGACCCACCAATCTCTTTAAGGGTTTGATATTACGTGTTACATAGGATTTTGAGGATGAGGACATTCCATTTATTTATGTCACTGGTGGGTGCCATAAAGGCTGCGTGCCAGGAAGTCTAGGGGGCCCACTGGTGTTAATTTTAGAATGAGTACGTGATGGAATGTCCTGACTGGGGTGCAAGAAGATACTATCGTAGTTGGGAGTGACACCCAATAATGGTTGGCAACTGTTGGATAGAATTAGCTTGCAAAGCAGTATATAAACTGAGAGATTTTCTATGTATATCATTCAAATAGCAAGAAGCAACTCATGTGCAGCTTGTTATGTTGAATTCGGTACCGTATTATTAAATACATTGTATCAACTCTCCATCTAAGTGTTCGAGTATATTCTTGCATCCTGAATTCCTTGATACCAGAGAAATTCATAATAACAGGGTTGATCCGAGCGTTCTGTACTGACAACAGAAGTCAAGCACCCAAGCTAACAGGCTTGCTACTTCCAGACACAGAACAGCTCAGTGAACATTACTCGCCCTAGCAGAGCTGGTTAGGCTGTTAAGTTATCAAGAGCATTGGTGACTGCAACTGTGCTGTCAGATTGTCCGTTCGTAAATTAAAAACGTGTGGCTCTCGGAGCATTCAGAGCACACACCGGATGCTCTGGCCGTTGAGTAGGGTTGATCCGAAAGTTCTGACCTCACAACGGCAGTCAAGCACCCAAGCTAACTGGCTAACATTGGCTAGCTTGCTAGCTACTTCTTGACACATACAGTGGGGAAAAAAGTATTTAGTCAGCCACCAATTGTGCAAGTTCTCCCACTTAAAAAGATGAGAGAGGCCTGTAATTTTCATCATAGGTACACGTCAACTATGACAGACAAATTGATAAATGTTTTTCTCCATAAAATCACATTGTAGGATTTTTAATGAATTTATTTGCAAATTATGGTGGAAAATATGTATTTGGTCACCTACAAACAAGCAAGATTTCTGGCTCTCACAGACCTGTAACTTCTTCTTTAAGAGGCTGCTCTGTTCTCCACTCGTTACCTGTTTTAATGGCACCTGTTTGAACTTGTTATCAGTATAAAAGACACCTGTCCACAACCTCAAACAGTCACACTCCAAACTCCACTATGGCCAAGACCAAAGAGCTGTCAAAGGACACCAGAAACAAAATTGTAGACCTGCACCAGGCTGGGAAGACTGAATCTGCAATAGGTAAGCAGCTTGGTTTGAAGAAATCAACTGTGGGAGCAATTATTAGGAAATGGAAGACATACAAGACCTCGATCTGGGGCTTCACGCAAGATCTCACCCCGTGGGGTCAAAATGATCACAAGAACGGTGAGCAAAAATCTCCCTCGATCTGGGGCTTCACGCAAGATCTCACCCCGTGGGGTCAAAATGATCACAAGAACGGTGAGCAAAAATCCCAGAACCACACGGGGGGACCTAGTGAATGACCTGCAGAGAGCTGGGACCAAAGTAACAAAGCCTACCATAAGTAACACACTACGCCGCCAGGGACTCAAATCCTGCAGTGCAAGACGTGTCCCCCTGCTTAAGCCAGTACATGTCCAGGCCCGTCTGAAGTTTGATAGAGTGCATTTGGATGATCCAGAAGAGGATTGGGAGAATGTCATATGGTCAGAAGAAACCAAAATATAACTTTTTGGTAAAAACTCAACTCATGCTTTGGGGCTGTTTTTCTGCAAAGGGACCAGGACGACTAATCTGTGTAAAGGAAATAATGAATGGGGCCATGTATCGTGAGATTTTGAGTGAAAACCTCCTTCCATCAGCAAGGGCATTGAAGATGAAACGTGTCTGGGTCTTTCATGATCCCTTTCATGATCCCAAACACACCGCCCGGGCAACGAAGGAGTGGCTTCGTAAGAAGCATTTCAAGGTTCTGGAGTGGCCTAGCCAGTCTCCAGATCTCAACCCCATAGAAAATCTTTGGAGGGAGTTGAAAGTCTGTGTTGCCCAGCGACAGCCCCAAAACATCACTGCTCTAGAGGAGATCTGCATGGAGGAATGGGCCAAAATACCAGCAACAGTGTGTGAAAACCTTGTGAAGACTTACAGAAAACGTTTGACCTGTGTCAGTGCCAACAAAGGGTATATAACAAAGTATTGAGAAACTTTTGTTATTGACCAAATACTTATTTTCCACCATAATTTGCAAATAAATTTATTAAAAATCCTACAATGTGATTTTCTGGATTTTTTTTCTTCTCATTTTGTCTTTCATAGTTGACGTGTACCTATGATGAAAATTACAGGCCTCTCTCATCTTTTTAAGTGGGAGAACTTGCACAATTGGTGGCTGACTAAATACCTATTTTCCCCACTGTAATGAGAGAACACCCCACTCTGACCATTTTACTCGCCCTAGCAGAGCAGGTTAGGCTGTTTTCATGTTATCCAGAGCATTGGTGACTAACTGTGCTTCTGGCAACAATTTAATTATGCTTTCTTGCCAACGTTTACTGACACCGGCCATATTCAACAGGTGTTGAGCGTTCGTAAATTCATTAGTTATTCTGAGCTCTGGCACACTCAGATGAGAGTACTCTGAAATCGGAGTAGACTGAATTTACGAACGCACCCGAAATGGTTACTTGCATAGCAGAGTCTTTTGTTAAGACATGTAGCTAACTAGCTAGGTAAGCGATGAACCATAATCACAACTCATGACGTTACTACCCTGCATGAATCTGTAGGTAGCTAACCAACCAGGTTCAATGTTAGCTAGCTAACATTAGGCTATAGCTAGCCAAGCAAATGGCTCTTTCTGTCAAAATTAGAAACGTGTAATATCTGAAAATGTAGCTAGCTAGACTATCTTACCCGTATACATCATTCATAGATGGACGCGTCTCCTGTCGGATGCCATGGTTGCCCTTAGTTTGAAGATGTAATCCGGAGACCGGTGTTTTCTCCATCTCCTTAGCTATCATACTCAAATTCCACTGAGTAGAGCAACACAGTGGAGAGCAACACTTATGCAGTTTTAATACACAATATATATTTTTTTTAAAGCCGCGTTAGACAGGATTACCTAGACATACTGACCAGCTCAAATAGACAGAAGCGTGCTATATGGCAGACCAATCCAAATTCATCTCTCAGCATGTCCAGCCCACTCATTATCTCAGCCAATTATGGCTAGCAGGAAGGTTGCTGTCTTTTTCTTTGGCTAAACCAACTAGGCTTGTAATTTAACAATTGTATTCGTATTTACAGATGGCATACACGTTTGTTATTAAGGCCCATGAAAGTTCACATTAGTTCGAGAAGGCATTTCTGCCATTTGATAAAAAAAACACTTACATTCAAACGGCTCTCCTGTGAAGTAGTGACCCGCAACATACACCTAGTTTCCTGAAACAGGTCACATATTAATTTAAACAAGCCTCCCCAAATTCCTCTGGAATTCAGATAGGCTACTACTTCATTTTGTGTCCCTCCTGGTTGCATCAGAAGCCAGAGAGAAGGTTGGGTTTTGGATCGTAAGGGATAATACAAGAAGACAAAGCCAGATACAGTGAGGGAAAAAAGTATTTCATCCCCTGCTGATTTTGTACGTTTGCCCACTGACAAAGAAATGATCAGTCTATAATTTTAATGGTAGGTTTATTTGAACAGTGAGACAGAATAACAACAAAAAAATCCAGAAAAATGCATGTCAAAAATGTTATAAATTGATTTGCATTTTAATGAGGGAAATAAGTATTTGACCCCTCTGCAAAACATGACTTAGTACTTGGTGGCAAAACCCTTGTTGGCAATCACAGAGGTCAGACGTTTTTTGTAGTTGGCCACCAGGTTTGCACACATCTCAGGAGGGATTTTGTCCCACTCCTCTTTGCAGATCTTCTCCAAGTCATTAAGGTTTCGAGGCTGACGTTTGGCAACTCGAACCTTCAGCTCCCTCCACAGATTTTCTATGGGATTAAGGTCTGAAGACTGGCTAGGCCACTCCAGGACCTTAATGTGCTTCTTCTTGAGCCACTCCTTTGTTGCCTTGGCCGTGTGTTTTGGGTTGTTGTCATGCTGGAATACCCATCCACGACCCATTTTCAATGCCCTGGCTGAGGGAAGGAGGTTCTCACCCAAGATTTGACGGTACATGGCCCCGTCCATCGTCCCTTTGATGCAGTGAAGTTGTCCTGTCCCCTTAGCAGAAAACCACCCCCAAAGCATAATGTTTCCACCTCCATGTTTGACGGTGGGGATGGTGTTCTTGGGGTCATAGGCAGCATTCCTCCTCCTCCAAACACAGCGAGTTGAGTTGATGCCAAAGAGCTCCATTTTGGTCTTATCTGACAACAACACTTTCACCCAGTTCTCCTCTGAATCATTCAGATGTTCATTGGCAAACTTCAGACGGGCATGTATATGTGCTTTCTTGAGCAGGGGGACCTTGCGGGCGCTGCAGGATTTCAGTCCTTCACGGCGTAGTGTGTTACTTGTCCCTGATATCCTTGGAGAGCTCTTTGGTCTTGGCCATGGTGGAGAGTGTGGAATCTGATTGATTGATTGCTTCTGTGGACAGGTGTCTTTTATACAGATAACAAGCTGAGATTAGGAGCACTCCCTTTAAGAGTGTGCTCCTAATCTCAGCTCGTTACCTGTATAAAAGACACCTGGGAGCCAGAAATCTTTCTGATTGAGAGGGGGTCAAATACGCAGACGTCATCTCTCACAGGAATATTGTTGTCGTCCACATCTTCATCTCAGAGTTTTGGTTTTGAGAAACAAACGGTAAATGATTAATACACATGTGCCACTCTGATACAATGTTGACCTGTGGAATTGTACAATGTTATAACTATGACTTCTATAGATTTATGTGTAAATACCAGAATGTGAGAAATTCATTTTGAACACCATAATGATAAAAAAAATGAAGGTATGAATATTGTTGTTGATGTATGGTTTACCTAATTTGATCAGTACCATCTTACTGTTAAATAGAAACTGTATTTACTGTTAATGTTTGGTTTTTCATAATTGGGTTATAACATATTGCTATATATTTATTGTCTCTTTGTACTTTGACATCATATTATATTATCATATTATTGTCTGTGGGTGAATTGGCCAGAAACTATAAGCCAGCTACATACATTAGCCAACACTATTCATTACAGAGGTTTTCAAACTGACCAACTCAGCGAGAAGGTTGGATGTCCTCTTTTCACTGGTGCTAGAAACCTACACTTTCAATCTTTCTGCTTCTTAAAACACCAGTGAATATCATCCTATAGGGTTTGGTTACAGTTAGAACACTATCTATTAGCTGCTCAGGACTTGGTCTAAGGAAGTTTAGTCTTATACAGTGTCCATCCCATAATTAACTTTCCCTCCATTCAACTGCCTTTTGCCAGTGCTTCTCTACCCCAGGCCAGAGTCAACACAGAATGACCACGGACTGGAAATCAACAGACCCAAAATACTCTGCCACACTCATGAAAATTCAAAGGACATGGTTTCTCTTTGTTGTTGTAGCTCTAGCACTTGTCCCACAACTTGTCTAGGGAATAAAGATAAATTGATCCCCTAGTACTACTAGCCCTTTGAAAGTATCAGCGTTTGATGTGGATGGGTGGCAGATGTCTGAGAGAAGTGGGATCAGACTTCTTATAATGTCAGGCAAATTTATGGAGTTACCTCCCAGATAGCACATTTGGTTACTTGGAAGTTGTGGGAACGTATGTTTTTTGTTTCACATTGGTTGTGGAAACGAAGCCGTAACGTTTTACTCTGGTTCCCTGAAAGTTTTCTTGGGAGGTTTTATTAATGCTCTGAGAATGGAAAGTATAGGTAAGATTATCTATTATATTGACAAGATAGTCGAGTGACCGCTCAAATAGTGGAAAGATGTAAAGCAGGCAGGAGAAGGTGAGATCAGGTGGGACAATTCTAGCCAATGAGAGGGAAAATACGCCTGTGAGCAGTAGGCACAACTCCGATATAAAGTAGTTTTTTTCAATGTTGCCGAAATGCTTTCATCACTAGTTACCACAGCCACAAAGTACAGAATTAGCTTTGATTTAAGGTTAGGGTTAGGCATAAGTTAGGCATAAGTTTAGCAGTGTGGTTAGGGTTAAGGTTAGGTTTAAAATCAGATTTTAAGAAGAACATTTTCAGAAATAGCCAGGGTTTAGCCATAATTCTGACTTTGTGGCTTTGGTAACTAGTGATTTACACTGAGTGGACAAAACATTAGGAATACCTTCCTAATATTGAGTTGCACCCCCGTTTGCCCTCAGAACAGCCTCAAATAATTGGGAATCTACAAGGTGTCGAAAGTTTTCCACAGGGATGCTGGCCCATGTTGACTCCAATGCTTCCCACGGTGGTGTCAAGTTGACTGGATGTCTTTTAGGTGGTGGACCATTCTTGATACACACTGGAAACTGTTGAGTGTGAAAAACCCAGCAGCATTGCAGTTCCTTACACAAACCGGTGCACCTGGCACCTATTACCATACCCCGTTCAAAGGCACTTAAAACTTATGTCTTGCACATTCACCCTCTGAATGGCATACATACACAATCCATGTCTCAATTGTCTCAAGGCTTAAAAATCCTTCTTTAACCTGTCTCCTCCCCTTCATCTACACTGATTGAAGTGGATTTAACAGATGACATCAATAAGGTATCATAGCTTTCACCTGGATTGACCTTGTCAGTCTATGTCATGGAAAGAGCAGGTGTTCCTAATGTTTTGTACACTCAGTGTATTTTGGTGCATTCATAACAACCTAACCTAACGTAGCAGGTGTAAAAAGACGCCTGAGCGGAGTCCCAACATTCGTTTTTCAGGGGAAACAGAAGTTAGGTTGAAAATACTGTATACTTGAAAACCGGAAACATCCGCTTTCTGCCGACCCAGCGGACAGTGGGAACAACCTAACCATTACGAAGCGTTTCTTCAATCAAATATGCCTCACATAGCAAATTAGCAATTACATTTTTTGTTGTACATATTCGACACTCTTTTATTGACCTCCATACGAAAGTTCCTCACTTCGTGGACAGATTTTGAGCGGAGTAAACCCTCTCGCTTTGCCTCAACATTTAATTAGGACGTTTGTTTTCGGAAAGCCTTTAGAAATGTTGATTTAGACAGCGCATGATGACTGAATTGCACATTGCAAAGACTCAACCAAGACTTCGGACCAAACTTTTGTAATACTTGGTTTGCATATCCATTGTTGCCTTAGTTAGCATTTACTGGTAGATATCATCAGTTGAAATATTTTTCCTACCTACCCTACTGGCTACTGATGTTGTTCTTCTGTGAGCTGCTCCATTTGACAACAAGTTGAGAGCTGCGCACTCTTGCCGCCTGATTCCTCTGAAACTACCCACTGGGCACAGATGTCAATTCAACGTCTCTCCCACGTTAGTTCAACGTAATTTAATTGAAATTACATGAAAACAAGGTTGATTCAACCAGCGTGTGCCCAGTGGGTAGGCTATTTTGTGCCTAATTTCTCTGTTGTATTACATAATTCATACGGCGTATACCTCCGCTATTGAGCTCAGGTGCATTCAAGTTTCTTTGATCATCCTTGATGTCACTACAACTTCATTGGAGTCCACCTGTGGCCAATTCAATTGTTTGGACATGATTTAGAAAGAAACACACCTGTCTATATAAGGTCCCACAGTTGACAGTGCATGTCAGAGCAGAAACTATACCAGGAGGTCCAAGGAACTGTCCGTAGATCTCCGAGATAGAATTGTGATGAGGCATACAGTACCAGTCAAAAGTTTGGATACACCTACTCATTCAAGGGTTTTTCTTGAGTTTTTCTTTATTTTCTACTTTGTAGAATAATAGTGAAGACATCAAAACTATGAAATAACACATAAGGAATCATGTAGTAACCAAAAAAAGTGTTAAACAAATCAAAATATATGTAATATTTTAGATTCTTCAAAGTAGCCACCATGTGCCTTGACGACAGCTTTGCACACTCTTCGCATTCTCTCAACCAGCTTCATGAGGAATGCTTTTCAAATAGTCTTGAAGGAGTTCCCACATATGAAGAGCACTTGTTGGCTGCTTTTCCTTCACTCTGCGGTCCAACTCATCCCAAACCATCTCAATTGGGTTGAGGTCGGGTGATTGGGGAGGCCAGGTCATCTGATGCACTACTCCATCACTCTCCTTGGTCAAATAGCCCTTACACAGCCTGGAGGTGTGTTTTGGGTCATTGTCCTGTTGAAAAACAAATGATAGTCCCACTAAGCGCAAACCAGATGGGATGGTGTATCGCTGCAGAATGCTGTGGTAGCCATGCTGGTTAAGTGTGCCTTGAATTCTAAATAAATCACAGACAGTGTCACCAGCAAAGCACCATCACACCTCCTCCTTCATGCTTCATGTGGGAACCATACATGCGGAGATCATCCGTTCACCTACTCTGCATCTCACAAAGACACGGCGGTTGGAACCAAAAATCTCAAATTTGGACTCATCAGACCAAAGGACAGATTTCCACCGGACTAATGTCCATTGCTCGTGTTTCTTGTCCCAAGCAAGTCTCTTCTTATTATTGGTGTCCTTTAGTAGTGGTTTCTTTGCAGCAATTTGACAATGAAGGCCTGCTTCACGCAATCTCCTCTGAACAGTTGATGTTGAGATGTGTCTGTTACTTGGACTCTGTGAAGCATTTATTTGGGCTGCAATCTGAGGTGCAGTTAACTCTAATGAACTTATCCTCTGCAGCAGAGGTAACTCTGGGTCTTCCATTCCTGTGGCGGTCCTCATGAGAGCCAGTTTCATCATAGCGCTTGATGGTTTTTGTGACTGCACTTGAAGAAACTTCTTGAAAGTTCTTGAAATGTTTCGTATTGACTGACCTTCATGTCTTAAAGAAATGATGGACTGTCGTTACTCTTTGCTTATTTGAGCTGTTCTTGCCATAATATGGACTTTGTCTTTTACCAAATAGGGCTATCTTCTGTATACCACCCCTACCTTGTCACAACACAATTGATTGGCTCAAATGCATTAAGAAGGAAAGAAATTCCACAAATGAACTTTTAACAAGGTACACTTGTTAATTGAAATGCATTCCAGGTGACTACCTCATGAAGCTGGTTGAGAGAATGCCAAGAGTGTGCAAAGCTGTCATCAAGGCACATGGTGGCTACTTTAAAGGATATCAAATATAAAATATGCTGTGATTTGTTTAACACTTTTTTTGGTTACTACATGATTCCATATGTGTTATTTCATAGTTTTGATGTCTTCACTATTATTGTACAATGTACAAAATAGTAAAAATAAAAAACCCTGGAATGAGTAGGTGTCCAAACTTTTAACTGGTACTGTATATCAGGGGAAGGGTATAAAACAATTTCTAGAGTGTTGAAATTTCCAAAGGCACAGTGGTCTCCTTCACTGGGAAATTGAAAAAATATGAAAATACCCAGACTCTGCCTAGAGCTGGCTGTCAAACCAAACTGAGCAACCGGGCAAGGAGGACGTTGGTCAGGGAGGTGACCAAGAACCCAATGACCACTCTGACAGAACTACAGAGTTCCTTGGCTGAGATGGGCAAACCTGCCAGAAGGACAACTACAGCACTTCACAAGGTCTCTACAGCATTTCACCAAACTTGGCTTTATGGGAGAGTGGCCAGACGGAAGCCACTCTTGAGAAAAAGGCACATGACAGTGCACCTGGAGTTTGCAAAAATGCACGTGAAAGACTCTGCGATCATAAGGCAAAAGATGATGTGGTTTAGGGTTAGGGTTAGGGTTAGGGTTAGGTGAGACAAAAATGGAGCTCTTTGGCCTGAATGCAATGTGCTGTCAGGAGAAAACCAGGCATGGCTCATCATCCGTCTATGAACATCCCTACCATGAAGCATGGTTATGGCAGCTTCATGCTATGGGGATATTTTTCAGCGGCAGGGACTGGGAGACTGGTAATGATAGAGGGAACAATGAATGGAGCCAACTACAGGCAAATCCTTAATGAGAACCTGCTTCAGATTGCAAACGACCTTAGACTGAGGTGAAGATTTACATTCCAACAGGACAATGACCCTAAGCACACAGCCAAAGCAATGCTGGAATGGCTTCAGAACAAGAATGTGAAAGTCCTTGATTGGCCCAGCCAAAGCCCAGACTTGAATCCCATTGAAAACCTGTGGAAAGATTACTATTCACTGCCGCTCCCCATCTAACTTAACCGAGATTGAGAAAATCTGCAAGGAAGAATTGGAGAAAATCCACTTATCTAGATGTGCAAAGCTGATACAGACATATCCAAGATGACTCAAAGCTGTAATCGCCGCCAAAGGTGCATCTACAACGTCTTGACTCAAGGGTGTGAATACGTATGTAAATTAGATATTTCTGTATTTCATTTTCAATACATTTGCAAACATTTCTAAAAACATGTTTTAACTTTGTCATTATGGGTTGTTGGATTCCAGCTTGAAATACTGGCTATACTAGAAGTTAATGATTACATGTATAAGGAATGTATATGGTGGGGTCAATGGAGGTTGGATAAGAAGTATGGGTCTGGAAAGTTACTGAGGGAAAAGTCAATCACTTGGTTGCAGTCTCTGATAAGGTTGGATAGCTGTGGATTAGTGATGAATGTGGGCCGAGGTCAGGTCAGGTCAGATGAAGTGAGCAGGAACAGTTCTATTATGAAAGCCCAGCCGCAGTGGCCGTGAGGCCTTAGAGTATGTGTGTGTGTATATGGATAAATTGTCATGCTTGTGTACTAGTACGGTAGGTTGTAGAGGAGAAGTCTATGGAGAAGGACCAAAAGGAGGGAATGTGGATGGTGATAGAAGGTTGCCTATAAGTTCTGGAGGAGAGCCACATTCATGGTTAGAAAAGCAAGAAGATATGCGAATGTTGTTTGAACATGATTTGTGTGTATTAGATGTAGCAATAAAGAGAGAGGTTGGTTTATGCCCTATTGAGGCGGGGAACCGTGACAGATTATGTGGAAATAGGAAGACAACTGTGAATAATTTTGGTAATATGTGTTGTCATCAACAGTGATATTTGAAGCGTGACACTGGTATAAGACATTAGGTCTCCCATATTCTCCAGTAGTAAATTGGCGGACACTTCAGTATTGGTTCTAATACAAGGTATTGGATGAAGTGACCAGTTAATAGGCACAAATACCATAACTACTCTCCGGGGGAAGTGGATGTTACTACCTTGGAAAATAGTTAATAGAGGGCGTGTATTAGAGCCGTGAGTGAGGAAATCTAAACATTCTGCACACCGTCGAGAGAGGCGCAGAAATAACCACCACTGAAATGGCATCCGTGGTTCCTGACACTCCCGTAAAAGGGGGAATAGAAGAGGTAAACTATAGCAAAGCCATAGAGGCGCTAAAAGAAGCGCAAGAGCATTCTACCAATTTGGCTCGGATATGAAAAAAAATCCAATCATGGATAGAATTGGGCAGCATTTCCCTGCTGACGGAAAATTCCAATCAAAATAAGAACTCATAGATGCTGTTGTGGTCTGGCACCATAACATCAATGAGAAATCGCAAGCTCAATATACAAGTGTTTTGATGTCGGCGTTTTTTAACAACAGAAGAGTAGAACCGATAAAGCTCAAATTAAAGATATGCAGGGTCATGTTGTCCAGACGACTGACAAGTATGAGATAACTAATAACATTTTTGAAATAGCAGAAGGGCGGGCTCATGAATTAGATGAAAGGAACCAGGACCTCGCGAGGGCTCTGAAAAATAATTGAACTAAAGTCCAACAATTTACGGCTACCCTCCAGCAGCATCAGAACACCTGTGGGGGGGTATATGCTCTCGCCACTTCCCCACCGTTCGCCCCGGGATATCAAGTATCCCAGGCTAAACAGGTCATGTCTCTGCTATATCCCTCTCTTATAGAGGAAAAAGAGCATTACGGGTTGAGAGAGGCAGAAGTGGGATGTTTCACCAATCCAGACATAGTAGTCCCGGACTGGATCATAGATCCCAGAAACTACAGAGAGGTGTGCCTGGTTCGTACTCATTTTTTATTTATTTATTTATTTCACCTTTATTTAACCGGGTAAGCCAGTTGAGAACAAGCTCTCATTTACAACACAGAGTTACTTATGGAATAAAGTACAGTCAATAACACAATAGAAAACCTATATACTCCCGAGTGGCGCAGTGGTCTAGCTGTGCCACTAGAGATCCTGGTTCGAGTCCAGGCTCTGTCGCAGCCGGCCGCGACCGGGAGACCCATGGGCGGCGCACAGTTGGTCCAAGGTAGGGGAGGGTTTGGCTTGCAGGGATGTGGGATCGTTTCCCACGGGGGCCAGTATGAAAAATTTTAAACAATAAAAAAAACATGTATGCATTCACTAACTGTAAGTCGCTCTGGATAAGAGCGTCTGCTAAATGACTAAAATGTAAATGTTAAATATACAGTGTGTGCAAATGTAGTAAGTTATGGAGGTAAGGCAATAAATAGGCCATAGTGCAAAATAATTACAATTTAGTATTAACACTGGAGTGATAGATGTGCAGAAGATGATGTGCAAATAGAGATACTAGGGTGCAAATGAGAAAAATAAATAACAATGTAGATAACAATATGGGGATGAGGTAGTTGGGTGGGCTAATTACAGATGGGCTGTGTACAGGTGCAGTGATCGGTAAGCTGCTCTGACAACTGATGCTTAAAGTTAGTGAGGGAGATAAGTGTCTCCAGCTTCAGAGATTTTTGCAGTTTGTTCCAGTCATTTGCAGCAGAGAACTGGAAGGAATGGCAGCCAAAGGAGGTGTTAGCTTTGGGGATGACCAGTGAGATATACCTGCTGGAACGCATACTACAGGTGGGTGTTGCTATGGTGACCAATGATCTAAGATAAGGCGACTAATATGTAGTGAGGGCCAGCCAACGAGAGCATACAGGTCACAATGGTGGGTAGTATATGGGACTTTGGTGACAAAACGGATGGCTACATCCAATTTGCTGAGTAGAGTGTTGGAAGCTATTTTGTAAATTACATCGCCGAAGTCAAGGATCGGTAGGATAGTAAGTTTTACGAGGGCATGTTTAGCAGCATGAGTGAAGGAGGCTTTGTTGCGAAATAGGAAGCCGATTCTAGATTTAACTTTGGATTGGAGATGCTTAATGTGAGTCTGGAAGGAGAGTTTACGGTCTAACCAGACACCTAGGTATTTGTAGATGTCCACATATTCTAAGTAAGACCCGCCAAGAGTAGTGATTCTAGTTGGGCGGACGGGTGCAAGCAGCGTTCGATTGAAGAGCATGCATTTAATTTTACTAGCGTTTAAGAGCAGTTGGAGGCAACGGAAGGCGTGTTGTATGGCATTGAAGCTTGTTTGGAGATTTGTTAACACAGTGTCCAATGAAGGGCCAGATGTATACAAAATGGTGTCGTCTGCGTAGATGTGGATCTGAGAGTCACCAGCAGCAAGAGCGACATCATTGATATACACAGAGAACAGTCGGCCTGAGAATTGAACCCTGTGGCACCCCCATAGAGACTGCCAGAAGTCCAGACAACAGGCCCTCCGATTTGACACATTGAACTCTATCTGAGAAGTAGTTGGTGAACCAGGCGAGGCAGTCATTTGAGAAACCAAGGCTATTTAGTCTGCCAATAAGAATGCGGTGATTGACAGAGTCAAAAGCCTTGGCCAGGTCGATGAAGACGGCTGCACAGTACTGTCTTTTATTGATCACGGTTATAATATCGTTTAGGACCTTGAGCGTGGCTGAGGTGCAGCCATGACCAGCTCAGAAACCAGATTGCATAGCGGAGAAGGTACGGTGGAAATTCGAAATGGTCGGTGATCTGTTTGTTAACTTGGCTTTCAAAAACATTCGAAAGGCAGGGCAGGATGGATATAGGTCTGTAACAGTTCAGTTCAGATCTAGAGTGTCACCCCCTTTGAAGATGGGGATAACTGCGGCAGCATTCCAATTTCTGGGGATCTCAGATGATACGAAAGAGAGGTTGAACAGGCTAGTAATAGGGGTTGCAACAATTTCGGCGGCTAATTTTTGAAAGAAAGGGTCCAGATTGTCTAGCCCAGCTGATTTGTGGTGGGTGCAGAGCTGGTGGCCGGGGTAGGGGTAGCCAGGTGGAAAGCATGGCCAGCCGTAGCAAAATGCTTATTGAAATTCTCGATTATCGTAGATTTATTGGTGGTGACAGTGTTTCCTAGCCTCAGTGCAGTGGGTAGCTGGGAGGAGGTGCTCTTATTCTCCATGGACATTACAGTGTCCCAAAACTTTTTGTAGTTAGTGCTACAGGATGCACATTTCTGTTTGAAAAAGCTAGCCTTTGCTTTCCTAACTGATTGATTATATTGGTTCCTGACTTCCCTGAAAAGTTGCATATCGTGGGGGCTGTTCGATGCTAATGCAGTACGCCACAGGATGTTTTTGTGCTGGTCAAGGGCAGTCAAGTCTAGGGTGAACCAGGGGCTATATCTGTTCTTAGTTCTGAATTTTTTGAATGGGGCATGTTTATTTAAGATGGAGAGGAAAGCACTTTTGAAGAACATCCAGGCATCCTCTACTGACAGAATGAGGTCAATATCCATCCTGGATACCCGGGCCAGGTCAATTAGAAAGGCCTGCTCGCTGAATTGTTTTAGGGAGCGTTTGACAGTGATGAGGGGTGGTCGTTTGACCGCGGACCCATTACGGACGCAGGCAATGAGGCAGTGATCGCTGAGATCCTGGTTGAAGACAGCGGAGGTGTATTTAGAGGGAAATTAGTCAGGATGACATCTATGAGGGTGCCCATGTTTACGGATTTAGGGTTGTACCTGGTAGGTTCCTTGATAATTTGTGTTAGATTGAGGGCATCTAGTTTAGATTGTAGGACGGCCGGGGTGTTAAGCATATCCCAGTATAGGTCACCAAGCAGGACGAACTCTGAGGATAGATGGGGGGCAAGCAATTCACATATGGTGGGGCAGATTTCCGGGCGTTGTAGAATAGATTCAGGGCATTATGTGCAGACAAGGATATGGAAGGATATGAGTACAGTGGAGGTACACCTAAGCATTGGGTAACTATGAAAGAGATAGCATCACTGGAGGTACCGATTGAGCCGGTCTCCGCGTGTATCGGGGATGGGACAAAGAAGCTCTCTGAGGTTGTTTGAGCGGATCTTGGGGCTCTACAGTGAAATTGCATAATAAGAACTAACCCAAACAGCAATAGGCTAGGCATATTGACATGGGAGAGAGGCATAACGCAATCACAGGTGTTATTCGAGAGGGCTAAGACAACGACTGGTAATGGCGACGAACGTTTGGGCTGAGGCTAAACAGATAAACAGGATGGGGTACAGTCCAGCAGGCATTAGCTGTGTAGCTGAGTGATCAGCACTAAGTAAGTCCGGAAGCAGTTCGTAGGCTGCTAAAGCACAGGTGAGGAGGAGGCACGGCTGTTGATTGCGCGTGCTAGCGGGCCGGGGCTAGCAGATGGATCTTCGTGGTCGTCGCAACGGGAAGCCTGTTGAAACCACATCAGACGATTACGTCGGCAGACCAGTCATGATGGGATCGGCGGGGCTCTGTGTCGACACTAGGAGGTCTCGTCCGGTTGACAGAGAGGTAGATAGCCGGGAGATGGGCCTGGCTCGAGGCTAGCTCAAGGCTAACTGGTACGTCGGGACAGTGGTGATTTGCCAACAACAGCCATTCGGTTGCAGCTAGCGAGTTGCGATGGTCTGGTGTTAAGGTCCAGTGATTCAGTGATTCCGGCAGAAAATCCGATATGCTCTGGGTCGATAGCACGCTGTGCAGACTGGCCGATAATTGTCCAGGCTAGAGCTGGCTGGTAGGTAGTGCAGGCCACGGACAGTGGTGAAGACCGCTAACGGTGGCTAATAGCAAGTAGCTAGTTAGCTGGCTAGCTGGCTAGTTTCAGCCGTAGGTTCTTGATAAAAATAAAGAAATAATAGAATCCGTTCCACATTGGGTGAGGCGGGTTGCAGGAAAGTATATTTTGTTAAAGGATGGAAAGTGAGATAGAGAAATATATTAGAAAAAAAGACAAAAAAACAAAATAACAGGCTATTTACACAAGGACACAACAGAATACATGACCGCACTACTACGCCATCTTGGATGCAGTTGCGATGACTTAGTATCCCGGGCAGAGATTCTCAGAGGGAGGCAACCCTATACTGCCAGATGGCCAAACTCCACACGACTCCAAATTCAACACCATCACCAGCCGCTGAGTATTGGTGAAATAAGTAGCACAATGAAAGAAGTGAATTCAGGAATCTATCTGTTTCCTGAGGGAACAGGGCCACATTTTTTAATTCAACGCTGGTGATTATGATCATGTTGTCCGTTCTGTATTGCCAAGAGAAATGTTGGCACAATTAGTCGGAAACTATCGTACACCCGCCTGGTCGTCCACACCTAGCAGGAACAAATTGAATTATTTGTCACAGCTATTGGAAATATTTTGGTCCGCCCTGACATGAAACAGTAAAGGAGGCTTTGAGAGTGGAATTTAATGCCGCTCACTTCGTAGCCGTGCATGTGGTTAATAAAGCCACAGTGAAAGTCACTAACAGTGGTTGTAATGGCCGAGGTAAGACAAAAAAAAAAACAGGGAGGAAAGGGCAGTGAATCTATCCCAAGGTGCAGAGTGTCAGAGCCCTGTTTTAGGTGTGGGGCCATTGGTCATTGGAAGAGTGAGTGTAGCGGCGAAGGGAGCTCGAAATAGGCTATATTTACGACAGGAAAAGGATTACATTAAGCAGGGTAACGGGC